>NC_059078.1:27683757-28308757 GCF_020497125.1 Mauremys mutica | reverse complement strand
AAAGTGAGAAAAAACAGAATTCTAGGCAAACTTACAGCACTGCTTTACAAAAGAATAAACTAGCATATTGAAGCGTATCACAAATCCATTGCTTGGCAGAGGAGAAAATGGTGCTTTCAAAGATGCTTTTAGATGCCAGCAAAACAGGTTACATTTCAACAGGTGTTTGAGAAATGAGCAGGGATAGGATTACTCAGTATGTCACAAACCACATAGAGAAAAAAAGCCACTAACAATGTCCCCTATAGTACAGTCAGAAGCAATTTGTCTGTGGGTTTCCCTTAATGAACTCAAGTTCAACATGCTAGAATTCTGCCAAGCTGTGTGGCAGCTGGGGGAAAATAAACATGAAGTTCAATGTCTAAACAGAGATCAAATTTTGGAGTGCAACAAAGTAATAAAATTATGGTAGCAACCATTTAATCTACACATTTCTACAAAGCTAAATCAACAGGACTGGTAACAAGAAAGGAATTGTTCCTTTTCCAGCTCCTCACCTCCTCAAATCACACACAGAGCACACACTTAGCCAGGGGAATTAATTGCCAAAAGATATTATTCAGGCCAAGAAGTTTGCAGCATTCAAAAGAGAATTGAACAGTTATATGGATGACAGCAATATCCAGAATTATAATAGTAAAGTTTTTAAAACTGTGGCTTCACTTAAGTCAACAATAAAACTCCCACTGACTTCAGTGGAACCAGAATTTCAGCATAAGAATTTTGGAACATAAATGCTCAAGCTTCAGGATATAAGCCAATCTAGAATGGGAGTTAGGAAGAAATTTCCATTGGGACGGGCAGTTATCGGACAACTTAACACTGTGTTTCCTGCACCTTCCTTCGAAGTAGTTGGTACAGGCCACTGTCAGAAACAAGGCGCCAGAACAGACAGATCTCCGGTCTGATAGTTCCCATGATCCTTACAACATACATGAACTAGGTCTTTGGTACTTTCACAACTTTTAATGAGTTGTAAAAATTAACAGTAAAAATATTAAGATTGTGCAAGTGCTACCAACTATAACCTCAATGAATTCTGCTTACAAGTGAGTAAGAAGTATCTTGTGGTAGAAGCTCTCCCCACTCTGCACCACAGAAAGCAGCTGCTTTGGCCGCTCACTCATCATCGTTATCAAGCTGCAATAGCTGGACTTTGCTGATTCAAGCAACTCCAGACACTGGGGTGTGTGTATTTTAGGGTGGTGTTACTAGCCATCCGCTGCTCAGTTGGTGAACCATTGTGGCTTGTTGGCATCACAGGTACTTGCCAGGTAGGAAACTCCTGAACTCTAAACTGATCTTGCCACTTCTCATGCAGACTTGCTCCTCATGTGGTAAAGAATTAATGCCAGAGCCCTGATCCTGCAAAAAGACTTACACATGGGCTTAACTCTGCATAGTCTTGGCCCTGGTCTACAATGGGGGGGAGGATCGATCTAAGTTACACAACTTCAGCTACGTGAATAATGTAGCTGAAGTTGACATACTTAGATTGACTTACCGTGGTGTCTTCACTGCGGTGAGTCAACTGCTGCCGCTCCCCCGTCAACTCTGCCTGTGCCTCTCGCAGCGCTGGAGTAGAGGAGTCGACGGGAGAGCCCTCAGGGGTCGATTTATGTATACTAGATGCAATAAATTAATCCCCGCTGGATCGATCGCTACCCACCAATCCGGACGGTGGGTAGTGAAGACATACCCTTGGTGACTTCGATAGAACTACTCACATACATGAAGTTAAGCATATGTATAATTCTTCAAAGATCAGTACTAAAGGCAGAGGACCTTCTATTTTCTGTACTTAAAAGTTTAGACAATAGTACTAAAAGTTTAAAACAACTAGACATTTGCTGAACGAGTATGCCATTTATTTATTCAGGTCAGAAACAAAAGGAATAAAAAAATTCTACCTTTATTTCTTTGATAAATCCAGCCCTTAGAATCCTTTTGTTTTCCACAATTGGCTCTGTGACTTTCTGCTGTTCAGAAACGGGCTAAGAATTCCAATTGCAATTAGAAATACAGAGCTACAGAATGGCTCAGCAGGTAGCACCATTAGTTACACCATGGGAAGCTTCGGTTCAAGTCACCAATTACTTGAATCAGTAGGGAGTGTTCCATGAAGGTGGCATACCTGCCTACCACAGGAAACTGGAAAGGTTGAGATTTTCCTATCCGCAATCCCATCTATCCCATAACTCTGGTTTCTCTGACATCTGGCATGAGGGGAAGAGAAACATTCAATACATTTCTTTTTTAATTAGTAAAACATGTTCCCTACTTGCAAACAATAATGGAGCTCAATAATTCAAATACTGACTTTTTTTGCAGCCTGTCTCAACTTAGTGGGCCAGATCTTCAGACAGTATAAATCAGTGTAGCTCCATTGACTTCACTCTCACACACATGGCGTGAAATCCTGGCCCTACTGAAGTCAATGGCAAAACTCCAATTAATTTAAAAGGGCCAGGATTTCATACATTGAGTTCAAGTCAGCTACACTCATTTACACCAGCTGAGGATTTGGTCCTCTATCCTACTCTATTAGTCAGTTTCATGGTTGCTATGCTCTGGCATCATCAAGATGGCTGAGATTCTAAAGATGCTATAGGGTAAGGTGCTGCTCGGTGCACTGTTTGACAGTTGGCAGTCTCTGTAGAGGAGTTTCATGGGATACCTGTCAATTTTTCCCCAAAAGGGTCTCGATCTGAGATGCTGCTGTTCTTTCTATACATCCAAAGCCAGGTACAAAGTCAGCCTTTTCTTTCCAAAACCATGCCCCATCCCAAGAAAAGGCCAAGCCACCACTGAGGATGCTATATAGTAAAGCAGACTTTCTATTAAATAAAGACCAGATTTGTTTTCCCATTTATTTCCCTTTTCTCTTCCCATTCTTCACTTCTCTTTCTATGTCCAGAAGTAGCTTTTTTCCTGTGTTTTCCAGTGTCCATGGTTTAGCTCAGACTATTTGTTCTGTAATTAATTATTTTTAAAATGTTTCATATCTATTGATTCATCTTTACTCAGAAACCCTCTTTCTTCAAGACATTTCTCTCTTCACAGTCACCTTTCTCCTCCTTTTTATACCTTCTGTATTTTCTCTCTATTCCCCCTAGTGCCTCAGTGTCTCACCTCCACACTCTCTCTCAGCAATTCTCTTTCATTTCTCCAAACTCCCACCCCCCCAACCTTCTTAGTATGTAGCTGAAGTAAAGGTCCTAGTCGTTCTTCGAAACACAAATGGGAAAGTTCCAGAGAATGAGAGAGAACACAGAGGATGGCAACAGATAACTTGACTGCATCGGGAGACTTCTCTCTCACGGCTTCCATCAGTGATTGTGCAGTGATGCCTCAATAGATGACCAGCACAGGTTGAAAAAGTGATCTCTACTAAAGGTGGCACACCCATATCTGGAAATTTCTACAGGAACCTCCTTCTACAAGAATGCTACAGCAGATCTTGTACCTGTGACAGAACTAGCATCCAATGATCAGTACAATAATGTCCACCCAATTCCAGCCTCAGTGCTCCAAATCATTGCTGAAGTAGCCATAACCTCATTAATGTTAATATTTGCTCAGGGTTAAGTTTCCAAATTTGTGCTCGGACGACCCTACAAGCACAAAACCAAAAAAGGTAGGCCAAGATTTTCAAAAATAGGAGCCTGAAGCAAGTTTATACATCCCCATTTAGACACCTACCTCATTTTCAGAAATCAGGAATACCAGTAGCTCCCACTGGCCTAGCATCCATACTTCGGTACCTGCCTAATTTTCAAAAACTCAAGCACCCAGTGGGAGCTGTTGTGTGTACAGCACTTTTGAAATCAGGCAGGTCCTCAATATGGAGTTTAGCAGTCTCCAAAAATCTTGGTTTTAGTTCCCAATATGACTTGTAAAGGTCTGTGTATTGCTGTGCACATGTAATGGTTCCTAAAAACTTTTGTCTCCAGGACACAGGTTAGATTTCTGGTTGAGACTCCTGTTGGAAGTGAATTCTTTAGGTCTGTCTCCTATATCAATAGATTTTTCACCCTTTCCTTTAACTAGATTACATGTAATGACTATCATAAAATGGCAGCAGCAGAAGAGTTTACCCTTCACTGATGGCACTGCACATCAGTTCAAGCACTTTATAAGTAGTCCATAGCTGAAGAGAGTAAAGTGGCAAGTGCTCTATAAATGCTATATTCATTCAGCAATTCTACACAAAATACACTCTCAAAACTGAATATTCATCCATCCAAGAGATTTCTAAGAGGATGCATCAAAGCAATCTGTGAAGAAATCCCAGAACTTAATTATTTAAAAAGAGAAAATGAAATGTCTTGGAATACAATTTAAAGTATCTAATTATTCATTTTCATATTCATGTTCATGAGGCCCTAAGATGCTTAATAGCTCCTTGTCTCTTACAATAGAGCTTCCTGTAGTCTGTTCCAGCCCATCTGTTAACGCCTTGAAGATTCTGTCATCAAAAGGAATGCCTTTTCCTACTAGTAACAGATTTGAAGAGTATGAATTGTACATTATTCCATTCACTGTTTGATGCCAGCTTTTTATTCAATATACAGAGCTTGCTTCAAAACAGCAATTGATGCTCCTAACACTTTAAAACATACTGCAGACGCTTGTGCAAATTAAGTTTTTTATAAAATGGTTCCAATTCTTGCTAGTAGGAACACTGCACATGTCTTTACTATCTGGGGAGGGGGGATGGGACGACTAATGTTTGACACTAGTTTTCCTCAACACTGACAGCTATCTTCCCCATGCTACTATGGCCTAGTAAGACTACCACAGAATAGACCCCAATGAGACACAGCTGTTAAGCTTTCCACAGCCACTGCCTTAGGGATTTCATTCCACACTGAGGGCCAGATTCACAGTTATACTCTAGCCCCTTGACACCACTCTGGCAGTGTAAAAGGCTTTAAAGGAGTAGATTACCTTATAAATTACCCCTTTAAGGCACCTTTACACCACCAGAATGGTATAAAGGGGGATTGGTGTATATGAATAAGGTTGTAATAAAGTTGGGATTTTTTGGTTCAAAAGTTGCAGCCAGAGTTTGTTAAAGTTCAGTTTTGGTGCAGTCAGTTCAAGTACCACTACAAACCACCACCATCCATGCTTCAGTGAGTGGCATTGCACCTGGCACACAGGGCTGCAATGGTACTCAAGTGTGGCTCAGCCACCCCTCCGTCATGATGGGCAGGTGCATGCAGAGGTGCCGTCAAGGTAGAGGTGTGGTGGAGTTACAGAGCAGACCGGCTTTCAGGACAGAGGTGTTGGGGTTGCAGGTGTGCGTGGGCAGCTGCAGGGATGCAGGACTTAACATATATACCGTATATACTCATTCATTAGCCCGTTCGTTTATAAGCCAACCCCCCAAGATGGTTAGGTAAAAATAGCAAAAACTGTATGACCCTTTCATAAACCGACCCTATATTTCAGGGGTTGGCAAACTTTGGCTCGTGGGCCGTTCCGGTAAGCTGCTGGCGGGCCTGGACGTTTTGTTTACCTGGAGTGTTCAAAGGCATGGAGCCCCGCAGCTCCCAGTGTCCGCAGTTTGCTGTTCCCAGCCAATGGGAGCTGCGGGAAGTGGCGCACCACTTCCCGCAGCTCCCATTGGCTGGGAAAAGCGAACCGCGGCCACAGGGCGCCGAGGGGCTCCATGCCTGCAGACGCTGATACTTATGCATCATACAAAATGACAATGTATTAGATATTCAATTCAATGATTTCATAGAGTTTAAAATCATCAAATTTTAATCACCATTTATAAGCCGACCCTCGCTCTTTGATGCATCACTTTTTTACCAAAAATATTCGGCTTATGAACGAGTATATACGGTAGTTTTCTAACTTCCTAGATGTCAAGCTGACAGCACGGTACTTATTGCTCCAACAAGAGCTGTATCCTCAATCGTCCAACACATGGGGGCGGGGGGACCCCTGTAACATAAAGCTGGCCTCAGCTCAGAGATCCTAGAGGCCCTGTAGGGGACTGGCATCACTGGGGTTCTCCATCCCTGCTCCGTGCCCTGAGGGGGACACAAGCCCCAGCCTTCACCCTAACCCTTTTACCAGAGCCTCCCCAAGTCCATCCCTTGGTGCAGTCAGGGAGTCGCTGAAGGCCAAGTCCTCGTGGTCAAGGAGAAGCTGCTGGTGGTCAGCTGGCCCAGCCCGCACCTCCCAGCAAAAGCAGAACTGTACCTGGGCAAAGCGTGAGGCCAGTGCCAGCAGGACTGAGCGCAGGCAGCAAGTGGGACAATCATCCCTGGGAGCTTAGCCCTGACCTGCACAGGTCCCCAGTCTCTCCCTCATCCATTTCCGCCTCTGCCCCCAACAGGTAATGGGGAGTCAGGGGGCACAGCCAGGACAAATTTGAGTGTGTGGCTTTGCAACACCATGAGCGACAGACTTTGCGATGTGAGGGATGGGGTCATAACACCACTCCAATTTCTGTCAACTATATTAAGATGTGGTGAATGCTGAAAATTGCAGTTTCCACACCAAAAATCACAACCTACAATTTTCTTACAGCCTCATAAATGAAAATCTGGCTGAGAGCTTGTAACAAAAAGCAAAGTGGAGAGCAGTGTTGTCGAACAGATACTAAAATCATACACACTGTTTAAGTACATGTAGCTGGGTCACTATTTTTTACTCCTAGTCCTTTCATGCCTGTTGCCAAGTTCTAGATCGCCTTTTCTCTGCCTGAGGTCAACACAACACAGCCCAAGGGATATTACAGTCTCCCCTGAGATTAAATGACGATGAAAAGCCACTTATGAAAAAGAAGAGCTGTGCACAGCAAATGCAGGTGAGTGGAGAGTACCCCTTCCTGCCCCTATTAAGTATCGGGAGTTTCGCCACCAATTTCTTTCACGGCAGGGTCAGTCTCTAGGTCTGGACATAAAATGAGGAGACTTCAACCCAGGAACCATAGAGGGTGGACAGCACTGTTAACTTCCACAGAAGTATGGTTTTTATTTACACAAGGACCAAATAGCAACAGAAGTCAGTGACACCAAAAGAAAGAGGAGGAAGAAAGCAGTGGTGCAAGTAGAATTTATTTCTTACTGGTACGCTGTGCACAAGCGACTCATGGGAGAGACACAAATGGGGGGTGGGCACCAGCTAAAGGGGGGCACATGACCCCCCACATAACTCCTCCTTGCCCCGCCCCCAGCCTCTCCTCATCCCCACCCGAACCTACATTGCCCGGGGCGGGAGTTGGGTGACACAGGGGCTCTGTCCTCCCACTGTGCCAGATACAGACTTCTGAACTGCAGGGCTCTCCGGAATCGCAGCGGCATTCCACGCCCAATCAGAAAGACCAGTGTGTACAGTTTGGGAGTGTTTGCAGAAACTTAAGTCTTCCATTCATTTTAATCACTTTTTGCCACTGGCCTTTATCCCCTAGTTATACACAATCAAAGAGAAATAAAAGGAGACTGGGCAGTGAGACTTATTCCACTTAGTGCTCCAGAAAGGTGCACCAGGTGTTCACATTTCCGCACCCTCCCTACTAACTGGTTTCCTAGTGATTTCATAGTATTAAGATAAAGTAGTGATGCAGCACCATACTACAAGGGGAACCTGCTGATAGTGAGCTTGGATACAGGGAAGGCCCATTAGACATGAAGGTTTTTTTGTGGGTTGTTTTTTTTAAAAAAACAACACTCCATGAGGTTTTTAGGCCCTGCAATGCACAAATTACAATTCTAGTTATACTGAACCTCTGGATCCTACTGCCAGATTTGCCACAGACTCGATGCATAGCCTTGGGTGAGTCACTTACCCTCTCTGTGCTTCATTGAAAATGAGGCTAAGGATCCTCACTGACCTCTGATACTTATGCATGAAAAGTGCTATTCACAAAATGTGCTAAATATTAGTAACAACCACAGAGAGGGGTATAGGCTAGTGCAGGGGTGGCCAACCGGAGCCAACGTACATTGCCAAAGAGCCACAGTAATATGTTAGCAGCCCTCCATCAGGCCTCCCCCCCCACCCCCTGCGCCTCCCACTCACTGGCAGCCCCACCGATCAGTGCCTCCCCCTCCCTCCACGCACCTCCTGATCAGCTGTTTCATGGTGTACAGGAGGCTTCACGGGGGAGGAGAAGAGCGAGGGCATGGCAGGCTCAGGGGAAGGGGTGGAGTGGGGGGCAGGGCCTGTGGCAGAGTCAGGGGTTGAGCAGTGAACACTCCCCAGCACATTGGAAAGTTGATGCCTGTAGTTCCAGCCCCGGAGTCGGTGCCTATACAAGGAGCCGCATATTAACTTGTGAAGAGCCGCATATGGCTCCAGAGCCACAGGTTGACCGCCCCTAGGCTACTAGAATGAGCATTATATTTGAAGACAAGAGATCTCATCGCAACTCTAATGCTGACTCTCCATGTGACCTTGGGAAAGTATCTTGAACCTATGTCTCCGTTTACAGCTGTGAAATAAAAGAGGGAGTATTTTTTTTTGGCTTTGCAACACTACTAGAAATCTTTTAGATTATCTGAAAAATGAAAACCACATGAAAGTGATGTCATTATTAATCACTTTGCAATAATTGTAAACAAACAAAAAAAGATCTCTTTAATGGCACATTGATTTTCATATGAAAGTTAAATGAGCCAACAAAAGAAAAAAAAGGTTCAGGCTTCTTGAAGTCCTTCAAAAAGAAAATACAGCAATAGTTGCTACTGCTTTTTCTCAACCATACAGTTTAGTTCTCTCAATAAAAAAACTAATGTTCTTTTATTTGTAACACAGTGCTGCAAACTGAAAACACACTGAGCACTGAATAGATGTTAACGCTTCGAAAAGAATGAGCAACTCCTTTTTTATACAAACATTTTGTCAGAACATAAGATCTGTTGTATCTTGGCCATACCATATATAGAGAGCATTTACTGCAGACATAACACTGTCTTACACGTGACATATATGTAACTCACTCTTTGTTCAAGGGCCCATCTATTTTAAGCATCTTAAAACCTGCTTGTTTTTCACAGTAGAAACCTTTATTAAGACACAGTTTTTGATGGCAGGCTATTGTAAATAGCTTCAGATGTTTTTACTGAGTTTTCTGAATATGGCGAATCATGAATAATAGTTTAAGACTTATTTACAAACTAGTCTGGAGGACTAAATTCATCTTAAAGTTCACAGTTGCTTCAGTTGGATAAAGTTTATGGTCAGATGAGAAACAGAACATTAGTGCTCACATTCTGACATTTACATTCCCCTGTCTTTTTAATCCTCAAATGGACTAACTCAGATCAAGCCACACTGACAGACAAATTAGAGTGGCACCATTTGCACCACTAATGCTTAGGGTCTGTTAGTATTGCTATTATAAAACTTTATTTTAGGGGTTCATAACTGGGCTGTCAAAATGCATTCCAAGTGAAAACTTGACATAGTAAGTCTATGCCCTAGAGAAAGCTTTCTTGCCAGTTCTGAAAAGTAAAAATATATTTGTAAGTTGCAAACATTTTTTTTTAAAAGTAAATATATTATTACTAAAGATGTACCGTATATACTCATTCATTAGCCTGTTTGTTTATAAGCTGACCCCTCAAAATGGATAGGTAAAAATAGCAAAAACTGTATGACCCTTTCATAAGCCAACCCTGTATTTCAGGGGTTGGAAAACTTTGGCTCCCGGCCCGTTAGGGTAAGCCGCTGGCGGGTCAGGACATTTTGTTTACTTGAAGTGTCTGCAGGCATGAAGCCCCTCAGCTCCCTGTGGCCGTGGTTCACTGTTCCCAGCCAATGAGCAGTTCTCATTGGCTGGGAACGGCGAACCACGGCCACAGGGAGCTGAGGGGCTCCATGCCTGCAGACACTCCAGGTAAACAAAACTACAATGTATTAGATCAAGGATCAGCAACCTTTGGCACACAGACCGCCAGAGTAAGCACCCTGGTAGGCCGGGCCGTTTTGTTTACCTGCCGCGTCTGCAGGTTTGGCCAATCGCGGCTCCCACTGGCCGCAGTTCACCGCTCCAGGCCAATGGGAGCGGCGGGAAGCAGCGCAGGCTGAGGGATTTGCTGGCCGCTGCTTCCTGCAGCCCCCATTGGCCTGGAACGGTGAACCGCAACCAGTGGGAGCTGCGATCGGCCAAACCTGCGGACGCAGCAGGTAAACAAACCAGCTCGGCCTGCCAGGTGCTTTCCCTGGCGGGCCGCATACCAAAGGTTGCCGATCCCTGTATTAGATATTCAATTCAATGATTCCATGGAGTTTTAAATCATCAGATTTTGGTGTAGACCTGTTTATAAGCTGACCCCCGCTCTTTGATAAGTCACTTTTTTACCAAAAATATTCAGCTTATGAATGAGTATATACGGTATTTGGCCAGTAGCACCAGAGGTCTCAGTCAAGAACAAGACAGCTTGTATAGTGCCCATTGTTCTGGACACTGTACAAATAAAGGAAGGAATTAAAGAGTCTGATGCTCAAATCCTATTGAAATTCAATGGGAATTAGGATCCTAAATACCTTAGGTTCCTTTGAAAATCCTAGCCACAGTGCCTTCTCTGAAGAGCTCACAATGTAAATAAACAAGACCAACAGCATACACCCAGAATGAGACTGACAGTGAAACTCTTATTTGGGATTTTGATTTCCCATGCCCTTCCTCCCTCTGTCCAGGTGCCTCAGACAACCTGCCCTTCTGCCACCCTGATCACCCCACAGATGTTTGTATTTCACATTAACCCTTCTTGTCCTGCTTTACCACCACCATTCTTTGTTGGATTTTAATGCCTGCTGTCTCACTCTTCCCTGAATCTGCATCTCCGGGGCATTTCAAGCTCTAAACAGCACCAAAACCCTGGCCTCCTTGCACATTTTCAGTTCAGTTAGCGCTTCCGCAGCCAGCAGGGAGATTTCAAAACTGCTTCAAGTCTCTGAAAGAGTGTTCCCTCGCCACTGCTGCTGCAATGTGTGCCTCGAGCAGGGGCCTTTGAGCCATGCCCTGAGGAAGAAAGCCAGTGGGCACCTGCCTGCATGTTCAGAGTGACAAAAGGGGAGGCCTCAGGAAGCTCAGTGCCCCAGATCCAGTTTGAGTAATGTGCTTAAGCATGTGCCTAATTTTAAATACAAACAGCTGAACTGAAGTCAAATGGGACAAATTCTAGTATTGCCAACCCCAGCATTCAGAAATCATGAGTCCGGTTCCTAAAAGTTATGAGATTAGTTTAAAAATTCTGAGATCTTTAAAGTAATACTTTTTTTAGCCTTTTTATAGCTTCTCTGCAACTATGAGAGCTAGAAATGTAATTGCCATTAAAAAAAAAAAGTGAGATTCTCAGGTAATCACCTGACTCTAGAAACTGGGGCTTTAAAAAAAACACCAAATGACTCATAATAAAATGTGAGACGTGACAGAACTGTTTAAGCATCTGACTAACTTTAAGCACATGAACAAATACCTTAGTGAATCAGGGCTCCGGTGTCTAGAGGAGATGAGGAGTCCAGCACGCCTGATCACCTTACTAATGCTCCTATGCTGACTAAATCTGCACCTACTGCCAGCAAGAAGGGGCCTTGTGAATTTGTATTTATAAAATGAATACTCAAAATAGATGTCAAGTATCAGGGGGTAGCCGTGTTAGTCTGTACCCACAAAAACAATAAGGAATCCGGTGGCACCTTAAAGACTAACAGATTTATTTGGGCATAAGCTTTCGTGGGTAAAAAACCTCACTTCTCACTTCAGTTGCATCTGAAGAAGTGAGGTTTTTTTACCCACGAAAGCTTATGCCCAAATAAATCTGTTAGTCTTTAAGGTGCCACCGGACTCCTTGTTGTTTTTACTCAAAATAGACGACATCATCCCTAGTGGAACTTCATTGAATTCAGTTAGATTTGTAACATGCTTTTTCCCCACCTCTATTAATCTAAGGATTATGAGTAACATAGATTAAAAAAAACCTTGACAGAATTACATCAAGAATTTGGCCCACCTTATTTTGAATGTCAGTTTATAAATGCAACTGTTCTAGTTTGAGATATGTTCTGAATACATCATTACCTCTGTTACAACGCTCAGGATTACTCAAGGTGAAATAATGTTTTGTGTTTATTTTAGAGCAGATATTTAATGTTTATAAAATATTTTTAATTTCTAATATGTTGTCACTATACTCCATTTACATTTTGAACTTCTCTGTTTGGACAGTGAAAGTCAACAAAGTCACTATCACTTTTGTTTATAGTCAACTTTCAAATGCTTTAGTACTGCAGTGTTTGGGTTTCAGATGCTACTGGGAATGTTTGACAAAGTAAATGCTTTCACTGGAACTTTTTTTAACTGTAGAAACATTTCTATTGTTTTAGATTCTATAAAAGTTTGCTTTCACAAAACTTCAAAGTTGGGGGGGCTTTTAAATGGAGTGTCTCTCTTTAATATAGTTTAAGTACTCTTAGTATTTCAAATGGAAAATGTGACTTAAGTATTGAGGTTTAAAAAGCAGCTACAACGTATGCAGCCAATTTTCTAAACATGAATCTCATAAGGGTTTCTTTTGGTTTGTGTTTTTTTTTCCCTTTTCTTTGCTGTGAGAAAGTATGGCTTTCAAGAGACAGTCAGCTAGCTGCAATAGACCATAATGGCCCAGAGGTTTTCAATTTGCAGACTGAAAGTGGTTTATGTTAAGTAGTAACAGCTCCAATAGGTATTAAAAAATAGAAAAAAAAAAAAAAGACTGGGGCTTTTGAAAAGTGCCTAAATATGGATTTTCTTGGTTGGTCATCACAGTGCTGAGGAAATAAATAGCCATTCCAAAATAAGTGTTTAACTAGATAGGTTTTATGTGGTTTTTGAAGGATCTAAAAATATATTATACAACTCAGTGCTGTGTTTACAGACAAGACTAATCTCTCAGTCAATACTATCAGATTTTAGGTGCTAGATTCTGATAGCTGCTACACAAGGTGAGTCAAGGTTGTAAAGTAAAGAGTAAAGGCTGATGCTCCATCTGTAACTCATACTCTTGTCATTTTACCCTAACAGTGCAAGACCACAGCATAAGCATGTACTTTGAGTTAATGGTTTGGGTCTTTTCTACTCTTGCCTTTGTATAAATGGATTTATGCTACAAACTGCCAAACCAGCACATAAAGAAAAAAAATTATCAGCCCAGACTTTAATTTAAGTGGTGAACATGAACCTTTGATAAAGAGTCTGATAAGTCTTTTGTCTGCTCAAACACAACCCTAACCCTGCTGACATCCCACAAACTCATGCTAAGGTCTCACTCAGCAGCACCAGCAGTCTCTTCTGAGCTGGCTGTTGTCCTCATGCCTCAAGCACTCCCAGGATTCTCTGGAGCAAAAGGTGCAAAATGCATTGAGAGCTGCCTGCCTGTCTGCACAATAATTGAATACAGCAGCTGGGCCAGTCTGCCAAACGTGCAGAGACCATGCAATGGAGTTGGCAGGGATCAGCAAAGATCAGGGGTTGCCTGTTGTAGAGGAGCCCTAGTTAATAAGTCAACAGCAGTGAAGGAGTAAATATTATTAGTTATTAATTATTAGGATTATGATGTTGTTTATGGTAGCGTCCAAGGTGAGCTAGTTGCTTGTTTCCAGGCATGCAAAAGGGGTCAGTCCCTGCCCCAATCTCCTTTCAGTCCAAGGAAAAGTAATGAATGGGCTCAAAAGGAGAGAGCCCACAGGAGATCAGGAAGAATACTGAGCTGAATCAATCTGATCTCAACTTCCAAACTCACTTGTTGCTAATGTACATGTCAATCCAGCCAAGACCAGTCACCCCTAAACCCCAGCCTAGTCAGGGAGACTCTACGCGGGGCTTCGGTGCCAAACGTTTGGTTAGAGTCCATCGCCTCTTTGCAAAGATCCCGATTCAGGGTGAGAGGTGCTGGAACTGGGGGGCGGGGTGCTGCGGCTGCACCCCGGCTGGAAGTGGTTTCCATCATATCCCAGGTCACAGTTTGGGTCAATGGCTCTCGGCGCCCGCACTGTACACACGGTTTTATATTAATCGGGACCCTCCTTGCTTCCCCCCTCCCAGGCCGGAGCAAGCCGCTGGGCGCCGGTCCCAGGCTCTGCCGGGCTCGGGCGGGTTCTGCGCCGAGGCGCCGCTGGGGTTTCTGCTGAGCTCGGTCCAAGGTTCACAGCTGTGCGCTCCTTGAACCCGAACCCGTCCGGCCGCCTCCCCCCCCGGGCGGCGAGTGCCAAGGCCACGGCCAAGTCCGCTCCCGGGCGCCCCCCCCCCCGGCGCCGCCAGCACAGGCGCCCTCGGGCTCCCCTGCAGGCGCCCCGCTTTCCGGCGGCCGGAGCGGAGCCTGCAGGGAAACTTCGCCCGGGACAACTCCCTGCCCGCCAGCGCGCGGCCCCGGCTCCGGCCCCGACTCACCCTCCGGCAGCTCCATCGGCTCCCGCGCTGCCTGCAGCCCTCGGACGCTCCCCGGCGCGGCCGCAGCTCGGGCAGGGCGGCGCGTCACGGCCGAGCCCTCACAAAGGAGGCTGCTCGGCGAGGGGGGTGGGTTTCCGCCCCCTCCCACCCGGCCGCCGCATCGCGCCCGCCAAGGCTGCGAGCGGGACAAGGAGCCTCCCGCAGCCGCGCAGGGAGGCGGGGAGGGAGGGGCGGACCCTGCAGCCCCTAGGGCCAGGTGCAGCTCCCCCGCTGGAGGGGGAGGGGAGTGACTTCAGGCGGGGTGGGGGCTTCCACTCGTAGGCTCCCCCATCCCACGCAAGTCAATTGCAACTCAGCCCTCCCCCCTTCAGTGGAGCAAGGCCGGGGGGGGGGGGTAAAAACAGATCCTGCCACATCCTGGGCTGGGTGGGACCAACCCCCAGCCCCTCCACTGCCTGGACAGAGAACAGGGAGGGGGCGCACCGAAAAAATCCTGCTCCTCACACAGTTCAGTGCAGGGCTGCTGCCCAGGCTGGCATCTGACACAGGCACAGCCACCCCTTCAGCCCAGTTGCCCCCAAAGGACAGCCTAGCCCTTCCTACCGCATCTTAACATCTGATACGCCCTAGTGCAGCAGACAGTGAAACATCCAAGGCCATGCACATGCTCCGGCCACCTCGGTTGCTGTGCAAGCAGATCAGAACATGCACATTGGAGTAAGAGATAGCAGGCACCTAATTGAGGGTAGAAAATCCCCCTGGAGTTTAGTAAACAAGTACAAGATACCCCATGGGGGGCAGAAACCAGTAGATTCCAGGGCCTACTTTAAAGGAGGCATGAGATTTACGCACACAACACATTTTTAAAAGATCATTTTCAAAAGCGGCCTCCAACTGTGCATACCAAAGTTGTTTCATGCACTATTCTGGACATCTCAAAACCTAGGCATGTAAGATAGGCATCTACAGAGCTGACAAAAACCAAAATGCAGCTTGGTTCCATGGCAAGTTCTCAAGGACCAAAACCATGGACTCACACTTTTGACCCTTGCAAGGTTAGAAATGGGTTTAGAGCCACTTTGAAAATGTGGCGTTAAGTGTCTGAAAAATTCAGTTCAAAGTCCTTCATTGCTGCCTGGCAAGACATCAAAATGACAGGACATGTCAGATAAGTGAGACTAGGTAGAGCTATGGATCAGAGCATTTCCTTTGGCTATGGTGAGGTATTCTGTAATGTCAGTAGTCAAGCAGCACAGTTTAAAAGGTGACACTGGCCTTTACAGACACCACCACCCCAATCCCATCTTTTAAACTGCACCAATTCTTTTTGACACAAAAAGGTCATCTCTCCCCCAGCATATGAGCTACAGCAAAGAACATCTATCTCATCTCAGTTGGATGATGTGATCACAATACAAACCCCTGCAGAGTGGGTTGCTGAGAATTGGGTTTGCCCTTCTCTGCAAGCAGAGTAAATATTCCCAAGAAAAAGAAACAAATTAAAAAAGCTATTTAAAAGTGTTTCAAAAAGATCATCTCCCCTCCAACACCTCACCACCACTCACAATTTACACTCTTTACAAACATTTTGGTGATAAGTTTTTTAAAGGTGTGAAGTTTAAGATAAAAAATGAAAGTGAAGGGATACAATAAATTCTATACCGCCTTGTAATCCTTCATTACTCCTTGTCCCCCACGTGATTATACTGTCTATTCTACCTCCACTTCAGTGCCTTGGTTTGTTCTGTAACGGTAATATGCTGTTGGATAGGTGTGATGTGTTGGTAGAGTAGATGGATATTTTAATTAATGGGATTAGAAAGACTGATCTGTTTGGCGTGATGAAATGTGTGTGTAAAGTATATGTAGACCTTGTAAATTTGTATTTTAACTATACTATGTGGCAACTAACTTTTTTGTAGCAAGTTTGCTTTTCAGTACAATGTTTGCTTTACAGTACAATGCTTTTTAGTATATAATGTTCCCTTAGATAGGAAGTGAGATTTTGCAATAATACAATCTGTTATTTTGATTTTTCCATATGTTTTATCTCTCTTAAATTCTACTTCATAACAGCCCCCTTGGCCAAGGAAGGCCGAAAATGCCTCTTTGTACCAGCAAAGAATCCTGTGGCACCTTATAGACTAACAGACGTTTTGCAGCATGAGCTTTCGTGGGTGAATACCCACTTCTTCGGAAGTATTTCACCCACGAAAGCTCATGCTGCAAAACGTTTGTTAGTCTATAAGGTGCCACAGGATTCTTTGCTGCTTCTACAGAACCAGACTAACACGGCTACCCCTCTGATCTTTGTACCAGGAAGCCAGCTCAGGCAGTCTCCTTGTGTCCAAACGTGGCCCTGCTGCCCTCAGCTGCCTCTTCTGAGTCTTGTAAAAGCTCACTCCCAGATACAAGTACTTTAAGATTTCCCCATCACCCCTTTTGTGGGGTCTCATTTATTAAATATCATACAGCAAATCAAACTTCTTCACCCCTTAAATCCAGCTCTTGTTTCCCAGAATTCAGTCCTGCAACCCTCTTTCTTGGGTCTGCACTAACTCACTTAGGCTTTCCTCTCTTAGGTTAGGAGTCTCACAGGCCTCTTTCTGGGGTCTGTGCTGCTAATTAAGGCCAGCTGCAGCCTCACTCCAATTCTCGAAGCTGGTCCCTTTCAACTCTGTCGTCCCCCCCCCGGGCTTTAAGAGATCAGTAGGCAGGCTGACAAACAGTCATACTCCTCCTCTCCCTAGGCAAGCACTAAGCAGGCTTCTTTCAAGCCATCTGCTCGCTCTCTCCACCTTTGGTTCCCTGGAGGCTTCTCTTTTATCACTAGTCCTGGGACTCATTTAGCTAGTGGCTGCAATAACTTCCCCATCTGGGGAGGAGAACTGAGCAAAGCACAGGTGGAATTGGACCCATTACCTCTTAAAGGGCCAGTCACCCTGTGACACACATCGGTGACACTTCTGGCTTGGTCACAGTCTCAACAATCAGACTCAACTTTCATCATACACAAGTGAAGAGCACTAACCATTTTTTGCCATTTTTACTCACTAGGTCTATTGATCCTTTTTACACACAAACACAGTCTCAGGGTCAGAGTCCCATTACCAGGTGCAAAACTCCCTTTGCTTTATTACTATGTATAAAAAGATGTATTATGCATCAAAGCTGAGAATTTCCAAGAGCGCCTATGGGAGTTAAGGGTTCAGCTCCCATTGAAATTCAATGAGACTCAGGGACCTTCTTCTCTTAAGCTCCTTTGAAAATCCCAGCTTCAAGTATTGTCCTGCACATGTGTTTTCCTAATATGCATTTACCATATAAATAAGGCATTTAATTCTTTGCAAGACAGCCATAGCATCCTGCAATGCTGCCATATAGGACAGTGAGGCAAATTAGGTCTTAAGCTTAGTTCTGTTTTCTAGCACTCCTTATCAATTATCATTAAGTGTCTACCACATATAATGGCTGTTCAGAAGCCGAAACAAAGAAATAAGTGAAAATAGATTCAACAGGTGTTTTTAAGGAAAGTACTCATCTTCCTTGTAGCCTTAAGTGGGGGTCAATGCTATTTTAAAGTACTTGGTAGCTCAACAAAAAATTATATTAATCTGATGCATTTATAAGGAGCCCATCATACTAATACTTGGCTGCCATAAAAACTAACATTCATTTAAAAGGAGAACTATTTGTCAGTTTTGCTCCTTTCCAACATTGTATCTTCCATTGGTTTGGAGAAATAAGGCGGCGCAACCTGGTGTTACCATTAATGCAAAAAGTGCAAACTGGCAAGGATTCCTTTATGCACCAAAGCTTGTGCTAATTCCAATTTCATGTGGCTAGGAGTTACATTGCCAGGCAGCCACCTCCGGAAATACTCAAATGTTCATCCTGGGATCTCTCAGCCTTAGGGCCTTGGTTAGTTTCAACTCGCATAGTGTGTCTCTGTCCAATCTAGACATAAGAACAGCCATACTGGGTCAGACCTAAGGTCCATCTAGCCCAGTATCCTGTATTCTGACAGTGGCCAATGCCAGGTGCCCCAGAGGGAAAGAACAGGTAATCATCAAGTGATCCATTCCCTATCACTCATTCCCAGCTTCTGGCAAACAGAGGCTAGGGACACCAGCCCTGCCCATCCTGGCTAATAGCCATTGATGGACCTTATCCTCCATGAATTTATCTAGTTCTTTTTTTAACCCTGTTAGTGTTTTGGCCTTCACAGCATCCTCTGGCAAAGAGTTCCACAGGTTGACTGTGCATTGTGTGAAAAAATACTTCCTTTTGTTTGTTTTAAACCTGCTGCCTATTAATTTCATTTGGTGACCCCTAGTTCTTGTGTTATGAGAAGGAGTAAGTAACACTTCCTTATTTGGTCTAATCAAAGAGTAACTATGGAGACAGTTTACAATCTAAGAGTTTGTCTATACTTGACATGCTCCAGTGACATTCAGGTGTAGCCATTATTACTGGCTAACCGGTACTGTAATCAAATGCCAATAAGTGTCTCTCTAGAAATAGGCTATTTTCAAATCAAGATAACTGAAGTAGGTATAGGAAGCATTTGCAGTAGATAAACAGTAATGAGAAGGAAAGGAAATAAAGTGGTTTTTTTTACTCTGTTAGGGAACTTAAAGAATTGTAAATATTTGGCAGCGATTGAGAAGACAGGTGACTACCAACATAAAGCCAAATATCCACATAACCCGGGTTGTAACAGGAAAGGGTTTTCCAGGAGTACAGAGAGGATGCCACATTTCTTCTGAAAAAAATCACACACTTCTCTGAACTGAGAGGGGTCTAACATTTTTAAAAGTTATACCCTTATATAACACTGCCCTTGGGAGCCAAAAAAATCTTACCACATTCTAGGTGAAACCGCGTTATATCGAACTTGCTTTGATCCGCCGGAGTGCACAGCCCTCTTCCCCCCCCCCCCAACCCGCGAGCACTGCTTTACCACATTATATCCAAATTCATGTTATATCAGGGTAGAGGTGTATGTGGACAAAACCCATGATGGTGCTTTGTGAGGCATGATTAAGCAAAGCCCAACCTTTTATCAATACACAGGTTGCAGAATTGCCTATGAATTTACTGTAGTGAGAATACTTCCCTCTCAGCTATGGCTGCATCTCCTACCCACTAGCCATTCTCCTGCAGTCTTTCACAAAGGAAGTCATAGTAGGAACAAATCCAGAGGGTCATCATTTTTTTCCACTTCTCGAGCACGGTGTGGCTTGCTCTCATCACAACTATAGGCCCAAAGTTGTAGTATTGACTAGAATAGAAACCGACCTGCAGTCTCACGGGATGAGTTCCCACACTCAAAATGCAGTTTGCATAGCAAATGAGGGCAACAGTTTTAATTAAAGTTTATTTTCAAATATACATTACAGTTTGTACCTGGTACAAAAGTACTGCATAGCACTGCTCTGCACAAAGTGAACGTGTTCTTTATCATGAGACATTTCCTATAGTTCCGAGGCCCCCCAGATGACTATCACACATACACAAGAGTAAGAGAGAAGGGTCAATAAATGCAATGTAAGCAGTTCCCAAAATTCACACAATTATTCATTCATTCTTCTCTCTCCCCCCCCCAAAAAATTGCCTGTCATAATTCATTAAAAATCTTTCAGCAGAAGAGAATTTTCCATATGATTTAGTTCTCCCCAGAGTTACACTTTGCAGTTAAGTAAAGATTGCCACTGAATGTCCAGGAAAGATAAATCTAAGAGGAAAAATAACCTCTTATACATTTTATGAGACATTAGAGACCAAAAAGCTAAGATTTGCAAATACACAGTTTTGCCTGACACGCCTTTCATATAAGAGATGCATGTTTTATTCTTTTCTGGATGATGTAATACTCAGGGTGACTCGCATGTGCTTTTGCCATCATAGAACACTCTACTGAATATACAAAGTTCCTTTGTGCACTGCTTCCTTATTTATAATTCTAAGGATTAGATCAGAGCAATTTTTTTAAACACTTCTCATTTGAAGATGAACTCATTAATGTAACATGTCTTTTGACCATTTATGCAATTTAGTTTGATGTATTTTGGATTGAGCTCTTTCAACTGCAGGAAAAGAAACTGTGCTTTATTTCTCAGTCAAAGAAATTAAGTCAGTGATCATGACACCAAGAGAAATATAACTGCCAACACTGAGCGTGGTAGTTTTACTTGGATTCACTAAGAAAAGTGAAATAAAGCTGATGTTTCATAAGTGGCTTTATATAGGCTCATAGCAACTCAAGCAAAAGCAGATTTATGGCACATCAGCTAGCTACAGTTATCAAAACAGCCAATAAACACAAAGAAAAGACAAAGCTGGAACAAGACAATGAAGGAGAGACAGAAAAACACACTAAGAGACAGTGACTAAAAAAAAGAAAGAAGGCCTGATTCTCCACTCATTACATCAGTTTTCCCCCCACAGTTATTCTCGTGTAAAGTTCATGTAACGTAGTAGAGTAGGCCCAATATCTGGAGAATGACATTTTAGCCTCACTCCACAAAGAATTTGAATTTAAAATATATACTAGACACTGTAAATTGAACCAGTGTTAATTCCCCATGATATTAAGGCAGTTCACATCCAGGACCTTATAATTGTGGCAGAAGCCTTTGAACATTAACTTAATATGATTTTTCATATTAGTTTGCTTTTAATTTTTTAAGGTAATATCATAGAATCATAGGACTGAAAGGGATCTCGAGAGCTCATCTAGTCCAGTCCCCTGCACTCATGCAGGTCTAAGTATTATCTAGACCAGGGGTCGGCAACCTCTGGCACACGGCTCGCCAGGTAAGCACCCTGGTAGGCCAGGCCGGTTTGTTTACCTGCCCCGTCCGCAGGTTTGGCCAATCGCGGCTCCCACTGGCTGCGGTTCGCTGCTCGAGGCCAATGGGGGCTGGGGGAAGCCGCGGCCAGCACATTCCTCAGCCTGTGCCGCTTCCTGCAGCCCCCATTGGCTGGGAGCGGCAAACTGCGGCCAGTGGGAGCCGCTATCGGCCAAACCTGTGGACGTGGCAGGTAAACAAACCGGCCCGGCCTGCCAGGGTGCTTACCCTAGCGAGCTGCATGCCAGAGGTTGCCGACCTCTAATCTAGACCATTCCTGAGAGGCGTTTGTCTAACCTGCTCTTAAAAATCTCCAGTGATGAAGATTCCACAACCTCCCTAGGAAATATATTACAGTGCTTAACCACATCAGTTTAGTTATCCAATCTCTGTAGAAGCAAATGAAACATATGTGACAGTTACACATAACTCAAAAAAGTATGTATACATTATAGCCCAAGTCCTCTTCCTAGAGCCCAGTACCCATAACTGAGGATCTGCACAGCAAGGAATGCCCCCCTTGTCAGAGTCCACAGAGTGGCAACAGAGCCACTCTTCAGCGGTTATATTCTAGGTTGGAGTGGGTGGCATTGCCCTAGAGCTGCTACCCCGCGGCGAGGGGAGGGCAACAGCTGATGGATGCGTGCAATGGCAGATCGACTTATCTTGTCCCCATCCTTTTCCCTCCCAACACTCAGTTCTTGGGGGAGGGAGAGGAGGGGGGAAGTGGCAGGACTGCTGTCAGTATGGAGGGTCATGCACCCTAGAGTGACCTCCTAATATCTCGCACAGATGAACTTCACTAGTTCTGGGACCATCCACTCTTCACCCCTCAGTCTCTTTGATTTTAGCTCAGGCTTGTAAGTGTTTTAATGTGCATTGATATCCACAGAAATCAGTGCACTCTCTTCCTTTCTTAACAAATGTACGTATAATATATATGGACTAGTTATAACCAGATTACCAAAAGTAAACTCTGTAGAAGAGGGAATGCAGTAATGTTGCTATATTCTTTGTCTGTGGATTGGACTCCATTTATTAAAGGTTTTGCATAATTTTATTATATATACACGCACACGCGCACACACACAGAGTATTAAAGATAATCTTAATTTATTTTAAATGATGCACATTACTTAGCAAGATCAAGTGTGTAATTAAAACTTAGCACCTTCCCTCCTCCCCCAAAAAAATAATGCTTCCAAGTAGCATTGGTTCTAGTGAGCCCTTTGACACTAACATGTACATTCTGAACTGACAAGTCTTATATTTAACAAATAGATTTAGGGTTAAATTTTCAGAAGCACTTAAGTGATTTTGAAGCCTAAATCTCATTTTTTAAAGTGACAAGCACATAGGAGTGTAAGTCCCATTCACTTTCAATGAGTAGCAGGTTCTTAAGTCCCCAAGTCTTTTGAAAATAGGACTTTGGCACTTTGGAAAATTTTACCCAAAGGCTACAAACCTCTCTTCTTGACTGCCTGTCACCTACTGTAATTATGATCAGTGGAAGTGCTTGAGCTGGAATCTGGAGTATAAAAGAAAGGGAGCTACTGCCAACACAATTGCCACAAAAGGCCCTTCAGCTTGGGAATTCATTCCCACCTGGGACTGAAATAACCATCTTTTGATGACTTTCAAGGCATGCTACAAGACCTATTTACTCCGGCTCTTCAGGAGGGCAAAATACAACGGGGTCTATCTTTTAGATGGGGAAGGAAGAACTGTCAAGATTGATTTTTGCTTTCCTGGTTATTGCTGGGGTGGGTGCAATGTAATTTGTTTGCATTTTAAGTTTTTGTAAAGGTGCTTTGGTGTCTTTTTTCCTGTGTTATTCTGAATCTAAACAAATCAATATACGGCAGTGTCAGTATGAAGTACTAGGTAGCCCCACAAACTAGTCTGAGACCCAAACCTTTCCATGCAAGCTTCTTTACTGTGAGCAGAAATACATACACACACACACAAGCAGGAATGGTCAGCACACATTCATGGGATCCATTACTAAAACAGCCAAACTACAGACACGTCTAGTTTAAAAGTAGGTTCTCCTCTAACTCTTCCCAGGGCTACTAAAAAGTTCACAAACAACAAAATTCCCAAGTCATTTGCAAAAGGTTCAAACAAGCTCAGTTATCTGTCCTCCCCACTAAGTTATCAAAGTCTCCCTAAACTGAAAACTCTTCTTTATCACCAAACTTCCTACTGTAGCCCCCCAAAAGGGCATTTGTAACTTAGGGAAGGTCCTAAACCCCTCACAGCTGGAGTCAGCTTTCTAGTTCTGTCCTGAGCCTAATTAGGCACAACAGGCACCACCTACAGTAGTGTTGCTTATGAGAAGCTAGCAAACACTTACAGCACTCCGAGTTCCCAAGCTGGAATGTTGCAGTTGTTTGTTTCTTCTTTACCCACAGAAGAACTCTCCCAGGACTTGTTTCCAGGATGGCAGGTGAATAAGGCTGTATTATCAAAACTCAGCCTATTTGTATCATCTGAAAATATCACTCATCCCCACTAGATCAGAATGTTTCAATCCTCATAGATTCACAGATTTTAGGGCTAGAATAAACCATTATGATAATCTAGTCTGATCTCCTGCATACCCAAAGACATAGATTTTTTACTCAGTAATTTCTGCATCAAGCCCAAAACTTCTTGAGTGAGCTAGGACAGCGGCTCTCAACCTTTCCAGACAACTGTACCCCTTTCAAGAATCTGATTTGTCTTGTGTACCCTCAAGTTTCACCTCACTTAAAAACAACTTATTTACAAAAATCACACACAAAAGTGTCACAGCATACTATTGCTGAAAATTTGCTTACTTTCTCATTTTTACCATATAATTATAAAAAAATCAATTGGAATATAAATATTGTACTTCCATTTCAGGGCATAGTATGTAGAGCAGTATAAAGACCTCATGGTCTGTATGAAATTTTAGTTTGTACTGTAGCCTGTGCTTTTTATGTAGCCTGATGTAAAACTAAGCAAATATCTAGATGAGTTGATGTAGCTGCTGGAAGACCTCTGCCTACCCCCAGGGGTACACATACTCCTGGTTGAGAGCCACTGAGCTAGGGCATATTACTGGCTAATTGGCCAAAAGCCATTTCTTTTTAAACCTGAGGCTATTGAATTACTAGCCTCAGACAAACCATATAGTGAACTTTAATCACTACTTCATGCAGCTCTTTGACTATTACTTAATAAGTCTGAGATGTTAAGACAGGATACTTTCTTTTCTTTGTATCTAGGTTCTCATACTCATCAGTATGGTAGCTCAGATCTTGTTTTTTCTTGTCACATGGCTCTGTCCTCTAGGCAGGAATCAGTGGTGTGAGAATTAGGTTTAATAAATGCCCTAGCACTTGACTTCAGTTGCAGAATTTTATTTTTTCTTGTTTCTACATCCAAACTAGAATCTGAAACAAAACAGTATTTCCAAGTGCTTTCTTTTTATTCTTGGTAAGAAATGAATCATTCCTGGATAGACATGTACCTTCTATTGTTGATTAAACAGCAGAACACAACTTTTTGCTACCCTCGATTCACATGCATAAAGCATAACTCCTGTTGATATGTGACCCTAATGCTAAGATGTTTGCCACCAGGACAAATTACTGTACTTATACTTCGAACACTAGGTGCTGATGTTTCAGAAAACATAACACAAGGCTTTTGACTACAGGTCTCAGAAATACCTCACCTAGAAATTGCTGGCACTTTGATTTACTGACCTTTAAGAAACCACCTCGAATTATTTTTCAGACTAGTATGAACAAAACATACAAGTCTTATAAATTAATGATTAAGCCAATTTCTCTAAATCTTTGTGATAACTGAACCGTTACAACTGTATCACAAAGGGAAAGGCAGGGCCAGTTCAAGCCACTAACTTTATAATATAGCCTTCCTGTATATTCATCTATCTTCTCTGAAAAATATCTGGGGCCAAATTTTGCCCACAAATCCATGTGCACATCTCCCATTGATGTCTATGCCGTATCTGGGTCTCCTAAAACAATGCAGTCCACAGGAACATCTGTCTATCCGAGTCTATTTTTCCTTCATCCCCATCTCAGTGTTGTTTGTTTGTTTTGGGGGGCCATCTGTCTGATATCTCCCTCCCACATGCAAAGTGATAACATCAGGTCCAGTGGAGAAGACAGCAGTCAGTGCCTCCAGCAGAGCTACCAGGATCCAGGGGAAAATCCATAGGGAGACCATCTTTCTTGACCAGTAGATCACACTGTGACCAGACACCAGACTCCCCTGCAGTTGCTGAGAGGAGGGAAAAGTCAGTGGCAAAAAAGATTAAGTGGTGGAATGAAAGGAATAAGGGAGTAAGAGGTGAGACCCAAGACAAAGCAGCAGGACATATGACAAAAAATAAGCGAAGCAGCATCCTAGCTTTTAATACCTCGTTGTATAGGATACCCTTGAGTCTATGACCATCTCTTCCCCAAAATGCATGCCACTATGAAAGCAACGTGGAACAGAAGGAGTTTAAAGCCAGAAATACAGACATTTCCTATTACTTCCAGCTGGGAAGCTGCCAAATGTGGCTGGAGGACCAACGTTCTTTCTACCATCAGCCTTGGGGCAAAGAAGCTAAGTATGGGCAGGGTCATGGTTCCCTGACTCCTGAGAAGACCGTGAGATCCCAAACAGTGATTACAGACTACAAAGCTAAAACATAATAGCGTCTACGAAACTCTGCATCAGCCAAAAGGTCAATGTGCCTATACCTCACTGGAAAGCTAAGAAGAAGGTATACAGTCCTGTGCTGTGTTCCTTCAGGTGCTGAGGTCTATGAAGTATTTCAACAAGCTCAGTATTGTCACGGTGAGAGTCAGTCTCCTCTGGCAGCTCCCCCAATATATCCACTTACCAAGGAAAGAGAATGCTTTTGAAATGCAATCCCTTTTGCTAAATACAAGAAGGAGGAGCAACCTCCCATCTGCAACAGGTGCACTGAATTCACTGCACCACCCAAGACATGTTTTACCCAATTGCAGGCAGCAAACATGGAATGGTTCTCTGAGCCAAACTCAATCTCTGCCCTAGGAGCCTCAGCCACCAAATCTCTTACCTTTCCCAAATCCTGCACGAACTGCCATTGTAGGTCTCTGCTGAGCTGAAGAGGCCTAGGACTCTCCTTTTAGTCATCCCAGCACATGAACACCCACTCAGGGTCTGCTCCCCTATACTCACCCACCATGAAGTACTCCGTCCAGGCCATGCTTTTACCTGCCTCTTTTCACACTGGCCACCATAGGTGAAGTTACCATTGAAGCAATGCTCTCAAAGGCTGACTGAACTCAGGCAAAGTCTGAGCCAAAGCAGGAGAGATGGTCTTAGCCTCTGTGGGGTGGCCGGCAGTGATC
This sequence comes from Mauremys mutica, assembly GCF_020497125.1. Taxonomy (NCBI): domain Eukaryota; kingdom Metazoa; phylum Chordata; order Testudines; family Geoemydidae; genus Mauremys; species Mauremys mutica. The sequence continues at coordinate 28,282,121 of NC_059078.1, read as the reverse complement.
TGAGTCAAGGCTAGGGTAGAACTGGAAGCTGCCGGAGCAGTGACTAGGCAAAGCCCATTCATCCTGGGCACTTCAGTCAGCAGCTGGGGTAGGTCCCCAGTCACTGCAAGTCCAGAACCAGCTCAGGACAGTCGATTATATGGCAAAATGGCTGCACTCAGGCACAAAGATGAGTTACCTGAGGCTCAAAAATGTAGTAAAAGATTTTCTCCTGCACCTGTGGTGTCATTTATTGACTGTCATGTGACCCTTGACTCATTCAGTCACAGACATGCTAATTGGCCATATGGCCCATTCACAGAAAGCTTTACGCTAAAATCCCTCCAAGCTAATATCTTCCCCAAGTACTAGGAAGTTATTTAGGATTAAGTGTGCAGGGCTGAAGGAAACCCTGATAAGGCAAAATGGATTGAAATGCAAATCCACTACAAGACAGGATTTGGGGGGGGCGAAGGGGGATCAAATATAAAATCCTTTAACATGAAACTAAATAAACTGATAATTTAAACTTGTTCTCAGCATCACATGAATTTTCTCAGTAGTTTTCCAAGGATCTTGTATGTAGCGTGACATCGCTAACTGCACTCGGTCCACTTTGTACTGTACTGCCATCTAGTGGCTGCTGTATAGAATCTGTGCAGGCCATGGTCCAACAGGAAAACTGCATTGCAAGCAATGGTGTTGCATGTTCAAGCACAGCAAGCTTCTCCCTCTATCCCTTTCAGACTGTATGCCATTTCGTTATGAATGGAAGCCTAGCTGCCTGTTGTGGACATGTTAATGAATTTGCTAACATGCACTATAAGAACATGCCCTGAATCTCAAAAGACAAACGTTAACTAACATTTCTGCTGCATTTCTTACTGTATCCTCCATAAAGCTGTGGAAAGCATTAGAAATGGGAACAGAATTATTAGAGCATCCAGTTTGTTCCTGTCCATGTTTACAAGTGTTTTAATGAGCTGCCTTTTAAAATATTGCTGTGTTGTACAGCCGGGGTCCCAAACATGCTAGTAACACTACTTTTAAGCTTCAGTGTTTGCACTTGTATAATGCAGAATCCTGTGGTGTGTTATATCAGGAAGTGATAGAAATATTGGCTTCAACAGCACAGATGCTGTGTACAAGAAAGGTCCAGATCCTTAGCTATGGCCAAACTACTCAGAACAGGAGTTTGTACTGTCTTGGTCTGCCAGCTGTTCTGTGCAGGCTGCAACTGTCTTAAAGTAGTGGGAAGCCTGCTCTAATTGATGCCCTGATTAATGGCCACAGGGGGCTGGTATTTGAGTTTGTTCTGGGAGAGCTGCAATCCTTTCCATTAATCCTTTCATACCATGGCTTACTACCACCGTATCCCAAAACACTCCCCTTGTTTTTAGTTAATCAGCATTAACGTAGCGAAGGATTGTCATAGCTCAGAGCAATTCCAGCCAAGCCTCCTGTTTCCCTGCTATGCTGGTAGCAGGCATGGGGAGCCCCTGTGTCAGCTCTACTCCACTACTCACCTTTACCCTGGGAATTGGGATGATCCACTCTAAGCCAAGTAAACCAGTTTCAGGTGCAGATGATGCCAGCACAAAGCAGTTGCACTCTTCAGATACTTGGATTTGGGCCAGATCCTCTAGTCCTTTACAAATTGCACAGGACTAGAAAACCAAACTCAGATCATATGCTTTCTTCTGTACAAAACTCTGGGCTTTATGACGACACATGCCTAATGGGAACATCTTAACCCTCCTGACGTCAGAATTCTGCATTTCAGTGCAAGGAACTGGATGCGTGCATTATAGATGGATTTGATGGGGGAATTTCCAGTGAGTTTGGTATTGAAATTTGGAAATTGAGTGTGCATTGGGCATCCTGATGTTTGGCCATTCTGGCATGTAGGCTGGGGCTGGTGTGCATATGAACACTGGCCTGACTGGTGACTTCCTTAAGTTTGCATAGATGGGAAAGGTACTTGAGCAACCTTAGCTATCAGTTCATTAAATTTGTTGTTGTGGGCTTTGTTTAAACTAATTGAGGATCTTCAAGCTGGTCTGTTTGCCCTCACATTAGTGGTGACTCTGGAGCAATTCAAGAATCTTGATTCAGAAAAGTACAGATGTATCTGAGTTGATAATGCTGATTAACCCAGTGCTCCAGGAGGGGTTGTACAGCCCATAGTGAAGAGTGCTCTGCTTTGGCTTCCCTGCTGCAGTGCTCAGGACACCGCTATCGGAGCATATGGCTCTTTGGTAGTCCTGTACAGGAGAGCTTTAGACTTCTGTTTGCAGTCTGGGAAGCCCAATCAGACAGCAGACCACACTTAAACCCTTCCCCCCCCCCCGCCACCCCCATGCTAGCTAGCCTTGCTCCTTTGACCCGTACAACATTCTGGGAGAGTTTGAGGGAAGTATTAGTCTCATGCAAGGTCTAGAAAGGCATTAATTGCACAGGGCATAAAGCACCAGTAGAACTGCATGTCAAGATATAGCTCAAGTCCACAGCAGAGGCCACTATGTTAAATTAAGGAAGCACGTTAGAGCTGCAGTGAAGAGATGGAATGCAGAATTATCCTGAAATGCCACTAGATGTTGGGCATACCAAGCCTCCAAAGATTTTTATGGTTAGCTGTGGTGTACGTGGTTGGCAAAGGAAAGATCCGAGTTATTAGAATGAGTTTAATATATGTTAGATGTAGTTTAATGCATGACCTACCGCGTTGGACAACGTGGCCCAGTCTCATAAAGCATACTGAGGATGAATATACTCTGAGCCACATCTCTCCCTACCTCTCTTCCCCCCAACAAAGCCCATCCCCTCTTCTTGCACAGGTCCATCTCTCTCTACCATGCTAGCCTTTTCCTAGCCCGTTATGGCTGCCAAGAGAGTCTCCCATCCCTGCCGATGGCGAAACATGCACTCATCACCAGCCTTCACTAGACAGCCAGCTGTCTTTTCTGCATGGAGCTGTCCTAGGCTTTATGCCAAAAAGCCCCTGCCCAGAGCAATTGCAGCTGCTCTGAGTTGCTCAAACTGTCCCTCCTAGCCCATGCTATCTTTATTCCCAGATGCCTCCTTCATATCCTCAACCCTGCTTGCACACCCCTGTCTTAGCTTATCAACCCCATGCTCACCTCTCCTTCCTTCACTCCCATGTTACAATCACACCCAGCAGCCCTGTCGTCAGGGCTGGCCTTACCATGAGGCAAACTGAGGCGGCCGCCTCAGGTGCCAGATTGTGGGGCGGTGCCACTAGGACCCAGAGTGTAGAAAATTGTGTCTGCTGCTGGTGCATATGTATTCTCTCTTCTCTAGATGCAGAGAGATGGTGGAGTGCTGTGCTGGAGGAAGGAGGGCACAAGAGACATAACAGGATATTACTCTGTTATTCTGGACTGCACACCTGACATCAACCATATGGAACAAATGACTTTAATGGTGTGTTCTGTAACAACAACAGAACCCAGTGAAAATGTCCCTGCAATGGTGACTGTCAGAGAGCATTTTCTAGAATGTATTGACATTGATGATACTACAGGAGCTGGTATGACAAATGTGCTTCTTAAAAAGCTGGAAGATACGGGAATTGTGATAGTTGACATGAGAGGTCAGGGCTACGATAATGGTGCCAACACGAGAGGAAAGAACAGAGGAGTGCAGACACGGATGCAAGAGTTAAACCCTCGAGCTTTTTTTGTCCCATGCAGTTCTCATCCATTGAACTTGGTGGGCAGTGATGCAGCATCAGCTTCCATTGAGGCTGCTGAATTTTTTAATGTAATTCAAAGTATCTATGTATTTTTCTCTGCAGCAACTCTTCAATGGCAAATTTTGAAGCAACATCTGGGAACATTCTCTCTGCCACTGAAACCACTGAGTGCCACACAATGGGAAAGTCGAGCGGAGGCGATAAAGCCTATCTAACACCAAACTGGGAAGATAGATGATGTCCTAGTTGCCATTATGGAGGATAATGCAATGACAGAAACTGTTTGTGGGAGAACAGTGGCAGAGAGAAATGGAATCACCAGAAACATATGTAACTTCAAATTTCTGTGTGGCTTAGTGTTGTGGCATGACATACTGTTTGAAATGTTGTAAGCAAGAGACTCTAAGGTGTTGACCTTGATATATCTGGAGCAATGGAACAACTGGACAAAGCAAAGTCCTACCTACAGTTTTACTGGTCAGATGAGGGATTTCAAAACGTTCTAAAGAGTGCACAGAAGTTGGCAAAGGAACTTCACACTGAAGCTATTTTCCCATACATTCAAGAATACAAGAGTCACCGAAGAAGATGACATTTTGATTACGAGGCCCGGGATAATCCCATAAGAGACCCCAAACAACAATTCAAAGTTGAATTCTTTAACCAGGTGCTAGATTGTGCAATACAGTCAGTTGAAGAACATTTCATGCAGCTCAAGGAACACAGCAGCATATTTGGGATGTTGTATGATATTCCAGAACTCCTCACTATACCTGAAGACGACCTACACCAGCAGTGCAGGGCACTAGAGACAGTGTTGACACAATGACATGCAGGATATTGATGCGAGTGATTTAGGTGATGAACTGAAAGCCCTTTCAAGATACATTTCAGCAGGATTAACTTGAAAGGCTGTTCTGGAATATATGTGCACAAATAAGATGGCCACCATCTTTTCAAATGCTTTTGTTGCTCTGTGCATACTTCTAACATTTCCTGTAACAGTTGCCAGTGGAGAATGCAGCTTCTGCAAGCTGAAGTTAATAAAAACACATCTACGCTCCACAATGACACAGGAGAGGCTGGTCAGCCTTGCAACCATCTCAATAGAGCAGGAGCTGGCCCAGACTGTGGACCTTCAGAAAGCAGTTCAAATCTTTGCAACCAAGAAGGCACAGAAAGCACCACTTTGATTATTCAAACAGATAAAAACGCCAGTGTTTACTATGCAGGCAAGAAAAGTTACATTTGCTGTTCAGACGTTTGAAAGTTAAGTGTTGCTTAAAATTTTTGAACAAGGCATTTTAAGTTGTTAGTTCTCCTTTATTGGAGTAGGTAGTAGAGCAGTACCATGAGAGGAGTAGAACAGGAAGAAAGCAGAACTGAGACCTTTCAAAGTTTTGGCCCAAGCAAGGGGGTATGGGGGCCTCATTTGAGCTCCCTGCCTCAGGTGCCAAAATGTGGGCTGGCCCTGCCTGTCACAGTCGCCCTCCCCTGACCTCTAGGATGAGATTGGGAGTTTTGTGCTGTTCTTCTGTTGGGCGGAGGGATAGCTCAGTGGTTTGACCGTTGGCCTGCTACACCCAGGGTTGTGAGGTCAATCCTTGAGGGGGCCATTTAGGGATCTGGGGCAAAAATCTGTCTGGGGATTAGTCCTACTTTGAGCAGGAGGTTGGGCTAGATGACCTCCTGAGGTCCCTTCCAACCCTGGTATTCTATGATTCTCCCCTCCCTCGGGTTACACACCAGTTTTCTCTATGCCCAGGTGGAAGATTGTAAAACTGGACAAAGGAGCTATTGCTGCTCATGCTCTTGTTGCCTTGCTGAGGCCTCCATGAATGGAAGACCTTCCCTTCTGATTCAGTGTAGTGTTTAGAGACAGCCAGAAGAGGAATGGGAGAAGATGATGGGGTAGTAGCACCACCTGGAGGCAGTGGGAGAGGTAGCCTCAGGAATAGCAACCACTTCCTGCAGGGTGACCCAGAGCCCGGGGCTGCCCCAAGCAGAAGCAACAGTCATACCCCTGCACTGCAGGAGGAAGTCTTCCAGAGACAAAAGGAGGAAGATTAGAGCTTGGCAAAAAATGTTGCATGAATAGTTTATTTGCTGAAAAATGCAGTTTTGGGTGACCCAAAACTATTTATGAATTTGACTCTATTCCTTTTGGCTGGGGAAATGTTTTTCAGGGCTAGCTTCAGGAAAGCAAGCCTGTGTGCCGTGATAATCTTCAGTCTACTGGTCAGGGCTCTTGCCTGGGATGTGGGAGACCCAGGTGTGAATCACCATTCTGGAGCACTTGACCTTCTTCTTCCCCATTTCTCAACAGAGCATCTTAACCACCAGGCAATAAGCTCTTCTGGGGTGAGTTGCTTTCACTCTGTCCTGTTGTGAAGCGGTGACCCTTTGAATAAATAATTAATCTGGTCCAAAGAGAGAATGACTCTCTGGCCTGGTGATTAAGGCACTCACCTGAGAGGTAGGAGATGGAGATTCAACTCAGGCTGAAGACTGAGATCCACATCTCCTATCTCTCAGGTGAGTGCCTTAATCACCAGGCTAGAGAGTCATTCTCTCTGTGGTACAATGAATAGGTAAGTATTTATACCAAGCAAAACAGCTTCAACTGGAAAGACCAAGAGCAACCTGTACAGAATAGCCCAGTGCCAGGATGCTCACTTAGGAGCAGGGAGAACTGAGTTCAAGTCCCTGCTCCAGAGCCAGGCATTAAACCTGGATCTCCCACAGCCCAGGTAAGTCCACTGACATATACCTGGCCCTTTACAAATGACTGGAACAAAACTTTTAATACAACCCAAAACAGACTTTTCTGATTTGCTGACAAATTCAGAGCATTTGGGGAACCAAAGCAAGTTTTTGTTTTTTGTTTTTAAATTTTTTGGTTTTCTGGCCAAATTGGGGGGGGGGGGAAAATCAATTATTCAGCCAGCTCTAGTGAAGACACTATTCAAATTGGAAACAGGACCAGAGGAAGCCATGACTGTGGTGATCCCTGGGGGGAAGGAGGGCTTATGTCATTTGAGCTTCCTTCTGATGTATAAAGGAGGTCTCAGAAACCTGTTTAATCAAGGTCTTGTCTAGGATGCAACTGAAACTATGCTGTGGAGAGCTGGAGAACTAGGAGTGTATTGGATGTCCTTCCAGGGCAGTGAACCTAGTACAGTGGTGTGGTTATTTTTATTGAGTCTATTTAAGACTCCTTGGTTTAGCAACTGCATAATTAAAACACATAGGAGATGAGTTCTCTTTAAGGGCTCAGTACGCGCCCCCCGCCCTTCAATTAGGGTGGAGCACTCTTTTGTATTGCCCAATAAATCCTCCGGGGTTTGGAGGGGAGGCAGGCAAAAGACAAGACTTGACAGTTAGGATATTTTTAGGGAAGATACAGGGAGAGTAAAATAACCCATTCCCACTTTTTCCATATACCATTAAGGTTTTTTAAAAAGGGTGTGTGGGGGATGACACACAAACCTATTTCTCTCTGCCCTTCTTTTTACTGGCACTTTTTAATACTGTGCCTAAAAATGCTACGTGACGAGAAACACTTGCACCAGAATCACTAGCAGGCAAGGCCAGACAGCCTTAGTGAAAGCCCATAGGGAGGGGGGGACTTGAGGAGGCGGCCTACAACGTGTCTCAGAACCTGCGAAGACCAGCCTCAGTGCCATTCCCTCTGACAGATCCACCATGGTAACAAGTAGCACTGCCAAACTGCCCAGAACAGCCAGTAAACTGTGAGAGACTCTCTTCTGTACCTAACAGAAATAAACTGCTTATATCTATGGTGCCTGAAAGCTAGACTTATTTACGTTCTCTCTGGTTCATAAGGTAATGTAAGCAGAGACCAGAAGATATTACCCAGTGTCTCTTTGGTGGCCTATGTGTAATGAACTGTTTGTGGTCCCCTTCCTAGTCACGTGTGATAAAAGTTCACACACTAGTTCAGGGGTTGGCAACCTTTCAGAAGTGGTGCACCGAGTCTTCATTTATTCACTCTAATTTAAGGTTTCACATGCCAGTAATACATTTAAACATTTTTAGAAGGTCTCTTTTTATGTCTATAATATATAACTAAACTATTGTTGTATGTAAAGTAAATAAGGTTTTTAAAATGTTTAAGAAGCTTCATTTAAAATTAAATTAAAATGCAGAGCCCCCCCGGACTGGTGGCCAGGACCCAGGCAGGGTGAGTGCCACTGAAAATCAGCTTGTGAGCCGCCTTTGGCACACGTGCCATAGGTTGCCTACCCCTGCACTAGTTAATGTTTGCAATGTGCATGTGAGGACTGCTACAACAGGGATTGAACTGGGAGACCTCCAGAGCTAAGAGCATAAGCCGCCTCAACTTGAACTAAAGAGCTATGATGCTACAACAGCTCATGTCCCCAGCAGATCAGCAGAGGATCCATAAAACCCATTCACCAGTGGGCTACACATGTTGCTGGGACATCACAGTACAGAGGCCAAGGAGTAAATGGGCATAGAGAATGAACTATCCCCTGTGTATCTCATGTTCGGGATCAAGACCAACCCGTGGAGTAGTGCAGTGTGACCTACACTTCTTAATCCACTCTTGTAAGAGACCTTATTTATCTTCTCTCTTAAGGAAGTAAAGTTTGAGCCTCTTGCTGTGAGACAAGTAATTGCACTGACTAAAAAACCCAAAACATCCTCCCAAATAGTGGTATGTATGCATAGATTGTAGACTGATAGTTGCAACTACGGAGAACACACAACTTCAGCAAAGATAGAAAACTCACTTCTATAAGAGGCAAGAAAATCATCCATCAGATGGAGAAGTTACCCAGTAACCATCCAACTGCTGCCAGATAAATACCAACTTTTTGCACAATAAAGCAGAATGTATTCTATTCTCCACCCCAATGCAGCCTGGCTCAAAAGCTGTTCTCTGAGCTAGTGTTGGATCATGCTTTAAAGATTGCTACTGTCACTCAAGAATTGACAGTCTGCTTTGGCTTGTTCTTTCAAAACATTATATAACAGATTTCCTTGTTTGTTTTTAAAAGGAGAGTACTAAAGCAAGGATTCCATCATTGGTTTTATAAAGACTCATTGTTTAATTGGAGGTAATGGGAAGCTGGTGAGCCATTGTTGGATCAGATACTTTGCTCTTATCCCCTTGAGCTATATTAAGGTGAGCTCCAGAGTATACAACATGCTATAAAATAAGTGACAATATATTGAAGATTAGTAGAAATAGCTTATGTGTCTAATTCTGAAACTAGATGCATGTCAGAATCTCAGTGCAAACTATCCTAATTACAAACAAATTCTCATGACCAGAGATCAGGTGAAACTATTTGTGATTCTAGAATTGCTGGTCTGGATTTTGCCTTTGCTTGAGTAAGCAGGTCTGCTTTAAAAACAATAACTAAACATACTGCAATAGTTCAGTGGGTTAAAAAACCCACTGAACTGCTGGTAGAAAACAAAGATTTAGCCTTTTTTATGGAAGATGAGGGATAATTTACCTTAATTATAATTGTGTGGACAGGTACTAGGCAGCTGGTTCAACAAAACCCAGGCTCACTCAGGATACTATTATACTTGGATATTAAAATCAGGTATGTGTACTGGAGAATTTCCAAGGCTGTTTTAAGTTCACGGGGTTCTCTATCTCCATTTCTTTTAGTTAGGAGATGGAGTAATATTGGCAATATTTCATTTATGAGACCACTTTTGTCCTTCAGAAGAAAAAGGAAATCAGTTTGGCAAGAGGTAATGGATAGTACTTAGGAGCAGGATTAAGTATAAGAAGATCTGTGACTTGAACAGGAGCTGCTAGAGGAAAAGAAGTCTCTGAAAATTCAGAGACACCACAACCCATACAATTATTGGAAACATCCTCAGGTGCTCTTGCTAGGTTTCAAATGTACAAAATACACCTCTCTAGAAAGGACACTGAAATCCAAAGTTCATCGTTGAATGGATGTTTCTAGTGGGGTTCCACAGGGATTGGTTCTTGACCCCGTGTGCTATTTAACATTTTTATTAATGGCTTGGGAAGACAACATACAATCATCAGTGATAAAATTTGCAGATGACACACAAACTGGGATGGGGTAAATCATGAAGAGGATGGATCACTGATTCAGAGCAACGTGGATTGCTTGGTAAGCTGGACTCAAGCAAACAATGGGTTTTAATATGGCTAAATGTACACATCTATCAAAGAATGTAGACCATATTTACAAGGCGAGGGACTGTATCCCGGGAATCTGTGACTCTGAAAAAGATTTGGGGGTTATGGTGGATAATCAGCTGAACATGGGGATCTTAAGTAAGAGTAGAGAGGTTATTTTACTCCTGTAAATTGTATTTGGCAATGGTGTGACTGCTGCTGGAATACTGTGTCCAGTTCTGGTGTCTACAATTCAAGAAGGATAATGATCAACTGGTGGACAGCGTTGAGAGAAGAACTACAAGAATGATTAAAGGATTAGGAAACATGCCTTGTAGTGATATAGGAGTTCACTCTATTTAACTTAAAGAGAAGATTATGGTGTGATGTGGTCACAGTCTATAAGTATCTACATGGGGAACAAATATTTAATAATGGGCTCTAGCAATCTAGGAGAGTAAAGTATAAAACAATACAATGGCTGGAAGTTGAAGCTAGACAAATTCAGACTGGAAATGAGGTGTAAATTACAGTGAGTAATTAACCATTGGAGCAACTTAGCAAGCATCGCGGTGAACTCTCCAACAATGACAATTTTTACATTGTTTTAATGTTTTCTAAAAGGAGACCTGCTCTAGCTATTCGTGTAGCTGAAGTTGCGTATCTTAGGTCAACTCCCCCCCAGTGTAGACATAGCCTATGAAAGTGATCTCACTCTACAAATTCCTTGCTGATCTGGAGTGCTCTAGAGCAGTGGTTCTCAAACTAGGGCCGCCACTTGTTCAGAGAAAGCCAGTGGGAGCTGCGATCAGCCAAACCTGCAGACGCGGAAGGTAAACAAACCAGCCCGGCCCGCCAGGGGCTTTCCTTGAACAAGCGGCGGCCCTAATTTGAGAACCACTGCTCTAGAGAGTGTGGTCTAGTTAGGATTTTTGTTCCACACTTTACCTATTTGAAAAATAGTATACTGTATGAAAGGAAAAGAGGAAGTTACATTTTAGGCCTCCATATCTTGACCCTTTCAACGAATGTTTGCAAAAATCCAACAGCCCTGTTATTTGCAGGCCTTGTCTACACACACAGTTGCATCAGTTTAACTAAATTTGGTTTTTAAATTGATGTACTTACACTGGTGAAAACTCCTGTGTGGACACTCAAATTGATTTAATCCCAGTTTATCAGTTAAGGATATGTCTCACCGCCTATGTCAGCACAAGCACTCGTTTGCACAGTGCTATGTCGGCGGGAGAATTTGGCATTGACAGGCTTCTGAACCCTGTCCTCTCTGGGGAAAGTTGCTAACTCCCTTACACATGAGGCCGTGGGGATAGAAAGGAAGAGAGAAAATTAGTTAATCTTATTTACCAACTCACATGCTGTTCCAATAGCTTTTTGTTATTTAATATGGGTAGCTAGGAAAGTTTGTCTGCAATGATAGTTGTATGCATTCCTTCAGATCTACTGGAAATGATAGTGTTTGTAGAGCGTCTGTTTTGAAACCTTCTTTTAAGGCTACAGAACTGATTTGTCTTTTCATCTTTATTACTAGAAACACAATTTAGAAAAGAGCCTTGCCTCTCTCTTAGAACCTGATCCTGCAAGGAGGCTGAGTGACTTCAACACCCATCAAAGTCAATGAGCACGATCCTTAGTCTCTCTTGGTGCAATCCTGCTTTTGTTATAAGAGATTATAAAATAATCCAATCATTTGTTTAGTCTTTACTGCCAAGCAACAAATACTCAACTCTAAATTGCTGATTCTCCAGGACAGGTAGCGGTGTTATGTTAAGTGGTAGATTCCTTTACCTGAGACTAAATACAGCAACATCTGTCAGTCTGGCATTTCAGCTCTGGACTAAGTCTCTGAAGTCAGTATGTGCCAACATGCCACCAGACAGGCCCAGAGGGTGGAAGAGGGAGGGATATTTCCCAGGGAATGCCTTACTGCTAAATGATGAATTAGCACTCGGCTGATCCCTCAAGGGTTAACACATTGTTGTTAATGTAGCCTCTCACACAAGACAGCACAAATGCAAGGGAGGGGAGACAGCATAGCAGACGGAGAGAGACACACACCTTGTGTGTGGGAGCAAGAGAGAGATGCACACTGCCCCTTTAAGTAAGATGACCCACTCTTAAGTGCATTGTCTTCTTAAGTGGATCAGGAAGTTGAGACAGCAGCTGATGCCCCAAGCTCTCTGTGTCTCTGTCTGTGTCCCCTCCCTGCTCTATATGGAGAGTGCTATAAGCGGGGTGCAGGAGCAGGGGAGAGGGGGACACCCTGACATTAGCACCCCCACTTCCCCTTCTGCACAGCAAGCAGGAGTCTCTGGGAGCAGCTCCAAGGCAGAGGGCAGGAGCAGCACATGGCAGTGGGGGGAGGGACAGCTGAATTGCCGTGATAGCCTGCTGGGCGGCTGCAGCACAGGGAATTTAGGGGAGCGGGGAGTTGATAGGGGGGCTGCCGGTACACCCTGGTTACAAGCCCCCACCAGCTAGCTGCAACAGGCTGCTCTTCCTGCAAGCAGTGGGCAAAGCAGGCAGCTGCCAAACAACGTTAGAAGGGAGCATTGCACAACTTTAAACGAGCATGTTCCCTAATTGATCAGCAACGTAACAACGAAACAAAGTTAACCGGGATGACTTTAAGTGAGGAGTTACTGTATATTATATATAATCTATTCCCTGGCATGGCAATCCTGCAGGGAAAACTCCAATTAAAGCTAAGGGAAGTTTTGAATGAATAAGCACTAAAGGATCAGGCCAAGAGCCTTGTCAGACATGAGTTCTCAGTATTTCGCAAGCAGACCAACACACTTTGTGAACGCTTGCTAAACAGAAATGGTCCATTGTCTTCCTTGAGTTACAATGTACATTAAGTTGATTAGCTTTTCTAATGGAATTGAATACTAGGTTACATAAACAACGAGTTGGGTTAGTTTAGGACAACCCCCATTTGGGGGGATGGTTGTATTATAAACCTTAAAAATCCCGTAAACCTGTATTTCATGTCCCTAGAGGCCAAGACCAACTCATAGTAACCTACATCCTGAAAAGACTGTGTGTTGTTTGGATTGATCAAAAGTCTTATCTAGTTACAGCTGACTTTGTACCTATATTTAAGCTGGTTTTACGTCAGCTGTATATACAACTTCCTTCTGAGTTCTGAAGGGTCCATCAGCAATTACTGGTAAACATATGAACGACAGTTAATAATAGGGGTTCCTTTTTCTATTCAAACTATACGCAAATATACATAATCATCTTTTAGGTTTCTCCCAGGTAAAACCTACGACAAAAATACAAATATTCATTCAAACTTGTACTAAGATTCTTAATGACCTAGGAATATTTCAGCTAATTAAATTGGCAGACATTGCAAAAACACAAAAACAAAAAAAACCTCACACACACACAGTAAAGAGATCTCCTTTTCTCTTTTATTGATACTGCCAATGCGACTACCTTTACACAGGCAGATTGCTTTCCTACATTACACACACTTTTTGTATTAATTTGGAAGTAACATTTTGCCCCCTATGCCTCCTAAAGTTATCAAATTAACACACAGTTATACCTTAAGAATCAGCTTTCCACAATTTTCTTTTAACCAATGACATTTACTTTTTCAGATCTGTGTAAAGGTTACTTGGCAAGAGTACATGCATATGACATTAAATGGAGACCAATCCACCACTAAAAGGTAATGCACATAAAACATAATACAGTACTTTGACATCATTTCAAATAAATACCCATGTACAAATGTAGTAATTTTTAAATGTAACAATATTTCTTATGAATCAATACTGTAACAGAAGATGAAAATATAAGAAGTCCCCCACATCTAGGAATAATAATGCTTCTTCCAGCAAACAGAAATCTTTTCTCCACTGACAATATTATTACAATTTGTACTTTTTTTTTTTTTGAGGGATGGAAGTCGTCCCCCCGCCGCCCTCCAAAGTACCAATTTAATGATTCACACTAGCCTCAACAAACAGCACCAAGGCAGGAAGGTACAGCTTGTTGATGCACTTTTCACTTTCTGTTTCCTGAAATTACAATGATTAGATACAACATGCAAGAGTAGGTATTAATGTCTTGTTTTTCACATTTCCAAACAATACTATGGTTAAACTGTATTCACCACCATACACAGCTAACAGAACATTAATGTTCCCAATACAGCCTCTGTACTGCAGCCACAAATGTGTTAATACATCTTGCTCATTTGTTCAATAAAAGTCCATTTGGTTCCCAAAGTGTATTCGGGTTCGTTTTTGTTTTTTTGTCCTATACCCCTGAATTTGCAAGGATCTGCATGATGAAGTATCATTGACTAACAGTATTTTTTACAATTTCTTGTGTATATATAATCTCTATCTTAAGACTACCCATTAAAAATGTGCGAAAGGGGAGTTCGCTTTGCACTTATTGCTCCACATCTTTACTAAGTTCCAAAACAACTGTTCATTTCTTCTTGTATAGACTAAGCTATTCTAGGATTCTCACTTAAATTATTAAAGGCACTACTGGCAATAATTAATGACAAAAAGGCGCTGAAATAGAACACCCTATTCACTGACAACTTTAGACTTTTTTTTCTTTCTAACTGTACCATAATTTGGCACAATAAAATGAAGAAGTAACACAACAATTCCAATTTGGAATTTAAACCATACAGTTGTATAAAATTCCGTTAATCAATAATACTTCACACCTTCCTAAAACCCAGAAATTCTGGAATTTATAGGTAACACTACTTATTTCATATTGTTCAAGTGCCTATTACTGGTTTAACTAGAGCAAAGTCAAGTTTTCTTCTTGTTACATTGAACTATTCCTAAGAATAATAATACAATATGAAAAAAACCCCAGAATTTGAATACCCTGGATTTCTTAATGAACATGGCAGTTAAAAATCAGTAATTTTAACACATAAAGCTTAAACATTTTATAATAATAAAAAAAGCTGCTGAAGCACAGCACATATATAGTTTAGCAGAGCTCCTGGTTTTTGTGTTGAAACTCTTTTTCTAAACACTGTCTAGAGCAAAATCAAAAATAGTCCAAATCTCTGCCACATGCTGATGTAGAAAATCAACAAGCACAAGCCCAAAATGGGGAGAGAGACTATGAGCACAGACCACTGCATCTTATATAAACTCTTCTACATAAGGAATTAAAAGAAGCTAAAGTAAAATATCAAAATATCAAAAGTGCACAGGTTTAACAATCAGATAAAAAATGAATATCTTGCAATGAAATAAGAAAAATTCCCCCATCTGAACATTTCTAGTAGATCATAAACTAATATGGTGATCATTACGTTCAAAGTAGGTTTCTTCAGCACTTGTAAGTTTTCGTCCTGCAGCAGCACTTATAGGTAAAGCTTGTTTGTTTTATAACTTGAGACACAAAAGTAAAATTGCAGGTAGTATATTGGAAAAAGTTGTTTTTTAAAAAAACCAACAATCTAGGATCAGGTCAGTGGTTTCCATTCTTTGTGCAACAGGCTACCACTGTTAACCATAATGAGGCAGGCTAAGAAATACTGTTGCACTGTTGGAAAGGCCTTCTCCAGGAACTACTCTAAAGCTGAAAAATGGAAAACAGAATAACATTAGAAAAATTGGTACTCATTCATCAGTTAAAGAACTGACTTAATACAGAGTGCACTGCAAGATCTCCATAGCAGGTTAGTCGGTTGAGAGGCATCTGTTAGTTTCCCAAGGTAGAGGCAGTAACTTTAGTTGGCATGTGCTTTCCAAGCTAATGAACAATGCTTTACATGAGTACTGCTCAGAAGCAACAGCTTTGCAGGAAGGTTTCTTACAAGTACTGAATAAAGCTATGCTTTTCCAGCAAAAGATACAGCAGTGAGTATGCGAAAGCCATTATCAATGGAGATTTAGGTTCTCCAAAGACATGCAGGTCAGTATATCATGCAGGCCAATGCAGAGAACAGTAATCATTCAAAAGAAGAGCCTGCTTGCAGAGGTAGGTGATGGCTTAATAAATTTTCCAAGCTAAATCCCAACCCATTGAAAGGGAAATGAAAGACTTAACATAGCATAGGTAAGTTTCAAGAGATTTGTTTCACAAAAGTACTAGCCCCCATAATCTTAAATATATTAATCTAAACATACACACAGCAGGAATAGGTCACTTTTATGTACCGTTGCTCATTTCTCTTTAGATCAGGTTTTAAAACATACACTTGACAAGCTTAAATAGTCCAGCTGTTTTTTATTTTAAGAGCCATAGAGATGAATAAAAATGGAAAGGATTACTAAGCTGGTTGCGATGTAGCAAAACTATCCATATTTTGTACTGACAACGTGAGCCAATATTGATAGTAATAGTCACCTTCTGATAACACTGAGATCTTCCCATAAAGTTTCAATTGACTTTAAAACTAATCAATGCATGTCATTTCTTAAATTTGCCTTTTCTATCATTACTATGTTGTGATAATACTACCACTAGAGACAGGGAAGCAATACAAATGGTATTAACAGCTTCCTACTAAACTGGAAACAAAATGATAGCTGCTTCTAATGGAGCAAAATGAGTTAGTAATCTAAATGCTTACTTTTACAAGGCATTCTTTATAATTACCCACAATGCAAAAATGAGAAGAATAAAGGCCTTTTGGAGGATTGTGCAGCAAAGAAGAGAAAAGCAGGATTGAAAATTGTTAAAAGGTATTTTGCTTTTAAAAATATCAAACCTGCTACATAGCAATATTAAAGCTCAAATTCAGGAGAATACAGTGTTTTCTAAAAATGAAGTAATAATTGATGCACAGAGGCCTGCTTTTAGGGCCACAATTACTGTCTTTTTAAACGTCTCACGTACACAGGTAACTGGGCAATATGCTAGTCTTGGAAAATCCACTCTTTAAAAAAAATAGATATTGGCAAATGTGATTCTGACACCAAATTTAAGGATGCCACATTCAAATATTTCTTTTAAAACTTGATTTTTCATAACTCTGATGTCAGATTTCTTCACAATTTACTTGTGTGGATTTTAGAAGCATTTTTAAAAATCTCTCAGAAACCAAAGACTATGTTTTCCCTCCATTGGAAAAGCAGGCTGCGCTTCTTATTACTTTATATTTATATTGTGATATCTCCTGACTACTTATAGGCAGAGCGGCGATACACAGGAAGCAAGCTGCTGACCACCCACAAGAAATGGTAGTGAAATGAGCAGTACTACACCAGGATCATTAGAATGGCTTTAGAAAACATCACTATCAGCAGACAACTGTGCAGTCTTGGATTACTTTTAGTTAATACTATAAGCATACAAAATTATTTGAAAAAGTACAAAATGAACAGGGCTTTACATTAAAATAAAGTTTGAGGCTAGGCACTTTAAAAACTTTTGTTTTTTTTTAAAAAAATGTGCCTTATTGTGCTCCACAAATTTTCCACAATTTTAAAAGCAACATTTTTCAATCTTGTATATTTATCACTGTATAGGCACCAATTATGAAGTACACTTTTTTATGTTATCAAACATATTGAAATTAAGTGGCTAAAAAGGCCCCTTAAAAGTCCAATAGCAGACAAAGTATTTTTTTTTAAGATTAATACATACGCTAACCTACTTCATTAATATTTATTAACAAGATGAACGGGTTAAATTTCCTGTGCCTATAATGTAGAGCCCTGTGAAAGGTGTGCTTGCATAAGGAATGCAATTTTTTTTTAATATTAAAAAAACCCACAAACAAACAGAGCTCTGAAACACTATCCCATTAAGATTAATACTGAGAGCTGAGAAAAACTGTATTGTGACTTAAAAATAGTAGAACACAGTCATATAAATTCTGTACAGATATGGTGTGGATATAGTAATATGTAAAAACACCTTTTTTTCCAAACTTGTTAAGCTGCAAAAAGCAACATGAGACCACAAACATCCTTTCCATACATGACACTTTTTCACAGCATAACTTTAATGTGAAACTGCATATCAGTTAGGATCCTAATATTTTTAATTTTCAATTTTATTCCAGATGGGGTAATATTGCATATTTTTAATAGACTATAAATGTGCAAGTTTCTTTAGGTTAACCCTCTGAAGTAGAGAAGAAAGCAGAGTTTAAGAATGTATCCTATATTTCTCCAACTTTTATAGCTTATAAAAGCCTTTTGGGACTTTGGTCAGTGGCGATATGGCAGAAAATTTCTGATGACTGCCACAGCGGGCAAATCTAGTTTTGGTACTGATTTTGAAATGTTCTGCATTTCCATGTTACACATCTAATTTCCAGTGTTGCATTTCACCACTTTTCAAACCAGATTAACAAGGAGATTTTAGGTTTGCTTTTTTCTGTGAAAGCTTTCTTTTTTATTATTATTTGAAGAATGCTGTAACCCTGGGGAAAGGATCACATTTGTGCTAATCAAACTACAGTTAGTAACACCAGATGTAGTATATCAGGTATAAACTTTTAACACTTAGCCATAAACAGCAAAACCATACATGTTAACCGTGGAAACAAAAAGTTCCTTTCCACTATTAACTTGTTAATAAGATCTCCATACGTATGAATTAGTTACAGTTAAGACCACCATAATACCATTTGTATTACATGGTTTAACAACATACTAGTACAAGTCAACTCACCGCAACATTAGATAGTGGGGATTTATGCTGACAATTACAGCATAAAAATTAGATGCATAATATGATTTCCTACATGCCTCTTCTAGTCACAATAGATCTTATACTTCTCACAAAACACCTGGTTGTTAAGGACAGACCCCTCAGATCTGTCTCCACAGGACCGGATATGACTTACACTCGGGTTACTGGTCTTGGCTTTGGAAGCAGATTTAGTGCGCACCCTTTTGGACTGCTCGTGGTCAAGCTCCAGATGCTCCAGGCGCTGGGTCAGTGCCAGTTTTTGCTGGATTGCCATACGAAGCAAGGAGTTCAGAGTCTTCTTCTCATCTTCAGCTGCTGCGAGCTGGCGCTGCATTTCATCCAGCTGTGTGACATATTCGTCACATCTGCAATGAAATATATCAAGAATCTTTAGCAACCCTATTTTCCACTACAAAGCAGGAATCCTTTGTGCTCAGCGGACCTGGCCACAGGCTGATAGGAAGGAGTTTTGTAATCTGTTGTGTGCATATTTATATAGAAACTTCAGCAAAACCACTGCACCACAATTATTTTCTTCTGTGGATCTCCAAATCCCACATTTAGTGCTCAACTTCTCCCACTTTATATATGAAAGTACTCATTATAGGCTTCCCTGACTACCCAAGTGTGGGACCTGGAAGCTCTGCGAGGGGACTCTGTCTGAAAATTGAGCACCCCGCACTTGACCTGGTAGCGATGAGTTACATCTGATGACTCATTCTTCACAGAAATGGGGCATTCTATTACAGAAAGTTAGGACTTTAGTTCTAAAGTGTAGGTTAGAACAAAAGGGTCCTATAACTTTTAATGAAATGACCATTGACTCACATGAATTCAGTTCCCTATTTTCCATAAGGCTGAAAGATGTTTCATAAATTCCCCTTGTCTGTATGTTCCAATGCAAATCCAAACTCATATTAAGCTCAGTCACTCTCCCTGTCCCAAAGAAAAGGCCTACAAGCTGCCTAATACTGTTGGACTAGATTTATTTATTTATTTATTTATTTAAAAAGAGGAACAGATGTAGATTCCAAAACTCCAGCTTTACCTCCCCTGTTTGCTGGTGTAAGAGACTAGATATTAGTGTTTTATTGCTATTTTGTTTTGAGCAAGTATGTCTTTTTATGCAAAAATCATTGTTTTCAATATAATGGTTTTGAAATGAATTTCTAAGAAAAGAAAAGATGGGCCCTTCCAGCGTTACATGGCATCTTGCAGGGCAAGCTCCACAAATGCCTGTGAGCTGTTTAATCTGTAATCACTTTCATTGAGCTTGGGAGCTATTAAAACTGCATCATGCACCATAAGCAATTCTAAGTGAAGTCCTTCACGTGTAGGTGTGTGGTTACTGTATGTAAATATAATGAGTGTGGCTGTAAAAATAAATATGTCTGTATACCAGCAGAAATTTCTCATGGCCGCATCTGTAAAACTGAGCATCTTCATAAAAATCAAAGTCAAACCTCCACCAGGGAGATCCTTCTTGTGAGATGTATTGTCAAGCTACTAGTAATATATAATCTAAAGCAGAGAGGGGGAAAAAAATCTGCATTCAAATGCAGATTCACAGATTGTGCCTTATAAAGGGCCCGATTATTTTCCCATTGACTTCAACAGCAGCAGAGGCCAGCCTGGCGTCTAACTGAGTTTGCAGGAGAAAAGTTTTTATTTTGAAATACACATTGAAGAAAGTATCCAATAGTAGCCCCTAAATAATCATGTCAAACTTCAGTGCACTCAGACTGCAGTGTAGGTTAGCGTACCAGGGACAACTGGAATCAGTGCCATAGATGGGAATCTACCTTTTTTCTCATGGAGGAGATGTATCGAGAGTGAAGACCTAAGATGGTAACAATACATGGAATTCTTGGAGAGTTTGGAGGTGACGGTGGGATTGAGACAACGCAGTGTGCTGACTACTCTTCTCTTCAGCCTAGTTATGGAGGTAATTAGTAAGAGAATCAAGCCAGCAGGGAGACAGAGAAAACTATGTATGCTGACGATCAGGCCCTTTAGGCTGATAGCAAAGAGAAATTAGCTAATATGGTATCAGAGTGGGCATCAGTGTTTGAAGACCATGGTTTGAAGGTAAACACAAAGAAAACTGAAGTTCTGCAAGTAGGGAAAGTGTAAGAAGGGTGGTTGATTGACATTTCAGGAGAGAAGCTACTGCAGAACTACTAACTGTGGAATGTAACCTATCATTTAAATGAGCTTCTATACCAAATGACTGGAGGATAGCTAATGTGATGCCAATTTTTAAAAAAGGCTCCAGTGGTGATCCTGGCAATTATAAGCTGGTAAGCCTAACTTCAGTACCAGGCAAATTGGTTGAAACTATAGTAAAAAAAAACAGAATTATCAGACACATATGTACACCATTTGTTAAGGGAAGAGTTAACATGGTTTTTGTAAAGGGAAATCGTTCCTCACCAATTTATTAGAATTCTTTGAGGGGGGTCAACAGACGTGGACAAGGGTGATCCAGTGAATATTGTGTACTTGGACTTTCAGAAAGCCTTTGACAAGGTCCCTCACCAAAGGCTCTTAAGCAAAATAAGCAGTCATGGAATGAGAAAGAAGGTCCTCTCATGGATCCGTAACTGGTTAGGTGGTCACAGTTTTCAGAATGGAGAGAGGTAAATAGTGGTGTCCCCCAAGGATCTGTACTGGGACCTGTGCTGTTCAACATATTCATAAATGATCTGGAAAAAGGGGTAAACAATGAGGTGGCAAAATTTGTAGACAATACAAAATTACTGAAGATTGCAGTGTGCTTTGGACTTAACTAAGTTACGAAACTGGGTGACTGAAGAACAAAATGGCAGATGAAATTCAAGGTTGATAAATGCAAAGTAATGCGCATTGGAAAACATAATCCCAACTATATATACACAAAATGATGGGGTCTAAATGAGCTGTTACCACTCAAGAAAGATCTTGGAGTCATTGTGGATACTTTTCTGAAAAACATCCGCTCAATGTGCAACGGCAGTCAAAAAAGCGAACAATGTTGGGAAGTATTAGGAAAGGGATAGATAATAAGACAGAAAATATCATAATGCCACTCTAGAAATCCATGGTAAGCCCACATCTTGAATAGTGCGTGTAGTTCTGGTCACCCCATCTCAACAAAGATATATTAGAATTGGAAAAGGTACAGAAAAGAGCAACAAAAATGAGTGAGAGTATGGAACACTGCCTGTATGAGGAGAAATTAAAAAGACTGGGACTTTTCAGCTTGGAAAAGAGATATCTCAGAGGGTATATGATAGAGGTATATAAAATTATATGATTGGTGTGGAAAAAATGAATATGGAAGTGTTATTTATTCCTTCCCATAACACAAGAACCAGGGGTCACACTCAATGAAATTAATAGGCAGCAGTTTTGAAACAAACAAAAGGAAGTATTTCTTCACATAATGCACAGTCAACCTGTGCAACTCATTGCCCGGGGATGCTGTGAAGGCCAAAAGTATAACTGAGTTGAAAAAGGAACTAGATAAGTTCATGGAGGATAGGTCCATCAATTGCTATTAGCTAAGATGGTCAGGAATGCAACCCTATGGGTGTCCCCAGCCTCCTGATTGCCAGAAGCTGGGAGTGAACGATAGATGATGGATCACTCGATTACCTATTCTGTTCATTCTGCCAGAAGCACCCGGCATTGGTCGCTGTTGGAAGACAGGTTACTGGGCTATATGGACCATTGGTCTGACCCAGTATGGCTGTTCTTAAGCTGATTCGGAAAAAGAATGTGTGTACTTAGGAAGTACACTTAGCGCTACTGGAGAGACATCCAGAGAATTGAAAAGAAGAACCCAGTGTGCTGGGACAGCAGTGAAAAAGGTGGCAGGAGTGCTGTGGGACCTGTAATTAAGTAACAAATTGAAAGGAAAAGTGCATGCTGCATGCGTTTGTCCCTGCTTGCTCTATGGTTTGGAAAAGATGAGTCTTACAGAGATGGAAGAAAAGAAGATACAGATAATAGAAAATAATATACTGAGATGAATGGCAGGTAAGTGGAGGGTTGACAGAGTGCACCTGGAATTCATTAGGGGGAAGATAAACTTGGGACTCTCAGTGATAGATAGGCTGGAGAGAGTATGCTTGAGGTGGTCTGGACTTGTGAAAAGAATGGGAGAAAAACGAAAGCATGGGAGGGGAAGAGGAGTGCAAGAAAGGCTGTGGAAGACTGAGGAAAAACCCAGGAAAGATGGAAAGACCCTGTCAAAAGAAGCTTGAAGAGAAAAGCACTACAGCTGCAAGACTTAAAAATCCATGCCACGGACAGGAAGGAGTGGTGAAGAACTGTGGGTACCTCAGACCCCATGTAAATAGTAAGAGGAGTTTAGTATAACAGATATATTTCCAAGGCAAAATTGGAAAAAACGCTCCAAAGCTAAAGGAAACCAGACTTTACACTTCCCAAACTATGGGTCAAGTCATCCCCTCTGATCTGTCACTGGTATTGAGGAAGGAAGGGAGCAACAGGAAACAAGTTTAAGTGTCCCTAAATGTGCTGGATGGAGAAGAAATGAACCTTTAGGACCATCATTTCCCTTCTCCTTCCAGTAAGCTTCCCTGCAGAACTTCCCCACCTATGGAATGAGGACAGAGGTGTGGGTTTGGCTGGGGATAGCTGCCCTATGCTGCATGTCTCAGAAATCCTGCAGAGAGCTGTTCACAGGAATGAATCATTTGGACCCTATCAGCACTAACTACTGCACCATCCCCTCTATGCTGGCAGATGGAGATGGATTTTGTTGCCAAAAGGTGAGGGGGGAGGCTGAAAGCACAAGGAATACCCCAAAAGGATTAAAGATCTTAGGATGACCAGAGATCTGTGGGATTTTCCTACAGTCTTGGGACATCCATGGTGTCTGGAAGAGGGAGCACACACCAGTTTGACACCATGAGGAGGCAAATCTACCACCTCCTTCCCCAAACCAGACTCTTTGGAAACTGGGCTACCGTAAGCCAATGGAGTTTTCATAGTATCTTATGACCTCTTGTTTTTGTTCCCCATGCAGTAGAATGTGATCTGGCCCTAAAACATGACGATTCATTAGGCCAAATTCGGTCCCAGTTTACACCGCTTGCGTTCCTAGTGCAGGACTGCTGGAAGCCGATGCTGCACAGAGCAGCTATCCCCAGCCACACCCACCCCACAGTCCTCACTGAGGTAACAGGATCAACACAGAGTGAACATTAGAGCAGAATTTCTCTGCTTTTCCAACTATTTTCAGATTGAAAAGAAATTGATAGTTTGGTTCTATCTGAACTGCACACTTCAGCCCCCAACCTCACTACAGTGAGGCTGATTTATAACTGCTGCAGCCATTCATTTGATTTCCATTGCAAAAATTGTATTAAAAGACTTTGAGGCGGTGAGGGGGGCGGATTTCACTTTTAGTCCCCCTGAAAGTGAGAGGCTGGCTAGGAACAAGAATACGGCAGCAAAACAGAATATAGCTTCCCACACAGCTTTGCTAATGTACCTTAATAGCAGGAACATTGCAAGCTGAGGATTATCTAGGCGTCTCCTGATCAAAGACTATCAGTTGTGCCAAGCTGGGTGGTAGTTTGGTAACATGGACAAATGCCTGTAGGAGACTAGAATAAGGCCAGTAAACTCAGTGCATGTGTGATCTAAGCTGTAATTAAATCTAAGATTTCACCTGTGAAAAGCTACTGCACTAAAAGCATTGCACCATCAAGCTTTTTGCTAATGCAAGCTTAAACATCAAATGAAAGCCATTATAAACCAGACAATGGAAAATGATTTACCATTTTTTAAAATATGATGAGATTTCCCCCCCCCCCCCATCTTGTTCTCACACTATTTCATTAATATAGGTGGTGGTTTCTTGCTAGCAGCAGCAGAAATGTAGTTGGGATTCTTACTGTCCTGAATGACTGATCTCATGTGTGGGTTAGAATGTCTTGGAGTTTTACTAACATATGAGACATTTTATGGCTCTCTTTTCTGAATCCATTCTCCTGAATGGTTCTTTAGGCTAAATTATTCTGTAAGTGAAATAAATCAGTATCTTAACCGGTTCTGTGCCTGATACTATTCAGGATTCCTTTGTAGAACCAGAAAAGTGATACTTTGCATATAAAAATAGTGGTCCATTTAAACAGGTTGAAAAAGATCCAGGTTTTACTAGAAGTGGATGCAGACTTTACACAACCGGGGTGCTGGGACCACTGACCTGCTTTCCTCCCCTAGGCTGTTTATTATTGGCATTTTAATTTTCTTCAACAGAGTGTTAGTCCTTTCCTAAGTATACTTAGAAACCATGGTCTCCAGTGCTGTCTTATATCAATGCAGTATAACAATTCACACTAACATTATGACTTTGTTTTTACATAAACTGATATCGATTTGTAGCTTTGCAGGTGTAAGAACAAAATATCTTCCCTCTTTATAAATTCACATTTTGTGCAAAGCAACATTTCAGAGTATGTATTCAATGTAGCATCATTAGATGGGTGGAACTGAAGTTTCCTTTGTTCCAAACACACTTTTGAAACTAAAATAATTGAGCTTTTATGCTTACAAAGGAAAATAAAATTAGCATAATTCAAGTCTGCTGTGCACATACTGTTTTTTATATTATAAAAATAACAGTATGTGCACAGACTTGAATTATGCTACTCATATATATATTATGAATATTATGATGCAGACCTTGAATATAAGGCTTTGATGTTGCTTACTTTATCACTGATTAA
This sequence comes from Mauremys mutica, assembly GCF_020497125.1. NCBI lineage: Eukaryota > Metazoa > Chordata > Testudines > Geoemydidae > Mauremys > Mauremys mutica. Next base: position 28,256,854 of record NC_059078.1, on the reverse strand, counting down.
CCAGGAAAACAAGAATTTAAGGAAACCATCAACTGGTAAAATTTTAAATAAGCAACACTGTAAAAAAAACCCTCAAACTCAGATGATACAGAGAGAGGAAAATCCCTGAAGGACTCCATAAAACTAAAAGTTAAAAACATTTAAAATGTCCATGTCTAAAGCTAAATTATTCTTTAAAAACAAAAATCAAAAGCATGCTGAATATCAATGTCTCGAGGGTTAAAGACCTCATTTTCCAAAGCAGTTTAACATTAGCATTACTTACTGCACGTGCCAATCTCTCCTTATTTCTGCATACATTTTTGATCATCTTGAATTTCAGTGTGTTCAGAATGGTTAATTAATCCTGATATATTTTTAACTATGTGTTTTGCCATATTCTTCTACTGTGCTAAGATCTGTATTTGCAAATGCAACCCATGTAGCTATTGGCACCTGCACTTAATTACACTCATTTACCTTTTCCCATTTTTCAGTTGTGATCAGTACAATGCCAATTTATAAGACAGCAGTAAAGCAGAACAAGCAGAAAGAGCTAACTGAAGAAGCCCCTTTGGGAACAATGTCAGCTACTTTAGCCTCTACCACATTAGATTAAACTGTCACCTGCATTAGAAATTAAGAGCAGAGCGGATTAAAGTCTCCCAATTTTTCCTCTTTATTAAAAGATGGAAAATATATCAAAGCAATGGCTAAAAGACATTTAAATGAACATGGACCCTAACAGAGACTAAGAGCAGCATGGCTATAAGAGGTACTAGCTTCTACCTGCCATATTAAGCTCTGTCTTTACATCTGAAATAAGTTTGATGAGAAAATTCCTAACAATCCACCATCAGCAGCAGGAATGAAGAGGCCCTTACCTGCAGAGGAAACAGTGTGCTCCTACTGCTAGAGGAGTGGGCATGTGGAGGAAGAGAGGGGTCAGGGAAAAGAAGGTGAATCTGTCATTATGTAACTCCGTTACCCTTCCATCCAAGACTACAGCAGAAAACGCACAGTAGTTCTGCTGCTGCTTTGTAGGTTAGAGGGCAGAAGTAAAGATTCTTCCTTTTTCCCCTACCTCCAAAACGATCCCTAATTTGGGCTGGGTACTGAAGGCAAGATTTAGAGCCAAGCTAAACACCATTTGAATTTATTTAATTAGAATGCCAATTTTTAAATGGCTGACGTTTTGCATCAGTTCACCATGCAATGTAGAGAGAAAAACAAAAGTTACAGTGGTTCATTTTAGACGGCCAACCTCTAATTTTCTTTCATGTAAGGCCAAATTTTGTGATTCTTTCTCAAGCCAAACTCCCACTGGACTTCATGGAATTTTGCTTGACTAAAGGCTATAGAAGTTAGCCGTCATTTACTAAGGTCTCAATTCTGGAAGGTGTTGAACTCCCAACTCATTTAGATTAACACACACACACACACGTATCCGTATGCCCTCGGCTGCCTTGACACAAAAGTGCATAGCAAGGAAAACAAACAGAAAAGAAAAGAGAAAAACAACCTAACTGAAATGCAGTTATCCCAAGACCCCCCAATCCTGAGTGGTGTCACTATGGCTTTGCACATGAGTTCTTGTGGATCCAACTGCAGGATCAAGGTCCTAGTCCTAATCCAGTGTCTAAAACATTTGATGAAGTCGCTTCATAATCTTGACCTTTCTGCCTTTGTGGGATCACGCATCTGTAGCACACATGCTTAGCAGATCCTAAAGGTCAGGCTTGACAAAGCTCTGGCTGGGATGATTTCATTGGGAATTGGTCCTGCTTTGAGCAGGGGGTTGGACTAGATGACCTCCTGAGGTCCCTTCCAACCCTGATATTCTATGATTCTATGATTCTAAACTAAGGCATTCTTTCAAATGTATTAAAAAAAAATACATGAATCCAAAAAACAGGTAAAAAAGAAAAGAACCCAGATTTATACATTTTGAGATAAGAGATCAAACCAATTCAAATATCTATTGGAAATCTTGACTCTGACTTTTCTTATTTTTTACCTAATCTCCTGGCTATCTTACATTGAAAACTCACTTGAACTGCACATTTAAAGAAAGTTAATTATGGGATTGGTGCCATTTGGCTAAGAATCAAGTACAGATTATAACCAATATATAGTTTCCTAGATCACTTATCTCAGCCATATGGAATAAATACTTTTGCAAATTATTTGTAATAACTGTTTAGAAAATAAATTATATGGAGAATCTCTTCTGCAGCTTGATATTTCCCAGGAGAAATATCTCCATAATACAAAGGCCAAGGTCAGAGCCACACAGCTGGACCCTTCAGTCCTTCCGCACTTCCAAGGAATGCAATAGGACTCTGCCACAAGGGTCTGCCTACTTCCATCCTATTGAAGGGTCATGACCAAACTTGAAAAAAAAAAATTTGAATTTACCATTAAATGAAATCCACAGGAAACTCCATTTCTGTATCAGGGGTGAAATTAACCCTGGTGAACCATTTAATTTCCATCTAGGCTACGTATACAGAACAGAGGGCCTCTGCAGCTGCTCTCCGCCACTAGCTACTATTAGTTACTGAGTGACACTTGAGGTTTTGATGTTAACCAATGAAGGCCCTGCCTATTTGAGAAGCTGCCATTTTGATTAGCTCTCCATTAAGTTCAAAATGGTCAGATTATCGTGTGGTAATGAGGACCATGAAAGTACCCATAGACTAGAGCAAATACAAACTCTTATCCCATGCTCTTTTCCAAAAGCTTGGAGCTGTTTTGAACTTAATGGGGAGTAAATTCTAAAGCCTCTTTCATGGAGAGCACCCGGCCAACAGCTAATCAAAGTGGCAGCTTCTCAAATAGGCAGGGCCTTCATTGGTTAAAATCAAAACCTGCCAAGTATTTACAACACTCCTGTGAGGTGAGGAAGTCTCATTACTCAAGTTTTGCAGATGTGGAACTGGGGCACACAGCAATTATGAGACTTTGCCAGAATCACACAGGAAAGCTGAGGCAGAATGGGGATCTGAACCCAGATCTCCGTGGTCCCAGTCATGAACCTATTTATAAAGCTATCCTCAAGGGGATACGAGAACATTATTGATTTTCAAGCTCTGGTCATATTCTGGTTTGAGGGAAGCTGTTGGCCATTTTCATTGTATTTTTCAATCTTATGTCAGCAGTGCCTAGGATAGGTGCATAGGTGCATTGTTGGTATAAATATAAATACATAAATCAGTACAAGAAGCCACTAGTGTCATTTTACACCATTTCTATCAAATACATTTTGAATTCTTATTTTTTCTGCCACTGTGTCTTGTTACTTGCATCTAGGACATTGGCAGTGCACAGTACTGGACCTGGAAAAGGTGTCACACACAGGATCATTCACTGTCCCTGAGCTATACCATACCACTGGCTGTAGAAATTGGAGAGAAATGCCTGTTAGTCAGGCCTTATGAGACTCCACTCTAGCCTTGTTTTCAAGATCACAGTTCTCCACCTGGCTTCTCTGAACCAAGCATTTATCCAATGTAGAAATATTCTATAACTTGTTCCAAAACCGTCCCAGTCCAATACGAAGCCCATTTAGTTATGCATTTCTCTTACATGTAAGTTTCACTGTGCTCTGGTTCAGTTTACAGCTTCCATTGTTAAGCTCTTCTTTAGTGTTTTGTAGGCCCTATGATGTCTGAACAAGAGGACAGGCTCCAAATTAGCTTTGGTATTTTAACCACTCTGCCAGTGTTTAGATTTGTTTCCTTCATTTCATTTTCACACTGTCAGTTAGATGCCTTCTCTGTGATGGTGAACAGTAATTATTCATTAATTGCTGTTTGGGTGGTAGAAGTCACAGCCTGGTTCTGTTATTCTGATAGCCTTCTTGGACGAGTCTCCTCCAACTCTAATACTAGTCTCAGACTATGCACTATCTTCGCCTTACTGGCATTTTCTAATACGTCATCTTCCCTCCTGCTGACTAGCTGCAGAGTTTGTCTTCCCCCTTCCCCTCCTATTGCTGAAGTACTGGAGTGTCAGGATGCTTGTTAATTACATGTAGGTGCACTTGTACACTGCTTGTCAAAGTCATCTACTCTCTGCTGGATGCCATTTCTTAATTACTGTTCCATCTTTATTCTGGAGGGAAAACATCTATTCTCATCTCATTCTCACTTGTTCTTAGCTTCTGGGAAGATGGTTTCCCTCTAGAGATTCACTGTAAGGTTTTGTTTGCTGATGTTCTATATAACCATTTTCCTCAGGCTCTTGCTCAGCTCAGTAGATTCAGCAACCTTCGCTCTGAAGCAGGGAATTTGCAATTTGCTGTGGCAAGTTCTTTTTTTCTGCTAATGTTCATTTTGTCCTCCTTGCAGAACTGAAGTACTTTTCTTCTGTTAGAAGAAGAGGCAGAATATTTCTGCAGAATGGTCTGAACGGATTTATTTGATCTGAGGTTTCAGGTTCTTACATAAAACACACGAACACCACGTTTGAAAATGTTTTGTCTTTGGAATGGATAAGTGTCTCATTTTGCTTTTATGTCTCCAGTTGAATTTGCACCCTTTTAGAGGAATATTTGCTCCTCATCCTGAAATTATATCTTGCTTATTATTTCCTTAGCTGCTTTGATCTTCGCATGCATTATTTCCTGACACAGTAAGTCTAACTGCTATGGTCTTTTTGCTGAATCTTGGCATTTTGTTCTTATTCGTGTATTCTTAGTGCTGTAGTGTGACCAAGTGTCAGAGTCAGGTCCTTGTGGGGGCAGTGCAGACTGTTCTATTGACTCACACTGGCTCACAGACCAGGTTGGTCTCTCTGGCCCAGATTTTCAAAGGTTTTGGGGCATTGCTGCCCTCACTCAGTGCCGCAAATCCTACATGATTTAGGAGCCTAAATCTCACTTTCAAAAGAGATTTAGGAGTCTAAATTCCATCAATGGGATTGAAGCACTTAAATCCCTTTTGATTAGGCTCCTAAATGAGTTAGGTTTTGCAACGCTGAGCGAGGGCAGCAATGCCCAAGTGCCTTTGAAAATCTGGGCCCTTTGCTCTAACTCATGGATATAAATAGAGGGTTAGCAAAGAGATATAGGCAGTGCAGCACAGAAAATTCCTGAGACTAGCCCACCTGAAAAGGAGCAGAGTCTGAGTGTTTGTAGGTAGGGACCTAGCCAATTCTGTGTTCAGTTACAAATAAAGGAAAATCATGGTAAGATCGGAATTTTGTGCAAACTAAAGAAACAAATCTCTCCCCTGAAGGGCTTGCAATCTAGGTTACTCACAAGGCAGCCAATTATGTCCTGGGAATGATAAGGGTCACACTAAAAGATCATTATGTACACATCCTGGGTTCAGCGGGTTTTTTAGAAGGGTGCAGGTGTGTTCCCTAATAAGGTAAAGTGTTATTTTTAGGACCTGGGAAGCTAAGTCAGACAAGAGGAAGGAGTAAAACAGTGGAATCAGTATTAGCCAGTCTTCAAATTGAAACCAAAGTATCTTCCTCCTTTCTTTCAGCTTTTCTATGCTAGTGCTTAATTAATACCTTCTTGATCAGGGTTTGGGTTTTTCCTGAATAACTGAAGCCTCTCCCCGAAACCTGCAGTAATGCCCTATAATTAGACCGCCATAGTACAATAGCTTCTTAAATAATGACTTGTGGGCCAGTTATTGTCTGTCCTTCACCAAGTCAACTTCTTATTACCACACTCTTTCATTCTAGCATGTGTTCTTGATCTTTAGCCTCAGATGCTGTAAATCCCTGCACCTCTGCTGAATCACCATTCCCATGTATTAGGGACTGCTGGAAAATTACAATCACGATGTTTTGATTTATTCATAGTTGGGTGCAGATGGCTCAAAGCAACTGCCAGGAAGGCTGCAGTCTTCTTCCTCCGTGTTTCCTTACTGAATTAATAAAAAAATACTAACTTCTGTTTAAATTCCAAGATTGGTATATTTCTTATCTATTCTACTATTGTGTTTTGTTCCATAATGAGCCTTAGGAAATGTAGCCCTTTGTAACTTTTTCTGTAAATGACTGTCAGTCTAGAAACATATTTTGACCTGCTCTACCTTTACATTTTAGCCATGTTAATTTCAATCTCACCAGAATTTTACAGGAAAACTGTCTCAGAGAAAAAAAATCTTATTTTCAAGCTTCTCAACAAATAAATTACAAAATCACAGTTTAAATAACCTCATTTGATAAAAAGAATCAACTACTGTACGTGCTTTTAAATATCTGGCTCAAATTTGATGACTTTTAAAACTTTATCTACTTGGAAGCTTAAATTTGATAAGATTCCTGTATAAAAATTCCTTCCAGAATAGTTAATCCTCTACATTCATTATTGAGGTTTCCTTATTTGGTGCTGCTAATATAGCCCCTTAACCACAGGAACCTCATTAACAGCTTTATAGCTCTTTGGAAGTAGGCTCTTGATTCAAATATTTTTCTGGAAATGTATGAAACAAGATCTCGTTTCACTTGAATTCTCTCTACATCTGTGCTATTTTACCAGCTTCTTTGTGAATAAAATAAACAAACAGCTAAACAATGTGTGTACACTACAGTTCCTGTTTTTGATAAATTCATCACAGAGATCATAGAATCATAGAATCTCAGGGTTGGAAGGGACCTCAGGAGGTCATCTAGTCCAACCCCCTGCTCAAAGCAGGACCAATTCCCAATGAAATCATCCCAGCCAGGGCTTTGTCAAGCCTGACCTTAAAAACCTCTAAGGAAGGAGATTCCACCACCTCCCTAGGTAACCCATTCCAGTACTTCACCACTCTCTGAGTGAAAAAGTTTTTCCTAATATCCAACCTAAATCTCCCCCACTGCAACTTGAGATCATTACTCCTTGTTCTGTCATCAGGTACCACTGAGAACAGTCTAGATCCATCCTCTTTGGAACCCCCCTTTCAGGTAGTTGAAAGCAGCTATCAAATCCCCCCCTCATTAGATGCACATTAAAACACTGAATTTACTTTAAAACAATTATTATTGATCAAGTTAGCTACCAATTTGCAACATGTTAAGTAGTAACTACTAGGTAGATTTTTAATAAATAAGAGTGGTTTGTGGGGCATTTAGTTTTTCTTTTCAATTTGAAATGATTTACTTGTTTTAAAAAAAATAAACAATTTATATCAAGCTGTGCAACTATACTTCCATGTTATGAGTCTATTTTAAGAATAAACCATTTCTCTTAGATTGAATCTCTTCACAGCACACAGATTTTCTTGATTTGCTTGTTTAGAATTCTAGGTGCAGATGTTCCTAAGATATACACCAGATTCCAAAATGTTAACTTGGGCAGTGGTTTATGAAGAATTTTTCAAAGAGTCATGATTTTGAAATATACACTTTCAACAGCTGCTTCAGATGACAGCTAAACTATAAGAGTGGATGGTACCAATAAAAGGTCCAAAAAAAGAAAAGCGCCACTTCATATTTGTAATAAAACTAGAGACAGTGTCTAGTTAACATTTACCGCAGTCAGGAAAATAAACAGATGTTCAAGTCTTTGTTGCATGGCAACATTTAGAACCATCCACGCTTCCTATTAGCAACTGTAAACCTGAAAGAAAACTCAGTTTACTTTTCTCTCAGCATTTTAAATGGAAAACCTATTGCATCTTTCTTCTAATGGGGAAAGTTTGCTAATTAACAACAAAATATTTGACTGTTATGAATTGATTCATGAATAAATACTAGAGTCCTAATTAAGTGGAAAAATTCCACTTTCAGATCAATATGGCAGATTTTGACTATTCCTCAATATTCTGATCCCCATTTGCATGCATGGTAATTGCATGCACATTTTTGTGCACACAATTATTAAAACTTGGGCCTTAAATAGATTTTCTGCTTGCACTTCTATGTTCTATTACTCAACTATTTTAAGATCGCTTGATAATGAGTGTATGTCTATCTATTTACTTACTTAGGTGAGGGGAGATATTCCAGCATTTATGAGTCTACTACTCTAAAATTAAGCTACTGAGGGTATATCTAATGGAAGAAGCAATTTTTCAAACTCTGATTTGCATTGCTTCTCCCGTCCACATCTCAAGTCCTGTTGCGTTTTCATTATTTATTGAAAATAGTTGATAGTACTGTCAAATTAGTAAGATTAACCTACTTTAAAGGAAATTAGACCCCATTTTCATGCCCAGATCATTAACACCTATTTATTATTTCAGCTTCCCTCATATACTACAAAATGGCCAGTTCCCTGTGGATAAGACAGATCCATGCTTATCTCAGTCGCTGTAGCATCCAAAATAGGAATATAGGCTACTACTAGAAGCCAACATACTGGATGAGATGAATCTTTGAACGTGGACAGCTATCCCAGTGATTAAACTCCGCACAAAGATACGTTTCTCATTCTCCTCCCCTCCCCTGTCCAGTATCTAAGTCTTCATAGTGTGTGAGAATTTAGGAGTTATGGAAGTGAGGGACATATTTGGGGGAAGAGAGGAATTCTGCAAGCTCCATGCAAGTCTGCCACTTAGTCTCAGTTTAGATATAAAATAATCCTGGGTAACTGTACAATTCTCTGAATTTCTCAGATGGGTGGATTATTGCGCTCATATATGGGTGACTTAAGATACAGTATGAATTCAGGTGTTCAAAGGTGAAAAGCTAGTGCACTGAATCACTATCCATGTAGTCCTCTGCTTTCTATGGGTCACTGTGTGCTCTTACGGACATCTCATTGCTCTTTCATCACAATGAAAGATCTCAGAAATGTTAGCTACTCATTTGTGCAAGCAGGTCTATAGTGCGTTAAGCAAACAAAGTAATTCCTGAGTTCTTTATTCATGCAAAATTCCCACTGACTTCACTGGGCATAAGGCTGCAGGCTCAAGCCCCTTGTCTATACCTTCCAGCAGAGCTTTCTCTCTGCCCCCCGCTCGCATGTACATAAGCACCTTCTCACCTGTAAAAGACCACGGTTGAGTTTTCAATGGCAATAAGCTGGGAAGAAGGAAAACAGAAAAGAAAACTCCCCTTGCAGCATCTCACTCTATGACTTGGAGGGAAAAAAAAATTTCCTTTAGGGCAACCAAAAGAGGATTTTCAAAAGTGGGAGAGGGAAATTAAAGTAAAAAGGAATAGGCTGATTGTTTTCCCTTCCCACCCCTCCACTTCCTGCTTCCAGCCATTTTCTCACTGATCTAAAACTAGCCATGGGAAGATTTGGCTGTATTAGTTCCAGGCCTGTGTAAGTGTAATGACAACACATCCCTGTCGGCAGCGGGCAGGATCGAACCTGGGGCCTCTGGAACTTAGTGCATGAACTTCTACCGCATGAGCTAAAAGCCAACTGGGCTGTTAGCTAAGGCTGTAGAGTAGACTCATTTTTTCTCACTCCCTCTTAGTGATCTCTAAGTGCTTCTAGACGGGACAGAACACCACACCAGGGGTGTGTGGGTTACATAAGGATAAACAAGGGAAGGAGAATACGAAAAAAAAGAAGTCTGTATTGGGCATTACATTGTCAATTACTCATCCTTAAAGCTTCTCCATATCCGGTTTCTTTTTCTAAGCCAAGCCCAAATGCGAGGATATTGCAGGGAAATGAGTATTGCTGTCTATCCAACACTGCACTTTGCCTGAACTCTATCATCACTCTTAAGTGATGTACCTCTGAGAGTGCCACTCTAGAGCTATCTTCTCAAGGGCATTGAAGATGAAGCCTCAGAGTCCTCACAAACATTCCCATTATTCCTCACCGTGGTACTTTCTGACATGGCACAGAAAATCCTTTCAGCATAAAAATTGCTCACAGCAGACAAGAAAAAGGTATAAGCAGTACCCTAGCGAAAAGATGCACAAAAAGACCTGTCCTCCCCTGTGGTTATCTTAAATAAATAGAACAAGACATCCAAACTATCGAGTTATATTAAAAGGTCTTTATGACATCTGCCCTGCCCATCTTGCATTGTTTAGATAGCCCTGCATGGCCTTCTGTTATTCCAAGAGGTTTGTGGGGGGGTTTTAAAACTCTACCAACCTGGAACCACCTGCTTTAGATAAAGCTTTTTTCAGGCTAGTTTCCCCCAACCCTCGGTTTTGTAGGATTGAGAGAGGAAGTCAGTGACAGGCAGCTCCAAGTAACATGCAGATCAGCAATGGAATGCTCACACCTTTTACAGCATGTTCTCCAGGAACACCACAAAGTACAGCTATGCAGGGCAGAACCAAATTCCACACTGAAGTAATGATGCGACCCCGATAAGGTTAACTTTGTAAAGGGCATGAGAGACAGGTGTCTTTAGTTTATTAATATATAGACATCTATTCTTCAGTGCTTGCCAGCACCTCCCATATTACTTTCTGTACCGGCAGGATTCAATTATAGCTATATATCTTCATTATGTAATGTTCATTTTATGTTCTTAAACATAATTCCCTCTCAATCTGAGTTTAAGTCACTGATGCTAGTTACTCCCTCCCCTGATTTTCACATTATAAACACTCCCACTCCAGAGTCAATATAATTTGTTACAGCAGCATGCTATAGCCCTGTCATTCTCCTAAGAATAGGAAAATATAATTGCAAGTCACTTTAATTAAACATTTCAAACAGCAGAAATGTGAAGGAAAAAAGGCATCCCTCTTTTGTTTTTCCTCTCAAATATGATGGCATCCTTGCATGGTTAATACTGCTGCTCGCAACTAACACATTCTATTTATTCCACATACAAACAAGCAGTGTTTGGGGGTTTCAAAGAGAGTTCATGTATTCTTTACCTTGTTGCAAACATTGCTCTCAGAGAAGAGAAGGTAGCAGCATCTTCTTTTAAAGCCTTCAGCTCGTTACGTAGCTTCATCATTGTCTCCGTAACCATAGCTTTCTCATTTTCATACTTGCTTTTTAAGTTGGCAAGGGCTACCTCTGCAGTCTATTGTTTACCAAGAAGAACAAAAATGTAACAGTTAGCTAACCACTTTATGAAGAGTTTCGTTATGAGGTTTTTAATCTCCATTCATACAATGGAGCATTTACTTAGTACTGAAATGTTAAACTTCTAGTCAATTTTTCCTGGACAGATTAAACGAATTGCACATTAGGATATGGGAGACAGAGCACGAAAAGAAGTTTGTTTCCAACCATGAAGCACCATCCCAAGGTGGTCAGCCTGAGGATATTTAGCTAGTTGTATATATATTCCCAACACTACTTTGTTGAGTCAAATGCTACTGTAAGTCATATCAATGCCAACAAAGACACAAAAAGCTAAACAGTATAAATTGAGGACTTAATCTCAATTTGCAAGTTATTGCGGCTATAACTACATATAGCTTCTAAACTGCCCCAATTTTCAGAATGGATTACATTTCTCAAACAGTAATATTACAAACAAGATGAGTACAAGTCTATTTCTGAAATAATGTACTATGTAATTATTATTTATCTTAACATCTATGCTTTGAGGTAAATTTGAACTTACATCACCTTAATTTTAGATTAAATTAATGAAGGATTTGTCATTTTAAGCCCTAAAAACAGCTGATCACAATTGTTCTAATCCACCTGTGCTACTATGGTTATCAAAATGACATAATCCAGTCGCCAAAATTTAAAAATCTCTATTTCTACTTGTTTTTCTTCCCTTATTCTGCTTTTTTTTTTTTAAGTTCTTATACCATTCTCATCACCAAGCAGTGTTTGAATTGTGTGTGCGTGTGTATAAAACCTTAGAAAGGACATACTTTTTACAATCCCTTTAAAAGACCAACAAATATAATTCTTTCAATAGGAAAATAATGTTTACCTTTTATTTTCACCGAATTCAATGATTATTGATCCATTACACTACATATAACCTAATATGTTTTAGGCTGTCACTATTGAAGCTTTCCCAGAATGCTTTGTCAGTGTACTTACTCCTGATCTTCAACAGCCCACTATTCCAGTTCAGAGAAGATGCCAATAGCGTTACATTATGTAGGAATGTATTCATATATTCCCTGGGCACTAGACTGAAGCCACTTTCCATTTCTCTTGTCATCTCAGCTAAACTGGAACTCATGAAATGCAAAAGTATGTCAAGGTTTTGACTCCCTGCACTGCTTGGCATCACAAAACTTCAGCCCTTAGACTATGTACATGGAGTGAAATCCAGGCCTCACTGACGAATGGGAGTTTTGTCACTGACTTGAACGGAGCCAGGATCTCACCCATGACTGCAGTGTCTAACACATATGGCAAATGGCAACAAGGGTCATTCTAGACAAGTTTTCTTTAATGCTTTTGCTTATGATGTAGCTGTGTAAAACCCTGGATTTCATCTCTGCAAAACCTGCTCACCTGTTTGTTGGCCTTTAGCACCGTTCTCAGGGTTGCTATCTGTTCTCTCTTGGTGCTTAGCAGGGACTTCAGCTTCAGGATTTCCTCCATGAAAGCTTCCTTGTCTTTGTCCACTACCGGCCCAAGTTCTTGGGTGGCAACACGCTGCCTGGACAACTCGGTTGTTCTGTCCACCGCAGCTTGTAGGTGTTTGATCTGATCGCGAATTATAGCGATCAAGTTGTAAATGTTCATGGGTTCCTTCCGAGGATCTGACACAGGAGATGGGAGGGATGACACTGGAGATGGACTACTGTCACCACTTCCATTCTCTGCTTTTCCTAGGTCTATCGATAGCAACCCTTTAGAGAGCAGGATCGGAGACCTTCGACCTTTGCCCTCTGGGCTGCTGCGTCCTCCTTTACCCTCTTTGTAATAATCCAGCATCACCCTGTTTGGAGTTTCATTGTTGCACATGCAGACGTGGTGATACAAATTGGCCAGCTCCTCACTAAACGTGACTAGTTCATCTTGGGCTACACTGAGACTGCCCTGTGTTTCTCCAGCAACGTCGCTTACTTTCTTCAGCTCCTTCTCCAGTCTGGCTACCTGTTCTCTATCTTGCCTATTAGATTTTTCTAACAAGGTGATCTTTTCAGTAAGAGCCTGGCTTTCAGTCTCATATCTGTTCTTCTCCTCCTCATATTTAGACTCACACTCTTCATATTTGCCCTTAAGGACTTTAAGCTCTTCTTTTAGGTCACCGATCTCTGCCACAGCCACTTTGTACTTGCATTCTAGGATCTCTGGCCCATTGATGTCAACTTCATAATAATCTCCATCTTCATGGCTGTCACGCTCCTTCTCATTGTCAAGAGCAGACTGACGTTCCTTGCTGACTTGGAGTTTTTTCATTGCATTAAGATTCTCTGTGAGCCTGCCAACTTTCTCATGCTGCTCTGTAAGGGCTCCCCGGGTGTTCTCCAGCTGTTTCTGAGACTCTTGGAGTGTAGATAACAAATTAACTTTTTCTCTTTCCATCTGAAATACATAAAGTCAGACATTCATTCTCTGGAAGCAAGTATTTGTGCAGCTTTATTCTGTACAATCATATGAGAAAATGGTCAACAGTCAATAAAAGGTCAGACAACTGCAAAAACTCAGTCCCTTACGCTCTGTGGAAAAGGCAACTCCACTTACATTAAACTCAGTCTCAAAACCTCTTGGCACCATTACTAATTTGCATCATAGGGTGGTTCTTATATCCATTAAGGATTTTCAAACAACACTCTTTCCTGTTTTACCTTCCCCTTCCACAGTTTGGGTCCCTTAGTAAAACCATTATCCGTTCAGCCAAAGTTGAGCTGAAACTGGTGTTGTCCTGTAAAGTGCCTAAGAAACAACTGGGCATTGTAAAAACAACAAACAATAATAAAAATGTGAAGACAGTCAACAGCAGCAGTTTGACATAGTTCTATCAACCCCAGATTAGCCCTGCTAGCAGCAGAAAAAGATAAGACATCAAACTATTGTCACCCCACAGTGCAGCACAGGGCACTAAACCTTCAGGGAATTCCTGAACTGGTCAAAACTAGTCTTGTGTTTTTCTATAAAAAAAAATTCTAAATCAAATTTTTTGAATTTTGTTTATTTTGGTGGGAAAAAAAACATGGGAGGGGAAGTTAAATGACACATAGTGGTGACACCCTCCCCCCAGTCTCGCTCAATCTTCTTTTCCGGTGAGGAAAGTACAAAAGTGCTACTTTCTTCCATTTAAGTTAAAAAGTGAAAATTTAACTTCCCTTCAAATTTTTATATATTTTCTTTCCCCCACTTTTTGGGGTATTACTTTTTTTTTTTTTTTTAAAGTGGGCATTTTCTCACAATTCTGAAACAGTTTAGGGATTTTCCCTGATATTTCTCAATTTGAAAAAATGAAAAATTTTGTCAAAACCAACGTTCCCCCAGCCCCCACCCCGCATGTTTTTATGAAATCCCATTTTTCATCAGAAAATTTTCAGCAAGGTCTAGCCAACTCGTGTGTGCCTTGTTTTATATTCTTCAACACTGGGTGACTTGCTTATAATATAGAAAAGGCAAATGACAATTCATGGCATAGACTCTTAAGCAAATTAAAATGGATTTCATTTTCATCAGACTATGAATTGCATTAGACAGGAATTATAGTGCATTTAAATATAAAAGTACATTATGAGAGGTGAAAAAGCTCAAGTTTTAGTATTTGCAGGAGACGCATCAGACTGTGGGAAACTGAATGAAAAAGATCTTTCAAGAAGACTGGGTTACCCCACAGTAATCTCAGACTGCTAGTGTAACAGAGATTTATTATCTAGGATCTTGACATTTACCTGCACAAGCTGTTGTTTCAGCTTCTGGATTTCTGATATATTTAGCTCGCTCAGAAGATCTGAGACCAGGCTTGGAGCTGGAGGGAAGCTGTCATTTTTCTTGGGAGTGGATGTATTATTCTTGCCATTGCTAATTTTGCTGAGGCAGTTCTGTTCAAAGCCATTCATGATTTCATCGTTATTGGGCTCTGTGGTTTCATCGCTGAACTTCAGTCCATCCAAAGAGATGTTCAGGTGGCTGGTGTACATAGAGTCATTGATGTTCATGTAATGAGAGAGCTCCTTACGAAGGTTGTTCTTCTGCTCACGCTCAGTCTTCAGGGTCTCTAAGGCCTCCTCAAGTTGGCGTTCTGAGATCTCTTTCAACCGTATAGCATCTTCCAACTGGCTGTTGAGAAATTCTGTTTCTTCTTCAAGCCTTTTGATTTCATGTTTTAGGCCTTCAAACTCCACCTAGAGAACATATGATAAAACACTATCACTAAAATGCCTGACTGTAAGAACTCACAAAGCAATTTCAGAACACTTCACTGATGTATATTTTATTTAGTTAACTGTGGTGGAGGGGGAATAATTCTTAGATTCTGGACTCTAGTTCCTGCACCACGACTATAGACATCATACCTTTAATCTACCTTTGAGAGTACATGCAATAAACATTTTCTGAGCAAACTATTAAATGATGTTGATCTACTCCAAATTAATTAGAATAATTATGATTTGCACCATGTTGTAAAGAGGCAGCACCCAACTGTTTCCCCTAGCATATAATCCCAACTATCTGTTTGATCAGTAAATCCATGTGCCAAACTTCACACACACTCAACCCTCAACATATTTAAAACCAAAGATTTAAAAGCTGTGAGCCTGATTCACTGTGTGTAACTCCATTGCAATGGCCTGTTTAAAACTGTTGTGATGCAGTGATGAAGGACCCTATAATTATAAACATATGCAAAATGCCTTATTACTAAGCACAGACTAGGACGTCTTCAAATCAAACCTATTCTGACAATACAATATGAAATCTGACTGTATTACCATAGTTTTCTCATCTGTACAATGATGAGAAAACTATCTGTTGTGCATTGGTTTTGTAACCTTAATTAATGTTTGTACAACTCTTTGGATTCCTTGGAAGAGAAAAAAGTAGCAGAAGTGTAAAGTACTGTATTATCTTATTTATTTTTGTCAGTGAGGAAAACGTAATGTTCTCCCAGTGTGATATAGCTGAACCAGAACTGACTCATGACTTAAGACATGCACCCTCTGTGTTAATTCTGCTTTGCAAATGAAGATCTGGAAAACTTGAGGGTTTCTTTTGGTTTTCTCAATGGATTAATTAAAAACTAATAACATTCAGTGGATGGGATTATAGGATGGAGAAAAGCAAAAAATAAAGTCTAAATGTCATTAATAGAAAATTACTTACTTTGGCTCTAAATATACCCACCAAACCGGTATATTTAGGACATTAATTCACATTATTAAAGGATCCAGGACACAAAATGATAACCAGAAATTGCTGGAAACAGCCATCTACTAAACACTGCCTGACAGCCATCTACCAAACACTGCCTGACAAAGTTGGCTGAGGCTCAAAGTCAGCATTAGTGAGTTTAATTGGCTTTGGGTGTAAAGATTTAAATAGCTAGGCAATTTCACTTGCTTCCCCCTACAGGGCCAAAGTGAAATCCTGGGGGCCAGAGGGGAAAAAGAAAAACAAGAAGGGAGGACAACATTGTTCAGGTTTCAGAGTAGCAGCCGTGTTAGTCTGTATCCACAAAAAGAACAGGAGTACTTGTGGCACCTTAGAGACTAACTGCATGCATCCGATGAAGTGGGTTTTAGCCCACGAAAGCTTATGCTCAAATAAATGTATTAGTCTCTAAGGTGCTACAAGTACTCCTGTTCTTTTTATTGTTTGTTTTGTTTCCCAGTTATTTTCTTGAGGCCCTACTATGGCTGCAAATGCAGTGTGTACAAATAAGCCAGTTCCTCAGCTGAAGATCTGGACCAATGTATTCAGTGAGGGGGAAACTCATAAGTAAGAGTGCTTTGTAGTAGCTAGAATTCATTTGCCTCAACCAAACCGTGTCTCCTCAATGTGTGATGTTCAGGCCACATAGTCCTGGCCCTCCCTCCACTCCCCTTACATGCTGGCCTATGTGGGGCTGACATGGAGTTCTCGTCTAAGCACACAGGTGGTGTGGAGGCCCAGTTGTATGGCCAGTCCACCCCAGAGAGCTTGTGCAGACCCCTCTGCACCCCAGGATGAATTTCATCTTGACAGGTTTGGAGGTGCACGTGACACCTCACAACAACTAGTTGTGAAAGTACCTTCTGCTGAACAGTTCCTTGGGGGGAGAGGAGGAGGAAGAAATTAAAATGAAGGTTAAAAACAAATCCCAGTAAGTTTTAATTTCATATTTTCTATATTCTAAGGCAGGCACAGCTACATTTCCTCCCCCCCCCCCCCCCCGCCAAGTGCTTCTTAACTCAGCAACATTGCAGTATTTTCTGAAGCCTCCCAAACTACGATTCTGTATGCGGGTTTATAAAATTAAATTGACAGGATCTGGGGGGAGGGGGAGAGAGAATGATTAGACATCAGTAGATAACTATTTCATCTGTATACAGCTGAGAGACACAATACAAACAATTCCGATCTAACTACTGTCGGAAATAGTAACACAAGAAAATTCTAAACTCATTACAAATACGTAATTACCTTTCCTGAGACCCTGCAGATGATCAGAACTGTACAATAAAATATTACTTCGTTTTGCAGCATGTGCATCACACAAGTGTCTGACAATGCAGAGCAATTATAGCAGTGTTTAAAATATTACAATGGGGAATCAGAGAAGACAGAACATTAGGAGAGCAATAGAAGTAGCAAGCACCAACATGAAGAAATGTCCAAAAATATATATTAATTACAGGTGAGACTGGCTGACATATTTTAAAAGGGGATGAAGAATCAGTGCTGCAAGAAGACAACTCCTAATAGCTGATGTAGCAGGGGATCAGCCTCCAACAGAGGAAAGGAGGGAGTGGAAGGACTTAGAGGAGACCAACAAAGAACTACAAGAAAGGAATGACCAAGTGGGGGTATAGGCAGAGAAGAGATGAAGGTACTGTCATGAAGAACTTTCAGGACAAGAGAACTGATTTTGTAGTGGACAGAAAGCCAGGAGTGGCCTTTTGAGGGTGGGGAGATGTGGCTGCACATGTGCTAACGGGCACGGAGGCAGTTTTTAGCATGATGAGCACATAGGAGCAGCCTGGAGCCATGCTGATGATTTCCATACTTGCCTGGTTTTGCTTGAGGACAGACACTTGTTTCTGAAGGCAGATGTTCTCCTCCTCGAGTTCAGTGTAGTCTTGCAGCAAACGAGCTTCTCTGAATTTATATTCCTTGATGTCATCTCGCAAGCGGGCTCTCTGGGTCTCCACATTCTGATTGAGCTGCGAAAGAAGCACCAAAAATGTGTGTCGATATTAACTATCTAAAGCTATCACTATATGAACAACAATACTTCAACTTTAAATTAAACTATGCACACATCCTCGTTATTTAATGAGACTAATCTGAACCTATTTTTTTTTCATTCTGAGCTGAAGCCTCAGGGAACTAAGTACTTTACACAATAATTAATGATGACATACTTCCTTATGTTACGGGGGACTACCTCTCCCTCATGTGAAGTAACTTAACAGAGAAAGCAACACTATGGGCTTGTCTACACTACCACGCGGGGGCGATCTAAGATATGCAACTTCAGCTATGTGAACAGCATAGCTGAAGTCGACGTACTTAGATCTACTTACTGCGGTGTCTTCACTGTGGTAAGTCGACAGCTGACGCTCTCCTGTCGACTCCACTTACGCTCCTCGTTCTGGTGGAGTGCCGGAGTCGACGGGAGAGTGCTCAGTGGTCGATTTATCGCATCTATACTAGATGCGATAAATCAACCCCCCACTGGATCGATTGCTGCCCGCCGTTCCAGTGGGTAGTGTAGACAAGCCCTAACAGAAGAACTCTCACTCATAGGCTGTAAGCAACAGGGCAAAATCTTCATGCTTGGGACTCTAATGTTACTCACCTCAATCCATCTTTACGCATGTAAATTAAAAGGGCTTTTTAAGAGGGTAAATACAGATTGAGGTGTTTAGCTTTAGGCAACCCACATTTGAATACTGGGCCTCATTGCTTATGCCCCCACCAGAACTTTAGCCCATCCCCAGTGCTGACAATGCAGCGCCGTAATTTGGGAATACTGCATGGTTAGAATTAGGAGAGGTGCATCCTTTGGATGAGACATGGAACTGAAGATCTGCACAGCTCTGATGAAAGCCAATATGTCAATCAGGAAGACTAGGACAGCCTGGTGAGTTGGCCAATATTCCCTCTCTCGGTAATAGCCCAAGATTGTACAAGACATTGCTGAGCAAATCCTATGTCTTCGTACACAGTCACCACAACCATCCAACTCATCCCTGGAAAGCACTTCGGGATATACAAGTACAAAAACCAATATAATGACCCAAGTTATAGTCACATGACATATATATGCAGACACTTAAATAAATGTTGAGCTAGCACAAATTCCATTTGTTCGGATGCCTTGCTGTACTTCGCCAGATTTTTTTTCCCCCCCACACAATATTTTTTCCTTTAAGCTACACTGAACTATAATAGTGAAAAATATACTTTAAATGTTAGCAAAAATATTTTCAGAGGAAAAAAGGTTTAAAAAAAATTCAGCCATAAAAGAGCAGCCAAGTATTTTGCAGCTGTACACATGATAAGAGTGAAGATGATAGCTTTTCAAACAATTACGAAAAAGCTAAAAATAAAAGGAGAGGGGTTGTCTATTATTAATTCAACAATTTAGGCTATTGCATCTTGTTTCTGCTATCCTCAATCCAGCAGCCTAGCCAAAATACAACAAAAGTGCCTCATTCTTTTCCAAAGAAAACTAGTAAAGAGAGCTACTTTGGATTCTTTTAGCATAATGTTATACTACTGGTTGTTGGAAACCAGATCAACACTGCTTGCAAATTCATCAAAACAGTGTGTGCAAATCAGCAGCCTCTTCAACCGAGATGCATAGCACAGATGTCAAATAGGCATTTACCGAAAGATACAACACAAAGGAAATGGATGTATTGCAGGAGGGATGCCAGGAGCAGAGTCTGTTGTGTTTTCAGGACATACGTGGAGTTGAGTTACCTGGAACTACAAACCCAATAAAAAAAACAGGAGTACTTGTGGCACCTTAAAGACTAACAAATTTATTTTAGCATGAGCTTTCGTGAGCTAAAGCTCACTTCTTCGGATGCATAGAATGGAACACACAGACAGGAGATATTTATACATACAGAGAACATGAAAAGGTGGAAGTATGCATACCAACAGGCAGAGTCTAATCAACTGAGATGAGCTATCGTTAGCAGGAGGAAAAAAAACTTTTTGAAGTGATAATTAAGATGGCCCATAGAAGGTTAGACTCTGCCTGTTGGTATGCATACTTCCACCTTTTCATGTTCTCTGTATGTATAAATATCTCCTGTCTGTGTGTTCCATTCTATGCATCCGAAGAAGTGAGCTTTAGCTCACGAAAGCTCATGCTAAAATAAATTTGTTAGTCTTTAAGGTGCCACAAGTACTCCTGTTTTTTTTGCGGATACAGACTAACACGGCTGCTACTCTGAAACCCAATAAAGTTAACACGAGCTCCCTCCCATTTCAGGTAGAGATTCAACTGTGTAAACTAATCTATTTACTTTTAGCAGACAAGAAAACAGTATCCCTAGCACAGTGGGAGGCTAAATTAAAATAGCCTGTTTTAGCTGATTGCTAAAAACGACACTAAAATGCAATCAACAATGCAAATGAGAGGTCATCGCATCCCGTATTCCAGGGCATGCATCACAGCTCTACAACAGAGCCACAAATGGCTTCCATAGGATGAAGTTTCAAGAGATAATTTGTACTTCAACTACAGCAGTGAAGGAATCAGAGATTTTGAGTCTCGGCTGTGGCTACACTTAGCACTTCAAAGCGCTGCCGCGGCAGCGCTTTGAAGCGCTAAGTGTAGTCAAAGCGCCAGCGCTGGGAGAGAGCTCTCCCAGCGCTGTCCATACTCCAGCTCCCTGTGGGTATAGCTACACTTACGGTTTGCAGCACTGGTAGTTTGCAGCACTGGTCATCCAGCTGTGCAGGGCCAGCGCTGGTGTGTGGCCACACTCACAGCTACCAGCGCTGGTGTGTGGCCACATTTGCAGCATTAGCAGCGCTGTTGGGAGTGATGCATTATGGGCAGCTATCCCAGCATTCAAGTGGCCGCAACGTGCTTTTCAAAAGAGGGGGGTGGAGTGGGGTCTAGTGTGACACGACTCGCTCCCTGCCTGCCTCTCATTTGATTGTTTACAGCCAGGTACAGATGATCACAGCAAACAGGAGCTCTGTTTGTTTTTTAGATAAGCAGCAACGGCAACGGCGTTCACAACAAAACAAAGAGAGGCTGCATAACAAAACAAAGAGAGTAATTTATAAAAGCATTCTGGGATACATCCTTATACCCTGGAGGCCAATCACAGCGCTGGTGTGTGGCCACACTTGATGACCAGCGCTGCAGCACCAGCGCTGGAATCCTTATTCCCCATGCTGAGTGAGGTGTACGGCCAGCGCTGCAGCCAGGGAGTTGCAGCACTGGAAGTGCCCTGCAGGTGTGGCCACTTACTAATTGCAGCGCTGGTGGAGGCTTTCCAGCGCTGCAAATCGCCAGTGTAGCCATACCCTGTGGGGAATAATGGAAAGCTGGGGCTTTGACCACACTGGCGCTTTGCAGCGCCGCAATTTGCAGCACTGGAGAGGGTGTGTTTTCACACCCTGCTGCAGCGCTGCAAATTTGTAAGTGTAGCCACACCCTGGTTTGCGGGATCCTTCCCCCCCCTTTCGATTCATATGCATTTTTCTCTAAGGGCTTGGATACACTTACAAATTTGCAGCGCTGCAGCAGGGTGTGAAAACACACCCTCTCCAGCGCTGCAAATTGCGGCGCTGCAAAGCGCCAGTGTGGTCAAAGCCCCAGCGCTGGGAGCGCGGCTCCCAGCACTGTCCGTTATTCCCCACAGGGAGGTGGAGTACGGACAGCGCTGCGGCAGCGCTTTGAAGTGCTAAGTGTAGCCACAGCCTCAGTTCATGGTTTTGGTGCAAAATTGAAATTTGGGCTTGGGCTCAATCGACAGATTCATGAAATGTCTAACAAACCTTAGCTGAGTAAAATTCATAGCTTGTACTGAAAACCCCCAAACCAGGCAAATCTGCATAGTTTTGAATCTAAAGTTGCAAGTAGCCCAGTTAATATTTTGTGCTTTTGTAATGCCTTTCGTAAGAGATTCTAAAAGCACTTTGCAAACATTAATGAATCAACCTTCACAACACTTTTGCAGGTAGTATTTCCCCCCATTTTACAAAGGTGTACTGGTTAGAACAGACACACACCTGAGCCGTTGTGAAGCAGAGGGGCATTTAAAATAAATATAGTATTCTAAAGAGCCAAAAGTTATAGGCAGGCATGAAAGCATATCAGAATTCCCTCCCCTGCTCAAGTGCCAGATCCCAGCAGGAAAGAAGAATCTGCAGCCAAATAATTCAAGCAATTAAAAATCTAAAATCATAAAAGTTCTCCTGGGTCAGACTCATCTCTAGGTCAGATTCATCTCCGAGTTTTATATCTAATTACGAGCCTGTTCTTGTAACCTTTACCCATGTGAAGTCCCACTGAAGTCAATGGTACCCCTCATGTGAGTGAACAACTCTCCCCCACCATCAAGCTAGTCTCAAAATAAGATACTCCGAGGTGTGTTCATTTTATTTGAAAAACAAGGTTACTCTCCTCTTCAGTACTCTAATTACCCCACCTCTCACAGGAGTTTAAACCAAGTTGTGTGTGTGGAGTAGAGGTGGACTTCACATTCACATTTAGTAATCGGACAAATTTAGTTTCTTTTGCTGTGTGAGTTTTTCTGTGACAGGCTATAATTTTTTTAAGCTAACATGCTACTTGCAATGGTTCGGTGAATCATCCACATGAACAAAATTTCAGCAAACTTTATGGATTGTTCATGAGGCCCACTAATAGCATTCACAGTGTTTGACTGGTCACCTTAGTCACGCAGCACTGCTTCTGTTCCTTGGTTGGATGACCTAAACTTTGCAAACAGGAGGGCCTGGAGAAAGCATTGGAGTGGTTATTTAAGATTGGGGCAGAGAGCATTTTAAGGAGATTCAGACAGAGCAGCAGATGAAAGCAGGACTAAGAAATCATTTAAAAATCTTTTCCTGTCCTGTTCTTCACAAGAAAGAGCATTGTCTGTGGATATGTACAAGAAGCCCAGATTTTAAAATAGCTTGCTTCCTTCCTGAGCACGGAAGAAAGATATATAACCCTGATTTATTGGCTGTCTACGGACTGTACATTCCGTTTGTTCCTATCACATTTACACCAAGCAGCTCTATATGTTGCTAGTTGCAGAGGTTATAGCTAGGTCCCTGGCTGTCTCATACAGTTGCCCAACTGCCAAGGCTTGGAAATCTGGGGTCTGCTGTTCATTTCCCCCGCTCCATATATAAAACACTGTATTATATCCACCAAGTGCATGTAGTGAATCCACTGGCCTCCATCCCAAAGGAAATTACACTGCACACGTTCACACAATTAATGGCTGTGGCAAATGATTGCTGGCACTACAGAAGACAACCTAGTGTTAAGTGCCTATCAGCATGCCAGAGTTCCCTCTCCTACTAAACTAAGAAATGTTTTGCGTAGCAGAGAATATTCCTATCTCATTCTACACAGCAGAGGATATTCATCAAATTAAATATATCCTAAAATGGATCTGTTCATTCAAAAGCACACAGAGCTTTTCTCTGACTTGTGTATCAACCCTCCTGTTAGAATATTTGTCAGTGCAATTTCTTCCTCTTAATTTCCCCCAATGAGTTGTTGCAAGGATCCCCATCTTACAGCACAGATATTAGTTAGAGCTATTAGAAACAGTAGACATTTTCTTGGCAACAAACTAGGCAGACCAATTCCACATTATCCATTTTATGCCAGGCTACAATTGTTTTACTTGGTGAAATCTAGAGGCCTATTCCCCATCACTGACACCAATTTCTCTATCTGAATACAAAATAAACTGGAAAAATATTAAATTCAAATAGACTTTTACTTCTATTTTTCTTTATGTGGGAGACAAATAGCACTAAACACTCAGGAATAACCTCTCTAATTTAAAGGAAAACAGCCACACAGCGAGCGTGAAATTATGGCCCTACTGAAGTCAATGGGATTAGAACCAGAGAGAAAATGTAATTCCGAAGTTTGCAAACAGGTGAATCTCTTTTCGGTTTCTCTTAGGGTATGTCTTCACTGCAGAGTTAACTTGGGTGATAGACACCTGGGTCTGACCACTCAGATTATCTGGGTATGAGTCACTGCAAAGCCATATCCCAGTTACCGTATCATCATTGGTGCCGTGCTCACCCATATGTGTGGCTAGGACTTCTGGGAAAATCTCCCATGGTTCTTTGGGACACAGTAAGATAAGCTGCTCTATGATTCTTTCCTAGTGAATTAAGGGAGAACTGTCTGTCCTTGCGGGCACACGGGTGGAATTGTGGGAAGATATTGCAGGACCATCAGTTCCAGTTCTCAAGTGATTTACTCTGTACCCTTCCTGCAAAGAAAGTGATTACCAACCTGAGTGAAAGTAGCACCCAGGGTTTAGCTTACAGCCAGCTGGGCCAGCTAAACTGGACTGAAACACCACTAAATTTGGCTGAGATGGTTTTGTGTGTGGATCGAAAGGGGGCTGGGGCAACACACAGGAGCCTGAGCTAACTCTATAGTGAAGACATATACTCAGTGGGTCTGACTAGGGCTCCTAGGGGCTTTGATAATGTCAAGAATAGAGTCCAAAGGTATACAAGGGCAGTTATTTTACAGATTAACTTCAAATTCACCTATTGGTCAGCTTCAACTCAGTTTCTTACATGTCATCCTTCCAAAATACAACCCTCCTGCACGACAGCACTGGACACAAAGAAAGCAAGCTTTGGTAGATTAATAGTTAAGATGAGGTCAATCAGGCCAGCCTGGAGCTGTTAAGTATAGGTTTATACTTAAACAAGGTAGGAAATAGATAATTTGAAATTATAACAACATCCAGCTGGGATGGGTTGATGAAACAGGGCGGCTTGCCACTTAACGGCTGGAGGCTTGGGGTCAGCCAACCCTGATGACTGTGGGAGCCATCTGTGCCACATTAAACCACTCTGATCGGGCCTGATGAAAGGCAGCTGATTCCTCTATAAAGAGCAGCAGGAAGGCGGGGGGGCAGAACAACTGATTGTCTCCTAGGGGAGTGCAAAGAGTACGTGGGGGGCATTTATATAAAAACTTAGAGGCCTTAAAATATCAACGTTTTTGCTGCAACACATACTAAGAGCATTAGGAAAACGGGGCCCTATTTAAAAGGGAAAAAAAGCAATATTGCAATTCTTTAAGACTACTGGGAAAGATGAAAAACTTCAGGTTTTTGAATTATCTATGGTGCCCTGTGTTTGGCAGCGATAGACTCAGGAACTGAGTCTGCTTTGCCCTAAAACACAAGAAGGGGAAGAGGGGAGAAGCTCACGAAGCTGTGGCAGAGACTGCAGAGTGTGAAGAGCTGTGCAGGGAATATGCTGCAGGAAAGGGCCTGAGACCAGGGGAATTGCCTCTGCTTAGAAGGCTGGGAGTATCCTGCTCAGGCAGGAGGAAGACCCTGGCACCAGCGGCGTTTGGAAGTCAGAGCTCCAGACAGGTAAAGCCTGGAAGAGGTAACTGACTTGGGAACCAGTTATGGGAAGGAAGCATAGGTATGCATGAGGGGGAGGGGTGGTGGTAGGGACAGGCACCTGGGTCTCATACCTCCCTTAGATTTCTGCCAGACTTGGAGTCAGGCTGAAGGGACGTGCCTGGGAAAGGCACCAGCAGCCAGTGCTCCCACTGAGCCCCACTAGGTGGCGCCCAGAGCAGGGAGGCGAGGCAAGACCAGGTTAAAGCAGGTAAAACATAACAAGTGAGTCAAAGTTTGTAAGTCCAAAATGATGGAGATGTAATAATCTCCCAGTTTCCCAAAAGTCTTTCAGGGCTACTCAGAGTAACTCTGGGAATCTGTCTTCTCGTTCAATTATTTTACCCTGTTAGAATCCAAACAGTCCAGAGATGAAGGATTTTCCTTTGAATCAGTACTTACAGCTTCTTCTTTAGACAACAAACTGGTAAATGCGTTTACACACATAGTGGACACTTGCTTTGAATTTATTATTTCCTGTTACAGACCTTAAGTCCCTTATTAGCATTTCACAAGATTCCTCTGAGTAATTTAGTTACAAACATTTGCATTTGTGCATAATCCCGTAATAGCAAATGGGGTATACAACTAGTTTTCATGAATTGAACACCTGAATACATTCTCATACTAGCACACATTTTAATGTAGGGTTATCTAAACAAATTATAGGGGTATACACAATGTAAGTGCAATGTAATAGCAGACAAAAAAAATGCAACAACAACAAAACCCAGAGTGTGGCTCAGCCCTCTAATCACGATTGGCGTTACATTCATTTTTGGTTGATGAAAGCACAAAAAGGAGTTAACAAAATCAGTGACCTAGAAGGTATTAAAAAAAAAAATCAGATTTCTGTCACTCCCAGGGGTATCAGGATGTAACTAATTCAGTCTACCTACCAGGCAAGTTTATAAATATATGCACTGTGTAGCTGCCTGAGAATCCTAATTAGCAAAAATACCACTACCCTAAAGGCAGGTAATCTTTGAAATACAACACAACAATTTACTTAAACTAGTTCCATACACCCACACATTAAAACAAACCCACGATAAGATGCCTAGGATTGAAAGTCTGGGCAAGGGATCTTAGAGCTGACATCCCCCAAAAAGCATTGTCCAAAATATGGAAGTCATTTAATGGGACAGCAAGAATTCAATCTCTGTTCTTTGTGTTGATTGAGCTGTCTTGGCCACTGTTAGATATGGCTGGTATTGCAGATGAAGCCCATGTGAATCCACATTCTGTCACATCAACATTGTAGGCTCATTAGGGCAGGATCTGCTTCTTTATTTTTTAGGTCAGATTCAGTTCTCCCACTGTGGTAAACGCTCCGAGCATACCTCACATGTCACTCTTCTAAATTTGCTCTCTCACTTTCAGATTGCCCCAGTTGCCATAGCAGATTAATATCCTGGAAAAAAATATTCCAGTTCTATATTTGGTATTTCATGTAATAAAAATATTTTTTGGGACATAACCAGTAATGTTCTCATTCTCAAGTCTTCAGCCTTTCCCACTTTCACAGCATCGCTAGTGGAGAGTACATAAAGAGATTGCAAGGGACTGTGCATTTTTTTTATCATCATTGTACAGCAGCTAGAAATAAATACATACATACATACATACATACATACATACATAATCTCCTAGCCATTGCATTAAAAATCAGCATGAAAACTCAGAAGACCATTCTACCTGGCTCAGTGCAGCAGGCCTTGTCATAAGTTTCCAAAAGCTGATGAGGTGGTAAATACAGATTAGTGTTTCTATTTTTTTAAGTGGAAAAAGGTAAAAACAAATTCTGCCATGTGCCTCTATAAAAATCATTTCACACCATGCATGATCAGGCAGGCTTGACGCGTGAACCTTCAGCACTGCTGCAGCACAGACGGCTTGAGCGACAGGACTAACTATACTACCTGCAAGCAGAAGGGTTTTATCCCAAAGGTGAGAGATGGGCTGCTATGCCCATGGATTGTGTCGATAGGTGGTTGAGGAGATTCTGGCCACTTCTCCCCCCTTTCTCCAGAGGTTGGAGGAACATTTCTGAATTTTTACAGTTTTTGGATTTGTTCTTAATAGCACTTTCCACCACAAAGTCTCCAAAATGATTTCCAGCTGTAGTAGGTAGATATTTAGATACTGTACTTGCATATTAGGGAGTCATGTTTGCCCCACCCTTCCCGTCCTTACTGGTACAAATCTTACCTCAGACAGAGGTGAAGATCTAGCCATGTTTTATTTTATGTGTACACACACACAAAAAATGGTATTTTGGTGGCAAAGTCAAGCACTCCAAAGTTAGGAAAACCCAGATTTATGGGTTCCTGCGCAACCTTATTTTGGCTCTCTTGTGTGTATACATTCTGACACCATCTTTAATTACACACATGTATATGTATACAAAATATATACACAATATAAAGACCTCAGAAATGAAGCCATCTCTGGGGTGAAGACTGGCAAGCAAATGACACACTGTACAGCAATGGCCTGTGCTCCTCCAGGTTCACAGCAGTCAGGATGGCAGTTTAGATTTTATATATACTGCACAGTGCTTGATTTATCTATAGCTCAATGTGATCATCCCCTGTTATAAATGTATTCGGGGTATTTCTAGCTATAACTAACTCATGGATCCGTTGCTAATCCCATTTAGCTATTCAGGCTACTATACCTGTGACATACACTATTTGTGAGCTTCTGTGTTTTCTTTACATTCTGTTCATTTTCCTTTTCTTGTGCTATAGGATTCAAACAAATCAAGTGTCTTCACCACTGTTTTCTTACCACATTCCCTCCCCCCGATACTCCATATAGATATTATGTAAACGTAATGCATGAATAGAAATTAATACCAAAAATAATACTGAAAAAACTCTGTGTGCACAAACTGTTTTACCACTGATCTAGGAAATTTGTTCAACTATTTTCCTTTACATTTTGCAGGGAGCATTATTCATAAATGTTTAGTAAATAAATATTTATTCATGTGCCTTTATTTATGAACACACATCAGTCTATCTTGCATCCCACAAAAGTGAGCCCATGAAATAACTGAAATGGACATTCTACAAGAACAGGATGTTCCACTTATTGTAAAGGCACTAAATAAAAATCTACAGAGAACCCACATACGATAGCAAGGGTAGGCAACCTGCGGCACGCAAGCTGATTTTCAGTGGCACTCACACTGCCCAGGTCCTGACCACCGGTTTGGGGGGCTCTGCATTTTAATTTAATTTTAAATGGAGCTTCTTAAACATTTTTAAAAACCTTGTTTACTTTACATACAACAATAGTTTAGTTATATATTATAGACTTATAGAAAGAGACCTTCTAAAAACATTAAAATGTATCACTGGCACGCGAAACCTTAAATTAGAGTGAAAAAATGAAGACTCGGCACACCACTTCTGAAAGGTTGCCGACCCCTGATCTATAGATTCCAGCAGATACAAAGAAAATGATTAAAAAGTAGCTTGGTTGAGCCATAGGCATATTAGCACAAATGCTCTCAAAAGTACCATACAGTTTAAAAGTTTAATTCAAAGGAAATGTAGCAAAAGTCATGTCCAAATAATAACAGCAGAAAGTGTTATAGTCATACCTGATAAGAACAATGATCACAGTACATTTTACAATGTTTTTATCAATGGGTGTTTGCAGTCTGAACAAGTTAACTGGTGGAGAAATATAAAGTGGACACTATGCCAACTGGATAATTAAAAAAACAGGCATGTGCTCCTGTTGAAGTCAGGGACTGCAAGTGGGATTGGTCAGTCTTCTCAGAAGCTGATAGGTTTTTAAGACCAGGTATGATAGGAAATAGAAGGTAGACAAAAATATAAAAGGAGGTTGCAGATCACAGGTTTTAAGCACAGAGTGTCACTTGCACTCAATACACCAGAGAGGAGCGGAGTTCTTCATGCTCCCTAGTCCTCCCACACACCAGCACAGTGTAGACGGTACATTAGGCAGGACTCAAGCTGCTTAAGGGGAAAGACTGCTACTTTTAAAAACAAAATTAAAAATGCCACGTGTACGAAGGCAGAGGCCGCTTGGGGAGTTATATTACAACACCCCTTTTTGATCCTGCATTTGGTACAAGCCTTCATATGTTAATGCTGCTCTTTCTTACTAGCACTATGTTCACTTCATCAACGGGTTTAGCGCTATTAGAAACACAGTGGGTCTTAAACTACATGTTAAGTTTCCATTCAAACTTTAACCTCATTTAATTGGGGGGGAGGGGAGAATTGAGCAAAAAAAATAAACGGTATATTATATCCAGGTCAAAGCCTCACTTCCATGCCATCTCATTAAAACGTCACCTCTTTAAAGAAAGTATTATCTGTTCCTTTAACAATGAAATATGCGTAAGGTGCCTGGCTCAGCAGTTAGCTCTTAGCACAACAGGCTACCATACGGGAGTCTGAACTAGAGGCAGATTCCACCAGAGGTGCCTCACTCTTCTGGATTAGCAAACGCTGGGAGTTCTACAAATGCACCTTCCCCAGCCTCTAACAGAAGATGCAGCACCTACTGTGACATCCTGTGGATATTCTGTAAGTGCTGTTAAAAGAAGATCTAAGTGAATGTTTCATGATGCAACCCAAATCTCACCCATCTTTAGGTTTTGCTACAAATCCTAAAGTCATGCCAGATTTGCTGAGATTCATGAACCTGGAGCCAACTCCTGAGTGACCCTGGATCAACTTCTGGTTTCTAGTGGAAACCACACCAAAAGGTTTGCACAATACCTCTGCAAACCGAAGAGCTGTAATAAATGCAATCTGGCCAGTCTTCCTGGGACAGACAGGATGGGTTCTAAGACACAAGAACCCTAACAGGAGGGAAATAAAAGATGGGAAGGGGGAGGAAAAGAGAGAGAAAGTCCTCTGAGCTCCAAGAGGGGTGGTGTGCATTACCTTTCTTCCCCCTCCTGAACCCCCCAGAAAGTGGGGGACATAGTTAGGGATAACCATTCCTCATACCTTTCACCATGTCTAATATATAGCTCTGCTACCTTTAAAATATTTTAACAGCAGCCATGCAGCTAAATCGAAACTTCAGGGGTGAATGTGAATTACTGTCGGGTTTCTTCCCTGTCCCCCCTGTGTCCAAACATCTATTCCATGGAAGCAGCAAAGAGTCCTGTGGCACCTTATAGACTAACAGCTCATGCTCCAAAACGTATGTTAGTCTATAAGGTGCCACAGGACTCTTTGCTGCTTTTACAGATCCAGACTAACACGGCTACCCCTCTGATACTGTTCCATGGAGAGTAACAAATACATTCATTATCATAGCTGCTAATCTCTCAAATTTTTAAACCTGTTATTTCCAAGGTGGTGTGTCTGGTTTACCTGCGTAGCTCCAAATTTTAGTCACAATTTATAAACTCTTTAAATAAATAGCTTTTGTGACACTGTAACATTAAAGAGAGGTTTATTGCAACAGTGGAGAACAAAAATGTACACCATCATGGATTTCTGTTACGTGCAACATTATAGCTTCACTTAATTAAAAAGCACCAAGAACCCCATAGGCATTTAAATCTTCTACAATTTCTTAATCAGCACAAAGCCTTGCTATAATACGGATACTTGATTAGCAACTATTACTTAATACACAGTTTGCTAATTAACACTTCAGATTTTTGAACCAATCAAAGAGCCAAGTTTCAAAGCACAACCCCAAATCCTTTATTTGTCAGGGCTAATAAGGAGAGTTGACATCTGTGCATATACAGCTGGGACTACAGACACATCACTGTCTGTTTTCTGTCAGCTTGTATTTGTTTGTATTCCTCGTTTGAGGATCTTGCCTTGATCAAATAATCTATGCTGTCTTCAGTCCTAAACCTAAACCAAAAATATCTGCTGTGGCTTTCTTCCCACCTCACTGGTTACTACCACCCACTAGACTCCATCCTGGGTCAGTAATCTGCAAGTTTGTTTACTGTGGGGGTTTTTGGTGGGTGGTTTAGGGGTCGGGTGGTTGGCACTGGTTTGTCTACACTAATGCAGCTGCACCAATGCAAAGCCCTAGTATAGTTGCAGTGCACTGGTGTAAAAAATGACTTGCACCAGTGCAGTTACATTGGTGTAAGTATACTGGTGCAAACAAGTACTTGTTGCAGATAAGTCCTAAGAAGCAAAAAGATTCTACATATCCGAGGAAAACCAAGCACCGGTGGTTTTCTGATTTGCTGATAATGTGGGCTTGTCACCTGCAAAATCACATGCTATAAACAAAAAGCACAAAATTTCATCCAGTCACTGTTCACTCATTTTCACACTTTATTAAAAGAAATGACCACATGATTTCAAATGCAGCTTTTTGTGTGTGTGTGTGTGTGTGTGTGTGTGTGTGTGTGTGTGTGTGTGTGTGTGTCCAAATTCTATACTGCCCTCCCCCACAAGAGTGGGAATTTACAAGGAAAATGCTGACCCAAGCGTAATGACAGTGGTGTGAATGGCACAGTGTGGCACAATTATAATAATCTCTCCCTCCCCTGTGCACTGTACTGTTTGCTAAGAACAGCTAAACTCCAGCTGCTTTTCAAATCTGACATTTAAATGATTGGCAGCATTCCATGTCCTTCATTTTAATCAGGAAGGGGTTTAACCCTTCTTAGGCATGCTAAGGGAACAACAATCTATTTGAACATTAATGGTGTTAATTCAAAGGATTTCTTTGAAGGTCTTGTTTTGAGAGAGATTGTATGTCTCTGCCAACTTGGCAGTGAGGGAAGGGATGAGTGTGCTGTGGGAGCTTTATAAGAAAGGCACACCTGCCTAAAAATGTGTCTTTGGAAGATCTTTATTTGCCAAAAGACAGGCATCTGCTTGCTTCTCAGTTTGTGGTAATCAGCAATAGAAAACAATAAAGTTAGTCAATCATGGAAGCAACACACAGTAGCATGGCAAGGGAACCAAAATGAAGCACAGTGCCTGGAAGATATCAGAGCAATACCTTAACTATTACAAGCACTTTAGTCCAATCTGCCTCACAGCAATGTTATCTTCTGCACTTATCAAAAGAAATTAACACCTTATTATAAAACCAACAGCAGCATGACTTCACTTGTACATACATACATGAAAAAAAAAATCTTCGCCTTCGTTTAATCTCTTACCAACAGAGTTCGTGTGAGAATCAATGACGCTCTAAACTCCATCAGCACTAGATTATGGGCCAGTTCTTTACTGCCGCTGCAGCCCCTGTATAACCACCCTCCCCCCTCACCATGTTCCTTAGCCTCCTCACCCAAACGTGTAAGAACGTGTGGGGGGAGGCTCCGTGCACCCGCCCACTCCACCCCCGTGAATAGCCCAACCAAAAGGCTGTCATTAATGTGAAATTTTTTTAGTGGCCTTTTCCTTCCCTCCTATCCTCCTCCCAAACCACACCCAGGCTACCTTCTCAGTTCTCTCCCTCTTTTTATAATGAATTAATAAAGAATACATGATTTAAAAAAAAAATGTTACTTCGGCACCTCCCTCCCATTGACATCAAGCTGAAGTAAGCACCTAAACAGCATTAAAGATCAGGCCAAGATGCTGGCCAAATTAAAGCATGTAAGCCAACACAGAACACTGGGTCCAAACCACCAATACAGCTGTGAACAAAAGGGAAACAGGTATGGACTTCAAGTTTTGTTAGAAGCATCAAGCTAAACCCTGGTCATTTAAACCCCATCTTGCCAGTCCACTAACCCAGACATCCCTATCTCTTACCTTTAAAGGGGCTTCCATGTGTCCTGCTGTCACCCAGTCCCTCTCCTCTGACATGTCTTCTAGCCAGCCAGCCATTCACTGGGATCTTCGAGCAGTGCCAGATGGCCACTAGCATACATCATGCATCAGTCAGGGGCCAGCACAATGGGATTGTGGGGTGCCTCATCCTTCCCAGGCTCATTCATCTGGCAGAAGCAGGACTATTTCTTCTGCCACTGCTCCTCAATGAGTGTCTTGAAAGGACCGGGACAGACACCCGAGGATTCAGTGGATAGAAAGGAAGGCAGCACCAGTTTTCTCAGTAAAGGATTTACTCTCAAGTTACTCCAAAAACCTTTTAAGTGATGGGCGCTCTCGGCGCGGAAAATCCCAGGACAGGAGAAGCAAGCCACCTGGGCTGAAGATATTGGGTGGAGGGAGGGAGGAAGGGAGGTGAGGAAAATGAGGAAATTGCAATGTTCATATTCACTCCTGCCTCTCCCCGCAGAGGAGCTGAATTATTAGGGGCTGGTAGAGCTAATCCCAGCAGTCAGCCACACAATCAGACTGTTCTAGCTTGCATCACCACCTGCTGCCACTGGGGGACTCCTGGGTGGGCTGAAGTATTTGGGCAGTAAACAGAGGGATTGTGTATAAAACAGAGATTAGAGACTTCTTAGGGGCTAATTCAGATTAGCCCCTCCAGAGACAGGGTCTGTGCTCCCGCTTCTTGAGGTCAAGCAAGGGCAGAAGGGATAGCTCAGTGGTTTGAGCACTAGCCTGCTAAACCTAAGGTTGTGAGTTCAATCCTTGAGGGGACCACTTAGGGATCTGGGGCAAAAATCAGTACTTGGTCCTGCTTGTGTAGGCAGGGGGCTGGACTCGATGACCTTTCAGGGTCCCTTCCAGTTCTATGAGATAGGTAAGAAGGGAGCAGAATAAAGGAAGGTGGTCTTATGCTGGGGGAATTGGTTCTCGCTCAGCCTGATGGTACCAGGCAAGTCTCTGAGTCAAGGAGGATTCTGAGCCTGAGCTCAGGAGAAAGCAGGAAGGGTTTTGAGGGCTAATTTTTTAGTTAAGGTAAAGGAAGGGATTCGGACTCTGGGGGGAATCCAATAGGAGGGAGAGCTATCAAGCAGAAGGAAGTTTCAGGGCAGTGAGGGGTTGGTCAAAGGAATTTGGGGATGAGGGTCTGAACTTGCAGAGGGATGGGCTGGCTTGGTAAGGTTGAGTGTGAAGAAATGAAGGGGGGAGAGAGAAAGTGTTAAAGCAGTAGGGGACGAGAGACTAAGATCCGAGGGGCAGAAGACCAAGAAAGGAGAGCGAAAAAAGAAAAAGGTCAGGAAGGGGAAAGAACAGAGAGGGGGTCACACTGCTCCTTAATAGAGTGCTTCTCCATTTTTTTATTCTGAAAGGGGCCTCTCTTTCTTTCCCACCTCCCCACCAACATCCTTCACCTGTCACCTACATAGTCTCCTGTGACACCCATTCTCCCACTGTCCATATTTCAGTTTGGAAAATGTGGTCCCCCCTTCGGGAAGTGGGGGAAGGTCTGTTGTATGGAGGTGGTAGGGAAGAAAGCAGTGGAGGGGTCTCTGCTACATGAAGCCCCACCACTTATTTTGGTCACCAGCTACCACCATCTCCCCCTTTACACTTAATAGGGAGAGGTTTCCAGGGACTGCTCAGAGGAATTGCTTTTAGGTTTTGCATATATACACTTCAAGGTGACCTAAGTCTCCACAGGACTCAGCAGCTTTCCTGAAATCTTCAAATATTTAAAAGAGCTTTGAAGCACAAAAACACACAGTATGATTCACAGCTGATCAGAGGTGAAATTCTGGCCTGATTGAACTCCCACTGACCAAAGCTGGGTCCAGGATTGGACCCCAGGTGTCTATAGCGAGCATTACATGACAAAACAGATTGCTGAGCCACTCTGATGGCTAGAATTTCCTGAATGACCTAAGTGCAGTGACATATGTCCAGATAACTGACACCTCATATTACATCCATAGAGAAACTTTTGCTTTTAGATCACATGACGGGAAACCTCATTTCCACTCATGAATAGAGATCTTTAAAAAAGTTACTTGATTCTGGTTTTGAAGCTCCTGGATTCACATATTTTAGATGTTACATTCCCAGCTTAAGCAGTTCATTGTTTAGACAAAAGTGCTGGCGACAGATTAAGAAGGGAAACTGAGAATTGGGCAACAAATCTGTAAGATCACTCAGCATTCAGAAGACTTGCCTGCCATCCCCCAAGATGCACTTTTGTTCCAGAAATAATGGTTAGCTTATAGATCAGGGCAAAACTGTGCCCTAGGAAAGCATTCAGGGAGGATACAGACACATCATTTTACGGTCAAACAGTAACAGTCAACAAATTGATGTTTTGTAGAAGGTCAAAGACTTTCTTTTTTAGGAGACAGGAAACAAAGACTAAGCACACATACAGAAAAACAAAATGAGCAATAAGCAAGACAATGGGAGTTGACAGCCAGACAGATATAGAGGGTGTATAGAAACTGGCAATGCCACATCTGTACAATCAGATCTTCCCATACTGCCCCCACAAAGAGGATGTGTCTATATAAAATAAGTGCCACGGCAGGTTACAAGTTTTATTTTAACTACACAGCAAGTCATATTTTAACTCAGACAAAGACATCTGATACTGTACCTATTATAAAAAATAGCCATTTCCTTATTTTAGTTCAAGGACATTCTCCTCCCTGTGCCCTTCCCCATTAGAAAATGGTAGTAAAAAGCCCAGGAATGTGGTATTGTTCTACCTGGAAGAAAAAAAAAATCTGGTAACTTTCAAAGACAAAGGGATACCAAGCAAATGTTGAAGTAACACTAGTTTGGGTTCTGAAATGAGACAGAGCACTGAAGCTCCCATTTCCTGACTGAAGTGTACAATGTAGACCAGTGACTCTCAACATTTCCAGACAACTGTACCTCTTTCAGGTGTCTGATTTGTCTTGTGTACCCCCAAGTTACAGCTCACTTAACAAGTGCTTCCTTACAAAATCAGACAAAAACACAAAAAAGTGTCATGGCATGCTATTACTGAAAAAAAAATGCTGACTTTCTCATTTTTACCATACAATTATCAAATACATCCACTGGAATATAAATATTGTACTGAAATGTCAGTGTATAGTACACAAGGCAGTATAAACAAGTCATTGTGTGAAAACCTACTTTGTACTGACTTTACCAGTGCTTTTTAAGTAGTCTGTTGTAAAACTAAGCAAATATCTAGATGAGTTGATGAACCTTTGGAAGACCTCTGCGTACCCTAGGGGTGCATGGACCCCTGGTTGAGAACCACTGACCTATTTATTACATTGTATTCTCTAACAGCACAGTACGTGTAATCTGATGTGATAGCTTGAACAATAAACTAAAGAAAGGCAGTTTCTCTTTCCAGAAATCGGCCTACAGCCTTACATTTAGGAACAGAGCCTTTCCTTTGGTTATTGCCAGACTGCTGCATACATCATTGCCCTATTCAGATACTCAAATCAATTAGCACCTTTCTCTGTGAGCAGATCAAGGATTATTCTTCTGATTCTGCAAATGATAGCTCTCCCAGCAAATCACAATCAACATCACTGTTAATGATCTCCAAACTGTTCACTGGAAGTGGAGTGAAGATGCTTTATTATTATTTACACTAATCAACACTCAAGATGGGAACAGAAGATTGGATTGCCCAGTCTACCTCCCTGCCAGTGCAGGATTTTTCCCTACAGTGTTTTGCCCAGTCTAATTTCAAATGTCTCAGGTGTAACCATTTCTCTAAAAAGGCTCTTTGTTCTTCAGGTTAACAAATCTCAACATCAGAAAGTTCTTCCCAATATTCGGTGTGAGTTTTCTCTGACTTAATTTCAACCCATTTTCCGAGCTATGTCCCTCCTTCCCTCACCCAAGCCGCACATATTGAATTCTTTAACCTTTCCTCAAACCATTCCTTTTAGCCCACTGATAATTTTGGGCCTGGTCTACACGTAAAATTTCACTCGATATAGCTACATCGCTCAGAGGTATGAAAAATCCACATCCCTGACCAACGTGGCTAGACCAACCTAAGCCCCAGTGTAGACACAGCTAAATCAACAGAAGAACATGTCTGTTGAGACAGCTACTGTCACAGGTCAATGGACATGTTCTTCTATTATCACGCAGGAGGTGATGTTCCTAGAGCAATGGAAAAATCCCTTCCAGCGCTGTGAGCTGCGTCTACACTATAGGGTTATGCCAGCAAAGCTACAGCAACACAGCTATGCCGCTATAGTCCCAGTAGCGTAGATGTGGCCTCTGTGGCTCTTCTCTGCACTCTCTCAAATTTGTCAATGCCCTTGTGGTAGTCACTTGCCCAACTCTGAATGGAAAATCCCAGGTGCAGTTTTATTATATCCCTAAGGAAAGCAACGTCTATCTCACCGCTCCATGGTACAATCCCTCTGTAGCCCAAAACAGCATTGGCTGTTTTATTATGCTGTCGTATCCCATTGTAAACTTGTGTCTAATTTGTCTCCTGGTATCTATACACATATATTCCATTTTGATAATCTGAAGTTTTGCTGGTTAATTAATGCCTGGCCTTCCTCTACTCTGAGATCCTAAAGAGTCTAACCTATTTTCTCTTCAAGTCTAATATTAAAGACCTATTTTAATGTCCATTAATCATTTACAACAACATTCTTGTCAAGCAGATTTGAAGTTAAACTACCTTCTGCAGCAGTCTGGGAGCAGATTCTCAGGAGTTTAGTGCCAGACTACACAAATTAAGTCAGAGTCAGGGAAAGTCTTTACAACGAACAATGTTAATAGGGCAAAAAGTTATGAACTGAAGAAAGATGTCATAGGGTACATCTGACCTATCAGTCTAACTTTGTCATAACTCATCTATGTAAACAGTTCAAGTTTTGGCTAGGTGTAAACTCCCAACATCATTGTATTTGCCTTAAAAAAATAAATAAATCTACCAACATAAGTAAGAAGCATAGTTTTCGCAAGCTATCATATCTCTGGGATGTAATATGGGCTTGGCTTATTCTATTTAATTTTTGTGAGATCTTATCTCACAACTACCTGACCTGGACTACAACACTGTTTAAAAGTACTTATAATGAGTAAATACCAAAATAGTTCATTAAGCTGAACTGTATTCGTGACAATCCAAGGTGTTCTTATAATCAGGGGAGTTATGTTCAGGGATGTGTATCAGGTTCTGATGGAGGGAGTTTGGGAGTGAGAGGAGTGTTGGGGCTCTATAGTGTGCGCTGTAAAAAATGGTTACCTATCTTTGGAACAGTTGTTCTTCTAAATGCATTGTTCATGTCCATTCCATTCTAGGTGTGTGCATGCCCATCTGCACAGCTGTTGGAGACTTTTGCCTTAACGGTATCTGTAGGGTTGGCTGTGGTGCCCCCTGGAGTGCCGCACTCATGCGTCAGTATATTAGGCACCACTGACCCTACGCCCTCTAAGTTCCTTCTTGCCAGCAACTCTGAAAGAGGGGCAGGAGGGCGGGTAATGGAATGGACATGAGCAATACATCTCAAAAAACAACAGTTACAAAAGGCAGGTAACTGTTCTTTCTTCTTCCAGTGTTTGCTCATGTTGATTCCATTCTAGGTGACTCACAAGCAGTATCCTTGGTGGTGTGCTTGGCATTCAGTTTGGTGGCTTGTAGTACTGCTCTACCGAAGCCAGCATCGTCCCAGAAGCGCAGGCTCCATGAGGAGGGCCCTTAAGCGGATATCCCGCTCCTTTTGGGTTCTAGGTTGAAAGTTTTTACAGATTCGACACTCATCCTTTCTATGGGATTCCCCCAAATACTTCAAGCAGCTGTTGTGGGGGTCAGTGATAGGCATCGCCCTGCTGCATGTCGAACGGTGGTTTGAAGGTGGCAGAGCGGGGCATGCCCTGGTCTGGGAGGAGAGGCCCTGCTGGGACTAACTACCAACTAACCTAACACTTAACTTAATGGCTAACTAAGTATCTACAAACTATGTACAAAGAAGATAATAAAGAACTGCTAATGCTCTTGCGATCTGCAAGACAAGGTGCTTCAACCAACCATCAAGGGTGATAAGAAGGAACTGAGAAGGCTTAGGGTTGGCAGCGCCTAATATACTGACGCATGAGCGTGGCACTCAAGGGGGCACCACAGCAGACCCTACGGATACCACTAAGGCAAAAGTCTCCAACAACTGTGCCCGTGGGCGCGCGCACACCTAGAATGGAATGGACATGAACAAGCACTCAAAGAAGAATAAAAACTTAAGACATTAAACTGTCATATGAAACAAGAAAAATATGGTTGAACTCTACATATGACCCATTCGCAGGCATTAGTTATTCTTTTCAGATCATAACCTAAATCCAAGAGGATATTTTAGTTCAGAACAACAGGACAGGTGCAGATTATTCTGAGACCAAAATGATATAAATTTATACTTTTACATAGTGAGAGTGAAGCACACAGCCAGTGCGGTACACCAAGAACTTATAATGTTGACTGGCTAAGGCTCAACATTCAGGCTCTGTCCCACCCAGTGTGAAGAATTCTCCTTATTCAAGTGCTGACACAAAGTGATGGGGGGGGACCATGCAACTAGTAGATTTAGGGTATGTCTTCATTGTGACGTTAGCCCAAGCTCTTACCCTGGAGTTATGTCAAATCCCATCTACACACAAACGCTCTCAACTGAATTTAGTGGTACTTTCAACTCAGGCTAGCTGGCCCAGCTGGGAGTGTGGGTTAGAGTTTGAGTGGTTTTCACTTAGGCTGGTAACCTGCCCACTTTGCAGTGAGTACACTGGCTACATCACTCAAGTGCTGACAGGTCTCCAGTGCTTTCCCACAATTCCCCCCCGTGTGCCCAGAAGGACAGACAAGTTCTCCCAAAATTAATTGGGAAAGGACCATAGGAAATGCCCCCAGAAGTCCGAGGGACATATACAAGTGAGTGCAGCAACACAGATATATATTTGCAGTGTAACTGGTCAAACCCAGGCTATGCTAACAGGTGCTCAGAGCTGTGTGCTGAGCACACAAATTAGCTTTGCATTGAAAACATACTATTGGAAAAAGTTATATTAGGTTACTGGATTAAATCCTTTCTTTATCCTCCTTTTTACAGAGACCAAAGTAGTGGCATTTGATTAAAGCCTAATCCTGCAGCCTTTACTCATGCTGCACAACCTCTCTGACTTCAGTTGGACTCTTCACTTTAGCTACAGCTGAAGTGGCAGCCCCTAAATTTGGAAGTTTATAGCTGAAGCTATACTCCAACCTCTGATGAGACTAACGCTTCCAAACTGGAGTCACCTAGCATTCCAGTTTCAATAGCCAGCACCATTTTTCTGGCTTCACACATAGTGCAAGTTTCCTTGTGACGAATTATCCAACCCTGAAGACTGCCTGTAGTCCAGTTTTTTTGGAAGCCAGTGAATAAAAAGGAAATGACTAACATGTTTTTGTGTCTCTAGCCACTTCTATTAACTGTTCAGCAGGAGATAACCCTTAAAAACATGCTGATGATTCACTAAAATAACTTCAGGTTTATTATAATCAAATCAACTGTGGATGAAGTCTGCTGCCCACTTCTCCCAGTTGAGCTCCAAACAATGTCTCACAGCTCTTTGTAATTTACAGAAACAGATGTGGAAATGTAGCAATTTGGACACTTGTCAAACAGTGACTAAATATTGTTTCTAGAGATTTCCTTTGCCTTCCCCTCCTTTTTTTGGGGGGGGGGGGTGATCTTCCAACTAACAAAGACCTCAGAAAGAATCACTGATGCCCAAACATAGCTTTGTGCAACTTTTATCAATACATTCAAATCAGTGGACTTTTGTTTCACTGAATAGATATTGGGTGAATCTGTCAAGTGTTGAGGGTAATTCATTCTAAGGCCTTGTCTACATGCAAGAGTTGTACCACTAATTGTCCCAATAACTAGTTCTACACTGTTTTAACTATATTAGTAGCACAACCCCTCTAGTGTGGACATTGTTATACTGGTCTAGAAGTTCTTATGCCAATGTAGTTGATTCCCATAAGGAAATAAACTGTGCCAATACAAGGCACTTTTATACTGATCTAACTGTATTCACATTAGAGGTTGTACTGGGGTAACTATTTTGGGTAAAACAAACAAGTCACACCCCTAACTGAAATAGTTATACTGGAACAAAATTAGTGTATAGATTATGTATATGCTGGCAATGCAGACACGGCTCTCGGGCGTGTCCAAATCCACTTTCACTGAATGGATGATAGCAAAAAAGCAGCTTTTGTACAAATAGCACAGAAATCAGAAGCCTGGCTGGAAACAATAGAGGCAGGTGTGAAGTTAAAGACACTCTGTTACAGTGTTTATCAAAATGTAAGGAGCCAAACTAAAGGCACTAAAGATTGACGTTCTCAATCTGCTTCCCCAGATTTCCTCAATTCTTTTGTGGAAGACGAGTGCAGCATCTATACCTTGGCTTCAGTGACTGACTGGCCGCTCTGCTGAAACCGACAGTTGCAGCGCTAGTTACTCTCAGATGAGGGGATGTTTTTTACATTGTAGACAACTGTTCGTTAGACCCCAGACTGAGATCACCAACTCTTTTTTCACAGAGGTCATTAAGTTAGTTGTCACGTGATGGCAACTTTCAGCCACTTTTGAAAACGACTAGATTCAATCAATTATCCAATAGATGACAGGCTTATTATTCCCATTACCATTCCACTGACCTGGTCTCTGTCTAATGGAAAGGGGAGCAGGAAAACCAGAACCACCACAAACAGCAGGAAGCAGCCATTTCATTAACTTGCCTTAACACATGCTTTCCCCTTCAGCCACGCTTGTTTGGACAATGGATAAATTAAAGAGATATCAGCTTCTGACACAGGAAAGAATGATAGCTTTGACTCATTGCAGTGCGAACTATCCCAAAACTTCATCAAATCCTTCAGTCTCGATCAACAACACTTGTTAGAACAGCAACCGACCTCTCTCAGGAGCAATAAAAAGATAAAACATGGTAGGATTTCATGAAGTAGCCCCATATTCATTTGTGACTGAAGGAGAGAATAAAAATTAAACAAACTTGTGAACTACACTGATTTCAATCCCTTTCATCTAGGAAGAGAACATCTGATCTGCAGTTACAGACCAGATCCCCATGTCCAGCCACCAATCCAAAATGTTATTGTACATGCAAGAGAGTTGAGAGGGAAGTATTAGTAAGGTAGCAAAACTAGGGCATTTTTTGGAATTTCTTTTTCAACCTGACTTACAAAATAGCTGTGAATGGCATAGTCACAGAAAAGAATATAGGCAGTAAGAAGACAGAGAAATGAACAATAATAATTGGTATAGGAGCTGGTGCAGTGAAAGCACAAGTCAGTACTACAGTGACAATTCACTACCAGAGTATTTGTGCTTCCTATTTGGACTATTTTTTAATCACATTCCTCCCTCATCCCTAAAACCAACCTAAAATGGCTTGAAAAAGCACCTTAGAAGCAGTTCTGGGTCAGTTTGCTAGCTGCCAAGCTTCTAAACACAACTGATTTTTCTTCAAGTATGTTAACAGTTATGCTTCAGGATGTACTACACATCCATGCTCTTTCCTATTTTCAAACCGTTGCCTCTCAAAAACACGTCAAACAAATCTTACTGGGAAATGCTGCCAGAGGCCACAGTCCCATAATGGAGGTAGCAAACCCAGAGCCACTAAACCAAAACAGTGCCCCTATTTTCTGTGGCCTACAAATTGCTGGAAGTTTGAGAAGAAGATTTCATCCAGCAGCAAAATAACACTTTTAATAATGGTTTGCCAGGTTATTTCAAGCCACTGTCATATTGGTTAGAATGTTCTCAGTCACACTCTACATTGTGTATGTAGTTTTCAGATCAGATAAAAGATTATCTCACAGGGGATTGTTTTACTTTTCCAGAGTTTATGCTGGTCAGAAAACTCTGAGCAGACAAAGGTCAAAATGAAGGTCATCAAGAAGCCATCATTTTAAAAAAAGAAAACAAGTGTTATGTTCCCTGCAGTGCAGCACCGATGGTCACATACCAGCTTACTTAAAAGGGTGCAATGAGAAAGATCCTCAGTCTTGCATGGCACAAGGTCAATTGCCAAACAATAGAGCGTCTTGGAATCTTACCACTAACTGAACCTTTGAGACTCTTATTACATAAAAAACAATATATTTATAAATATCATGGCAAAAATCTCTGCACTGACATTACTTTAAACCTGGAATTAGAAAATATGCAGTACGGTTAAAGAGTGACATGTGCGGCTCTTTGAATTTCCAGCATTAACTTATTTTTCAAAATTCTGACTCTCTGGGATGCAGCCATTACAGGAAGAGAAATGCTGTTGTTAACATCTTTCCTCTGAATATATCAGTGCACAACAACAATGGAGAAATCAGGAGCAGATGCCTCCTGGAATACATGTAAAGCAAATCAATTGAATTTCCATGACAATTC
Source organism: Mauremys mutica (assembly GCF_020497125.1). NCBI lineage: Eukaryota > Metazoa > Chordata > Testudines > Geoemydidae > Mauremys > Mauremys mutica. Next base: position 28,213,047 of record NC_059078.1, on the reverse strand, counting down.
ATCTTCTTTTAAATGGATTTTATATTATTTCTCAAAGGGCTACAAATGATATATGCTACTTCCCCATTGTAAAAATACAAATTTCTCATCGTTATCCAAAAAAAGGGGAAGTTGTCAGTGTAAAATCAATGCCAATGAAGATAAAAGGTAGGAAGAAAACGGCTGCCATCTGTAACCATCTGCAATATGCTGAGACAGCACCCAGCAGCATGCCTGTATCATACTGTTATCACCATATTTGAACTTCCTGTAATGAACAAAAGACAGGCAATTACTCTGCCCATTTATCCAGACATCCCTTCCAGTGCTCTAGAGTCAAAGGGGGGAGGGGAAAGAAAAGACAGAAAAAATTCACACTGTGACCCTTCTAGTTCTTTCAATACATTGGGGTGATAAGGAATCCAGTCTTGGAGATCACATTTGAGAGGCTCCGTTCCTTTGGGACATCAACCTGTCTCTGGCATGCTTTTAGGAAAGAGCCTTGTTAGTCCACAAACAAAAGCTTTCAGCCAAATAGAGCTTTGAACAGTCAGTGTTAATGATTTCAGTGTAACAGTGTTTTTTTAAAAACTGCATCGTCTCGATAGGCTTTCACCTATAACATAAATAATGCTTTCTTCAATAAACTGAAAAAAATATTTCACATCAAAATACTACGTGTGCACTTGCTAGAGTATTTTGTTTGAATTTTTAGGCCCTCTCTAGTCCCACAGGTATGAATTCCAGAGGGAATCAAGTCTATTTTGTGAGAGTATTAAAGATCCAAATGTGTTTTTCCTAAAATTGGTGTTTGCCATGGCATCCTCTCTACCTCCGCAAACTGTTGTGCAAAGTGCCGTGTGCCAGATGTATGCTGCCCCTCCCGCTCAGAGGGCGCATTTCACACTGGTGAAATACATGCATGCTTTCTAACACACTTTGGGAACTTTGGAATGAAAGGCACTATATAAATGTAACTTTTAAAAAAAGTCCATCCCCCATTCCCCGCAGGATGTATGAAAATGGAAATGAGTGACGTGAGATATCAAAGCCTCCCCACAAGTAAAAAAACAAAAGAAGAAGGGAAACTGAATTCTCCCTTGAAAAATAATTGAAGCCTCTCAGGGCAAAGTGAATTGATGAACTGTAACCTGGTGCATTCACATGTCATATTCAGCTTGGGACAGCAATCTAAAGAAAATAAAGACAGTTACATCTGCTGACTCCACCACACAAATTTTTCAAATTTGGATTTTTCACCAAAATATCGGGAAGAGGGGAGGGAGCTGCCCAGCTGTGGAGAGGGTTGAGATTTTGTTGTTTGTTTATTTTCAAGAAAAAGGTGCTAAAACCCACATCATTTTCAAAATGTTTAAATAAAAAAAAAATGACGTGTTTTACTGTATTTTTGACCAACTCGATAATATACTTGCTGCTACTCTGAAACCTGTCATAATATACTTGGTCCACTTTCTCCTTCATTGCTTCTGCTAACCTTTACTCTCCCAGTTTTCATCTCTCTCTGGCTGTGTCTGAACTACCCATTGCTGAGCCCTGGTCTACGTGTTAGTGTACACAGGGGCTGCATAAAAGACAAAGAATATCAAGAAAATAAAGGCATAAGTAACACTTGGGCCTTGCTTATACCAACACTCAAAAAACCAAAACCAAACAAACGAGCACCACACTAAATTCGGTAGTGAAGAGACAGCCTCTGACTGCTCCTTTAGCATCTCTGTAATGGTCCTTTCCCCCCTCTCTTTTCCACCCTTCATCCCCTCCTCTTATTCGTCTACATGCCCTCTTTATGTGGCCACCTTAGCTCCCACAGCTTCAGCCTCTACACCAATGACAAATTTACCTTTCAGCTCACACCCTTTTCCCTCTTGTACCTTCAACTGTTTCTGGTCCTTCTAGGTGTCTTGCTAGAATCTTAAACTCACTCTCTCCAAACCTCTCTTCTCCTTGACCCATTTGCTACATTTCTGTATCAAACTTACCTATGCAGGTCAGTCCTTTTCCTCCGCAACCAACACTAACAGCTCCACTGTTCTTCACCTCTCATACACCTGCAACCTCTTCCCGCCCACATTTCTCCAAAATGTTGTTGTTAAAGCTGTCTCTGTTTCCCAGTGCTCTGATCATGTCACCTTCCTTCATGAAATCCTTCACTGGCCTCCTATACGTCAGGAGATCAGAAACAGGAGCCGCATTCTGACTCCCACTTACATTTCTGATATGATTTCCCTCTTTTGCTCTTCATGCACCACTATTTCCTTTCTCCTTTTTGCTTTTTTCATCCTTTTCCAAAACTTAGGCCATGTCTACATTACAACGGCCCAGCTACAGCGCTGCAGCTGTGCCGCTGTTGTGCTACACCGATGGCAAGGGTTTTTCTGTCAACGTAGTTAATCCACCAGCTAGTGGTATCTACAATGGTACTTAGGTCGACCTAACTAGGTTGCACAGGGCAGGAAATTTTTCACAGCCCTGAATGATGTAGCTAGGTAGATCGAATTTTTAGGTATAGACCAGGCCTCGGCTTCACACCTCCTCTCCTGTTATTTTATTTTCTATTTATCATTAAGCAACTCCTCTTTCCTCCTATAAATCTCTTCCAGGACTTCCTACTTTGTTCTCATAAATCTTTCTTCCCCACACCTTACATAAACTCTTTTCCCACGTCCTGTCTTGTCTATTTTATTTTAGATTACTAAATCTTCAGGCTAGGGAATGAGGCTTACTCTGTCTGCCTGCATGCAGTGTGTGCACACAAATTTATGATGCTATATGATTAACAACATCTCCATCCTTACCTCACCTCATTGTGTTGCAAATTGGCAAGTTGAGGCCTTTATTTTCAGTTTCCTGGCAGGTGCCTCAGAATATAAGTACTATTTCAACTTGGATTTCTTGTGTATTTTTTTTAAAAGAAAAAAAAAAACCCTCAAACAATACTAAAATAAAGACACCTATATGAATTAGATAAATAGTTTACCAGTTTATTTGAGGGGGAAAAAACAGAGAACAATACACAAAGGACTAATCAGCATTTTAGCTATAAATCCTACTGGGAAAGAGAAGTGCACCCATGACTTTGGGAATACTTTTCCCCATTACTTATGATACTAAGGCAAGTGCTTATGGGAACTTGGAGGACTTGAACAATTGCCCTACTGTGTACTTAGAGAACAGCACCAGACAGTGCTGCTATAGGCAGACGGGCGCTTTGAGTTTAATAGCCAGCTTAATGGGCTACCATGGTGACAACGTTGGCACCTAAAAATACACACTTGCTAGAAATCAAAACACCCTCCCCACAGACAAACTGCTATGAAAAGAGCAGGCTCCGTGCTTTTCAGCAACGTCTTTCCCATCTCCAGTTCCGTATTTTAAATGTCAAGACTCAACACCCAGGAAACTGATCTCAAAATCGGTGACGCTGCCACCTCTACGACTCAAGTAACTAAAGGACCCAAGACCACTGGCAGGCACCTATGTGAGCTGGGCTACTGGGAGCCTTATAGGGGGAGTGTGACCATGATCTCACACTTCTACGAAGGCCCAGGGCAAACCTGAAGCTTTTGACCCTGAGGGGTTGCCTGACTTAGTCTGGGGTCTCAGGGCGAAGCGAAAGAGTCAGTGCTGCCCCCAGGAAGCAAACCCTTGGCTGCTCCCTTAGGGGAGAGTGATCAAGAGCGGCAACATTTTGAGAGCCCCAAGCACAGGGGCTTTTGCCCTCCCTGTTGAGATGTTCTGCCACAGCGGCTGTCTGGGAGGGATCCTCAACCCTTGGCATTCCCTTTCCACTTTGACTGCCCCCAGGTCTTTGTTTCTAAAGCCATGCTCCAGCTCAAATGGTAAAAGCAACAGGAGGAAAAGCCCTGCTTCAGCCAACTGACCTGAAAGCCCTCTATATGACTTTTTCTAGCACTGCTGGTTGGGGGGAAGCGCTGCAGACTCCTGCCACTAAAAACGAGAGGATCCGAGGGCTGGACCACACTGCAAATGCGCTGCTGGCACTGAGCAAATGCTGCTCCTACCTTAGGCTAGTGCCCTCTCCCTGTTGGAAATGCTGCTTAGAAAGAGAGAGAGAAAAAGACAAAAATCCTGCCTGGTAAGCAGGCCCAGAGAGAGCCTTCCGAACAGCTCCCTGCCCTTACAAAAGGCAGACAGTACTGCAGACAGTACATAAGTATTGTCAACAGGAGGAGCTACTGTGCAGCCTAGCTGGGCGTGGTGGAAGACACAAAAGGGAATTGCTGCCTAGACCATGAGTTGAAGCCTGAAATCTTGCCCATCAGTACAGGGCTGATGTAGCACTGGATACTTACTGCACTTAGTGCCCTTTTCTCTTCCACATGACTGGGCTAATTCCTTAATACAACATTAACCTGCTACCCTACATCGCCTCCTCAGTTTCTTTGTCCCCAGAGGAGAAAGGGTTGGTCTTAGGAAATAAACAAAACTGTCATGTACAAAATGTTGCCCCTCTGCAAATATATTTTTATAAAACTCTGTGACTCCTCCCACAGGACAATACTTTTGGAAGCCAAAAAAAAAAAAGAAGTAAACAAAACCTAGGTAGGATTAGGGGGAGCAAAGGGAGAAATCCCTGCAGGTAGCAGGATCAGGAAACTGCATTTTGTAGATGATCCTGCGGTTTGACATGCATTTTTTCTATATAGCGCAGCCAAGCAAAGATGACTGATAATACAGAACAAAGCAACACAAAAAGCTTCCTTAGAAAAATAACTACCACTTTATGGTTTTAGAGGAATGAAGCTTGTTCATACCTTCCTGATAACCCTGAATAAGAGAGTTTTGTTTTTCAAGCATAATTTTCTGCAGATTATATAGAGCCATGTCATTTTAGCCAGCCTAGTACTCAAATAGTTTGATTTTTTTAAACCCAGATACTGAAACAATACAGACAATTGTTTTGAGACATTTTTTCTTCCTCAGTTTATATAACTGAGGCATCTTTCCACTTTCCATGCTGTCCTGGGAAAGCACTACTCAATTATTTTTTGGCTCCTATCTACTGTACGTGGCTAATGTGAGGTTGGAATAATCTGTTTTGCAATCCTACTGCTAAAATGCCGAAGAGATGAAAGAAGAGAAAAAGGAGTGGTAATTGTTCAGGAGGTTTCCCTCCAATGACTCCTCCAGGGCACAAGAGCTGCTGAGCTAGCTAATGGAAGCACTTGAATTCACATCTGGTAACCACCCTATCAACCTGTCTCAACAGGACTGAACTAGATAATTCAATGGAAAACTGTCAAAAACATTTGGATCTACTTCAGCAACTTCAGGTGTACCAGAGGTCATTTTCTCCTTAGCAAAACACTGATCACCTCCACATGAGTGCTTATGAGAAGACAGTTTTATTGCACATCTCCTTTCGGACACAGCTTCTGCTGGTGACAACAGCATGAGGTAGATGTTTGTTCTAGAACTTTAGACTGAAAATAAAACATAAATTTTTAACAATGAGAGTAATTAACCATTGGAACAATTTACCATGGTCATGGTGGATTCTCCATTGCTAACAATTTTTAAATCAACCTTGGATGTTTTTCTTAAAGATCTGTTTGGCGAATTATTCTGGGGAAGTTCTATGGCCTGTGTTACACAGGAGGTCAGACTAGATCAGTGGTTCCCAAACTTGTTCTGCCGCTTGTGCAGGGAAAGCCCCTTGACGGGCCAAGCCGCTGCTTCCAGCAGCTCCCATTGGCCTGGAGCAGCGAACCGCGGCCACTGGGAGCTGCGATCTGCCGAACCTGCAGACACGGCAGGTACACAAACCGGCCCGGCCCGCCATGGGGTTTCCCTGCACAAGTGGTGGAACAAGTTTGGGAACCACTGGACTAGATGATCACAATGGTCTCTTCTTCCCTTGGAATCTATTAATTATTTTAGGCATCCAATGTCAACATCATCCTGCTATGTTACATGACCACTAATATTGTCCAGTATAACTCAAGAGTGAGCTGCTAATGAGTCTCAATACAACCACTTCCCTGTTCTGTTATTGAGGATAGATTGATCTTTCTTTTATGTCGAGATAAAAAAAAAAAAAAAAAAAGGACACCAGGTTGACAAGCATGGAAACTGAAGGCCTATATCCACACAGTAGGTTACTGCCTGGGTAGTGCTAGCTTCCCCACCAACCCTGCAGAATATATCACTTCTAAAAATGAGACTGGGATGCAGTCTCCTTGTTCATTAAATTCTCAACTTCTTGACAGTTTTGCTATATGGGCACCTCCACTAGGAAATGGACTGAAGCCATCTCAGACCTCATTGACAAAACACCCTCCTTCATGAGGTAACTAGTGACTACCAGCCTGGACCAGATCTGAAATGAACAAAGAGGCGGCGAACAACGCTCTGTTCCATTAGAGATCTCGGGAGCCAGCCAATTCCTTTTGAAGAAATCTAATAGTAGTAAAGCAGAACTTCCCAAACATACACATTGAATAGGCCAAATCCCGCACAGGGACTCTTACAGGATATGGGGGGGGGGGGGGGAGAGGAGCAAATTTCAGTAGTGTCTGTGACCTGGATAGCTCTCCTCCACGGTTGGTGTTAGCCAATGGATCTGTCTGTATAGTCACTGACCAGTTAGCCACACCCAATGCCTTCTATGTTGCTGTTGAGAGGGATAATTCACAGGGAATGGAGTCTCTTTGGACTACCGTCTGATGTCTGTCTCTCTATGCAAATCTCAGGCAGTCCGTGCCTGCATGGTGAATGGAGTGGGGAGACTTTCCTCACCTACAACTGCTATTGCATAATCTCCTCCAATTCTCCCCTACAATGGCTTTGAATAAACTCACTTGTATCTACTGTATCCATAATCTTTATAGAAAGAGAAGCCTGTATGTGTCTTCCCAGTTTCACTCAACCAAGTAGCAAAATGATTTAGCTATTCAACACACTGAAGAAGATGACAACGAAATAGGAATTGTTTGAAGTTCTGCCACTTCTTGACCCACTGCTTTGGAAAATGGTGAGTCTGTCAGGTTAGACATTTGCTGCATTTTGACTTGGCTCCAAATAAACTGGAGAACTTGTGATAGCTAATACAACGTTGTTCACATGTGCTGCCTCAACATTACAGCTAACAATGGTAATTACAGGATAGTTTAAATTTAAATGTGGTACAGAAGCATGCACCTTCACAGGAAGGGAATCCTAACATATATTAGCCAGCTGGCCCAGATGTTTTCACTTTAACATTAAAGGCCTTATGTTATTTTTTTCCTAGCAAAAGAAACAGCAGGGACTTAAATGGGAAAAAGAGAAAAGCAACGAGATGACAGAGAGGAAATGACATACAACCACTCTTTTAAAAGCAGCATTATTCTTAAGTACTCAAACTCATCAGCAGGTAGGTCAAAAATTTTAGAATACACACATACTATAGCAAAATACACTGTTCTGCAAACTTCAAAGATTTTTTTTAAAAGCAGGATTACTCAGAGTTTAATTTATCCTTTTAAAATTTATAGTCAACCATGAAATTAAATTCTTTACATTATTCTCACAGCTGATTTCTAGTCAGATGTAGAAGGTGAAGAAATTCTGCAGATTTTCCCACTCCAAACACAGAAAACTTCAAACTTCCTTTTTTAAACAGAGGAAGAATCTCCCTTAGTTCCCATGAGTGATCTGATGTCATTGATTCCCTCTTTAGAGCTGCTCAGCTCTCTTGGAACAAATCTACCAAAAAAGTTTCCATCTCATGCAAACAGCGTGCGTGTACTGGGGAGGGACGGACCTGAATCAAGCTAAACAGCTTGTCCTAATGCAAGCATGACAACATTTTATTAATCAACATGATGCCTCCAAGCAAATCAGGTAGAGTTGTTTCAGCATGACAGTACGAAAAACATCAACTACAGCTGGTGACTCATTGATTTTGGATTGAAATCTGCCTATCAGCATGTTTTAAGGAACATTTGGAATTTCATTAAGTGCACAAAGCCCTGGCTGTTGGTTGTGTTGGGTTTTTTTGGGGGGGGGGGGAGGGAAATGGGGAGAAAGGGAAAGGATTTAAACTGATCTTAATGGTAAGAAATAAATACATGATAGCTTTGCATGTACTTGCAGAGACTGGTTCATATGCTCATGTTGCCTGAGCATATCAGCATGGCTGGACTCCAGCTTTACAGTCCTGCGATCATGGCATACAATCAGCGATAGAAGAGAGTTAGATTATTCCTGTTCAATAACTTGTAGTAATTCATGCTGCAAATCCCCATGCTGTTCTACTAAAAAGGCTAGGTATTGACGGATTCTATTCTACTGTGCTGAAATAGAATTTTCCAGAAGGACTCCATTTAAGATTTCCCACTTCTGCATAATTTCTCCTGCCACGTATTTTCCCATGTACATGCCATTCAATTATAGAGAAGAGAAAGAAAACTAAACCAGGCACCTCTGTAAGTCGCTTAGCAATGTGAAATATATACCAGAGGTATCAGATCACTAACCTATATAGGAACTACCCCACCAGTCCAATATCCAAGGATTCAAAGGCAGGTGCAAGAAGTCTCATAATAAACAATTATGAAATAACTTCCCTGCAATTTATCGCTTTTAGACTTCTTTTATCCTACCTAAATTTAAGGAAATGTTTGACATCAGTGAACTTTAAACTCAAAATGTTACCGGTTTTACCTCCCTCCACACCTGTATGATTTTGTTTTTATTTGAACTATAAAAGAGTTCATAAATAATGGAACTGTTTAATAAGTTATACTTCTCTATTTTCTCCTTCCAGATAGCCCAGCACTATTAATATTGTGCAGCCATAACACTAAGGGAATATTATGATCAGGATTGAAATAAAAGGGTCAGATCTCTTGAGACAGCAATTCAAATGACCTATGAAAAGCAGTCTGTTACCATGAGATAAATACAAACTTATAACACAAACAAATCATATTAGGACCTTGACAGTAACCAAGTTCAAGGTTTTCATCCCATGCGTGTGTGTCTTCTCAAGTTAGGCTGCAGGAAGTTCTAAGTTAACTATAAACAAAGGGGCCAAATTCTGTCCCATCTCACACATTGATTTCACTGTAGAAGTTGCTGCCAGGGTGCAAGCCAAGACAGAACCAAGTCAGGAGATTCTGTATGCCTGAGCTAAGCAATTTTCCTGTGTTTTAGCTGGATACAGTGCTTTCTTACAGTCCCAAGAGCGACACCCTGTCCTACTGGCTGCGGGGTGAATACCCTGAATACTGACCCAGGATGACTTCACAGGTAAGAAGTAGAAGACTGGGTGTCTGGCTGGTGAGTCTTGCCCACATGCTCAGGGTTTAGCTGATTGCCATATCTGGGTTCGGGAAGGAATTTTCCTCCAAGGCAGATTGGCAGAAGCCCTGGGGTTTTTTTGCCTTCCTCTGCAGCGTGGGGCACGGGTCACTTGCTGGAAGATTCTATGCACCTTGGAAGTCTTTAAACCATGATTTGAGGACTTCAATGGCCCAGACACAGGTTTGATACAGGAGTGGGTAGGTGAGATTCTGTGGCCTGCGTTGTGCAGGAGGTCAGACTAGATGATCATAATGGTCCCTTCTGACCTTAAAGTCTATGATTCTATGATTTCACAATGGGAGAAACAACGTGTTCTTATGATTCATGCTATGATGCACAGCATCCATTCACCCTTACCTCTTTCAGTTCCTGTGCGACAGAATTAAGGCGTTCATTTTCAGACTGGGTGTTGGCAAGGACATTCCTCAGCTGCTTTAGCTCAGTCTGCAGCTCCATTACTTTTTTCATGTAGTACTCTTCTTTGGTAGCAGACTCCTGAATCAAGGTCTCCTCCCTGCTTTCTCCATCGGCTGCTACCTTCTTGTGGTTGGTGTGAGCCTGCCCAAAAGCCTAGGATGGTCAGGAAAAAAATGATATCTTTGATTAATTAACACATCGACCTTTGCATAAAAATTACTCCCATTACAATAGTTCATAAACATTTCCACGTTTCAGAACTGCAAAATAAATAAATAAATAAATATTGTCTTGCACTTCAATCTCTCCATTCCAGGGCAGATCATTAATTGAGGCAACCCGGCTTAGCTGCATTGACTTCAAAGGAGCTACACTGATGTATACCAGCTGAGGCTCTGGCTGTATGCGGATAAGGACCTGACCCTGTAATTGGAAACCGTTTTGCCCAAGCAAGGCCCCTGAAAATAGCAGGACAGGGCCCCAGTGGTGTTCCCAGTGACTTATTCATGATGCATGAACAAATACACCTATAGAACCGTGGATACATTCACATACCTGAGGGACTATCTACTATATTTCACACTGCTTGAAATTCCAATGTTGATAGCTTACTCATCATTTCTGTGGCTGCCATTTTAGCATGTCTAAATAGCTATGTCAATAAATACATTTTGTACACACGGAAAAACAACCAGTTTAGGGGGTTCCATTAAAATCTGGACTGGATAACTGTTAAAATGGGCAATATCAAACAACGGCTCACTACAGTAATGAAGGCTCTCCTTTTGAATGCCATACATATTAGTAAAATGTACCGCCTTCATACAGCATGAGCACAGGTACTCAAAACAGGGAGGTAGTGGACAAGTTCTTAATTTGCTGTTGCCACAACAAGTGACTTTATTTCCTGGTTCAACTTCTAGCTCTGAAGAGAACATGGATCTTTAAAACAAACATTGCAGTTTATCCAGGTTTTATGCAGGGCTGCCCAGAGGATTCAAGGGGCCTGGGGCAAAGCAATTTCGGGGGCCCCTTCCATAAAAAAAAGTTGCAATACTATAGAATACTATATTCTCGTGGGGGCCTGGGGCAAATTGCCCCACTTGCCCCCCGGGCAGCCCTGGTTTTATGTCAAATTCTCTTGCCAACACTACCCATATTTGTGGTGTGGATCAGGATTCAGGGTCCCAATTCAGCAAAACACTTGATGAGATTATGCACATGCTTAAAATTAAGCACACGCTTATATCTCATTGACGAATAGCACTGAAGCATGTTTCCAAGCGCTTTGCTGAATCAAGACCTTAGTCTCCAACTGAACAAGATATCTCTGTGTGATGATCAGATACAGTACTTCTATCCCCCGTCCCTTGTCCCCTTCCTCCAAGGCATGGTATACAGTATAAGTGGTCAGGTCCAGCGCTGTGAAGACTGAATCATGGAAAACAGATTTTACGCCAGGGGTCAGCAACCTTTCAGAAGTGGTGTGCCGAGTCTTCATTTATTCACTCTTATTTAAGGTTTTGCATGCCGGTAATACATTTTAATGTTTTTAGAAGGTCTCTTTCTGTAAGTCTATAATATATAACTAAACTATTGTTGTATGTAAAGTAAATAAGGTTTTTAAAATGTTTAAGAAGCTTCATTTAAAATTAAATTAAAATGCAGAGCCCCCCCCCCCCCCCCCGCCCCCGGACCGGTGGCCAGGGCCTGGGCAGTGTGAGTGCCACTGAAAATCAGCTTGCGTGCTGCCTTTGGCACACGTGCCATAGGTTGCGTACCCCTGTTTTACGCTAACAGGCTGTTCTGTTTCCCAGTTTTCATTTGCAATGGGAAAAGTATCTCTCAGCAAAATTCTCCTTTGAGATGTAAGCACGTAGGTTTTATCGACTCAGTGAGCATCGGATGGCAGAACCTGTTTTTAGAGCCCAGTCAATTGCTTTCACTAAAACACATTATAAAGCAAAGGGTTTCTTAACAATTTAAGTAGGTATATACTGGTAACAATCTGCCTGACAGATGGACTGGAGTCAATGAGATTAATGAATGCTATCTTTAAACTACTGTACGTGTTTGTGCCCCAGTCCATTCCAAGATGAATTTGGGGCTTCCAGGTGCCAGCAGAGTTTTCAGGGTGCCAGTCTCCATAAGGCAGGTTTTTTACAGCTAATATTAATATTATGCTTTAAGCCAAATCAAGGACAAACTATCATCTCCTTTCCAAAGGAAACTCCTTGTCTAGTCAACTGTAAATTTTTTCCATTAACCATTTTTTCCTCTGCTCTTCGAATGTATCCTATCATCACAAAAGGAAATTTGCTTCCAATATATATAAGTAGGTTTCAGCATTTCATTCTTCTGCATATTAGATAGGAAGCATTTACTGATACAGTACTTATTGACTACACCAGGGCTGAAACAGATGATTGATAATGTCTGCCCTGTCCAGTATTAAAGGCACCCACTTACTGCTCTTATCAGAGTGAATTCGATTTCAGATAAGCAAATCAGAGAGCAGCTGACATATATCCACTGAGGAAATTCTGGCCAGATTCACTCAGCCAACCCGAGGGAAATTAAAAAGCGTCACATTTCAGACAGAAAGTAAAGCACCATCTGTGCAAGTCATTGTCAAATGAGTTTCAACTGTACAAAGCAGCTTAAAAGCCTAATACCTCAGATCTCCATAAGTGTCAGAGGGATGGCAAAAAAAAACATATACGCTGCTTCTCCTCAACACACTGACATTTTCCCCCCAAGAATTAAAATCAGTCTGTTATGGACCTGCATTTATTGTAAGTCTACAATATGGAGAAAGAGGCTCTGGCATCCACTAGTAAAATCCACCAGTAAAATCAACTGTTTTCAATATGGTAGGCTTTTCTTACCAGTAGGCTGCTAACACTAAGCAGGTTACAACAACTTAAACCCATTTCTGATCACCCATTAAAAAAAAAATCTAAGCAAAATTAAAACAAATTATTTAGTAAATTATCTACAGAGAAATTCTTGAGAGCAATGACTAGTTTACATTTAATCTTTTGGACACAGATGTCAAGTTTAGGATTTCTTGTAGGAGTTAATGACTCTCCCATGCAATGAAGTATTTCCATCATCACTTCACTGGTGCAAATACAACCTATGGCCAAGATCATAGGAACATAGCAATTGCCATACAACATCAGATCAGTGGTCCTTTTAGTCTAGTATTCTGTCTCCAACAGTTGCCAGTGCCAGATATTTCAGAAGAAGGTGCAAGAAACCTCCTAATCTCTACTAGTTGCGAGATTGGCTTAAACCCTGAAGCATGAGGCTTAATATCTCTTCCAAAATGTATATTGTCAATGATTATAACTCTGGATATTGTTGTTATCCACATAACATATTCTAACTCTTTTAGAATCTTGCTCTGTTTATGGTCTCCATGATAGCATTCTGTGGCAATGAGTTCCACGGTTTAATCACGTTGTGTGAAAATATCTTTCCATTTAATAAATGGAAATTTGCCATTTTTTAATTCTGTTGACTGTCCCCTTGTTCTTGTGTTATGAGAGAGAGAGAGAGAGAGAGAGAGAGAGAGAGAGAGAGAGAGAGAGAGAGAGCAGAAGTTCCTGATCTACCTTCTCGAAACCTTTGTTATTTTATATGCTTCTACCATTTTTACTCTTGTTCATCTCCTTTCCAAGGTAAACTATCCCATTCTTTTCAATCTCTCTTCGTATAAGAGTTTTCCCATTCCCCTGATTATTCTGAGTGCTTTCTCTGGGCCTTCCCTTAATTCTGCAGTATCATGCAATATGTTGTTATAAATTGTGACAAACAAACAAAAACTGCTCACATGGACTGACTGCAGAATTGTGACTGAAGTCAACAGTGACTAAGGTCCCAGTCCCACAATTTATCCTGTGCCAAGTCCCAGTGAAGACCCACATGCATCACATTGCAAGATAAAGGCCTAAAAGTCTTAACCGTCCTTGCCATCCAACGGCTGTAGGATGCCCTGTCTGAAGGAGGTTAGTGGTTTCTGTATAGTGAATAGATAATCCCATCACAAAGCCAACCATCACAACAAACACCCTTATTGGTGATTTGAGCAGGAATCAAAGGTTGTATGGGGAAGGAGACCTAACTACTTCCTAAACTTTAGGTCTTAAATTCTGGTCCATCCAGAATAAGGTTGAGGCAGGGCACTGTGGTAAATACATGCGGCTACTATCCAAGATACACTTATTGCATACACTTACTATATACCAGAAGCCTTTACTCACAAAGCTGTCAGCCTGGTACCTTTCTCCAATACTAAAAATGCCTAAAGAAAATGGGAGAACTCAATTTTTTTTTTAACCATGTCTCACTGCACCTCTCTTCTACTTAATAGTGGGGATCCCATATGTTCATGTTACAACTAACTATTTACATACTGTAATAGGCTATGTGGAATGGGAATTTTTATTTTAACCCAGATGTCCATAAAATGTAATTACCATCCATGGCTATGGTCCAGGTCTGTCTTAAAAATCATACGTTATGAGAAAAACAGGTTTTAGTAACATGCACGAAACCCATGAACATTAAAGCACCATTAAAACCAGTAGTGTTCACAGCCTCCTTTTAATTTCTTTGCTGTTTAGATGCAAGAATCACTGGGGGGATGGGGAGAATTCAGAGTTGATTAAGTAATGCTTCTCTTACTCCTCTACTGAATGCTTATTTTGCTTTCGCCTACTAAATTACCTGGTTATTGTGCTGTGATTTCCCTGAGGCTTTTAAGAAAAAAGTGGAGGTAAACATCTAAGTGCTAACTGCACAAAGAAATATCATGGGGCATGTTTACCAGGGCGGGCTTTATGACCCGCAGGGCCCGATTCGAATACCCGGCGGTGGTCCAGGGCTTCAGCGGCAGGGGGTCCGCTCCGGGTCTTCCGCGGCACCGAAGGACCCCTGCCCCCAAAATGTCGCCGAAGGCACCTGGAGCCGAAGGCACCTTGCCGGCGAAATGCCACCCAAGACCACCCGGAGCAGGGCCCGATTCCAGGGAATCAGCCTAAAGCCGGCCCTGATGTCTACGCTACAGCTTATGTCAGCATAAATGGGCTGAATAAAGCACCTCCTCCCACCCCCAAGCAACATAAGTTACATTGACTTAAGTGCCGGTGTGGACAGTGCTATGTCGGGGGGGAGCTACCGCCACTCACGGGGGTTGGAGTAGTTAAACCGACGGGAGAGCTCTCTCCCATTGGCTTAGAGTGGCTACAATAGCAGAGCTTGCAGCAGCAAGCTGCATCGGTGCAGCTGCGCCGCTGTAAAGTCTCTAGTGTGGCAGGAGCCTAGAAGAGGAAGGAGGCCAGTTATAAAGGGATCATTGTAGAAGAGTGTTTTTAAGTGTCACTAAAAAGCAACCCTGACTGAATAATTCAAAATCGAAGGTATGTGACTACTATGCGGCCATGCAATTAAAGAGGCTATCATAATGCATACACACAAGGGGGCTGAGTTAAGGTTGCCCAGCCAACTTTAATTCTGCCA
The DNA here is from genome assembly GCF_020497125.1 of Mauremys mutica. Taxonomy (NCBI): domain Eukaryota; kingdom Metazoa; phylum Chordata; order Testudines; family Geoemydidae; genus Mauremys; species Mauremys mutica. The sequence continues at coordinate 28,197,795 of NC_059078.1, read as the reverse complement.
TTTCCTAACTTTTGAGTGCTTGAGTTTGCAACCTTAATAATGTTCTTTTCACTCAGTGTGTGTGTGTGTGTGTGTGTGTGTGTGTGTGTGTGTGTGTGTGTGTGTGTGTGTGTGTGTGTGTGTGTGTGTGTGTGAGAGAGAGAGAGAGAGAGAGAGAGAGAGAGAGAGAGAGAGAGATTAATTTATACACCGAGAGAGAGACATGCACACTTTTTCCTGCATGTTAGTATAGCAAGCTACCAAAATCCATACAGGTTTTGGTGGATGGTGACTCTAAATTCTGGGAGATAGCAACATTAAAAGGACCACCAGAGCTCTCTCTGGCCTGTCCTTCCCACTATACTCATCTTCTTTTCCAGGATGAAGTCAGCAGTAGGTGTCAAAAGTGTTCTTTACCTATATAGCCAGATGTAGGTGTTGCCAGCTACATAAGCAAAGCACTTCCATATATCAGTACAGTGCTACTATTTGTTGCCACCTGTATGCCTCTGAACCGTTCCTCATTATGGAAGGATGTTTTACTTAGACCCACATATACTTCTGTCCCAGACAAATCTATTTATTTCCTCCTAGCTTACATTACAAATAAGGAACATTTTACTCATGAAACTGAGGTTGTCATCATAATATCACATGAAACAAAACTCCTTCTGCACATATGATTGCAAACTTCCTGAATTATTACAGTTCTGAACCCTCTGGATTGCATCTTTAAATGACTATTTGAACTCCAGGAGGTTGAATGCTATGGACAATTGTCCTGCAGGCTCAAGGAGAAAAATCATGAACCAACTGCAGTCTGGGAAAGCAGCACACTACCAATCAGTAAGTGTGGTGGGTATTTAGTCCCACAAAGGTTTCTGAGTCTCCCACCATGACCACCATACATTAGCTGCACTTCAAGAATAAAACACTGAAGGCACACATAGAATTTTATATGAAGTGATTGAAAAAATAATAAATCAAATTACAGTGACCAATTTTACCATCCTCTCTCCTAATAGTTGAAAGCATAATACTAAAAATTAGCTAAACTCATTTTGAAAGATTAACCATAACCATTTTACTGCGCCCAATAATATGGAAGTTCAGAAGGGAAAAAGGACTTTGATATTTTAATTTGCTTAATAACGGCTGATGCTTGATCTCACTGCTGGTGGCAGCTATTTTGCTGAAATGAGCAACACAGGATTTACCGTAGCTCGTCTAGTCCGGTATCATTTGTGGCACTAATATTATGGGAGGCAGCCCAGAACAAGAGAGACAGTAAAAATGGCTTCTTGTTTTAACACTGAGCAATGGCCCGGGGGGGGGGGGGGGGAATTCTCCTCTACTACCCAGCCCCAGGCTTTGCGTAACCATTTCTTTACACGAGTACAAGGAATGTAAAATGCTACCAAAGTCAGAATTCTGCAGGCATGGCAGTGGTAGCATGTTACACCCATATTTTGTTGGTGAAAAATGACTACGCTAGATGCCAGGCAGTGGAGAAACAAGTGCCCAATGCTTTAAAAAATATTCAGTGTTGTTTTAAGTATGAGCAAAGTAGGCTTGAAAGCGACCCACACAGCCAGCCAGTATCACATGATGCCTCTTTTCGACAACATGATCATCAGCATCTATTGCTACAAACAAAAAATCTCTCATGCATATAGCTTCTCCTTTCCAACTTCCCCAACCCTTAAAAAAAAAAAAAGTGTTTTGTTCTGAGATGGGTCCAAGTCACAAAATTCAGATCCACACCTCCTACAAGTTTAGGGTGTTCAGAGCCTTTCCATGCTTTCATCTTAATAGTAATGGACCGTAAAGGTGAATTACTTTATCAGATTTGATAAACATCAATACAACACAAATCAATGGAATACTCTGGACACAGCAACTGGCAACAGCGCAAGAAAGAAAATCCTATCATCCACAGTCTAAACCTACATCATAATAAACAAACCTATATAGTGTCGTCTATCCAAGAATCTCAAGTACCTTAAAACCATTAGTGAGGTCAGTCTCACAACACCCAGTTGAGGTAGGTAAATAATACTGCTAGCCTTATTTTTCAGATAAGGAAGCAGAGGATGAGACTTCAGGCCGGTTACAGAAAGTCTGCAGCAGACAGGAACAGAGAATGACCTCTCCCCCTCTTTCTCTTTCCTAATGCCCTCTTTTCCCCACTTGAGAGAAGATGGATGGAGAGAAAGTCTGCGAAAGACAGAAGGAGTTCCCACAAGTGATGTTTTATGACCATTATCTCTCTTGCACATTTCATGGTTCATTCATGGTAGTAAGAACATCCTACCTTCTGAAATCTCAGATGGCTGGGCAGGGCTATGTGAAAGCAGAGCTATTCTTTAGGGAAGGACTTTCATGCGGGGGGAAGGGAAGGTGGAAATTAAAACTTTCAGACTTATTGCTTGAGCCTATTTATGGGCCTGAGCCAGAACATTCATGTCAGATGCACCAACATTCAAGTGTATTCAGAGATAGAGTTTTGATTTGAGCCCTGTCTCTAATTTACAATTCACATTTTCTTCCTATAGTTTTCCTTGCAATATTTGCTAATTAGAGATGTTTCTGTTTAAACTAAGGGCTCATTCATTCCCTTCCCAGACCATCTTTCCTTTCTGCTTATTCTGCAGTAAAGTCATAATGCTTAATTCACAACTGACAGTTCATTTGTGTGGCCACAGATTGATACATAATTAGTACCTTGCTGCAGTATCAAGCTGAAAAAGAGGAATGGTGATGCATCTGATGAAAGCCATGGACATTAGCAGAAGTTGGAGCAGACCAACCGTACAAGTACGATTCAATTCCCACTGTAGACAACACCAGTTTTTCCATGCACTTCAGTAAGAATTAGACCAAGCTTAAATAAATAAGCTCTTTTCCAAGTCTACATGTCTGAAACAATAGCAAACACAATATAGAAAGTGACTGACCAGTTGAAATAACATCTTCTATAAAATGGGCTCTCTTCTTTAATGTTTACTCAATGCTGCTCTTTCTACACCAAACAAAAATATATACATATATATTCCCACCTCCCACCCCTCCCCTCCCAATATATCCATCTGGTTGATCCAGCTTGAATTAGGGAGTTCTTGTTATAGGGCCAGATTGTGGTCCCATTGAAGTCAAGAGGAGTTTTGCCATGGATGGCAAAGGGAGCAGATGCAGGTTCAAAGCAAATACCTTTTATATTATCATCATTAAGTTAAGATGATTTGAGAAGGAGAGGAAGTAGATCATATAGTGTCTGAAGATTAGAAACTCTCAGTTAAACCAAATTTCACTTTGGCTAAATTACTTATATTGGTAGATTCAAAAAGCATTTACACACACACACACACACACACACACACCTCCACCACCACTATTATACTTTAAAATGCCCCAGAAACTTTACTGATGAAAACAAGGAGAGACATCTATTAGTTTAAACTTTAAAGATAAAATGCAATAATATTATCCAGATTTATGTCATCCCTGGGCTAATTCAAAGCTCCCCACAATTGATTAGAACCGGAAAAAGGAATTAGGACAGTAATGGGATGAAGTGGACCCATGCCAAGAATGACAGGTTATACAAATCGCACCCAATTTCCAAAATTCCAGCTCATACAAAGTGAAGTTTAATTGGTATTTTAAATCAACAAAGATCTAAAATCATCTGGGTTGTCATAACTATAAAGGGAAGGGTAACAACCCTCCTGTATACAATACTATAAAATCCCTCCTGGCCAGAGACACCAAAATCCTTTTACCTGTAAAGGGTTAAGAAGCTCAGGTAAGCTGGCTGACACCTGACCCAAAGGACCAATAAGGGGACAAAATATTTTGAAATGGGGGGGGGGCTTTTGTTTGTGCTCTTTGTTTTGGTGGGCATTCACTCTTGGGATTAAGAGGGACCAGACATCAATCCATGCTCTCCAAATCTTTCTGAACAAATCTCTCATATTTCAAACTTGTAAGTAACAGCCAGGCAACATGTATTAGTTTATCTTTGTTTTCTCAACTGGTGAATGTTCCCTTTGCTAGAGGGAAAATTTATCCCTGTTTTGCTGTAACTCTGAAACTAAGGCTAGAGGGGGTTCCCTCTGGGCTCTTTGAATCTGATTACCCTGTAAAGTTATTTTCCATCCTGATTTTACAGAGATGATTTTTAGATTTCCTTTTTTATAAAATCCTTCTTTTAAGAACCTGACTGATTGTCCAAAGGTATTTACAGGAAAGACTCAAACCTTAAGTCTCTTGGCAAAGGTGAAGGTTTTTTGTACCTGATGGCACAGTGTGACAGCAAGGTAACTCAATATTAAGGATGATTCTTATACACAAACATCATAGGAAACAACTATTCTACCTTTGAAGGTTAGTGTCAAAATTATCAACCTGGTTTTTTTTGGTTTGTTTTTTGGGGTTTTTTTTCAAAAAGCAGTTTCTGCATGTCTGTGACATATCCATTCAACGTAAGCACAAAACAACGTGAAGAGTCATTGAAAATCAAATCAATTTGTCAATTTCATGCGCTGAACCTCACATCTATTAAAACAGTCAGGGTGATAGGCCAGAACTGACCCTAAAATGCTCAAAACTCAAAGCAAAGCCCAAGGCTTTTCTGAGATTTGAAAAGATGTACAGTGGTTTTGATTGCTGTTTAAAAATCAAACCCAACACTCTGTGCTATCATTTTACTGTGTCTACATGACCAGAAGCAGAAGTACTGAAACATCTGGAGAAAAGCCTCAGGTCCTCAGTTCTCCAATGAATAATCCACCATGATTCTGGAAAGGCTATTATCAGCGCAACACAGCAAAACTATTCCAATGCACTAAAAAAGGAGGAGACAAATACCTTTGAAATGACTTACCAAGGCAGAAACTGGTCACTATAATACAGTAAACTTTGATTACTGCAGATTACCAGTTTGGAAAACACAAGAACCATCTGGGTTTGCCTTACGGCCCTTTGTCTCACCTAAATTGTTCATTCAACAATCTAAGGGATGGCACAAGGAACAGCTAATACACAAGACGATGTGGGGAGCACTAAAGAACTTTTGGGAATTAAAAGTTGCTCTTTTTTCACTAAAAAAAACCCAAACAGGCAGGAACATTTGTGATTTCATCAGAAATATTACTGGGAATTCTTTTTTTAAAGGCTTTCTTCCATCTCAGCAAAGTACACACATTTTCTATGTGCAAACAGTAACAATGGCTGCCTCTTGGGTATGTCCTCACTGCAGAGTTAGCCTGGTTTCTTACATGGGTGTTGCCCCCAACCTGTCTCCCACTTACACACAAACCCTCTCACCCAAATTCTGTGGTGCTTTCAAACCAAGCTAACTGGCATGGTTGGGGTTTGGGATTAGAGCCTGAGTTTCACTTTCACTTGGGCTGGTAACAAACCCATTTTGAAGTGAGGACACAGGCTAAATCGTTTGAATGCCGACAGTCCTCCATCGCCTTCTCCAATTCCTCCCATGTGCCTAGGAGGACAGACCAGTTCTCCCACAATTCACTGGTAAAGAATCATCGAGCAAGCAGAAAGAACCATGGGACGTGACCCCAGAAATCCTAGCAACACACAGATAAGTGCAGCACCAGAGAGAACACAGTAACTTTGCAGTGGGGTTGCTCACGGCCAAGCTAGGCTAACCTGGGTGCCAATCAGGGCCGGCTCCAGAGCCCAGCGGGGCAAGCACCCGCCTGGGGCGGCCCTTTCCCGGGGGGGCGGCAGGCTGGGCCGGCGGACCTGCCGCAGTCATGCCTGCGGGAGGTCCACTGGAGCCCCGGGATGACCGGACCTGCCGCAGGCAAGACTGCGGAGGGGACGCTCGGCCGGCGGCTCCAGTGGACCTCCCGCAGGCATGACTGCGGACGGTTCGCTGGTCCCGCGGCTCGGCTGGACCTCCCGCAGGCATGACTGCGGCAGCTCAACCGGAGCCGCCGGACCAGCGAACCGCCCGCAGCCGCGGGAGGTCCAGCCAAGCCGCGCGACCAGCGGACCCTCCGCAGTCATGCCCGCGGGAGGTCCGCTGCTCCCGCGGCTCGGGGGCGCCTCCCGGGCATGACTGCTTGGGGCGGCCAAATTTGTAGAGCCGCCCCTGGTGCCAATAACCCAAGCTAGCTCTGTGGTGAAGACATCCCCTTAGCTTAGGGGATGGGAAGCAAAAGACAAGCCACTGCGCTTGTTAAAACTAGGCACACTGAATGGAAGAAAAGTATCACAGAAAGTTGAAGATGTTACAAGAGGTTAATCGGCAACAGACATATACACAGAAGAAATTACGGGAGTTCCCTGCACAATGAACATACCAGTTAGAAAAGAAAAACCAAACCATCTTTATTAAAATGTTTTAATGGAAATGACTAGGAAATCCACTTGCCTACAGCTACACTCATTGGTAAATTGAAGTGTGTCACCGTAAAGGATCGAAGGAAAAGGGGAGGAAAGCAAACTGCTTATGAAAAATGTATGCTATAGGAGGATTAAAAGAAAGGTAAAGAAATAAACAGAATGACATCTTGAAGATTAAGAGGCATCAGGTGCCAAAGTACAAAGCAACCTCAAGACAGTATGTATCAACGTTCCAACAAACACCGCTAGGCACCTTCAGATAAAAGGGGAAGCTGACGTTCTTTATCACACCAAAGAACCTCAAAAATATGAGCACAACTGAAAAATAAAAAAAGGTGAAGCAGCCTAATAGGGGCATTCCGTGTAATAGGGGCATTGCTAGGCTCTGCATGTGATTATTTGAAATTTCTCAGCCTGAAAACATCAAAGTGGCAAAGAATGTTTTTATGTCCTATAATTTGTCTTTGGTCCGTATATACTGAGCCTTTTACATTTTAGATTACGAGCTTAGAAGCAGCCTTTTCTAATTAAAAAAAAGCTTTTAAAAAGTCAAACATGAAGAATAACGTTAAGGGCCGTATTTTCTAAAGCATGAGCACACACAAAAAATGTACATGTAATTGCACGCCTAGTTTATAGATTTATATAGCTAGGTTTGCACATAAGATAGCATGATCATGCATACAGATATATGCATATAATAAAGGACAGCTGGGCATCTGGTCATTTGTGCGTGCAAATATCCAGTGTATAACAACTAAAGTAACTGCCTACCCAAATTAGACAGGTAGTTTTATGCATTTTTTTTTTTTAAAAACACACAAAGATCCTGAACCTCTGTAGTTGTCTGCTATCTCAGTCATGACTGAATTACTACATAGCTAGCTCATCACCAAACAGGAAAAAAAAAGGTAAAATCTGTTAATGATTTAGGCCTTGACCCTGCAATTGCACAACTATGTTCTTACATTTATCGATACGGAAGTAAAGTTATGCAAATTTGGGTGCATGGTTCTTAGCCTGTGAAGAACTCATAATAGTATGGCGGAAACAAGCAATGTTAATGTGTAGTTTTAATAATTTTAAAAGTAATCCCATCAAAACATATTCTTGGCCTTCAGTCACTTTCAAGTTGTGCTTGCCTCCTATTAGCTTATTCAAATAAGATCTCTAACAGGGAAATTAGAACCTAATTAAGAAGGTATTATGCACCTTAGTGTGATCTTGTGCACTAAAGAACATGTTTCTTGACAGGTGACTAGTGCATAGGTGGAGCTTGTAAGATGCAAATACTTTTTGCTCTCTTCATGTCTCCGATATTAGGGGTGGTCACTGCATGTCTTCTCTTCCTCTCTGCCCCCAAAACACCAGTTACTTATTCAGGATGTTTTGATTTAATTTTTTATGAGGATCTCCAGAATTTTTCCTACCACAGTTTAACATCCAGGAAAGGCAGACAATGAGGGAGGGGCGTTGGAGGAGGGGAGAAGCACAAAAGAAAGATGCTTTGAAGGAGAAGGACAGAAGCAAACCTTTGAATTAAACTTTTCTCTTTGTCGCCTTATGCCATCAAATTTTCTGCTTTACTCTCTTTTTAATCTGTGCGTTAGTTTTTCCTCTTTAAATGAAAACAGCTGGGGATTTTTAAATTCAGGGGAAGTACAAACACTCTGCTCCAGAAGGCAGAAGCACCCAGAGCTCAGTTCCTCCTTTCTTTTACCACTTGGTGTGCAGCTTTATAAACCAACAATAGGACTCTTCAGTGGTAAACTACAAAGTCAGAGCAGAGCAGTTACGCATTATCTGTATCAGGGCAGGGTCTACAAAGGTGCTAGGTGCTGTACTCAGACGTACACAGCTCCAGAGAGAATAGAATTGTTGCTGAGGAAAACAGAGTATTCCTCTTGCAATGCTGTGTACATACATGCCATTTTTAGAAAACAGTGAAACAAAATGTTCACACACTTGTTCCTCTTGTCACTCCACAGAGCTAAATTTAGCTGTTGATTTAAGCACCAAGACCACATCAAGGATCCCAGAGCAGCTCAGTGCTGAATGTATCAATTGAAATCAGTGCAAAAAAAGCATCAGGATGAAGGCATGAAACAAAAACGGGGCAATACTGAAACTTAGCGATTTTCTTGAATCGGGTATTTGAACAGTGAGCAGAGACGGGAGTTACTGAGCTGAAAGACACCACATCAGATGTTCCTTAGATCAGTGATTCTCAAAATTGGTCCACCACTTCTTCAGGGAAAGCCCCTGGCGGGCTGGGCCAGTTTGTTTACCTGCTACGTCCACAGGTTTGGCTGATTGCAGCTCCCACTGGCCGCGGTTCACCACTCCAGGCCAATGGGGGCTGCGAGGGGTGAGGGTGGGGGCTGCCAGCACGTCCCTTGGCCTGCACCAGTTTCCCTGAACAAGCGGCAGACCAGCTTTGAGAACCACTGCCTTAGATTCCCAACATGAAGATCTGCAGAGACCAAGTTCAAGTTTCTGAGCCAGAGGCAGATTAAGGTTGCCTGGGGCCCTGGGCCAGAGCAAGTGGGGACCACGCCCCACCCGTTCCGCCTGCTGTCCCACCCCGTTCTGCCCCTTCTGCCTGTGGGCCCATCCCCACCCCCACCCCACCCCTTTCTACCCCTTCCCCAGGGCCCTTCTCTGTTCCATCCAGGCTTCGTCCCCCACTGCAGCCCTGCAACCTGTTTGCTCCTTTCTGCCCCCTTCCCTGCTCCAGACTGGATAAACTTTATCCCGCATCATGGCCCCGGGCCGCAGCGGGGAGTGAGAGCTCCTCCAGTCCCAGAACTGCAGCAGGGATCCAGGTGCTGGGGCATTATTCATTTATTTTAAGTTAGGAAGAAACAGTCCCCAACCCAAAGAGTTTACAATAGGTTTGTACAGCTTTCAACACTATAGGATCCTGATCCTTATAGGGGTCTTCACACTAATTCAATTGAAGTATAAGGGCTTTCTACATGGGGAGTTATTCTAAAATAGTTAGTCCTGATTAATTCCCTGTGTGAATGCTCTTATTCTGGAATAAGAGTGCCTTATTCCGTATTAGCATAATCCATTTTGGAAGTGGATTAAACAAATTCAGAATAAGGCACTCTTATTCTGGCAAGAGATATTCACACGTGGAATTAATCAGGAATAGATAATCATTTTAAATTCATAGCCTACCTTATTCCAGATTAATTTTCAAGGCCTGATAAAATTGTGTATTAAAAACACCTACATATATACCACCCCCAAACACACAAAATTATTGCACCCACCACTAAGACACAGCCACCTCTGTGGTGACACAACAGGACAGGACAGGAATGTGGAATAGTACTGTATCAAATAGAAACTGTGGGAGAGGGGTGGGGGGAAATTAAGTAGACAGCAGGGTTCATATGATTATGCGAAGTGGAATTTGGCCAAGATACCATGGCTACCTCACTATCTCTAATAGCTCTTATAAAATCTTTAAGAAGAACAAGTGAATACGGCTTAGGTTTTATCTCACATCTAAAGCACAAGGTCCTATTATACAAAGACCACATCTACGGGGCAAAAAGGTCCGGTTGTTCCCAAATCAGTTATTTGAATTCTACTGAAAGGTCCTCGTGCTGCTATCGTAGACATTTTAAAATCTTTCAGATCTTTTGGAGTTTCATGTCGTAACACAGGTGGGAGTTTAGACCTTTGTGTAAGCAACCGCACCTTTTAATCCTAAACTGGAGGACACTTTATCTCAACAATACTGCAGTGTAGTTATGACAATTGATACTTGCTGAGGGTCTAAGCCCAGTGAATGCTCTTCACAGATGGATAGCGTCCTGGTAGCAACATACCTGACTTTTTCAAGCAGCCATACAAATTATATATATCGCACATACCTTCCAGGTACCACAAATTCAGCCTGCCTCTGAGATGTCAAAATTCTGCCCAAAAGCTAGAACTGCATTTTTTCAATTATGGGCTATTCATAATGCAAAGATTTACTTCTTTGCTTTCTCGCTCACAGTACGGGACCACGTTCACAGATCCACAACTGCTCTTTAGCCTATATCATTTATCTATGGTCTCTATTCCAGATTGGTTTCCTACGTCAAGAAATCAGATTGCTTTCTACCCTCACTGTATTTGCTTTGTCAGCTAAGCATTTATGGCCGTAACATGCTCTTTACATATCACAGATTTCCAAGCAATCCAAATACTATGCTATTTGGCTGTGGTTACATGACCTAAAATCAATATGTACAGAATCACATGTACCCTACAGACATTTCCAGGTATTAATACCAAAACTCTTAGGGGCATTGTCTCTGTTTATTCCATGAGCATAGCTTCCATTACCAACAAAGGGAGAACGGATTTTTATAATGTCAACTGAAGCACAGTCTTGAATCTTAAAGTCTTGCCAGTTACAACTGCCTGAAACTGGGGTCATGGAAAACATAGAAGAGCTGTCACTGAAAAATTAAACGCAATTCCAGTTGCAAGTTAATGCTTAACTACAACTCCTTACGATGAGGAAGACCATGATGCAAGCAGGTTTAATAGCATATTTGTATGCAAGAAATAAGCCTGCAAAATGTAATTTGGGATGTTAGATTGTGCACGTTTCTGGAGAGTCTTTAAGACTTATCTTCTTTGAATAGTAATTGATCAAAAGAAATATCTTTTCACACAATGTGCAGTTCAATTGTGGAACTTATTGCCAGGGGAGATCACGGAGGCCAAAAATTTAGCAAGATCCAAAAAAGGATTCGACATTTTAATGGTAACACTTAATATTGACTATCAGGAGGAGACCTTATGTTGGGGGCAGATTATCCCACATCTGCCTAATACAAGGATTCACTTGTGGGCCACTGTTAGAGACATGATACAAGTCTAAATGGACCACGTGTCTGATCTGGTATGGCAATTCCTTTGCTCCCAATTGGATTAGATGCAGGAGACAATAATTCTGTGTTATGAGTATCAGCACCCCTCCCCACAATCAAATTTACAGGACGTTACAGTGGTAGGAGCTTCTGACAGGATACAATGCACCAGTATAATACGCCTGCTTCTCGCACAGGAATTACAAAGATCCCATGCCACGTCACAGTGGCAACCACAGAGGTCTGGAACATACTGTTGTAATTCCCAATACAGCTGGCGTTTCAGTACGTCATGAAACACTTCTCCTCTATACACCATTAGAATCTTCAAGAACAGGAGCTGATCGTTTATCGTAGGGGTAGGCAACCTATGGCACATGTGCCGAAGGCGGCACGCAAGCTGATTTTCAGCGGCACTCACACTGCCCAGGTCCTGCCCACTGGTCCGGGGGGCTCTGCATTTTAATTTAATTTTAAATGAAGCTTCTTAAACATTTTAAAAACCTTATTTACTTGACATACAACAATAGTTTAGACGTATAGAAAGAGACCGCCTAAAAATGTTAAAATATATTACTGGCACGCGAAACCTTAAATTAGAGTCCCCAACCTTTTTGTCTGGCGGGTGCCAGATGAAGGACCACTGCGGCAGTGGAGCACCCGCCGAAATGCCACCAAATTTCGGCAGCATTTCAGCAGCGACGCCTCTCGATGTCGCCGCTTGCCCGGCAAGCGGCATCATCAAGAGGCGTCGCCGACGAAATTTGGGAGCGACACCTCTCGATGACATCACTTGTCAAGGGAAAGTGGCGTCATCGAGAGGCGTCCCCGCCGAAATGCCGCCGAATTTCAGTGGCATTTCAGTGGGTGTTCTTCCGGGGTCCAGGACACGGGCACATTAAGATGCCCCCGCGGGCACCGCATTGGGGACCACTGGAATGAATGAAGACTCGGCACACCACTTCTGAAAGGTTGCCGACCCCTGGTTTATCGTTTGAGGGACCAGCTTCTGGTAAGGTCCAGAGCAGAAGTGCAAAGTAAAAAACAGCCAGAGAAGAGGAGTATGTGGCAGATGTTTCCTACCACAACCTGCTGAGGCTTCACTGCAGTCCCATAATGACAGGAGCCACAGAGGGGTTTGCTTGTAAACCACCTACTCAGTAACGGTGCCTGTTCGCTCTCACACACATGCAGCTTTAAGCAGGAATAGCCTGTGCAGGGCAACTTTTCCTTGACAGAATATGGATGCAAACGAAGGTTTTTCTTTGAAATCCAAGTGTAAACCTGCCTGCGCTTTGAGCATGAATGTGGCTTCTAATTTTGTTTGGGAAACCATTCTTCACTGCTAACCCAGAAGTGGATGTAAAAGTGAGGCAGCATTTTGCTTGGAAGCAGGGTTTGAGTGATGCAGCGCTCCCCCCGCAATGACAAGAAAATTTCCAGTTTAAACTGCACTATTTTGCTCACAGCAACTTTGCTGCACTTCAGTTCTCAGTATATCTCATCAACACTATACTTATCAAGATGTGCTAATATGCTTCAGAAGATTAATTAGCACTAAAAGCCACAAGGATTTTTGTTCACGCTTTCACATTTCAGCCTCTGAACTTAATTACAAAATTTTATCACAATATCCACTCCTAATTTTTTCTGGTCATGAAATTCAAAATAAAATAAGAGGGTTGTTTTCCAGGGTTTCCCTGAGTGCTGCACGTTTTTCTACACCAACATATTCATTATGCCTATAATGAACTGAGTAGCGAAACAAAAGTAAGAGAAACACTTCTCCAGGGAGTCAAGTCACTTGCCAGAGTGGAGCATTAACAACAACAAACTTTGCATTCCTCTTGCATCGCATTTGTCTGTATTTTTTTCCCCTGAGCCTTCATGTAAAATGTGTATGTCCCTGTTTCTCAGTTAACAGCACTTTGAGTAGACTTCCCAATAAAGTCCTTAAAATGATACATTAAACATGTGTCGGAACATAAGTCCCTCATAGAAACCTGATCCTTATGTGATCCTGCCGGATTTCTTCTACATATTTTTAGAAACTTTTAAACTAAGGCCTGTCTACACTAGCAAATATCACCACCGTTGTTCACCTCAATACAGTTGTTTCTGGTAACAACCAAAAAAAGAGGTAGTATAAACAGGGCACAGAATATTTTTTGTCACTGTGTCACTAGAATGATGGCTGCGTACTTTACAAGGAAAATTAATCTAAGAGAGGCAAAGGCAAAGTTTTTGAAGCACAAAATATTAACTTTAAAATTACTGGGCTATAACAAAATCTGTGAGTGGTCCCCCGTGTTCACTGACATGGCTAGTTGTCAGGTAGGTATCTACTCACTCTCCTGTCTCAGGGTGTGGATGCAGAGCCCCTTCCAATGCCAAAAGAAGAATTAGGGTGTACAGCCTCTCCTACCTGCAACTACAAGATCCCCTATGATTTGTGCAGATTACTGGGGAGCCGATAGAGGCATGAGCCAAAGGAGCTGGGTGCTCAGCTCTGGAATTCATTTCCCTCCTTTGATCCAGTACAGCCAGAATTTGATGGCAGACTCGAGGCATTTTACAAGACTTACTAGGTTTCCAGTCCAGTAGGATTGTAGGCAATTGCCTTATAAGATCATAAATAATCTTATTCTGCTAAGGCGATCACAGAGGGACATTCAGCACAGAGACCATTTAGAATGACTTACTGTATTTTTCCGTGTATAAGACTATACTTTTTCCTAAAATAGTTAGACTAAAAATTGAGGGTCGTCTTATACACGGAAGTAAGCCCAGGAGACCTGCGGGGATGCGAAACTGCCCATACCCAGTGATGAGCTGCCAAAATCCCAACCCCTATCCACCCCCCCACCCCCGAACTCCCCTGCCCTCTCTTCAACACCCCCTCCCTGCCCCCTTACCGCACTGCCTGGACGTGGCTGGCAGCGCGACAGTCCAGCCGCGTCTGGAGCTGGGAGCCCGGGACACGGGTCTGGGGCAGGAGCCGGAGGATGTGGCGGGAGCCGGGCGGCCGGAGCTGGGGAGGGCCGCGGCCAGAGCCACGCAGCCGGAACTGGAGCCGGGCAGCCGGGGCTGCCGCCGCGCCCGGACCGCGCTACCAGAGCCCGGCCGCGTGGCAAAAGAGCAGGAGCCGGGCGGCTGGAGCCACGGGGCCAGGCAGTGTCCAGAGCCGGGCATCCGGGTAGGTGGGGTCGCGGCCGCCGCAGTGCCCGGACCCGCACTACCAGAGCCGGGGACGCGGGGCCGGGGCAGGAGTCGGGCGGCCGGGGACGCGGGGCCGGGGCAGGAGTCGGGCGGCCAGGGCAGCGGGGCCGGGGCTGGAGCCGGGGCAGCGGGGCCGGGGCTGGAGCCGGGGCAGCGGGGCCGGGCGGCCGGGGCAGCGGGGCCGGGGCTGGAGCCGGGCAGCCGGGGACGCGGGGCCGGGGACGCGGGGCCGGGGACGCGGGCGGCGTCCGGGGCAGGAGTCGGGCGGCCGGGGACGCGGGGCCGGACCTGGGCGGCTGGGGAGGGACGCGGCAGGAGCCGGGCAGGGCCGGGGCCGGAGACCAGCCCGGGCGCCTGGCCCTCCTCGTTCCCTCTACCCCTACCTCGGCGTCCTCTTCCTGGGCCTGAGCGGCAAAGTCAGGGGGAGACACCTGCAGCACGGCCCGAGCGGCAAACCAAAAACAAAAAAATGGCCGTGCTGCCCTAGGATTGGGTGGAATGCCACCCCATAGAATATGCCGCCCCAAGCACCAGCTTGCTCAGCTGGTGCCTGGAGCTGGCCCTGCCAATCACTAACCTCCAATCAGGAGGGAAACTGGTAGCTTGTCTCTGCAAACAAGCTTCCTCCAATCAGGAGCCTTATGTAACTGAGGTCAGCTGATGCTGAACAAACCAATTGGAACACATCCCATTGGAGGTGGAGCGTGCGTAGGCAGTGCGCAGATGCGACAGGGACCGGTAATGTCGGAGCGTTCTGAGCCCATAAAGATGTCGGAAAATAAATAAGCGAATGTCTTACTCTACAAAATTCAAACTGAATGTAATCAGTTATGCAAAAGAGCATGGAAATAGAGCTGCAGAGAGACAGTTTGGACATCCTCCCACTGAGTGTATGATCAGACAGTGGAGAAAACAGGAAGAACAACTCCTTAAGATGCCAAAAAAGAAGAAGGCCTTAAGAGGAAAACCAGCAAAATGGCCAAACTTGGAGCAGAGGCTTAAGACTTGGATTATGGAGCAGCACCAGAGTGGCTTATGTGTGTCAACCAAGCTTATTCAATATCAGGCAAGAATGTTTGCAAGCGAAATGAAGATTGTTGATTTTACAGGAAAGGCAAAATGGTGCTTCAGTTTCATGAGGAGAGAAGGGTTGGCCATGAGAGCACGAACAAAGTTAGCACAGAAAATGCCACCAGTTTATGAGGATAAAATCCAACAGTTTCACTCCTATGTCATACAACTTCGGAAAAAATATGATTTTGAACCAAGTCAGATTGCAAACATGGATGAGGTGCCTCTCAATTTTGATGTGCCTTCCAACAGAACTGTTGATGTGAAAGGAATCAAAACAGTGGCAATCAAAACAAGTGGCCATGAAAAGACACACTATACTGCTGTGCTTTCATGTTGTGCAGATGGTACTAAACTGCCTCCTATGCTTATTTTTAAGAGGAAAACATATCCTAAAGAGACCATACCACCTGGCATTATTGTGCAAGTTCATGAGAAGGGATGGATGAATGAAGACATTATGGCCATTTGGTTTGCAAAGGTTTGGTCCAGAAGACCTGGAGGGCTCTTAAAGAAGCCAGCTCTACTTGTCTTTGATCAGTTCCGAGCACGTTTAACAGAAAAGACAAAAAGGGTTGCATCGGATTTGCGAACACAGCTAGCAGTTATTCCTGGTGGACTTACAGGTCAGCTACAGCCACTAGATGTTTCAATCAACAAGCCATTTAAAGCCCTGATGAGAGAAGAATGGAGTAGATGGATTCAAAAAGCAGGTGGTAACTTGACACCGACAGGAAGAGTGAAAAAACCAACCATTACTGAGGTTAGCAATTGGGTTCTAAACTCATGGTATGGCGTCAAACAAAAGGTGATTGTGAAGTCCTTCAAGAAATGTGGAATCAGCAATGCCATGGACGGAACTGAGGATGATCTCATATATATAGACAGTGACTCAGTAGACAGCAGTGATGCAATAGAAGTTGAAGAAACTGATATGTTCGAAACTAATAGTGATGAAGAAGAAGCAGTGATGCAATAGAGGCTGAATAAAGTGATTTGCTCAAAGCTAAGTGTGATGCATAATATCATAGTACTGGTATGTAAATGTTGCCTAATTACTAAATAAAATATTTATTTCTGAATTTTGGGTTAGAAAAGTGGGGGGCGTCTTATACACGGAAAAATACGGTATTAATATTTATGTTACAGTAGCACCTAATACCCTCCATTCAGCACATACTGTTGCAGTGTACTGAATTTGGGGCAGGGAGGTTGTCTCAGGTGTTATTTAAACCTATCGTTTGTTTTTATCCCAACAGTTTACCCAAAAAAAAAATTGAAAAATATGGACCCACAAGAAAGGAAAAAAAGAGCCAGAGAAGCAAATCCTGATCTCACTGAAGTATGTGGCAAAACTTGCACCAAGTCTGGAGGTAACACCACTTCACCTTTATGAAGTGGGGGAGTTTGTTTCGCAGGCTGGTTGCTCTGTGTCTAGTTGACTTTTGTGACTTTGTATCTATTATTGTACGTGTTATTGTAGTTCATGAGCCAAACAGTCTAGTGCCTCCAATGGGATTCTACCAGCAGAGAATTTGGCCCTGGGCATTGAAACTGCTGAGCCAGACAAAATAGAATTCAGTACATGTGAAAAGGTGCCAGATTGACAGCTCTGGAAACAGAAGGTTCCCCCCCCACCCCACCCACACACACACACGAAGCATCAGCAGCACAAGTCCTTTCCTCCCTCCATACCCATCAGTGTCTCTTCCTTGACTAACCTGGAGGATCACCTTTAAGAACAATCTTGGCTCCAGTCCCTTTTACTCCATGGCTTCACTAGCAGTGAGGTCATCAGTGCCATTTATTACAATAGTTAATTGCTGTGATTTCAGTCACTGGCCCAGCACCAGTGCTTAGGCAGGACCACATTAATGCCAAATTTTACATCACACGACTAGAATCAGAACCACTTTCTTTCTTTAAAAAATAAATACAACGTGGATCTATCCAAGTGGTGTGATGAAAGAGGCCTGATGCACACACACACAGACTGAGGTTACATGCACACAAAGGTGCACAGGCACTTTTGGGTGTTTCATGCATGTGACTTGGCCACTGAGTGAGCACAGACTGTTTTCCAAACATGGGTCAGAGGGTACGTCTTCACTACCCGCCGTATCGGCGGGTAGCAATCGATTGCTCGGGGATCGATATATCGCGTCTCATCTAGACGCGATATATCGATCCCCGAACGCGCTCCTGTCGACTCCGTAACTCCACCAACCCGAACGGCGGTAGCGGACTCGACATGGAGAGCCGCGGACATCGATCCCGCGCCGTGAGGACGGTAGGTAATTCGATATAAGATACTTCGACTTCAGCTACGTTATTCACGTAGCTGAAGTTGCGTATCTTATATCGATTTTCCCCCGTAGTGTAGACCTGCCCTAAATGTTTCATGTCATCTGTAAGCTTTTTTTCCCCAGATGCATCAAACGCTTATTTCCAACGCCAGTAATTCGCTAATTAGCAGCTACTAAAAATCATCTCACAGTTAAAACAAAGAGGGTCATATGAATGATGTGATTGTGGAGTCCAAATATTTGCAACCTGCCAAGGCTAGAAGCAAATGCTTTAGGATTGGAAAAATGGGATTCCCAGATCTTTCTGTTGTACAGAGCAATAACAGAGGGCCTTAAAATATCATTAGGTCACTCGGGCTGGCTGTGCGTTTTTTGGCACTGGGCTGAATACAGGAAGACTCAGACATTCAGATTGGTGTTATTCTTAATCCCCCCCCTTTTTTTTTTTTGTGATGTAGACATCTGTCCACTGGGACCATCGATTTATTTCACATAGGCCACCAAGCAGCCATCAGCTGGTAATTACTTCTGGTCACTACTGACCTAAAGGTAAGAGACTCTGTATAGCATTAACAATCCCTTGCTACCTAGCCCCCTCATTACTAATAATATAATTTGAGGCATTTCCCCTCCATTAGTGGTATACTGACAAACACATTGACCTGAAAGAGCTCTTTGTAGCTGGAAAGCTTGTCTCTTTCACCAACAGAGGTTGGTCCAATAAAAGATATCTCACCCACCTTGTCTCTCAAGCACATTACCGACAGTCTGAACGAAATGAAAGAATGACTCTCTGCCAGTTTGTAACATTCATTTGGGAGGTTACCACACAAAATGGGCTCATTAGTATTATAGTACAGAACAAGAGACCTGACTTTTAAGCACTGCGCTAAACTCAGCACCAGGTAATTATAACCACCATTGGACTAGGGGATTCCCCCTTGCACAAACAGCACATTCAAACTAACCGAGATTTCTACATCTGAATATTTCCAAAACCTTCCTCCCGTTATTTCCTAAACAACTGAACAATAGACATACTGTTAAGAGAAATCATATAAAGACCACCACTGTGAGCACTTCTGCAGTTAGGAGCCTTAATCACAAACGCAATCTCACAGACAGCACGTGACCTGTCTTACACCACAAACAGATTTGCCTGCAAATGGGTCAGACTGCCATGCATAATTCATAGGATCTTCTACATGATTTGTTAAAATTAAACCAGACACTGCTACCACAGCCGCACTGTGCTAGGACAAAGCACAAGATCAAAAATTGGTGGTCACTGTGACCATATATCTTCCTACCCACAACGTAGATACCCGTATGTAGTATAATCCAAGGCAGCCAGCATATAAAGTTAGGCCAAACTGAACAGTAAGTAATAAAGTCCATTTTTATCAAGTGTTTCTGGTTTCTATATAAGCCACAAAAGGCATTAGGAGTTAGTCTATAACATCAAATTAAAGAGATAAAAATGCATTTCAGGGGGTTAAACCATATTACATCATTTCATCTTCTGTAGCAAGGTATTGCCTTATTACTGTTCATACCAGGCCCTCCAAGATGTATGTGACACACACATATGGTAACTATTTCAGGCTTCACACATACATCCAAGATTTCTGACTAACACAAAAGTGACAGGTAAATTAAATAAGTGATTTACAGTGCTTTGCTCTTCATACTTAACAGTTATATTCCACTTCTCATCCCGGAGATCCCTCCGCTCTCACAAAGGCGAGTAAGCATTACAATCCCCATTCCGCTCACGGGGAAGTCAGTGGCACAGAGAAGGTTAAATCATTTGCCCAAGGTTATACATTGAGTCAATATAAGAACAAGAATAAGACTCAGGTCTTCAGACTCTGACCTTCACTGAAATATGCTGCCTCCCTATTACCTAGGTTCTCTGAAACGTGAGAATCAATAGTTCTCTTATTCACAGATCTTCCACTATTATTATTATTAATCATTTATAATCACAGCAGTACCCAATCACAGTTCAGCTGCCAGTATGCTGAACACTGTGCAAACACAAACAATGACAGTCTGTTCCAGACAGCTTATGTTTCAGTGTCCTTAAAATATATGAAATATGAGAATTTTTTTTTCAATGGAACATTTAAAATTAAAACTCATGAATTTCTTAGAAAAATTAGGGAGGAAAAAATAGTGAAAAAACACACACAAGGGTGAAATAATGCAGAAGGGTTTTTTTTTTTTTTTTTTAAGTGTCCAGTTTGATCTCATGACACAAACAATGGGATGCTGAAATGATATCAGAAGCAAAAATAAACACATCATGTAAACAAATCTGAAAGGCTATTGTGTAATTTTGCAATCATATTAATTAAGACATTGGTTTGGGGTAATGGGGCTGCTTACTTACATAAGTAAAGTTAAGCATATGTATTAATTGTTTGTAGGATCAGAATCTGTATGCGTGCGCGCACACACACACACACACCAGGGTAAGATTAGAAATCAACCTGAGCCACTAATGTCTAATCCAGGCTCTGAATTCTCCAAAATTAAATAGTGTTCTTATCCGGGCATTTGATTCAGGTTCTCTTCTAATCAAATGCAAACACCGCAATTCAAATTTGAAAACAACCCAATAATTATGAAGCCTGGTTTCATATTCACTTCGATAACAGAACCACTGAAAAATAATTATTGTTGACTCAACACTCCATAAACACAGCACACATATATCACTGCATGGCCTAGTTTATTACTATCTTTTTAATTGTTTTTTGGTTTTCTTAATCTTACTCAACCATAAAATCTTGTTACAACATGCTGAAGAGTACGGAGGGAATTAGGCTCATACACAGAGAGGATGATATAGCCACAGAGGTCAAAGACTGGTCAACAGTATGGCAACATGCATCTGCAGAAAATGAAATCTCCAACACTGCTCTAATCCAGGGCTGCCTCCAGTACAAAACATGAAATGGGGTTGGGGGGTCAGAGGAACCAAAAATCCTTCCATGCTGTTAAATCTGGCTTTATGTACTCCCTGTGTATTTCCAAGCTGGTCAGTACTTCGGGTTAAAAGAGATCTACCTGTTTTCATTAGCCCATAAAATACAAAGTTTCCCTCCCTCTCTATTGTCCTGCACCACCCCTTCCCCTCTGGCCAAATTTAAAGGGAAAAAGTTCCTCCTAAAAAACAGAACTCATAAATCCTTGGGGTTAATATTAAATGCAGTAAACATTTTATTTTAAATGGTTTTCTTTGCTTTTATTCAAACAGTCCACTCAAGAACAGAGCTAAGCATTTAAGCCACAAATGACTGGGCCTCAGGAGATGTTCGTTTAATTCCTGGCTCTGACACAGATTCCTCATGTGATTTCAGGCAAGTCACTTATACCCAGATTTTTAAAGGCTTTACTCCAGCGATTGCATTTAGGTGTCGAGAGACTAAGGCCCAGACTTCTAAAGGTATCAGGCATTGCTCAGCATTGCAAGGCCTATGTGACTTAGATAGCTAAGTCGCATTTTGAAACGTGACTCAGGGTATGGCTACACTTGCAGATGTAGAGCGCTGTAAGTTAAACACCCCCCTTCGCAGGGCACACTAGGGAAAATGCTGCAGTCTGTCCACACTGATAGCTTCAAGCACACTGGCGTGGCCACATTTGCGACACTTACTACAGCATTGGGAGCGGTGCATTATGGGCAGCTATCCCAGTATACAAGTGACTGCAACGTGCTTTTCAAATGGAGGGGGGGGGGAAGGGGAGAGTGTGTGACAGGGAGTGTGTTGTGTGTATGTTGGGGAGAGAGGGGTTTTTTGGGGTGCTGAGAGTGTGTCAGCAGGCTGTCATGTAAGTTCAGACCCCTCTTCCCCCCTCCTCCCCCCCTCCCCCCTCTCTCACTCACTCTAAGCAAACAGTAAGTGTTTGCTTTTCCCGGAGCTGATAAGCAGCCGGCTTCTCCAAAACGGAGCTTTGAAATGGCATTTCCGCAGTCCTGCAGCCAATTTCACAACAATGACAAGAATGGCCACTTGACTTAAGGGGATTATGGGACGTTTCCGGAGGCTGATCACAGCGCAGTAATGCAACACCTTGTTCACACTGGTGCCACGGCGCTCCAGTGGGGGCGCAGCAAATGTTATTTCACTCGCCGAGGTGGAGAACCAGCAGCATTGTAGCTTCAGAGTCAGGGCGCTCTACGTGCCTTGCCAGTGTGGATGGGGAGTGAGCTAGGGCACCTGGGGGCTGCTTTATTGCGCTGTAACTTGCAAGTGTAGCCAAGATTCTAGGCACTTAAATCACTTTTGAAAAATGCAACCCATTATACCTTTAGAAATCTGGGCCTTAGTCCCTCCACACTTCTGTTTCCCCATCTGTAAAGAGGGAACAGTAATATTTCTCTGCCACAAGTAGGTGTTGTGAGCAGTGCAGAGACACAGTGATGGGAACTATAAGCACCAGAATAACCAGCTAAAACACACCTGAAAGTTTGGAAGTTTTAGTTTTATATTTACCAACTCATCTCTTGTGTCATATAAAGAAAAAAGAGATGACCAACTCTGAGGTGCAAGTACAATACATAAATCAGACCACCAAAGAGAAGAGACATATACTATAACAGGTAAATGAATAGAAAGAATGACAACTTCAGTGCTAATGCAGAATGAAAGAGCTTGTATATACTAGAGTGGCTTTCAGAGTTATCTTACTTAGCAGGGTTTACTTATCTAGCCTTTGCTCTGTATTCAACTATGTTTACAGAGAGTACTTTTATTTGTGGTTTAATGATGTTTACAAGGAAACTACATAACAATTAAACTTGTCAGGAACTATTTGCTCTAAAATATACATCATAGCGTCTCTGGATCAATTTTTCATGTTTAGAAAAAAATTGCTTGTGTAATTACTAACAAAACCTCTCTCTGACATCAGTTTCAGAAACACTATTCCTGATAATAATCGGGAACACATCTAATGCACCATAGGTCCTACATCTGCTCTTAGATTTTCATTCTTCTTTTCTGACATTCAACTTATCATACAGGGGGACAAAATAAAATAATGTTGCTGCCATTTAATTCACTTTGTTGTTGCAAATGGGAAGCAGTGAGATGCTTACACAGCTGGAAACCTAATGCATCACAGATATTTGTCAGCTGCCCACCCACTCTCCCACAATGAGATTATTTCACTAACCAATTTTGAGAAGTGAAAAATAATCTTCAAAATATGAGGGATTTTAAAAGAAATATAATTGATTCTGTTTCTATCTGCTGCCATACACTAAGTGAACAGCAAACGATGCAACCTTTGTCCCTCTGCGAACACCCTGCAGAGCAGGCTCCAATTAAACCCTGTATGTTGGAAGTGTGAGATGGAGCATCACTGACAGCCCAAGGACTGTGCACCTAAGTGTGTCTGTGTGCTCGTTTGTGCTTTAACTTGTCCCTGGACTCCAGTCTTTACCCAAGCATGTTTGTCATGCTGGCTTCTTTAACGCAACCCTACATTTGTTTCTGCCTCTCCAGCAACTGCATTGATCCAACCAAGTTCTTTTCTCCGCCCACCCCTCCATTTCGTCTGGCTGAGCATCTAGTGGCATGTGGTGTTGAAATGTCAAGCAACATGGGGCAGGCTTTAATAAATGCCACACTGCCCTTTCCTCTGAAGTGAAAGGCTGATACAGGAAGCTAATTGTACTCAACAGATGAACCCACATGAGGCATTAACTGTTGCTTTCACTCATTCAGAGATGTTGAGGGTTGGGTTCTCCAATTACATTCACATTACCGTGTACAGCACCCCCTCACAATACAGCAGTGTTTGGAAGCAAAGGAATGCGCATGTGTTTCAATAAGACATAGTGTTAAAAACGGAACCCAACTGTAATTCTTTCACTAGAAAGACACAACTAAGGTCTTGTCTACATGAACAGCACTGCAAAGGTGCAGCTGCACCACTGTAGCGCTTAGTGAAGATGCTATCTCTGAGCACTTCTCCCACCCGCGTAGGTACTCCATCTCCCTGAGAGGCAGTAGCTATATCAACAGGAGAAGCCGGGGGTGAGTTGATATGACTATGTTGCTCAGGGGTGTGGATTTTCCACACCCCTGAGCAACACAACTTTACCGCCATAAGTTCCTAGGGTAGACCAGGCCTGAGTGTGAAAGAAAAAAAGCAGTATAAGAATGGTAGACTTGTTGAGAATAAACCTCTGCCTGGTTTATTTGGCTAAAAGGGTTTGTGTTTGCGGGGCAGTGGTGCTGTGCATGTACTTAAATTGGAGCCCGATAGGCCAATATGGTGACCCACTCATTATATTTTAGAAAGTGGGCACTCACCTTCATACGATTCAGGAGCATTAGTGCATGTGACTTTCCCCTGCTGCATCTTGGCTTAGTTTTTGCCTGCTGGAAATCAAGGAAAATGTGTACAAATCCCCCCTTTGGATGCAGTGCCTTAGCTGTTCTTTCATCAAAAGAAGCAGTTTATGGATAAATAACTAAACAAACAAAAAAATACGAGCACTGCTAATCAAGAACTCCTGTGAGGAATACTGTGCAGTCTGCCTTTTACCCTCAGTAAGAGGAGACCAGGACCAACCAAGCCAGCTGTTCTCCTTCAATCTGTTCTTTACTCAAAGAGATTCAAGTCTTTGTTTCTTTCAGCTGGCGCTGTACTAAGTAATATACCACAGGAGCAGGAGCAGACACACATTCTACCCTCCCCCTGACAACAAGCGCTGTAAAGTATTCAGGGCGTATGTACTCCTCTTTGGGTGTTAATACATAAAGCCAGAGCTGCTAAGTAAGCATTACTGGGTGTCTTCCCTTCACATGACTTCCCAGTCATGGATAACTACGTAGTTGGGTTATGTGGACTTAAGTACCATGCAATATTAGTTATAAGGTGTTTAATTAAATTAGCATTCCCCCATCCCCGATTTAAATGAATGTAGGATCTTTTGATAAGAAAATATGAAGCCAGTTGCCACTGGCTACACCATTATGCAGTTGGTGCTAAAAATGGCCATCAGTGTAAAATCTTGAGGGGGGGAATGCACACACTAAAACACATTTAATGATGCATTTCCTCAATTCTCCTTCAGAGAGTTCCCCTTCTGGTGTTCCGTCCTTGGGACACTCAACATGACACTGCTCCAACAACCAAACTGGGTCCTGCTGCTCCTAAGCACATTAGTTATCATGGAACAGCTTCATTGGTGAGCTGTATGGTTTACAGATTGTTTAGGAGGAAACTGCAAACCAGCAGCTGCTTTAGTTGTTTTAAGTGGCTGAATTTGGGCATCCAGGCAAGATTTTCAAAGAAAATTACAGAGTAACTGCAGTGGAGGAAAATTAGAAGCTCCAAATACGTTTCGCTAAGTTTAAAAATTCAATTACAGTTTTATACTGAAACAAAAAAGAGTGTGGCTGTGTACACGTGTGTGTGTGTGCGTGCGCGCGCGCGCAGAGGAGAGTCTAAAAAGACTGAATCAAGCAATAATTTCTAGGTCTGATAGATTTGGGACAAAGATTTTCCTTTCTGGGCCATCATAATAGATCAATGAGCTAATGCTCGTCTGCTATCTAAGCAGATTGCACCAGCTGAAGTTCGGTCCCTGTATGTCATTTTTATCATAAAAAACATCTACCCATCTATGCCACTTTATAAAACAAAAGCTGCATGACAATAGATTAGCATACTGCTTATATCCTGCCATTAAAAGTCTCTTCCAGAGATGAACATTTGAGGCCTGGATAATGTACAAATGTGGACCTAAAAGTGTGATGTCCCACCACATAGTATTAGTCACTATTATTCCTGTGTTGAACTACAGGCAGGGTAGCTTTAGGCTGGAATATCATTTAAAGACCTGGCTTATTTTCAGTTCTCTGAATCCCAAGTCTGCAGCTAGCAAAGACGTGCTCAGATTCCTAAAGCCATTCTCTCCTCCAATAGCTATCCCAATCCCACTGGACTGGCATAGATCCACACACTGACTGGCATGGCGCCGGCTCTGCAAGGCACTGCTGGTGTGACAAATCATGTGGGCAATGTGACAACAGTAGAAACTGTGAAAATGATGAAAACTGCATCTCAAGCCATTTATTTAAAGATGCTGGATTCCACAAAGGTGGTAAGAGCAAGTGAAAACAGTCAGCTTCCTACAGACGAATAGGGAGGGGAGTCACTGGCATTTAGGCAAGGCCAACCCCACCCAGGCTGAAGGACTGGGCTTAGCACAGCCTGCAAAAAAGTGTAACCATCCCCCATTGAGCAGCCCATTGGTTTATGACCAGGCTTGATTCAGTCCTCATTTGACATCAGTTTCCAATGGCATCCAAAGCCATTCTAGGCATAGAGCCTCCAGGAGCTCAAAGGCAGCCTACAGCAAGGCTGAAGTGGCACAAGTCATCCTCTAGCAGGGGACTGGCAGAAGAGTCTGGGACTGAGACATAGCCAGGGCAGCCATGGGATGAAAGAATTCAGCAGATCCTCCGAGAGTGCACAACCTCCACTGGTGGAGCCCTAACTTTACCTAGCACAACCCTTTGGGGGACCCCACAGAGGGTAATGGAAGTACAGACACTGCCCGCCATCTCCAGTGGTCATGAACCAAGCCCAATAGCTACTTATGTTCATATTTTACATAAGCTGTAAATAATTTGACCTTCCCCTCCCGACCCCAACACCAAAGGCAGTGAAGGGACCGGCCAGCTATGTCATCAGAGGGAAACAAGAAAACTTGCACGTTCCCAACAACTTAAGCTATGTCTACATTACAGCCTATGTTGGCAAACTTACATCGCTCAGGGGTGTGAATATTCCACCCCCAAGTGACATAAGCATTTGTGTGCACAGCGCTATGTTGACAAGAACGCTTCTCCTTACGACAATCCCTTATGCCACTCACAGAGATGGTTTTATTACGACGACGGGAGAGCTCTCTCCCATCAGCATAGAGCCTCTTCACCCTAAATGTCTGCTGTGCATAACCCTTGCCACCCCCGTAAAAAGATCCTTGACTCTGCTCTCTAAATCTGCATCCTCCCTCTTAACCCACAACCTACCTACGCAACATTCAGTTATCATGAGTCCTATTAGTTTTTAACATACATGCTTACTTTAGTGTCCTTTTGTGATAGTTCTTCTGGATTCTAGCATTAAATTATTCCCAAAGAATGAATCACAGAAACCAGACTAACTCTGAACATGCTTTTACTGATATACAAAATGAGTCAGCATCAAATCAGATGAAAATAATATGAGAACTTGGATCTTTGAACAAAACATGCAGTTAAAGTTTACCCTTCGGTGTTGGAAGGACACTTCTCAATTCAATATAGGCCACCCAATTCACTATAATCCATAAACACCCAGGGGCGCAATTTCAGATTTTGGTACAGGAGAAGAGGGGCACGCGCAACTTTAACCATGATTCCAGAGGCTACTTAGGCAACTGAGAACTCTTAACTGTTATTCCAGATAACAACTTAGATACAGTGCTCTTGACAGCTAATTTATAATTCCTGTATAAAGAAAGAAAAATAAATAAATATTAGACCCACTCATCAGCTCTAATACTAACATGTTCTAACATCTTGTATCAAAATCTAGATTACTATCACCTTTTTGCAGTTCACCAATTCACTTGGAATAGATCATTTAACTTCTGGAAACATTCTTCTGCACCTGCTTTGGACTCTAGAGGTGTTACCCCACTACAAACAGACTAGAAACTGACTTGAAACAGGAGTCAAACTGACACTTTCAAAGTATTGCCAACCCCAAATGTTCAAAAATCATGAATCAGGCTCAACAAAAATCATGAGATTGGCTTTAAAATAATGTATTTGGAGTTCTTTTTATTTGCCGTCTACTTTGAGCCTTTAAGGTGCACTGGAATCACATTTGGAGGCTTTCTAGCCACAAGGGATAGAAATTTCATTTTTCGTTAAGAATGAAGGCCGAAATCACCACATATCCATGTGACTCCAGGAGCTGGGGCTTTAAGGACAACAATAATCATCATAAGACTTGGCAACACTACTTTCACTTCTGTTTAAAGGCTAGTTTCTTTCCAGAAGGCTCTTAAACACAACACTACAGTGATAGAGCTGCAATTTTCCACAGGAGAATATTTAAAACCGAACACCAAGAAAATTCACATTGTAAAGTTGAGTAAAAAAATTGAGACTTCTGAGTTAGGCAGGAAAGGAAAATAAATAGGCACAGGCACTCTGGGCAGCTCTTCCTCTTGAAAGAACGTTGGAGGGTCAAATTTTCTAGTCCAGGGATCAGTAACCTTTGGCATGCAGCCTGTCAGGGAAATCAGCTGGCGGGCTGGGATGGTCCCTCGGCACGCACCGCTTCCTGCAGACCACATTGGCCTGGAACAGCGAACCGTGGCCAGTGGGAGCTGCAACTGGCCGAACCTGCGGGCGCTGCAGGTAAACAAACCAGCCTGGCCCACCAGCAGATTTTCCTGACAGGCCGCATGCCAAAGGTTGCCGATCCCTGTTCTAGTCCGTAATCAAGTAAAACTTCTATTGCCATCAGCACCTGCACTCATAGATATTAACACATGCTCAATAACTATACATTTCATACTTAAATAGTCCCTGAGCCATCTTATCCACGGTTACACATCTTATATGCATTGGCTCAGGGACTACATTTCTGGCATATTCTAAACAGTGCTGAGCACACAGGGTGCCCAGTGAATACAAATCATGACAATCATCAACTTTATGGACTCTGTAGGTGCAATTTCTGTCCTTTGTTCTGGAATTGGCCTGAAGAATTTGAGGCATAAACATATCTGATACTCATACAACACTCTCTTATTCCTTCCTTTTCTCAAACTCAGAACAAAAAAATGACAGAAGAACCCAGCATGGGGCAGAACCTGCCATTCCTTGAAGGTTAAGTGAGCTCTCATCTGACTCTTATTCTCTCTCTTTCTTCATCCTTCCTACCTCTGTGCTGCTTTTCATGCTGTCAACCATGACATCCTTCCTAATTGCCTGGGACCGTTTGCTGGAGTCTCAGAGAACTGGCCTTCCTGGTTTTGCTCCCATCTATCAGTGTCCTCTTTCGTTGCAGCATGCCACAGACAGCTAGGCTGGTCCAGTGGATAGGGAACTAGCCCTCAGAGACCTGGGTTCTACTTCCCCCATGGACTTCCTGTATGACCTCAGGCCAGTGCCTTAGGGACAGAGCTTCAAAGGTTTGTCGGCACCCAAAGATGCAGCTAGGCATCTAGTGAGGTTTACAAAGCACCTAGCTTTCTAAGCACTTTTGAAAAATCTCACTAGGTGCCTAAATACCTTTGAAAATCTGGCCTTTAGTCTGTGTGTCTCTCAGTGCCCAATCTGTACAATGGGGATAACACCACTGCTCCACCTCAGCGAGGGACTGTGAAGAGAAATAGGTTAGACACTGTGAGGCGCTCAGATACTACGGTGCTGGGGCCACACATAAGTACTACAGGTCGAGTGGGAACTTCTCCATACCACTGCTATTTCCCTCCTTTTTGGCCCCTTCTTTTCACCTATGCCCCTCAAATCTCCCTCTTTTTTGCACATAACCTTGGCTTAGAGGGCTCGGCTGCATTCAAGTCCCCTGCATTCTCTCTTTAACACTCCCCACCCCCTGCAAAGGGATTCTTGTTTTCCAGATCCTGAATTTAATTACCAGCCTTGTCTTAATCACCCTACCTCTGTTTATAAACAAAATACTGACTCCCTGCCCCCATAAGCAGTGGGAAGTGATGAGTGCAGCTCCTGGAACTTTCCCTGGAGTGAGGTGTCTCCACATTGGTCCATACTCGAGGCTGTACCTTAGTGACCCAGTCTGATCCTTTACTCTCTGCCTTCATCTCCCTGTCTATAAAACAGAAGTAACAATACTTACACAGGATATCCTTTTGGATACAATGTTACACAGGAAGGAGGTCCAGGAGAGACTCACTTACTACCATGGTTCTCACTGAAATAATTTTCAAACACCGTTTTAATAAAATGAAAGCCAAAGCCAAAAACTCTGAGGACCATTCATATTCCCAAGGCATACAGACACCTCTCCCTGAACTTGCTTATTGTAATATATACTGTATGGAAAGTTAATACTGTCAAGCAACAGAACAGTGTAATATTGTAAACCAAAGACGCTATGCCAGAAATTCAAGAGCACTAAAAAAAGCTCATGCATCCTTGGGGGGGGGGTCTCTCCCCTAACAAAATATCCCCTCCACCCCTGTGTAATCATGCAAGATCACTAGCAATATTAAGAATGTTTTTACATCTCTCTCTTATGTATTTTTACAAACACAGGAGCTCTAGAATGGCTCATTACAAGAATGAGAAGGATTAGCTATTAAGCACGAATACCATCACTATCTTCGCTCTCACTACAGTACTTATGTGATCAGTGTTAAACTGGAGAGTATTACAAGGTCAGCCAGGAATCTACGTCGACAGTTAGGGGACTCTGCTCTCTGGTTCAGCAACTGGTTCTTAACCTCTCTTTCACCTCCTCTCCATCAGCTTTTGGGCCCAATCCTGCACTCGCAATTAAATTACTGGCAAAAGTGCCATCGACTTAAATGTAGGCAGGTTTTGACATTTAGGAGGGGCCACAAATTCTGCACCCTCCTTAGTTATGCATTAATTGGTGACTACCAAGGTGCGTATAGTTCAGTTATTTAAGAGCCCTGTCCTGTTCTTTTCAGTACCAGGGCTCAATATACTGGTGAATGTTTTACTCAGATAAATGGCCTTTTATCTATTGGCCAGCAAAGTTATACTCAAGCATGCTGCTCTGCACTTATGCACCCCCAACCACACTTTTCACCTACTGATTCAACAAGTCTGTTTATTGTTTCTCTCCCCGCCACATCTGCAATACTAAGATGTCACTGGTGTTCCTTACATGTAGCTATGATTGGAATTCTGCACCATAGGTAAGCATATAACTTTGGGTATTTTCATTGTTCTTCATGTTAAGATTCCCTACTGCTCTTCCTTTGTGTTGTTGGGATCATCTTCCCAGATTGCTTCTCTATGGCTTCTACTATATGAAGTTTAATAAAAAATAAAATTTTCAGTTTGTACAGGGTGATTAACACCATACACAAAGGTTCTTCCTTATGCTTACTTGGTTAGTCCTCCATTTCAAAGTATATCTTTAAACAGTATTTAGAATTGCAAGGAAGAAGTCTGGAATAGAATGTAAGAAATATTAAACCAAATCGCTTATTAAAGAAAGTGCTATTTTGCTAATTTACTAAAATAGCTCTAATAGAGATACTGCCAATTTGTGGCCAGATTTTCAAAAGTATTTTAGTATCAGAGTGGTAGCCGTGTTAGTTTGTACCCACAAAAACAATGAGGAGTCCAGTGGCACCTTAAAGGCTAACAGATTTATTTGGGCTTAAGCTTTCGTGGGTAAAAAAACCTCACTTCTTCAGATGTATGGATTGAAAATTATAGCTACAAGGATAAATATACTGGCACATAAAGAGAAGGGAGTTACCTTACAAGTGGAGAATCAGTGATGACAACGCCAGTTCAGTTAGGGTGGATGTGGTCCACTCCCAATAATCAATGAGGTTTCAATATCAGGAGAGGGAAAATTGCTTTTGTAGGGAGCCAGCCACTCCCAGTCCATCTGGATTTCAACAATTTCCACCCCACCATCAACCTCAGCCTGGACTAGTCCACACAAGAGATCCACTTCCTGGACACTACAGTGCAAATAAGTGATGGCCACATAAACACCACCCTATACTGGAAACCTAATGACAGCTATACTTACTTACATGCCTCCCGCTTCCATCCAGGACACATCACACAATCCATTGTCTACAGCCAAGACCTAAGATACAACTGCATTTGCTCCAATCCCTCAGACAGAGAGAAACACCTATTGATCTTTATCAAGCATTTTTAAAACTACAATACCCACCTGGGGAAGTGAGGAAACAGATTAACAGACCGAGACAGGTACCCAGAAGTCACCTATTACAGGACAGGCCCAACCAGGAAAACAACAGAATACCACTGGCCATCACGTACAGCCCCCAGCTAAAACCTCTCCAGCACATCATCAATGATCAACAACCTATCCTGGAAAACTATCCCTTCCTCTCACTGACCTTGGGAGGCAGGCCAGTCCTCACTTACAGACAGCCCCCCAAACTGCAGCAAATACTCACCAGCGACTACACACCACACCACAGAAACCACTAACCCAAGAACCAATCCCTGCAACAAACCCTGTTGCCTACTCTGTCCCCATATCTATCTAGCAACGCCATCATAGGACCCAATCACATCAGGCACACCATCAGGGACTCATTCACCTGCACATCTACTAATGTGATATATGCCATCATGTGCCAGCAATGCCCCCCTGCCATGTACATTGGCCAAACCGAACAGTCTCTACGTAAAAGAATAAATGGACACAAATCAGACATCAGGAATGGGAACGTACAAAAGCCAGTAGGAGAACACTGCAATCTCCCTGGACATTCAATATCAGATTTAGAAGTAGCCATTCTTCAACAACAAAAACTTCAAAAACAGACTTCAAAGAGAAACTGCAGAGCTACAATTCATTTGCAAACTTAACACCATTAATTTGGCCTTGAATAGGGATTGGGAGTGGCTGGCTCACTACAAAAACAATTTTCCCTCTCTTGGTATTGACACCTCCGCATCAATTATTGGGAGTGGACCACATCCACCCTAACTGAATTGGCCTTGTTATCACTGATTCGCCACTTGCAAGGTAACTCCCTTCTCGTTATGTGCCAGAATACTTATGCTTGTATCTGTAATTTTCACTCCATGCATCTGAAGAAGTGTTTTTTTTACCCACGAAAGCTTATGCCCAAATAAATCTGTTAGTCTTTAAGGTGACACTGGACTCCTAATTTGTTTTTCAAGTATTTTAGGTGTCTAAAGATGCAAATAAATGCCTAATCAGATTATGAACTTTTGAAAATTCAACTAGGTAACTACACCTCTACCTCGATATAACGCAATCCGATACAAGACGAATTTGGATATAACATGGTAAAGCAGTGCTCCGGGGGGGGGGGGGGGGTGTGCACACTCCAGTGGATCAAAGCAAGTTCGATATAACGCTGTTTCACCTATAACCCGATAAGATTTTTTGGCTCCTGAGGACAGCATTATATTGAGGTAGAGGTGTACCTATACCTTTTGAAAATCTGGCCCTTGGCTCTTAAAATCAAATTTTGTTTAACAAGTAATAAGTAGGTCTTAACAAAACCTAATGCAAATTGCATTGTTTTGGGGTTTGTTTGGACTTAACAGATTCAGCAAATGAATAAAATATAACATTTTAAACCCTTGCTGTGGTGAGCCCAGCCACAGCAGCATGGTGGTGCAGTTTAAGAGTCAGAAAGTAAAATGGTCTGTATGTTCAAGTGAAAGTGCCTGGGCTAGTTTCGTGATCTGTGGTAATTGTGCAGAGTAAGCCAACCTCATGAGGAGTGAAAGTAAACAAAGAATATTGAAAACAACAACAGTAATACACTTACGGGTTTGGATTTTAATACATGTGGCCTGGTTTTCAGAGCTGATGAGCACCTGTGCGGAGGGGGGAAAGAAATCAGGCCAATGATTTTCAGCCTTACAAAAACTCCTTTAAATACAATCCCCAAAATGACTCTCAGTCCTGCACCACTACAGAAGTGCCAGTCATAGCTTAATATTTTTTCAACCAGTTTCTTCTTTACATGGATAACAGAAAGGGGCGTTTTGTCATGCCAGGCATCATCACTCCTATTAAAAGTAATCTCTCCCCATGAAGTGAGCACCATCTAGTCATCAAAGAACTCCAAACGGGAAACTTACCACATGCAAAACAGATTGAGCCTAAGGCTCCTTACCTCCACCACTGCTTGTTAAATATAATAGCAGCGTCCACCGGTATGGCTATAATTAAGCAATTGTGAATGAACCCTGTTTTGCAAGGGGTTAAGAACTCATTTGCACAAACATACTCTAGGAGATAACAAGGTATGAGGTGGGAGGACCTTTTATTATGATTCTCTCATTTTTAAGCGTCACAAAGGAAAATAATTAGCGAAGGCAGTCTATGCTGATATAATCCGAAATCCTGTTGATATTTTTTTTGTTTGTTTGTTTTTAAATATTGAGAAAGTAATCACAGATACATGCTCATTTGTTTTGGAAGTACTAAAATCAATCTAAAATCAGCCAAGATATTAAAAGGTTGGAAGAAGTGGGTCAAGAATTTCCTTCTTCTCATTCTCAATAATCCACATGCTTATGATATTACAACCATGTAACTATGAGTATTAAAACTTAAACAGAAATTAATTAACAATACTATTTAATACTGATAGATAAATGTTAAACATCTCAACAATTTAAATTTGGAAAAGTACCTGAGAGTCCAGATAGGTAAGGAGCAGAGTGCTTACTAGAAAGTCACAAGCTGAGAAGGATCCCAGGCAAAACAGATCAAATTATTCATCACAATAAGAGTCACTGATAAAAATCTAATCTTTCCAAGACTAAATATATCAGTAAATGTCAGTTTCACCATACACATACAAACCAACAAAAAAAGTATTTCCATTGATGATAATCTACATTCACAGATGGGCAAAGAAAGAAAAAATGCTGCTTGAGAACTTAAGAGTTTGATTTAAGGATATTTACTTCATTATATTTTGATGCGAGGTTGACAATTTGTTTTAATGGTTATAAAGCTTCAAGTTTTTGAATCTCAACATTCACTGTCATTAAATAATTATCTGACTCTTCCCAATAATCTCTCGCAACTGTGAAAATTTAAATTGATTTAAAAAATGAAAAAAATGCTTAAAAATTAACAGATAGTATCCATCAAAATTATAAAAAGAATTAAAACTGAATTCTGCCACGTCTAGATATTTTTAGCCCTTTTTTGGTTTATGAACCAATCTGGATTTCTGCAAGGTTTTCTAGATTCCACAAATTTCAGCTCATGAGATGTTCTTGAGCTATTTGGGTGTACATCAGCTATTTGCTATCCATTGTTTACGGTAGTTGATCGGTCACCCAAGTGCAAAAATGCCCTTGTACACTGAGTATTTGTCTAAAGAACAGCCATTCCCCACACATGCAAAAAAAAAACAAAAACATTTGAGCAAAGTTCACATGTAAGAGGGGGCACAAATGCACATAAAAATGTATCAGCTCTAACCAAAGCTATGCTGGGTGCCAGCAGAAGAGGAGTACTTTTTAACCTCAATGAAGATTCAAGTTAGATTGATGGGTAAGGCTACATGCCAGTTTTAAATTTTTCCCAATGCCAATTTGCTCATCCCTAGACAATAGCATATGTAGGCCCAGATTTTCAAAACCACCTAGGGGTTCAGAATACCCAGTTTCCACTAACCTTAACCAGGGTTTTGGGCATCCTCTAGGCAGGTTTGAAAATAATCTCAGATTAAAAATATCAACTACCTACTTGTGCTTCCACAAATGCTAATAACTTGCAGTTAATGAAACAGAGGATGATGAATGACTGAACATGTAATAAGGTCAGCATTTATTACAAGTTCTAATATTGCACGATTCTGAGTCAGTGAGTTCTTCACTTGCATTGTATACAGAGTTGTTTTGAAAATGAAGGTGCAAATAACAGACCTTTCCAACCTTACAGTTTTCTGCAATCCCAAAGATGCACACAGATAAATTATGCTCTGCTTCTTCATGTTTAAATTTCCAGCTAAAGAGGATGGATGGTAGGGGGAACACCAACAAAAAAAAAGAGAGAGAGAATTGCACTTCAAGGAAAGAGCTATGACCAAACAGGGTCATCTAGAGTAACTGCACTATTCAGACAGCGTGCGCACACATACACAGCTAAATCACTGGTGTGCACCATTTAATCTAGAGCACAGAGCTGAATCAATGCTAGATAAAGTTAGAGTGCTGCTGTTGGGGGTGCTTGCAACTGTGTTCATAGCCTGGCTGCTGGTGATGTCACGATCACCAGTGATTCAAGAAGCAGCTACAAAAAAATTAGACAAAGAAATGAGCAATTCTGCTTAACATAGGAGCCCAAAGAAATATTTTTTTGGTTTGAAACCTCTGAGAAATATGCAGTTCCAGTGATTTACTTTCACACTGGAAAACAGGAAGCACAGGCTTCCTTTGTATTCATATGCCCCCCATGTGAATTTTCAAATAGAACTCATGCAAGTGAGGAGGAAACAGCAGGGTCATGTGACATTACAGACTAGCTGGTAACTATGTTTTACATCTCCTGGTCAAGAATGCTTTTCCAACTCTCCAGTTACAGCAGTCACTTCCTATTTAATAGCTCAAAGACTGAAAAAATAAAAACCAATATAACACACCTTGTTTCCACCAAAAACACGTAAACACCATGTAATGCTGTTGAGCAAGATATTCTGTGCAACAAGGCTCAGTTGCACCCACAAAGACTACCATGTGTCCAGCCCCGACATTTATTCCTGGTGACAATGAGCAAAATAATTTGTTCATCAAAACAAAGCAACAGCTTCATTCTTCCCTTCCTCTTCATTTTAACAAGTCTCACATGCTGTTAAGGTATTAGAATAACCAAAAAAATTATAATTCACATGCTGTGGAGGCAGAGACCCTGTTGCTATTAAAATACTAATTTGTTCTGAATTGCAGATCAATATTAAAAGCACTACTGACACTTCATTTTTTTTAAATATGCAAGTCAGCAGCATTTCAATGGCGGTTACCTTAAATTGAGACTTTCCAGATTACTCAAATCATCTTGTTTCCTGTAACACTGCAGACACTTTGCCCAACAGGGTTTTCGCTAGCCAGCTCTGTATTTAAAAAAATAAGATCTATACCGGTACTTTTCTTATGAGCTCCCCATATACCAATTATCCCTAAAACATGGAGCTTCTCTCTCAATGCCTTAATTTGATGCAATCTATTTTGCTACTGTAAACACAAAGGAGCAATTGCCAGGACAATACTGGTTGTAAAGGCAAAGCTGATGCAATGTGAGGTCATCTGTCACAGATAATGTCCAGACTGTGCTCTCTGCACACAGGAAGCCTGTAATAGAAGCCTAGATTGTCTGCAGTGAGCTCAATATCCCGATTTAGCGTGGAGGCAGCCCCTCTGCTGTTCCACATCCTCCTCCTGACAATGCAGTGAAATGGCAGGGATCCAAATGGATTACATCAAGGCATTAAAGCTTATTGTTGTCTTACATATTCTACCTTAGCCATAAGGAAACAAGGTTGCCGGCAATGAAAATAGGTTAGAGTAGGAAGGAGAATGTAAATTAAGAGTAAGTAGGTGAGGAGTGGATAGAACTGCCAAGGTAGGTGGCAAAAAATAAATACATTTTTAAAATGTTGATGGGTGAGGGAGTCGCAAAGGACCAAGTCAAAGGGAACTTGTTAGGAAGTACTGAACTTCTGTTTGGAAGGATAATAAAAGAGATGAGTACCACAGTCATAGGAGACTAATAGCAATGACCAAAATGTTAGAATACAAGGATCTTCATATCATCACTGCAATCTTAAAACCCAATGGCTGAGCTGGAAAGGGATGACAGCCACCAATTGGAGCCCAGAGAAAGAAATGATTACAAATACCAGTCACTAACATATGGCAGCTCCTTGCTAGAAACTACAAGGTTAGATGAGAGAAGGAAATGCGTTACCCAGAGCATGCCATGCCTACTACTCAAAGATCATTCTAGGTTGGAAGGACTTAAGCATGGAGGTGACTCTCTAAACTTAAGTATTATAAAACAAAGAATAGTTGGGCTAATGAAAGAGCATCACACTCTTTGGCCTCATCTTCACTGATAAAAAAAGAAATGCTCTTTACCTTGGGGTAACTAGTGCATGGGAGTTTTCCTGAGGTAAAAACACAGTGAAGACAAGGCATTTCACTTTTAGTGTGAGGTAAACTCGCGGAGATCAACACTGATATAGCACTGATCTCGGCAAGTTTACCACACAATAAAGACGAGGCCTTTGTACTAAGCTCGACAGCAGAGGACAATGGGGAAACTTATTTCACTGGGGGTCTCAAAGGAAGTCAGCGTGGCCTTACCATTCGCTTCTGGTTTTACACAGATGCAACTCCACTGATTTCACTGGAGTCACTCGGGATTTAAACTAAAGCAGATTCAGGCCCAATAAATCTGTATACACTACCAAGATGACCTGTTGCTGACAACAGTTTTCAGCAGCGGTTCCAATGGATGTGATGTGGACAACAGCTTAGCTACTAGCCATTTCTATCAGGACTGCTGGTAGCTAGGTGGGAAACTCTGGCTCCTCCCTCACTTAAGCATGCCCAGAAATGCAATGTAGCTTCTGCAGTCTGGGAAGAAGGGACAGGGCTCAGATGGTAGACAACAGAGAGTTCTGAAAGAATAAGGTGTGATATAGCAAACCCTGAAGAGGCTGTGCAGTATATCTAGGAGTAGCTACTGCTTTAAGAAGACTGAAGAATTACTAATGTAGTCCAAGCTCTGCAAAAAAATAAGCCAAGGAAGACATGAGAGAGAGCCTCTCCTCAACTCCAGGAAAATTGTTTTAAGCTTTCCCCCTGTAAAGAGAGCCCCACTTGAGTGGATCCCAGTACCCACACAAAGCCCCACTGATTTCAATAGGGGTATGCTTGAGTTGTTTTCTTTGCAGGATCAGTCCTAAGTCCTAAAGTCCTAACCAGGGATAGAATAGTACACCCCTTAGGGTCAAATCTACACAGCTTCCAAGGCCTTGTCTACACTGGCAAGTTTCTGCGCAGTAAAGCAGTTTTCTGCGGTATAACTTCTGAGGTGTACACACTGCTAAGCCACTTATTGCACAGAAACTGAGTTGTCGCAATGCTGTTAAAAAAACATCCCGATGAGAGGCGTACAGCTTTCTGCACCGCGGCTACAGCGCCGCCAGGGTAGACATCTGCTCGATAACAGTGCTGCAATTGGCCTCCAGGAGGTGTCCCACAATGCCTGTTTTCACCTCTCTGGTCATCAGTTTGAAATCTACTGCCCTGCCCTCAGCTGACCAACCATGAGTCCCACCTCTTAAATTCTTTGGGAATTTTGAAAGTCCCCTTCCTGTTTGCTCAGTGACATGTGCCGTGGTCTCAGCGCATCTTTGCAGGTGACCACGCCTGCTCCACGCACCAGGCAATTCCCCGCTTGGAGCAATGCCGAGCTGCTGGACCTCATCAGCATTTGGGAAGAGGAGGCTGTCCAGTCCCAGGAATCAATACCTATGGACAGAAAGGGGCCATGACCAGGACACACTGCAGTGTAGGATCAAAGTGAAGGAACTGCGGAATACCTACCACAATGTGTGGGAGGCAAACTGCCACTCTGGTGCTGTGCCCACGAGCTGCCAGTTCTGCAAACAGCTGGACATGATACTCGGTGGTGACTCCACCTCCACTGTGAAGGCCACTGTGGATACTTCGGTGGCTCAAGTGCAGTTTAGCCCTGCTGAAGTACAGTACCTGCTGCACTGTACTCTAAAGGACAAGGTTGCATATGATACCTGGACATACAGAAATCTTTAACTGTCCTGGGACCCCACCTCCTCCCGTCCCCCTCCCTTTCCCTGTCCCCCAAAGTGCTGATGTGTTTTTTTGTTTGTCTCTCTCCTCCAGTTGTTTTTTAATAAAATAATTATTTTGGTTTGAAAGCAATCTTTATTCCATTAATTGAATGCAAACAGAGCCCTGCAAAGCAACAGGCAATTTTCTTAAACCTTCATAGTGCATCATCTGCACCAATCACAATCACCTCCTAGCATTACAAAGCACTGCACTCCCGAGCATAGCAACAAATAATAGTAGTTTTCAGCTTCAAATTGCTGCCTCAAGGCATCCCTGATCCTTATGGTCCCGCGCTGAACCCCTCTAATAGCCCTGGTCTTTGGCTGTTCAAATTCAGCTTCCAGGCACTGAGCCTCAGCAGTCCTGCCCTGAGTGAAGCTTTCACCCTTCCCTTCACAAATATTATGGAGCGTACAGCACGCGGTTATAAGCATACGAATATTGTCATCAGCCAGATCCAGCCTCCCATATAGGCAGCGCTAGCGGGCCTTTAAACGGCCAAAAGCACACTCAACAGTCATTCTGCACTTACTCAGCCTGTTGTTGAACTGTTCCTTGCTGCTATTAAGGTGTCCCGTGTATGGCTTCATAAGCCACAGCATTAAGGGATAGGCACGGTCTCCCAGAACCACAATGGGCATTTCAACTTCCCTTATGGCGATCTTCTGGTCCGAGAAGAAAGTCTCTGCTTGCAGCTTCCTGAACAGGCCAGTATTCTGAAAGATGCGTGCATCATGCACCTTTCCGGACCAGTTTGCGTTAATGTCTGTGAAACGCCCACAGTGATCCATAAGCACCTGGAGAACCATACAGAAATAACCCTTCCCATTAATGTACTCAGTGGCTAGGTGGTCTGGTGCCAGAATTGGAATATGCGTGCCATCTACCACCCCTCCACAGTTAGGGAAGCCCATTTGTGCAGAGCCATCCACAATGTCACGCACATTGCCCAGAGTCATGGTCTTTCAAAGCAGGATGTGATTAATGGCCCCACACACTTCTGTCAACACGAGTCCAATGGTCGACTTTCCCACTCCGAACTGGTTAGTGACTAATCGGTAGCAGTCTCGAGTAGCCAGCGTCTACAGTGCAGTCACCACATGCTTCCCCAATGACAAGTCAGCTCTCATTCTCGTGTCCTTCCGCCGCAGGGCTGGGGCAAGCTCATCACACAGTCCCATGAATGTGGCTTTCCTCATCTCAAAGTTCTGCAGCCACAGCTCATCATCCCAGACATGCATGACGATGTGATCCCACCACTCAGTGCTTGGTTCCCGAGCCCAAAAGCAGCGTTGCCCTGTGGTCAGCACCTCCATGAATGCCACAAGCAATCTTGTGTCATAGTTATTATGCGTGGCAAGATCAATGTCGCACTCCTCTTGCCTTTGTAGTTCAAGGAATAACTCCACTGTCACTCGTGATGTGTTAGTGAGAGCGAGCAGCATATTGGTCAACAGTGCGGGATCCATTCCTGCAGACCGAAGAGGCACAGCATGCAGTACACAAACCCTTGAAAGATGGCACCAAATGTGGACAGAAGCACAGGGATTGCTGGGATGCGAAGCAATGAATCATGGGGCATTGGGACAGGACCCAGGATGCCCCGCAAACCTCTCCGCCTTCCCACAAGACTTAGTGGCAGAAAAGGAAGAGATGCTCTCTGGGATAGCTTCCCAGAGTGCACTGCTCCGAATAGCGCTGCAAGTGCCACAAGTGTGAACATGCTACTGCCAGGTAGCTCTCAGTGTGAACACACAACAGTGGTTTCCCTTCAGTGCTCTCTCTGAGTGGCTCTGTAACTGCCGGAGATGTAACTCTGCCAGTGTAGATACGCCCTAAGGCTTTGGCTACACTTACACTTCAAAGCGCTGCCGCGGCAGCGCTTTGAAGCGCTAAGTGTAGTCAAAGCGCCAGCGCTGGGAGAAAGCTCTCCCAGCGCTGTCCGTACTCCACCTCCCTGTGGGAAATAACGGACAGCGCTGGGAGCCGCGCTCCCAGCGCTGGGGCTTTGACCACACTGGCGCTTTGCAGCGCCGCAATTTGCAGCGCTGGAGAGGGTGTGTTTTCACACCCTGCTGCAGCGCTGCAAATTTGTAAGTGTAGCCAAGCCCTAAGAAAACAACAAAGGTGGCCTACAGAACACAGTTTGCCTCAATTTTCGAACAGCTCTAGATAAGGTCACATTAAAAGAAACAAAAAACTCTTCAGGAAGATAAACCACAAGGAGTTAGCAGCAAATTCTTGTCATGGATTAAATACTTGTTGAACAACAGGAAATGGATTCAGTGCATAGCTGCTCCTCAGAGTAGAGATAACTTAGTTGTAGGTTATCCCAGGAGCTGAACAGAGAATGGAGTTATTTAAAATGAATGATTTAGAGCAGGATCAGGACAGCAATTTATTGATTATTGTTGATGATGCCAAGCTGGTTTGGTTAGTAAAAATGTATTGGGAAGTAAGAGAAATTCCAGATGGATTTTAAATACTCGGGTGGACTAGGCAGCGTGGTGGCAGATAAAGTTTAGACTGGATAATCATAAGTTAATAAACATTAGCAAAAGGAATCTGAACTTCAGGTACATACTGAAAAGCTGGAAACTTGCAGGGCCTTCTGCTAAAAGACTTTGGAATCTGCGCAAATAACCCCAAGAGGAGTGCTGTTCAGAATGCAGTCACAGTTATTAGAAGCTAATGCAATGTTTAGTTGCATTTAAGAATGGATGAGAATACAGAATGTCATTATGACATTCTATCAATTTATTTTTTTTGGCAAACTCTCTCTCCTACTGTGCCCAGTTCTGTTGGCCTGACATTGAAATCATAGCATAGAGTAAATGGTTCCAGAGTCATGAATGATGGGATTCAAATAAAATGAAAGCAAAAATTAGGATTCCAAAGAAATGAATGGACTGAACATGAGTGAGG
Organism: Mauremys mutica; assembly: GCF_020497125.1. Taxonomy (NCBI): domain Eukaryota; kingdom Metazoa; phylum Chordata; order Testudines; family Geoemydidae; genus Mauremys; species Mauremys mutica. The sequence goes on along the minus strand of NC_059078.1, from coordinate 28,155,396 downwards.
TATTCAGAATTCTGAAAGGCACAATAAAACCCGATAGGTCCTTTCGTGACTTTGTTCCATAACAACGTAACACTCAATAAAACTAAACGAATGAGAGAGTAAACCATAAAAAGTAGATACCACTTTATTGCGGCTTATAGTCAATCTGGAATCTACAGCTGTAGTAGGTGATCAAGTGAAATACTATGGATAGGTCTTTAAAAAGGCTGGATAATTTCAGTACTAACAACAATTGTAGATATATGCAAGCCAAGATAAAAGGGTAATCAAATCTCAAACAAACTCCACCTATAGGAATTCAAGGGAATAAGAGAACAAACAGATTCTACCTATAAGGAATCAAACACACACACAATTCACAAGGTGGTGTGTGAAGTTTTTGACATAATTTGAAAGATCCTGTATATTACTTCCAGAGGCAAGGGACCTGATTCTCTATTGCCTGGGCAGCATGTGTAATCCCTTACCTCTTGTGCTTAAGTGTCTGTAAAATGCTATTATCCAGATCTGGTAGCACTTTACACCCACTCAGCACAGGTATAGATGACTCCACGGGTTACAGGGCAGACAATCAAGTCCAAGGTGCTCAACTCAGAATCCTGACCTCATGTAGCAGGCCTTTGGTAAAGAAACAGACACTGTCCATTGAGATTAAATCAAACTAACCCTTTAAACAGTACTAATTAAAGTGACATTGCCAGATTACAAGCATCTTAAAAATACACTGAGCATTTTCATACCTGTGTAATTAATACAAGGAAGTTCTAAATAATCAAATTTACTTTTCAGTATTTATGGTTTGTTTACTTTCTGCATTTCACCAATTTTGACAATGAAAGTAGATTGGCCAGTTTCACTTTGGTTTCTGGTCAGCGTCAGTATAGCCTAGATCAGGGGTCGGCAACCTTTCAGAAGTGGTGTGCCGAATCTTCATTTATTCACTCTAATTTAAGTTTTCGCATGCCGGTAATACATTTTAATGTTTTTAGAAAGTCTCTTTCTATAAGTCTATAATATATAATTAAACTATTGTTGTATATAAAGTAAATAAGGTTTTTAAAATGTTTAAGAAGCTTCATTTAAAATTAAATTAAAATGCAGAGCCCCCTGGACCGGTGGCCAGGACCTGGGCAGTGTGAGTGCCACTGAAAATCAGCTCGCGTGCCGTCTTCGGCACACGTGCCATAGGTTGCCTACCCTGGCCTAGATGGAGATTCTATAAGGCTGGTGCATAACTGATTGGAAAACTGTTCCCAGAGAGTAGTTATTAGTGGTTCACAATCAAGCTGGAAGGGTACATCTAGTGAGGTCCCACAGGGATCGGTCCTGGATCCGATTCTGTTCAATATCTTCATAAATGTTTAGATAATGGCATACCCAGTACACTTGATACCAAGCTAGCAGGAGTTGCAATTGCTTTGTAGGATAGTATTAAAATTCAAAATGATCTGGACAAATGGGAGAAACAGTCTGAAATAAACAGGATGAAATTCAGTAAGGACAAATGCAAAGTACTCCACTTAGGAAGGAACAACCAGTTGCACACATACAAAATGGGAAATGACTATCTAGGCAGGAGTACTGCGGAAAGGGAACTGAGGGGTCATAGTGGATCACAAGCTAAATATGAGTCAACAGTGTAACACATTGCAAAGTAAACGAACATCATTCTGGGATGTATCAGCAGGAGTGTTGTAAGCAAGACAGGAGAAGTAATTAATCCACTTCACTCCATGCTGATAAGGCCTCAGCTGCAGAATTGTGTCCTGTTCTAGGTGCCATATTTCAGAAAAGATATGGACAAATCTGAGAAAGTCCAGAGGAGAGCAACAAAAAATATTAAAAGGTCTAGAAAACATGACCTATGAGGGAAGATTGAAAAAATTGGTTTTGTTTAGTCTGGAGGAGAAGACTGAAGGGGGACATCATAACTTTCAAGTACATAAAAGGTTGTTACAAGGGTGAAGAATTGTTCTCTTTAACCTCTGAGGATAGGACAAGCAGCAATGAGTTTAAATTGCAGCAAAGGCGGTTTAGGTTGGACATCAGGAAAAACTTCCCCACTGTCAGGGTAGTTAAGCACTGGAACAAATTGCCTAGAGAGGTTGTGGAATCTCCATCATTGGAGATTTTTAAGAACAGGTTAGACAAACACCTATCAAGAAGGATCTTGTTATTACTTAGTCCTGCCTTGAGTGCAGGGGACTGGACTGGATGATCTACTGAGGTCCCTTTCAGTCCTGTACTTCTCTGATTCATTTCCCTTCCTATTGTGATTTTAGAGCACTAGCACAATGCAGCAGCTTTTGATTTGCAAGCAGTTGAGGAGAATGTTTAAACTCCAGAACAGTGTTGTCACCAAACTTCACACCTACCAACATTAACAGAAGCACCATTATCAATATTTTAAAACAAAATTCTAACTTTTAGCCTAAGCTTCTTGAATATATGTGGGGCTGCCGGGTTTCCTAAATTGCTACAGTGACCTGATTTGATGTCTACTTTTCAGCAAAACAGTTTTTAAGTCAGCTGTTGAGGGGGGGGGGGGGAGGTTTAAATCTAAGGATATTTGCTGGAGATTGTTAACGTATTATCTCATACTCCAGGCTGTTCATGCAGGCACTGACTGCTTTCTGAACACTTGCCACAGATGGCAGCTGTTAATTGAAAAACTTCTTATAATTAAATTCACCCATGACTTCAGAATTCTACGAAGGATGTGTTTGTTTGCTGAATTACATGTTTAATAAGAACTGAATGCAGATTTTAGAACCATTAATTATCTTCCTAGGGTCTCTCTAAGGCTCAACAGCCTAAGGGTCACAGGTTCAAGCCCATCTGTCACCATCCCAGCATGCACCAAGCAGTTTTTATACTGTGATGGAGGTGGTTCATCTGATAAGGCATATGATCTTGGAGACTCTATGTACATTAAAAAAGGCAATTCGGATCTCTGTGTGGCAGCATTTGAGAGGTATATATAATCTCAGCATTATAGTGACTAAAATAATTTATATATGTATTCGCTCATGTTATTCTGGAGCAGAAAGCAGCAGAGAACCTCAAACATCCTTATTAGGACCAACCCTTTTTCACTTAAAGGATTTTTCTGAGATACTTCTAAAATAACAAAGGAAAGATGACTGTATTAAATTAAACCCCAATAATAAAGCAAGCTGACATATGGATTTTACAATAGCATGCAGGTTGACATATTTGGCACAGCCAATGTCTGTAAATCAGTGAGACTTTCCCCTGTACTGGTATTTCACAGGTAGTTTGGTTGGTTGGTTGGTTTGTTATGAATAAATTGTATGGAATCCTATTTATTGCTGTTTGCACCACAGAAACTGTATTTCTCCCAAGAAAACCATAAACAGAGTTCTCTCTTAGTCTGGGCGAGTGAGCAATCGAAAAGAAAAATACAAATCCCACTCAGAGATATTGAAATTAGTTGCTTCTAGGTCATTTATTAGCACCAGGTCACCCATCACTACTGCGAGCAATCAGAATCAGAGACCATCATTTTGATTGATACTACAGTAATTTTATGGTAAGTAAAAAAAGAAGTCATTGGCCTCTAATCCTAAATTTTTGAGAGAAGAGGTTTTCTTAATTAAAAACCCTGGCACAAGGGCTAGTCTCCCAAAAATAAATCTGTGACGGCTGCTCAAATCATGCTAGCATATGCATACCAGCCCCTGATTATCCCCCTAATGTTCATTTGAACATTAACACAGGAAAAGTTTAGATACATGTTACAATGAAACTGGCCCACTTAATGAAGCAAAGTACTTCAGACTTGGAGTCTGAGCCAATGTTATCCAAGGTAACCAAGATAAGGGGCTTCAGACATTATATGATTTTTCCATGTTCCAAACCAAAATGGAAAGCAGTGAAAGGAGACAGCAAATATTTCTTCTGTTTTTCTTCCCTTTATTTGGAGTTTTTGGGCTGCCATATATATTTTCAACTAAATAAAAAAGTTTAGAGCTCCATCACCAGTCAGATTATCCAGACCATTGTTGTACTACTAGATTGGACAGTGTCCCAAACAATAAGCTGTTTTTAGAAAACCAGGGATTCATCCTCTTATGTGGCATGAGGGAGGGATTTAGACTTAATTTAGCACCATTTAGAAAAGATTACCCCTTAATTGCAACAGGAGCTGGCAGACATGGGCAGCAATGAAAAGCTTTTATCCAGTAAATCTTCCAATGACTAGAGACAACTACACGGTCGGAAGCGAAGAGGCACCAAACTGAACTAACCACGAACTTGTCTGTCAGCTGAATCTGGAATCCTATCTCTGGCCCAGTGGAGAGGCCTCCTCATGTGCAAGAAAAGGTGGGGGAGGGAGGGAGGAGAAAAAAAAACACCACAATTCTTTAGGCGCAGCTGCTGGCTCTTTTGCATATTCAACATAACCCCCAGGAAAGACACAAACCCTTCATTCATCATCATGCAAATTAGAGAGACGCTGAAGGCTGGAGAAGCTGCCACCATGCACAGGGAAAGTCCACTCTTAAAAATGTTTTTAAATAAAAACACAGACCCCTTAATGGTCTATAGAGATATTATATATGGAGAAATGCTGATTATTCAGTTTTAATATCAACAGGTTAGGTAATTAGTTTGCAGACTGGCAAACAGCCTGGGGTAAAACAGAGATTTGATCATTCACCTTTATGATGCAACAGCCTGTGTACCCTACACTGGATGGGGAGGGTTCTGAGTTACTACAGAGAATTCTCAGGTGTCTGGCTGGTAGGTTTTGCCCACATGCTCACAGTCTAACTGATCCCCATATTTGGGGTCAGGAAGAAATTTCCCCTGGGTCAGATTGGCAGAAACTGGGGGATTTTCACCTTCTTCTGCAGCATAAGTCACTTGCAAGTTTAAACTAGTGTAAATATTGTTGGTTCTCTGTAACTTGAAGTCTTTAAACCATGGTTTGAGGTCTTCAGTAACTCAGCCAGAGGTTAGGGGTCTATTATAGGAGAGGATGGGGGAGATTCTGTGGCCAGCAATGTGTGAAAGATCAGACTAGATGATCACAATGGTCCCTTCAGGCCTTAAAGTCTATGAGTCTAATCTGCAAAGGCCTGAACTCAGGGTGATGTCTCTTTCTCAAACCAGATGACATGCAGTGTCATGCTCCATGAATTTTATGGCACTATTTGCACTGTTCCAGTGACAGGCAGAGGCCATAAGGCTACCCTAAATGGGCAGCAAGGAATTCGCTCAGCCTGATCTTTTCCAACCCCTGCCAGATATAGGGGGCGTTGTCAAAGTACTGCTGGGCTCCAGTGATCCCCAACTGCCTAGAAGGCCTTTACAAGTCTGTATAATTTGAAGAAACCCAGAGACTGTTCCAAGGCCTCATCTATACACCAGTTTACTTACATTGTTTTTTAAAACATATTTGATTAAATTGGTGTAAACCCCTGTGTGGTTTACCTGTGCCCAGGCAACAAGCTAAAGTCAAAATAAGCCTGATCTAAACTGAATTTAGAATGTCCCACAGATTGTTGTACTGGTTTAATTAATCAAAACAATTTAACTTCTGTGTTTAGACAAAGCCTTACATCAGGGGCTGAACTACCTTCTCTTCCATCCACCCGCACCCCGCTGGCAGCTTCAGGGATTGGGGGAATGCAAAGATGGTGTTACAGCTAATCTTGGTTCATCAAAAGCAGCAAAGAGTCTTGTGGCATCTTATAGACAAACAGACGTTTTGGAGCATGAGCTTTCGTGGGTGAATACCCACTTCGTCGGATGCTCTATAAGATGCCACAAGACTCTTTGCTGCTTTTACAGATCCAGACTAACACGGCTACCCCTCTGACACTTGGTTCATCAAGGTGACTAGGAGCTGGGTGAGGGGAAATTGGGACTGTTTGAAACTGGGAACCAGTGGGGCAGAAGGAGGTGGGAGGGAGACAGATCTGATGAGGAGAAGCAGCAAAGAATCCTGTGGCACCTTATAGACTAACAGACGTTTTGCAGCATGAGCTTTCGTGGGTGAATACCCACTTCTTCGGATGCAAGACTTGCATCCGATGAAGTGGGTATTCACCCACGAAAGCTCATGCTGCAAAACGTCTGTTAGTCTATAAGGTGCCACAGGATTCTTTGCTGCTTTTACAGATCCAGACTAACACGGCTACCCCTCTGATACCTGATGAGGAGACTGAGTGTGGAGGGGACAGGACTGGTACTGGCTAGGCAAGGAGACTGGAACAAGAAGGAGTTAGGGGAGAGGAGAGATAGATACACTCAGAGATGGGATGAGAAGCCTGGAGTGGAGATGGGAAGACTGGGCCTGGGAGCCATTGGGATGGGGAATGTGGGTAGAGATGAGGTGGACGAGTGGGGGAGAGACAGATCAGAGAATGAGCAGGGAGGGGGTGACTGGGAATGGCTAAGCAAGGAGAATGGGACTGGGACAAGAAGCATGAAAAGCAGAGAGACTAGGACTGGGTAGGTGAGAAGGCAGGCACTGGAGTGAGGAAACATGGGTGGGTAAAAGAGAAAGGACTAAAAGAGGGACAGGATGGAGGGTGATGAGGCAGAAGAGTCTGTGCCCACTAAAGCACACTCTCCTCTAGCGCCTGGAGTGGAACCCAACATTCCTGAGACTCAATTTCTCTACTGTTGCCAAATATCCTCTACCGTCACCAACTTACTGGCACAGTGTCTCTCTCATCCCCTTCTGGTGCTGGTCTACATAGAACCTTACAACCTACTGCTGCTATTTGCTCCTAGGACGATCCCTAGGGTAAAGAACAAACATTTATAGCCTGGACCAAACATGTGGCGAGTGTCCACACCAGCCTTAACAAACGTATTAACTACTTTGAGTTAGTCAGCAATCAACTCGAGGTACAAAAGTCTACTGAAGACATACCCTCAACCCTTCTCTCCACTCGGAAAAAAATGTTTAAATCCTTGTGTAGAGGTGGCAAGTTGTAGGTTTAACAAATATTAGTTAGATAAGATTAACCCTAGACTCCCCTCCAAGTCTCACCTCAACCAGCTAACACGTGTTAAAGCAACTTGCCTCATCTACACTAAGATTTTAACACATTAAAATACTTGTTTTTTTAACCCTAGCGTAGACATACATGCATGTGTGCACGTGCACATAGACACATACACAGTCCATGTCTACATTCACTGGTAGCGGTTAAACCATTTTCCTAATTAACTTTTCTTAAGCATTTCAGTTTACCTTTAATATTAGACCTATGCAATAACTAGTCCCTACAAAGAGTTTATAGAATGCATTATTTGAATAAGACACTTGCGTTTTGTTATGTATAGGGATAGTAATAATACTTTGTTCATTTACATATTCAGACTGCTTTACAAACAAACATATCAATGCACAGTACCTCTTTGTTGGTATATTAATGCAAAGAGGCTGTCTTTTTGCTCTTTCCTCCCAGGCCTGAGTATGTAGGAATTGCTTGTATGCAGGTGGTAGAGCTATCGCGACACAGCCAAGCCGTGATGGCCAGCTCAGATGACCGCTACAGAGCTACTTTTGGAGAAGAGCGATGAAGCTTTATTAACTTTTCTATAGCTCTGGAGTCAGGAAGGGAAACGTATCCATATAGTTTCAACAGGAGTAAGATGCATAACTCCACTCTTGCCATTCAAATATAAAAATGAAGTATAAATGCTATAAGCAAGAGCAGAATAGAGCCCCAAAGTAGGTCGAAGGACATACATGAGCAGATTTAAAAAAAAAAAAAAAAAGGTATGAGGAAGCAATACTTTTTGCCTATATAAGGGCTGATCTCATATTCACAGCTGGAATCTGAGCAAAGCTGTAGGCACTGCTGTATCTATTATTACACTGTTAGTGGATGCCATTTTCATGCCCTTCTCAGCATTGTGAGAGGTTCTCTGGTGCAGTAAAGACAGACTTGGGGAAGGGGGAGAGAGGAATTTCTAGCTGTCCCTATATCCATTGCTCACATGTTCCCTTGCTGTAACACTTCCACCATTAAATCGTTTTTTCAGCCTGATAACATCTTTGTAAGAAATACAAATCAAGGAGATTTATCTCCAGTCCTGAAATTTCACAAACCTCAACACTACAGCAGGATAAGAGGCATGCAATATCATCATGCTATACTGCAGTGTCATAGAGAGCAGGATCAAGATCTAAGCTATTTTTAAAGCTGTCTGATAAAAGACAATGAGAAGAGTTAAACAATTTGATCATGAAAGCCTTCCAGTTTGCAGTAACAGGCAAACAAACAATAAGCTTTGGCCTCTTTTGGTAAGCTTTGGCAATCTTTTACAAGTAAACTGATTTATAGTCCCATTTAAAAGGAGACCCAGTGGAACAAAATCCAAAATCTGGATTGTCTCCATGTCTTCCGGAGGCAGTATTCCTTTTACACCCAGTGCCTATTGAAGCACAATGCTACATAGTCTTCATACAAAGCCTAACATTATTTACAGTGCCACAAAGCTAATATGCAACTAACACAGCATGGCATAAACCGGTCAGAATTATCACATTCCTACACAGCTGACCTTGCTACAGAAAAGAACAATGGAAATAAAATTAGAAAAAATACATTCTTTATGAAGTGTACTTAAAAACACAATGTCAACCTTAATAGCATCCCATGCCTACTGTGAGAAAATACAGGACGGGACTAGTTTGAAAAGAGGAATAAAGGACTATACTGAAGTAGAAGAGGCACAGTAGACCACAGGGTCAATAAATGTTCTTTCCAACTGGTTCTCACAATTCCAGTATCTAAGAACCTTACAATCTATTAAAGTATTGTCACAGCTTTGCCAAGGAGAAAACCACACTGGATCCGTGAAATTCCAAGACACATTCTCCAGCTGCAGTCCAACACACTGACGGGAACGAAAGGAATGAATGCCTTACTATGTTCCCTGCAAACCATAACAATAGGAAGGTCAGAGGGAACATCAGACCAATTTTTATGGTAACAGGCTTTGTGTCACAGCTAAAAAGTCCATTTGCTTGAGTCCCCAATAACTCATTTATATTTTAGAGCATCTGGCCTCTCAGGGTAAGTGAAAACAACAAACGACCTCAAAAGGCACATAGTTTATAATGTAAATCCACAGCAGCTATTATGGAAACTATATGTACTTCCATTATAAGGTGGCTTGGCACCCTAGAAACCTATTCTTTAAAGGCATTACACTTCATATTCTACTCCCACACACATTTGTCTTGGGAGAAATATACACACCAAACAGGTCAGGATTTTGGGTTAGCAGGAAAAACTGGGAAGTTTTAAAGAGATATTGCCTGTCTCCCTTTCCATAAAGTAATAGATCAACTTACTTGCTCTCGAGTTTTGGGGGGCCACCCTGGAACAGAGATCTATCTGGATAGCTGCTACCTCTTCAAATCCATGTCAGCGCCTCCCTGTGCCCCAACAAGTACCCTTGGGTCATTAACCCACAGGATGAGTGGAGAATTTCAACAACAGAAAGCCAGAAGTTACCTTGATAAAGATTCCCTGCCCCCGCCAACCCAGCTCGACCCCTCACCCCAGGAGCCTCTATACAAGTCCCATACACTTGCCCTTGGGTTCCCTCACTGTGTCTTTAACAAAAATAAATAAAGAGGCTCCCCAATTTCCAAGCAGTTGAAGAATGCTGCCAAAATGGACATAAAGATTCACACTCTAGGCCTGCCTTCGCTCATTGCTGGCAAACCCCTGAGCACAATACAGCTGCTCTCCACCTGCCGCTCCTCAGCCTGAGGTAGAGAGCAGAACTTAGCAGCAGGGGCCGAGGGGGTACGGCCAGTCCAGGCTCACTGTAGTCCCAGTCAAGCTCCGCCTCACTATGTCCATATATCCTCTTGCCCACTGCAGCACCGTCTAGTGGCGTCTTTATCCCTGGCATAGTTAGCCGGTACCCCAGCAATAGGCGATACCATCTCTAAGGAAAACCGTGAAGTGCACATGGTTTTACTGACTTACAGCTCCTCTGGAGTCCATTTAAGGGTCACTGTTGTTGCCGTCAATAATCAGTCTTATGCATGTGGGGAAGGAACTATAAAAATATACCGGAAGGATTTCAAAACTGATAAGAATGCAACAGATAACCAGAGGCCCCTACATGAAACACAAGAGACCCAAGCTGGGAGTAACACAGAACTTTAGTGAAAGAGCAGGCATTCCTGATCACTTGAGACCCTCCCCAGATTCCCTTCATGACAGGCAACGCTAAAAGTGTCACAGCAGTCAACATACATGAGGTCTGCACTCCACTGTTCATTCTGAAGTCATGCTGAAAAGCTACATACCTTACTTTTTGTTGTTGTTGTTGTTTAAATCTGGAACCTAGATACTTCATCCTGCTAAACAAATCAATCAATGAAGTCTTACCACTATATCCAACAGCAGCTGTGGAACACAGTATAAGGCATATTTTTATATATAAAATGACCGTCACCTGTTTTAGAGTATGAGTATGAATGGAAATCAGTTTTCCACTTGCAAGGTTCAGGAAATGTGCCAGAGCATGTCCGTGTCTGCATTCTCTCCTGCTGTCGGCCAAGGTGGCCCAACGATATTCGTTGCGGGGTCTGCTTCCTTCATGGCAGTGTCAAGTTTGCCTGTCATGGGCTGTATCCTACTAGGTCATCAAGTCAGCCTGGGATACTGTGTGTGCCACTTGATGCAATCCTTGAGGCATAGTTTGGGACAGCCAGCCTTCCTACTTACTGCCTTTTTTCAAGTTCACTGTACAGAACTTCCTTAGGCAGTCGATTGTTATCCATACATATGCTGTGGCCGACCCAGGTCATTTGCCTCCGCGCTTGCATGGCTTCCACACTCAGCATGGCTACCAGCTGTAGAACTTCATTGTTGGTGATTTTGTCAGACTATAGGCAATGTAACAATGTAATACCAGTTGAATCCAGCATGTTGTTTTGGGGGTTAAGTCATGTATGTTCACACGTTGGTTCAATCTTTGTTATTACAGAATGTGGCATATGAATACAAATACAATTATTTAAGGGTGGGGGATTCAAAGAGCTGAATTACCCATCTCAAAACTCCCAGTAATTACAAGTGAACTTAAATACTGCTTTATCAAATAACTAGGGCCAGTTCTAGGTTCCCTACTATTGGGGGGGGGGAAGAGGGGCACAAGGGGGATATTTTGGAGGCTCTGGATGTCACTATTTAAAAAAAAGTAACAACCTTCCAGGAGTCCAGGGGCTAGTTAGACCCCTGGATAATCTTGGATTTTAAGAGTTTAAAAAAGTAAAACATGGATGTGTCAGTATTTTGCTGTGATTTAGAATTTATCTAAAGGATGAAGACTTCATAGTGTACATATTTTGGCCTTTCTGACAATATCTTGGGTGCCCTTGAAGATCATCTGTCTGGATAATAACTAGCGGCTGAAAGTCAGTGCTGTCGCATGGGTGTGGTAGTTGGGCCAAGAAAGCCACCATCTGTGCAGTCTCCCTCACACAATCAATGAAATTGCTGCATGTAAGTTAGCTGTAGAGTAAGAGCAATAATGGGTATAGTTACCTCTGTTACCACAATGGTCTAGGTAGGACTCTTGGTTTGGCATGGCATAGATACAAGCCATACTGCAGCTCTACACCAAACGGGGGTAATTCAGACAGTCAAAATGGCTGAGAACTTAAAAACTGGATGCTAACAGACAACAAGTCCCGGTATGATTGAACCTGGTGATATTCTAAGCAGAGAGCGCGCTCAGCCATGCTAGCAGCTGTTTCCATCACTTCACTCTGACTCAGACATTCTAGGCTTCAGAGTGACAATCCTGGAATCTTATCATCTAGATTCTCAGTGGTTTTCATATCACAAAGGATATTGGTACAAGACTTCAGAATAAATTTATTTTTACACTCACTCATTTACAGACTCCAATTCAGCCAGGTATTTAAGCACGTACCTAAGTTTAAGCACATGAAAGTCTTGTTTCATTGGGACTACCCAGATGCTTAAAACGAGGTCTCAGATTAAGCCTCTTGCTGAATCAGAGTCATGATGAAGAACAAAAAGTCATGTTAATAAAGCAAAGCAACACTTCCTCTTTAAAAGATACTGTAAGAAACTATGGGAATAGTTGCTCTCCCCAAGTGTACTCTGTGGGAAAGTTTAAGATGTCTACACTGAGGCTAATTAAAAATTCACTAATAGTCTAATGTGGAGTTACCAGCGCTACTTCTTCCCACGCCCTTCCAGGACGTCAAAGTTCAAGACCCCGAACAACATTAGATAACCAGGAGATGCCCTGTTAAAGTAAAGTAATCTTTTCTGCACAGTACACCCAGACAACATTAAGGGTATGTCTACACTACCCACATTACAGCGCGGCCACAGCAGCGCTGTGACATGGGCAGTATAGACACGCTCTATCGCCAGGGGAGAGTTCTCACAGTGATTTAAAAAAACAAACACCCCTAACGAGCAGTGGTAGCTTTATCACTGGGAGCGCCATTCCCGGCAATAAAGCGCTGTCTATACTGGTGCTTTTCAGCGCTAAAACTTGTGTCGCTCAGGGGGATGTTTTTTCTGAATGACAAAAGTTTTAGCGCTGAAAGTGGCAGTGTAGACACAGCCTAACTCTGCCCCCTTCACTGTATGACTCAGTGACTCCACCTTTCTGAGCTTCCCTCCTATGGAAAGTCATGGAATGATCACACAATCTAAAAGCCAGCTAAGTGAAGTTAATGTATAATTAGTTGGAACACGCCCCCAGCAACACAAGAGGGACTTACCCTTATGGTATCCAAAGTATCTTGTGACAAATAAACTGCCCCACTTAATCAAGCAAAGGGCACACCAATAACCTCAAGTTATCAAGATTTGAGACTGCTGTAGTATCTCCACCAATAAAGTCTATGCTCTACTACTGACAAACTGATCTCTGCTCTTAACTTCTACTCAAATGAAATGCACTGATTAGCTTTCCTTTGAACTTCTGGCTGGATGCTTTTAAAGATAATTGTTTTTATTGTCTCATAATTATATTGTTACACACAGTGATAAATAATGTCTAGAAAGATACCACTCCTTATGTGCTATCTGTACTTTGTCCGGAAGCACTTTGATGCTGATTTTTCATTTCTTTTTCTATTTGACATTTTTCATCAACTATGAAGTGCCTGGTGGTACATCTGCACTGTCACAATAATAATATAATGGATCCAGTAAAACATCATTTAACAGCTACGATATAATCATAAATGTAAGATAGAGATTAATTTTAGTTGTGTGTGCAGCAAAATTTATATACGGAAGCTCCCAAAACTATAAAGTAAACCTGGTGAAGTTCAGACAAGAGTATTCAGTGATGCCAAATGTCATTTTATTGAAAGTCTCACAGTACTGGATATTTTACTTCAAACCCCAGCGCTTGGAGACAATTTTACCAAAAAACGTTTCTAGCCGTCATGGCTGAGGAGAAAAAACTTGAAAATATGATCAAAAGTCACCCTGAAGGTTCAAATACTAGAATGCAAATAAAAAATTTTAAAAAATCTCGTTAATTAAGGGCCTTCCTCATGCTTTTTTTAATATTTTGAGCTGCCAATACTAAGTATTGCTGATAACAGTAAACACAGTAAAGAAGAGAGAAAATGAAACTGTGTTCTAGTTCCTCAAATAACCTTATGAAGGAAACAATCCTCAAAACTCCCCTTGGTATCACTGTTCCAATATTAATAATAATAATAAAAAAGATCTACTCAGGCTATAAAATGTTCTGTTTCCCAACTCCTGTGTTATCTCACAACAATAAAGACAAACAAGAAAAACTTTGGGTTTAAAATGAAGTGTTCTAAATAACAGCTCTGATAGAAGTTGATCACATGTTTTTACAAGTTTGAAATACAATCCCAATGTTTGTAATTTCATTAGAGCATAAACTTACACAAGATACAGGGCAGGAAGTCTAAATGCTTCCCAGATCTACGGCTTTCTATTGTCACAGATGGAGACTTCAACCAAGTGCCAAAAACACAGTTTCCAGCTGTGTCCATCGAAACCACACAAGGGCCAACTAACAGCTCAACATCCTCCCAAATGGCCACAGGCAGAAGGACCATGACCCAAAGCCTGTGTGCATCTAGGTGTTATGCGGGACAGTACCATGAATTTCAAGGAACACCTTACCAAGACCTTGCTGAAAATAAAGACAAGAAACAATCTGATCAGCAAACTAGCTGATTCATCCTGGGGAGCCAATGCGCAGACATTAAGAAGCTCCAGACTTGCCTTGTGTATTCTGTAGCAGAACAGTGCACCCTGGTGTTGCACAGCTCCTCTCTCACAGAACTGGTGCACACTCAGCTGAACTGAATTGTGTAAAACTACTAAGAAACATGAGATCAACCAACCTGGCCTGGCCAACAATCCTGTCCAACACTGCCCCTTCTGAGATCAAGCAACAAGTCACTGTGTAGAATTTGCTCCTTAAGGTGCAAGACTTGCCACATCTACCCCTGTTTCAAGACAAATCTAATTCCTGATCTACAGTGTTAGTGCGAGGCACCCTGTTTGGACTATTTCTTTCAAGAACGTCTATGTCACCTCCAGATTGTGTACTAGGTGACAAGAACAAGCTTCAAAACATAGCCAATGCCTATCTTGTGACAGATTCAACAGTCCAGCCCCAGGGCTCTGACCTTCCACGCCACCTGTTGGCAAAGCTCAATCTCATAAAATGTGGTGCCTTCATCAGTCTCCCCTTTGACATCTTCAGACTGGCCACTGCAGCAATCATATACTTGTAGGCTGCATTCCTTGGCAAGGGCTGCTGGTTCCTCATGGACATGCACAATGCCCTTTCCTCACTACTGAATGGTTAAGATATTTAGACTAATATGCTTGACCTGAATGTCTACATAAATGCAAATAAGAAGTGCCCATCTCTGTAGGGGAAACAAGATGCTTTTTTTTTTTAATATACCATTGATCAGTTAGCACGTGATAAAATCCTCATGTAAACAAAGCAGTTGTAGTTTTCACACTTGTGGGCAGGTGAGGTAAAACCTAAGCTCCCCCCAAACTCCACACACCACACAAACATCTCCCTCTTTGCCAGCCCACATTAACTAAGAACCCCACAGAAGACCGACTACCTCCTTGGAGTTAGTGGAGACTGGTGCGCTTTGGGTAGGTAGGTCTGAAAAGACGTGAGACTCTCTGGGTAAACTACAAGGGGTCTCCTTTTTAAATGTTTCCTCATACATTTTACACCAAGAAAATAGAAAATTCAATTGGTCTAGGAAGTGGAAGTGTGTTAAATTTGGAGACTAAATTCTGTCATTACAACGTGGAATTGTTCTGCTCAAAGGGCAAAAATCTTCACAAAATCTTAACTATGGAGCCAATAGGGACACCTCTACAACCTTCAACAGAAGGTCATGACATGACTCCAGAATTACACTAATTTCTCACAGGAAAGATGCATTGGAAAACATACAATAACTCTCAGGAAGAATTTTCGTTCAGAAGCCAGGAAATAAGATTAATTTAAATGGCTGTTTAAAATCTCCAGGAGACAGGCTGTAACTCTGAGCTTTGTCTGAACCACCACCCACCATTGCAACTCCAGCGGAGAGTCCTAGAGCAGGCTAAGTAAGCAGCTCCAGTAGTGCCAGCATAGACTGGCCCAGTCCTACAGCAATGATGAGAGATTGTGATAATGCTCAATGTGGACAACTATTCATAGTGAAAAGGGTCAGTGTAGACAAGTATTTATGTATAGTGAAAACATCTGTCTGTAGTCAGCATCTCATCCTTCCTCTAGTCCCCCAATTGGGAGTAGAAAACCTCTACATTAGGAGATTGTAAATCAAACTATTAAAAAATGAACTTTTTTTTTTTAAAGATCATAAACAGAACTTTCAAAAACTACATTCTTAAAGTGTGCATTGTATTGATTCAAGTATTTTTTGTTCTTTTTATAAAGAATTGGTATAGAAAATATAAACAGGACAGAGTCTACTAGGTTTTCTCACAATGCGGGCACAGTTGCCAAAAATACATACACCAAGTAGGTAAACATCTGAGAAACAAACAGCCATGTCCAGCTGAGAGATATTATGTTATATATATTTCCTAACAACGTTAAATAAATTTTTAAATTATGTATTATGTTAGTTGTGTGTTACAGTGAAATTTGCATTTAAAATGATTAGGTTTGATGTGTTCAAAGAGATTCTGTAACATAGTTCACCAAGGCCACATTAAATTAGCTAAACCCAACCACTCAGTGCTTAATTGCCTGCACTGTTTCACAAATGTGAAAACAACAGAGCTGATCTAATGGACTCTATTTCAGGGAGTTAGAGTGCTACCTAGCAATTCTTGATTAAAATTTTCCTTTGAATGTGGATTTTTAGAATTTTCAAGTGCACTGCTCTTCCTGTGAATTCACAATTCTGAATTCACATAATCTCTAAACAGAACTAAACGGATGAGTTTCAATCAAGGATTAACCTCCAGTAGCAAATCATACTCACTATTTCCCTCAATTTACACTCTTGCAAAGGTAATGAGGGAAAGAGCCTTAAGACACCCACTGAAATAACAGTATAACTCGGTTGTAATGCTATATATTATAGAACCAAACTCTTTGAAAATTAGGTGTTTGGGGATTTGGTTATTGTTCTGTTTTTTTAAAGCATCGAATGATTCACCAGAGTCCTGTAGTCATCTGATCTTGACTGAGATCTTTTGGCCCTGGACAAAATAAGGGAGTTCCACACCCCCGCCCTGGTTTAGATTTTATTTAAACCAGCTGTGTTCACAAACCAGCTATCCCCATTTCCTGCACATAAAATGTCCCTAACTCATTTCAAATGGAAGGAGGGGGGCAGAGGAGGGAGCAGAAAAACAGGAACGAAAAACAAAACAAAACAAAAAACTGTCGCTGCAATTGCAAAATAAAACCCAAACATCAGTAACAGCACCTCACTAAGCATCCAAACTACAACTTGTTCGCTCTCCCATTGAATGCCAAGGCACTACTCCAAGGAAGTGCTAATGCAGAGTCTGGCATTGCCAAGGGAAAAAAGGGTCACTACGATCCAAGTCATTAGATTTCAGGGTCTATGTTCCCATTAAGTCTCCCATTTTGTAAGTAATTAGTGCACAATGTAGACTGCACTTTTTTTTTCTTGCTGTTTTTAGAAAAGTTGTAACAAAGGCTCTTTGAAAACCTGGCCCTTAACTCACCCTACACTCAAAAGGGCCTCATGATCAAAGACGTGATTTTGTATATACACTTGTTTATATGCAAGTTTTAGGAGTACAAACAGCACCTGCGAATGGTTCGGTGGTTCAGCTATTACCTGGATTGCCAATTCATGATTTTAAGTGCAAGTCTCATAAGGTTTTCCTAAAAAGATTCAGCTCCTTAAGTCATGGAATTACAGGAGAAACTCAGGTTTAATTTTTTTTTTTTAATTAGTTTCCAGCACTCATGGTTGCAGAGAAAAAACTTGAAAACATAAAACCAGAAGGCAAATACAAAGAACTGCATATTTATCAGTTTTTAAAATCTCAAGATTGTTTTGTGGCCTGATTCATGATTTCCGACACAGGGCATTGGCAACAATGCTAATGCACTTGGCATGTATGAAGCAAAAGTTTTGCTTGTGCAAAACTGTGCCCCCTAGTTTGAGGGGCAGCTTTGGAAAACGTTGCCCCACAGAAAACTACCCCAAAACTATAATGAATTAGCCCACAGATTGAACTCATATGGATCCAATATGCTGCTGTAAACCGCACCACTAGAAAGGAATCATGACACCTGTATGGAGTCCCACTGATTTCAATTAATATTTTGCAGGGTTGGGCCTTTCCTGATCCATGAACTAAAATCTCATGGAGCCCAATTCTGTTCCCACTGAAAACCATGATCATATAAGAAGTTGTTACAGAGAGATTATATTACAGAGCACATCTAGGGCCCAATCCTCCTCCCAGTGGAGTCAATGCAAATTTTGCCATTGAAGTCAATGAGAGGATTGGGCCCCTAGTACATCCCCATACAAATTTAGATTTGGACACGACTCCTCTGAGCACCTACAAGAAAAAAAAAATTCATTATGTCAGCCCACAACAGGGTAAAGCAAACAGAAATGCTGTCAAAGAGCAATTATAGATTATATAATTATAGATACTCTCAAATACTATTATAAAAGTTATGCATAATTTTAAGTGTTTGTAAATAATACAGAAACAACACAGTTTGGGAGATAAGGCTAATAAAAATAATCCAGCCTGATACTTTAGCCTTAATGTAGTCTATTGTAGAAAAACAATAACAAAAACCTGACATATCAAACAACACATGAAAACCAGAAAATGTAGTTAACTTCTTAACATTATTTATATGCAGGATTTGTGTGGCTAAACAGCATGCTAAAGTTCTCACTTTGGCAATAAGTTGACTTTTGATGTATACATAAAGACAAACCTTTACATGACTGGATCTCATTCATCTTGAAAACCAACCACCCATTCAAATTAAACACCCATATTGTTATGAGACACCAAAAAGATGGCTGACAAAAACTAGAGTAGTCAGATTTGTTTAAGATCACAAAGCTTATTCTATTCTAATGGAAAAATCAACAGCATATTTTCATAGAGGACAAGAACAATATAAAGCTTTCCCCAAGGGTACAGACATCTCACAAGGTAGACAAAAGCTATGCATTCACTGATACAATTTCATCACAGTACCTATATTGCTCTATTAAAAAAGCAAATACTTGTGCAACCCCCTACGTCTACATCTGCAGCTGTAATGTGGGTGAGAATATACCAGTCAGTTGACTGACAGCGTGAGTGCCAATACCAAATGTGTAACCTGACTTTTATAATGAGACCAAAATCTAAAATTGGATCCACAAGATTTAAAAAGGTAAGAATGAATTCCTTTCTGTTAAGTTTCCATCTATATTTAATTTTTATCTCAACCTCACTGTCTTAATTCAGCATCTGCCTTGTTAATATTGTAATGATGTCTCACTTATTACAGTAATTTTTAATAGAATTGAAGAAAATTTGCACTTGAAATGAAGGATGAACTTTGTAATGGAGTATAGTTGAGACTGAGAGATAAATCAATCCCTACTAGTCATTTTGTAACAGATGACTTAGTCTCAAATTACATTTGCAAGAAAAATGGTTATTTGGGTTTAACCGCTTAATTTTTAATACTGCTTTATAAACTACCAGTAAATTGATCAGAATAAATTTGCTTGCACAGCTGTTGAACACAGTGAACTAAGATATGTATCAGAACCTAAGGTCTTGCAGAGATACAGTTACTAGAGCAGAATTACCAGATTTGACTATGTCACAGAGTGCTGGGGGTGGGGGGAAGGGGAATCGAATAAGGAGCAATCTACAAAGTATGGTAATTCAATTATACAAACTGCATCAGTGACAAATGGATAGTTTAGGGAAGAAAATTCTGGGAGAATGATAACCTCTCCTCCTTACATGTTATGTAATGAAATTGGTGAATCCAACAGTTTTTCTGCTTGCTTTCTCTTGAGAGTGGCAGCACTCAGCTTAGAAAAGTTACATTTCTGCTAATGAATGCAGAACTCTCTCATCAAATTAAATCACAAAGAGCCACAAAATAATCCTATAGCACAATATCTTGATACTGCATGGTGCTGTTTTCTTCTACACATCAGACTTCAGTGTGATCATATCCACACACAATACCATGACGCAAATTTGGAAACCAACATAAGATAACTATTATTTTGGGGCACTCAGACAAACCCAGGGGGAGCAAAGTTTTTGGCCCGCGGGCCACATTGGGATTGCACACCTGTATGGAGAACGGGGTAGGGAAGGCTGTGCTTCCCCAAACAGCCTGGCCCTCGGCCCCATCCACTCCCTCCCACTTCCCGCCCTGACTGCCCCCCTCAGAATCCCCAACCCATCCAACCCCCCCTGCTCCTTGTCCCCTGACTGCCCCCACCCCATCCATACCCCCACCCCCTGACAGCCCCCCCCCAAGACTCCCACCCCCTATCAAACCACCCTCTGTTCCTCGTTCCCTGACCACTCCCTTCAGGACCCCCTGCCCCTAACTGCCCCCCCGGGATCCCACCCCCTGCTCCCCATCCCCTGACTGCCCTCCTGACCCCTATCCACACCCCCGCCCCCGACAGGCCCCCCCGGAACTCCCACTCCCAACCCTCCCTGTTCATCATCCCCTGAGCGCCCCCACAGAACCTCCAGCCCATCCAACCACCCCCTCCTCCCTGACTGCCCCCCAGAACCTCCCGCACCCTTACCCAACCCTCCCTGCTCCCCGCCCCCTTACCAGCAGCAGGAGCTCGCAGCCGCGACACCCACCCAGAGCCAACTGCGCTCCCCACGCTGCCCAGCAGAAGCGGCGGGCCAGAGTGCGGCCCGCGCGGCGGCATGGCTGCGGGGGAGGGGGGCAGTGGGGGAGGGGCTGGGAACTAGGCTCCCCGGCCGGGAGCTCAGGGGCCGGGCAGGGTGGTCCCGTGGGCCACCGTAGTTTGCCCATGTCTGGACAAACCATTCAACACAGTCTGTTTTCTACTGCCATCCCCCATCAGTTATTTGGAGGAATCCACAGCAATACAGTCTATTAGTTCAGCACCACATGCGTCACGTCAGACATCAAGCAGGAAAAAATAAATTCCAAAAACACTAACATAGGTCCCCACAGAACCACATGTCCAGTACTAGTGTTCTTGAGCTGTGCTAACAAGGAATTTCGACTCCAACAACTCCCCGGTTCTTCCGACGAAGGGCTAGTCTACACTGGCAACGTTAAAGCGCTGCCATCATGGCAGAGTGCTGGGAGAGAGCTCTCCTAGCGCTCTAAAAAAACCACCTCCATGAGGGCCATAGCTCCCAGCGCTGGTGCACTGTCTACACTAGTGCTTTACAGTGCTAAAACTTGCTGTACTCAGGGGGATGTTTTTTCACATCCCTGAGTAAGAAAGTCGCAGTGCTGTAAAGTGCCAGTGTAGACAAGTCCTAAGACTTTCCTCACTGCAAGCTTTCAGCAAGTTCTAAAACTTATGGGAACCTGGATAGAACATAGATGTCCCTTTATAAAACCATAACGCTCACAACAACTCAAGAGAGTCTGGATTCTGAATACATTCACTCATTTTAATAACAGGGCTAAGCGAGGAACAGAATGCATAAATTACTTGACCAGGATCACAAATCAAGTCACTGGTGGAGCTGAGAACAAAATCTAGGAGCCTTGACTCAGTTCCTACTCTAGACAGGAGGCCTTCTGTCTCCCTTACCCAAATGAGGAACAGACAGCAAAGACAAACATGGCTTCCTTTTGCCCAAACATAGATCAAGGACTCATGCTTGGCCTAAACTGAAAAGTTGTATCTGCTTAGCTAGGTCGGTCAGGGACATGAAAAAACACATGCCTAATAATGTAGCTATGCAGACAAAGTCCTCAGTGTAGACACAGCTATGTTTACTGAAAAGAGCTTCCATCAAATGCAGAATTTTCGTCCAGGGAAACTGCGTTCCTACACTGACAGAATAACTCCTTCTGGTGGCATTGGCTGCATCTCCACTACAGTGCTATGCCAGGATAGCTACGCCAATAGTCTCCATAGTGTAGCACACCCTCAGTCTACAGGAAATTTATTACAGGGCTGGTTCTTGGGTTATTTTTCAGAACCTCACTGAAAATATGAACATTCAGTAACAGCCCCTCCCCGCCATTTAAATCCACTAATTTAAACTGTACTTAAACTCGACAATGCAGAACACTAAAAGCTTCTTCAGAGACAAATTGAGACGCAGGCCTCAGAACCTGAGACTGGTTGTTTGAGGGAGCCACCCACCCACAACATGAAAACAAATCTATTCTGGGAAGGCAGAATGGGGAATGTCAGGATGGAGGTGCAGTTTGGGGAGGGAGCGAATGTGGTGTGTTTGCTGGGCCCCCATGTTATAACAACATAACCTGACTATTTTATAAACGAAGTGCTTGTTTGTTTTAATAGGAGAATGTGTCAATAGGTGTGGGTAAGATTTCCAAAACTGACTTGGCAATTTAGTCACAGAACCCGCACTAACTTCAGTGGTGTTTGTGTGACTACATTTCCTAGTCAGCTTTAGAAATCTTAACCTGGATGTTCACACTGTACCAAGAATAAGGATTTTGACCTTAGACATTGACTATCAACTGTAACAAACTCCTCATGTGCCTAGGAAGCAATAAAAATTTGGTGCTAGCAAACGATGGGACAGTATAAACATATCTGTTTGGTTTGTGGGATTGCTGGAGAAAAACTCCTCCTTCCTCTAAATCAATAGACTCTTTGCCTAGGAAACCTCTATAGAATCATAGCCAAACCATAACAGCGATTACCTTCAGCAATGTCAGGGTACAGAAGGGAAAACCCCTTAGCAAAGTTTAGAAATACCATATAATTTGTATGTAGTGCAGTTCTGTTACACCACTTAAACTTGCTAAAAGCAAGGCCATGCGTAGATGAAAACTAATGTGAAGTAGGGGATTGTCAGGGAAAGAGGTATGAGTAATGGATCACAGGACAAAGTACTGGGGAGGAGTAAAGATTAAATCCTGCAGTGCATGTGCGCTGCATACCCAAGCTGGGCCATTCATTTCAATACAAGTTGCACATGCCCACAGGATTGGGCCCCTACATGGAGTATCCTAGTAACATGCAAATCCAAAAGTGACTAAGCATTAGAGATTAGACTGAAGTGCAACAGGACAGAACCTGAGCAGTCCTGAGCTCTGGCTGTGTTTGGGTCCAGAACTAAAATCTCCTGAGTTCGATACTGAAACCAGAACATCTCCATTTCCATTTTGAAGGTTCAAAGTGGAATTTAGACATGACCAAACTTCCTTCCCCAGGACTCTAACTAACATTTCTGTTGTCTGCAAAAGGTAGCCCACAGCCCCGTAGCTGGCTCTTTGGCTGGCGACTCCCACTCCAAACCCTGGCTGACCTGTGGCTAGAAATCAGTCGCTATTAAGGATGCAGAGGGATAATCTGTAGCATATTATACATTGCAGCCTGAGAGGGAGAACCAAAGTATCTGTGCAGGGGGGAGGGCATGTGGAAGGAAAAATGGAAGCCGGAAAGATGTCAAAGCAGTTATACATTTCCCAGCTATTACATTTGAAACTTTGACTTTTTTCCTGTCTGGATCATATGAGGCTCTGACATTCATTTGGATGGCAAAGTTTATGTATGTATGTCACTTCCCTCTGTTAAGGTTTTATGGATCATATTTCAAATACATGTTAGATGCCACTGTTGCTTGGTTACCAACTCTGAACAAACAATTCTCTGCATACTGAGAAAGAAAAAGCAAATGAAATGCCTGAAGGATGAATCACCCACTGGAAGTCGTCTTATGGCCCCACAGTGCAACAGATTAGTCATAACCTCACATACAGTAGAGTGGAAAAGGAAATGGTGAACCTATTAACTCCACTGCATTGAACAGCTCCCCCGCCTTCACCCACTCACCACTGTTCTTAAAAAAGGAACACTTTCCAAACCACTAGAATTTACTTAAAGATTAAAATTAAAAGCTCATATTTTCACTAGGACAAATTTAACCTGGTGCAATACCCCTGAAATCAATAGAGTCACACAAGCAGTGAATTCAGCCCAGCAGCAGCTTTTCGAACAGTAATTAAAAGCTGTGACTCAGAGTGAAAAAGCTGAAGGCTCACTCATATCCTCCTCACAGAGAAACCAGGAGAGTGGTTCTGCACTAGTCTGTTTCCAGACATCCCAGCATTAGGGACGGCCAGAGTTTGAGTGATGCCAGAGGGAATGCAAGCCGCAAAAGAGGTGGACATCCAAAACTCCACAACAAAATCTTGTACATCAGGGAGGCATCCACCAGCCCCTCACTGTTTCCTCCTGGTTCATCCACCCCAGTGGAGCTGCTTGTAAAAGAACACCCCTACCCAGGGGCGGCTCTACGAATTCCGCCGCCCCAAGCAGGGCGGCGCGCCGGTCCCGCGCCTCCGCAGGACCTCCCGCAGACGTGTCGCTGGTCCCGCGGAGCTTCCGCAGGCATGCCTGCGGGAGGTCCACACGAGCCGCGGGACCAGCGCACCCGCCACAGTCATGCCTGCGGGAGGTCCGGTCGTCCCGCGGCTCCGTTGGACCTCCCGCAGGCATGATTGCGGAAGGTCCGCCGGACCCGCCTGCCGCCCTGCCGGCAAAAGGCCGCCCCAAGCGCGCACTTGGCGCGCTGGGGTCTGGAGCCGGCCCTGCCCCTACCTACATCAAGCTTTCCCCAACAACCCTCCCTCACCAAAGAAGGGTAAGGTGAGGAGCACTTAATGCTGACAGTATTCATTCCCGGGGCCCTGTCAAATCAGGATTCTATGGTGCTCCATAGGGAGCATTTTCCTTCTCCTATTTCCCGCCCCCCATCCACAATCAGCCATGAGGTGTCCCCATGTGGGGCTTCGGAATGGAGGGATGCCGTGATAGATTCCACCTCCCCTTACGGCAGCTATTTTGGGCTCATATTTGCACCATTGTGTTACCTCTTTGCCTGAAGAGAAGGGCATAATTTGACCCTTTGTAGACTGCAGACTTTTTAGGGGCAGGGATGGAGAGTTCCCACAGCACCTAGCATAATGGAAACTCAGTACTGTTTGGAACTTCTGGCTGCTGCTGTAATGTGACCATTACATTGAGAATAATAAAGTTATTGCTCACAAGGTTGTTAAACCAAAGCAAACATACCTACCTGGACAATGGCGTCACCAGAAGATTCAACAATTCAGTGCAACTCTTTTATAAGAGAGTGGGACAAATTCTTACATATACAAATATTCCCACTGAAATAAAGGTGAGCAGGATTTGGAGCAGCCCTGCACTCTTTTACCCTGACATAGCATGGAGCCACCAAACTCTACATTGCTGGGCTGACGAGTTTTGTTTTGCTTTTTCAGACTTTGTTTTGGATCCGAGCGTGGATCAGTTTCACTAAACTAAAAACATCGTTGTCGTGCAGAAAGTCAAACCTTTGAGATGGGACTGCTGTCCAGGTAGGCCAACAAAAACCTAAATCAACCCAACAGCCACGAAAACAATAGTCTGCACTTTCCCTCACACCCATCCCCTCCAAACTGGGTTGGTTTGTTTTGTTTTAAACTAACAGTCTGACTCCTCCCGAAAGTCCCCCCTACTCAGCAGGATATTTTCAACAATTACTAATGCCTGGTCTACACTTAACATTTAGCTCAATCCAGCTACATCGCTCAGGGGTGTGAAAAATTCACACAGTTGAGTCATTTAAGTCAACCAAACCCCTGGTGTAGACATGGCTAGGCCAATGGAGGAATTCTTCCATTAACCTAGCTACTGCTGCTCAGAGAGGTGGGTTACCTACATCAACGTAAAAACCCCTTCTGTTGATGCAGGGCAGATCTGTGTGGTAGCTGTGCTTCTGTAGCAGCCACACTGTAGACGTGGCTTATATGGCAGTGAATTACGTTCTGGATAAATTTCTCAGGAAGAGGAAAATTATGACCCTTCATATAACAGTGATAAGGCGGGCGAGGCACGGTCTTTTATTGGACCATCTTCTGTTGGGGAGAGAGAGAAGCTTTGGAGCTACACAGACCTGAAGAAGCGCTGTGTAACTCGAAAGCTTGTCTCTTTCACCAGCAGATGATGATCCAATATAAGATACTACCTCACCCACCTTGTCTCTCTACTATCCTGGGACCCACAGGACTACAACAACACTGCAAACAAGAATGTATGTAAGTGTATATGAAGGATCTTCCAGTTTACAGAGGAAAGAGAACTGTTTCTGACTTTAAAAGGTTAATCCAAAGAATGTGAGCTATGTATTGAAACTGAGGGCCTCTGCAACATGCAGACTAACTGGTTACCACCTGAAGCACAGCAAGAATTGGCATGCATAACTTTAAGGGACTTTTTTTCTGGGTGTCTCCTTAAATAAGAACATCTAAGAGAAGTAGTTTTTCCAAAACTATCATGACAATGGCAGGTGTCCCTTCAGCTAGACTGTGCCATGTCAAAAACAGAGAAGCAGCCAATTTCCTTAGAGTCAGCCAGTCTTAGTGTCATAAGTATCAGAAAAGATTTTAGTCTCCTCAAAATGAGTTTTTAATCTCACGCTTACTATGAACACTGATTCTATTCTCTCTCTATGTTCCAAATACACCTCTGTGACACATGGCCAGAAAGAGTTAAACATCCTGCAAAATAAATAATCCTCAAAAGACATGTGGGGAGATAATGTTTGTGTTTTTGAGAGTGTGTACACACACACAGGATAGATCGATAGGAGTATGGTGAACAATGTAATCAACAGTCTTTGTCTATGATGTATTCTGATAGTTCAGAGATCAAAAGAACATCCTAGCATTTAAATGAATCGTAAACACGGGATATCTTGGTATTCATCGCTCCTTGAAATGTACTGTGAACGGTGGAGGAACAAGCAAATTGCCTTATGTTAATTCTATAGCTAAGTACCGGTGATGGACCTCCTTCAAAGTCATCCTAATTACCTTTTGTTCCCAGAGGAACTCCCAACTTGTCAAAGAGGACATGAAATTGTATAAAAGATCCTTGGGTCCAGATTCTGTCATCTTGGCTCTGCTTAAGCTTCATCAGGGGAAGTTTGAGTCACAAGACTGAGGTCCCAGTTATGCTGGTACACCCTGAATATGAGATTTGGACATTGCACTATAACCTCTGAACTATTTCTGAAACAACACTTTGCAACTACAAAGCTTACAATCTCTGCTATGAATCTGAACCTAAATGGATTGTATGTATATTGATCTTTTAACCATACTCTCTCTATTGTTTTTTTAACAAATTTAAGTTTAATTAATAAGAATTGGCTGTAGCGTGTATTTGGGTAAGATCTGGAATATTCAATAACCTGGGAGGTTATGTGTCCGATCTTTTGGGATTGGTAGAACATTTTCTTTTATATGATGAAATAAGATTTTCAGAAATCATCATATTTGACTTAGATACCTGGATGGAGGCCTGAGGCTGGATCATTTTAAGGGAATTGTGTTGTTTGGACTTCCAGTATGGTAATAAAGAAGTTGTTTTATGCTGGCTTGGTGAATCTAAGTATTGGAATATCCAACAGCTTTTTGGGGTTTGGCTGCCCCATTCTTTGCAGTTCCCCCTAATTGAGTGACCACAGCCTGCGCCCACTGGGACCCCAGTCACAACCACTCGTTAGCCTGTAACCAGCTCACTAGATCTATGAAGAGAATATGTACAAAAATATAAACTTTTTTACAAGTAGATGTAGTGCCAGACTCTGATCTTAGCTACACAGTGTAAATCTGTAGAGTTGAATTCATTCTGGATTTGAGACAGCGTAACCAAGATCTGAATCTGGCCAACACCCGAGTCTTCATTTCAGAACAAAAGGTAAACTATTTAAAGTAATCAGTAGAAAGAATTCCTTTTATTTACACAAGATTCCTGAGGTTTTAACAGCATTAAGTTAAAACCCTGTGAGTGGGTTTTTTTCCTTTAATCTTCTTAAAACAAAGTTCCCTCTGTGTGTTTGGCACCGATCAGTATTAGTTTAAACATTTGGTGAGAGGAGGACAGGAGGAAGTCACCCAGTACCCTAAAGATAAATAGTAGGATATGCTCATAATTCTATTAAAGGGTAGCCTTGTGGCTAGAGACCTGGACAGGGAACTTCAGAGTCCTCAGTTCTACTCCTGGCTTTGCCACTGACCTACTGGGTGACCTTGGGCAAGTTACATCACCTCCTTGTACATCAGTTTCCCCATTATAAAATGGAGATAATGATAATGACATCCTCTGTCAAGTGCTTTGAGAACTCCTGACGAAAAACACTAGGTATTATTATTTCAGCAGTCACTTTATTCCAGTTCAAACAAGTGTATTTGAGTCAGTAAATGGAACTCTCTCTCCTGCTCTTCTGAATTTATATTTAATCAAAATGTTAAAACAGGTCTGGATTAGTTTCCATACACCCAAATCAATATTTTATAGATAACTGTATTAAAACACACAATGCAAAACTTACATCAATAATCACATTGAGCCAGGGCAAGGTGCGTTTCAGTAGTACATTAATACACACACCTCCGCTGTGTGTTGCAGCATGAAGCCTATATGGCCTGATCTTCAGATACTCAAGGCACATATTAACCAAGTACTAGCACCTGCCCAGCATTATCTTGATGCTAATATATTATGTCTGCTTAGGTTTATATTTGGTTTGAACAAGAAAGCTTCTAAATACATCTGAGAGCACACTTTTGGATTACGTGCCTCCACTGAGCCCGAAAGTTCATAAGAGAGAGACAGAGAGAGAAAGAACACAAAACAAAATGCAGAACCAAGAACTCACAAAAGAAAGAACAAACTCCCTGGTTATTTTCCAACAGGTCTTCAAAGTAAACAACAGCTTTATTTCTCGATTTTCCATTGTTGCCTGCCTCCATCTCTCCCCGTCCCTGCACAGCCAGAATATTAAAAATGAGATAGGATCTATCTAGTTCAGAGGTGGGCAAACTACGGCCCGCAGCCTAACCCAGTACTCTGTGCTGCATGATGGGGTGGCTGGCTCCAGCCACAGCCGCGCCGCCAGCCACCGGTGCTCCAGGCAGCACGGTAAGGGAGCAAGGAGCAGGGGGGGTTGGATAGCGGGCAGGGGAGTTCGGGGTGGTGGTCGGTGGCAGGGATAGGGGTTGGTGCAGTCAGAGGGCAGTGAACGGGGGGGGTTGAATGGGTGCAGGAGTCCCGGGGGGCAGTCAGAAAGGAGGGGGGTTGGATGGGGCAGCGGGGGGCAGTCAGGTGCAGAGGTTCCGGGGGCGGTCAGGGAGAAGGGGTGGGTGGGTGGATGAGGAAGGGGGCATTCTGGAATGAAGTGGGGGTTGAATGGGGCACCAGGGGGCAGTCATGGGGGGGTCCGGGAGCAGTCAGGGGACAGGGGGGTTGATGGGGCAGGAGTCCCTGGGGGGCCCATCAGGGGGCAAGAAGCACGGAGGGATGGGGACGGGCCACACCTGGCTGTGCCTCTCCTAACCAGCCCTCCATACAATTTCCGAAACCCGATGAGGTCCTCAGCCCAAAAAGTTTGCCCACCCCGATCTAGTTCCTTGATGCCTGTGCCTGGCTACTACTACACACATTATTACTTCCAACAGAGATGAGCCCCTTTCACGTTATGTTTGAATTGTATAAGCGAAGCTGAAATCATTCCAGGTGCAACTCATGCACTATTGAGAAGGCAATTGCAAGTTTGTTGGAGTCATTAGGCATATCCCTAGATAACTCAGGAGGGTAGAAAACCACAGTATTAATGAAGCTTTTCTGTACCAGGCCTGAATGGACCAAAGTTATTCTATGCTTGTCCAAAGTGCTTCCATATTAAACTCTAATTGAACTCCCAGGCTAGTATTGAGAATGGAATGTGTAACAGCTTCTTATCAGTGTAAGACACCAGAAGATAGGGCCCCTTTTTACTATCTCCTGTTTAGTTTAGAAAGAGGGGAGGGGAGGCGAGGCAAGGTAATAAATTCAGAAGTAAACCAAGCTAACAGCCTTGAAAAGTTACGAGATGAATTGTCTGCTGTCAAGGATGATTTAATTGTTAACTATACACTGTATAGGAGTGGGGAGGAGACTAGTGGGGGGTAATGAGGATGCCTTGTTGAAATCATGTATAAGAAGACACACACAGCTTGTATCTGTGTGTGCAGGATTTGAGATGGTAAATATCTCCCTGGCACCTTACTTGAGCTCAAATAAACTTTTTCTGCATTCTCCACCCTGGTGTGATAATTAGTGCGACGCACACCGGGCAACGAACCACTGTTTGCTGCCTCAGGCCTTTTTGGGCCGGCAACAGTCTTGGCGTCCCTGGGTGGGCTCGAGGCCAAATTATGCCTTGCCCGGACTCCTCCAATGGCCGGTGGACGACAGTCACAGCCGATGCCCAGCGCGCACCGGTGCTTTTACCGGGGGCCTCGGCAGAGACGCGTCAGGCTGACCTTGGAGGACACAACGGTGCAACGCGCTCAGATAGTGGAGAAGCAGCTGCGGGCGACGGTGAGGAACCGGTCCTGTGGAAAAGGTAGGAACAGTTCAGTGCTGTTAACCTTTTGTTTGCCTGTTAAGACCTGGGGACGCCCAGTGTCTTCCCATAGGTATGGGGCAGGGATAGAGTACAGGCAGGGCACGGTGTATGCCCCCAGAATGCATTCTAGCAAATTGGAAAGTGTTTGGTTTGGATCCAATGATTAAGGGTAAACTAAAAAGGTTCTGTACAGTTGACTGGCCTCAATATCAACTAGAGAGCCAGGAAAGGTGGCCACCAGAAGGATCACTTAATTACAACATGATCCTTCAATTATTTTTGTTTTGTTAGCAAATGGGTAGCTTTTGAAACTGTTTGTATAAAGAGCTCTTGTAAAAATCCCCCACCATATGCCCCAGAGCTGCACTGGGAGGAGGATTGTCCGTGGGAATAATGGTCTTGGTGTGTGTGTGTGTGTGTGTATACCAGTGTGAGTGTCTGTTACTGGAAGACGCCCAGATTAACCTGTGAAGCAAATGCTAATGATCAGGAGTAGTCTAACGCAAGCCCAGTAACTAGTGGATCTTTAGGAGATCCGACCCACGGTGGGCTGACTCAGCCTGGCATCGTCCGGCGAGGAAGCTGCCTGGGTCTAGGAATGTGTGAACCTATCTTCCCTCCCCCCCCCTTCCTTTCCGTGTGGGCTACTGACAGTCTGATCATCTCATTGAATGCAATTAGAGTATACGGCGCTGTGTCTCCCAGAGACTAGCCGACGCTCTTTGCTGAAGGGAGATGTAGAAGAGTCAGTCATCCTCGTTAATCTCTCCTGTGTGAGTGTCCTGTAGGGAGAGATTCTTAGTTTATGAGCCGCTAGCGCGGACAGGGCCCCCTCTCTGTGTGTGTAAGTGGAAAATGGGGGAAGGGACAGTCTAAACGTTCTACCTCACCCCCTAAGGGTACCCCAGCATAGTACATGTACGTACATTATGGTCCTGAAACCTGCAGGTATTTAGAGAATTGGAATCTTTACACGCGTGAAAATCCATCTAAACAATGTCCATTAGAAGGTACCTTCAATCTAGATAAGATCATATATCTCAGAGGAGCTTTTAATTACCAAAGGAAAAGCCTCTGACACGGTGTGAGCAATTCGTCTAGGAATGGGTTAATTTGAAACTCTGCTAAGGCCAGAGATAAAGAGAGAGCTGCTCTGCGTGTTAGGTCAGACTATGTTAAGTATAAAGAAAAACTGCTTTTAGCCCCAGCTGGCTGTGGGAAAATATAGACAGAGGTAAATTAAAGGTAATCTAAGTTACAGAACTGAGATTGCATTTGCAAAGCTTAACTGTTCAGTGAGATTTAACAGTCTTTGCAATCCCAGAGCTGGTATGGCTTGGTGACCTGAACTGGGATCTCTGAAAGAGACACTGCAGGAGATTCCAGGGTGTAAAAGAACAGCTCTCCCAAGAGTGGAAGCATGTTGGAAATACTGGATAAGCTGTATACAGAATAATCTCCTGTCCACCTATTCCCCTTCTCTGAATGTTATATACAGACGTGGTCGTCTGGATATGTGTGAGTATTAAAGTGGCTTAAGGCTTGGGGAAGCTTTGGGGTTTGGTTATATGGTGTGTTTTGTCCTCCCCCAACGTCCTGCAGTAGATAAATTGGTAACAGATTTGTCACAGTTTGGTGAGTAATTGCGAATGGGGGAGCCCTATAGAATTTACACCATCTATTTGTTTTACCTTTGTTATGTTGTGTTTCTTTTGTTTGGAACTGTTGGTGTTATATGTTGAGGATTGCATGATTAAAGGTGAGCCTACTCTCAGCTGCAGTAAGTCTGAGAACTAGAAAGGGGTTCTACCCCCAGTTGCAGCAGGACTGGGCAATAGAGTAGTTGGAGAAAAAGAACAAATATGTACTTGATAACTAGAATTGAGCAATTAAGAGCATAGATCATGACCCAGACAGCAACTCAAACCTGCGCTCAGGGCAAGTTGCAGGCTTTGAGACAGGATTTCCAGTTAGAAAAGGAAGCCCTGGCTAAGCAAGTACCAGTCCTTCAGGGACTTGCCAAAATTTAACTATTTGTGCTCAGCATACACCGTAATAGTAGTGTGTTTGCTACAAGGGGAGATTAAATAATTAAACACCAGTGGGCCATGTGTTTTGCCCAGGTGGCAAGCCTCACAAGGGAAGACTTAGGTAGTCTTGTGAGTTAAAATGTTTTAGGGAAAAAGACCAGAAGGGTGGGGGCTAGTTGAGAAGCCAACCCCCCCTTAGTTAAAACTGGCAGTGGAGCAAATTGATGTCTAGGGAAAGAACGGTTCAGCTAGAAAAGAAGGATCGGGCCCAGGCAGGCAGGCAACAGACGGAGAGATTGGAAAACAAGTTGGAAACTTTTGAGGGTCTAGTGGAAGAAAGGAGTAAATAGGTATAAACATGGGGATTTCAAATATCCAGGAGGATACTTGTCATAGTGATTTAAGTTGAGAAAAGTGGTTGTTGGAGAAAACGAGTGAGTGATTTAAGGCAGTGTGAAAAGTTAACTCCGTAGTTGCTGGAGGGAACAGCAGTTGAACTTTGTAAAAATGCTAAAGAGAAAAATTCTTGATGTTTGTTTTTGAAATGTTTGTAAATAAATTCAGGCAAAGAAATTATTAGATTGCAATCATTTGGTTATAACCCATTTAGTTGAATTATCTAAAAAATGTTTATATAGTGCTATGTAATTGAAATCTTATTAGGTTCTAAAGGCACTATAAGTGATGATGTTTTCTTTCAGTGTTTAAAAGCAGGAGTTAAAAGTACAAAGCAAGTCAGGAAGCATCTGTATTGATGCAAGTTATCTAACTGATAAAGTAGAAGTCACTGAGACCTAAGCTGCCTATGAAACATATATATAAAAATATGGGGTAATTCCCCCGTTTTGCCTGAAATCAACTAAGGTATTTGTATATTTTCAGTGATGATTGACTACCCAGAAAAGGTAGACCCCTGTTTTTGTCTTTCAGATAATCAGAGAAAACTGATGCTAGCTGAACAGCATTCAACATACCATGCCTTTGATGGCACAGTAAAAATTATGTTTTATGTTTTATGTTCTGTCTTGTGGTGTCTGTCTGGTGGCCAAAATTATTTTGTTTATGGGATGGTCTGGATTGGAATACAGATACTTGTTTTGTTCAACTTGGAATACAAAGTGCTTGGATAAATTGGGAAAAATGTGATATACTAAAGTCTAATACATCTCTTTAAGTAAGAGAAAGAGAAACTTTATTGGCCAAATCTTTTAATTGAAAATTGTTAGTAAAACTTGCATACCAATAGTTTTTGGAAGCAAGGACATGGAAAGTTAACCCACTCCCCATATTGTACATGGGATCCTTCTGGCTATCTCAGATTTCTAGCCAGAGGGCTGGGGATGGTGGGAAACTATTGGACTAGAGGCTCTATGAAATAAACTCATCAAAGTGGGTGTGCTTGTCCTAACTTGTTGTCCCAAAGCTCTGGAAAAAGTTATTTTAGTGAAAGGATAGATGTGATAAACTTTAAATAATAAGACTAATGTACTGTATAAAGGCAATGTATATGTGTTCATTGTTAGAAAAAGATGTATAAGTGAAGGCTAAGTTTCCTTTGTAGGTTAAAAGAAGCCAAACAGGACAAAGGAAGAAGGACGAGTTAACTGAGGAAAAATAGCTAACATGCTGAGTTTAAAGATAGGGCATTAGCCCCATTTCAGGACACTGCTCTCAGCTAAGACTTAGCTAACAACCAAGACAAGGGAGGCTTAAATGTTCCCACACAGCTGTAAAGTCTGCAAATCGCTGACAGGCACTAATGAAATGTGTTAGGTTTCTTTTTTACAGGTACAGACGCACTACACAAAGACCCTAGGAGTCCTGCCACCCTTGGAACCAGGAAACTGGATTAATGTAAAGCTCCACCAACGAAAGACTGCTTTTGCTCTATGCTGGAAAGACCCTTATTAAGCCCTGCTGACCACCAACAGCGTTGTGCAGTGTCAGAATCCAGGATTTCCTGACCAAAATGGACATTAAGGACTGACCCTGGTGTAGAAACCAAGAATTATACACTGGCAGGAGGAAATTTGTGGGACCCCTGTTTGAGACTGTGGTATTGATTAGTTTTTGGGGTTTATTCTACAGGCTGCGTCCTGTGGTTTGGATAAATCCTCCAGCATGTATTGCTCACAAGGGGCTGCCATTAGATTAGCACAACAGAGAGCCTAGGTTGTTTCCTCTGCAAGAAGAGGGAATTGATCAGATCTCTGTGGACTCAGGCCAATAATACAGCAGCCATTTGAAATATTTTTAAAAAAGCTGGGAACATGATGAGAAATTGGGCCAACTAGAAGGGGCCACTAGCCTTATTTTTAGAGCTCAGCTATCCTAAGTACAAGCTGGAGTTGGTGGGTTACATGTCATTTCCACCCTCAGTTCTATGACCCAGAAGTTGCTGACAGAGATGGTATTGAAAATCACTGAGACTGGGAAGGTATTGCAGTGGGATCTGGTATATTTAGATGGATCTTGAGCACCAGACTTGGCCCACTGCCCTTACAGACTATCAGGAACCATCTGATCTGTGGTCAGGGGGATGACATACTTGGACACTTTCTGGATGGAAGTATGCACATTCACAGTGCTCCTTCCAGGCATGAGGACCGGTTAGGGTGGGTGTGGGCTTCCACATACCGAATCCTACCGGGTCCATAGGGAGGATGAATGTGGAACTGAATACCCCAGCTCCCTAGAGTTTAATTGTTTTTTGTCTTCAAAGTATGAGAAAACTCAGCCAAATGTTTGTTGAGTATTCTCAAAGGGGGGGATTGTTGGAGTCATTAGGCATATCCCTAGATAACTCAGGAGGGTAGAAAACCACAGTATTAATGAAGCTTTTCTGTACCAGGCCTGAATGGACCAAAGTTATTCTATGCTTGTCCAAAGTGCTTCCATATTAAACTCTAATTGAACTCCCAGGCTAGTATTGAGAATGGAATGTGTAACAGCTTCTTATCAGTGTAAGACACCAGAAGATAGGGCCCCTTTTTACTATCTCCTGTTTAGTTTAGAAAGAGGGGAGGGGAGGCGAGGCAAGGTAATAAATTCAGAAGTAAACCAAGCTAACAGCCTTGAAAAGTTACGAGATGAATTGTCTGCTGTCAAGGATGATTTAATTGTTAACTATACACTGTATAGGAGTGGGGAGGAGACTAGTGGGGGGTAATGAGGATGCCTTGTTGAAATCATGTATAAGAAGACACACACAGCTTGTATCTGTGTGTGCAGGATTTGAGATGGTAAATATCTCCCTGGCACCTTACTTGAGCTCAAATAAACTTTTTCTGCATTCTCCACCCTGGTGTGATAATTAGTGCGACGCACACCGGGCAACGAACCACTGTTTGCTGCCTCAGGCCTTTTTGGGCCGGCAACAAGTTGCTAGATAAAGGAAAAAAGTCTTAGGGAAAACCAATGCAGGCTTTATGTTAGACACGTCATAATAATATAATCTATAAAATATTAAATAGGAAATAAAAGACAATTTCTGTTTTTCTTTCCCCCTCTGCCCTAACACTTTTTTTTTCCTTAAAACCACCTCACATATTTAGTACAGTGTGAATCAATTGTGCTGTATCTGCACGTGCTTTTAGACTGCAAGGTTTTTAGGACAACCACACCATTTCATATGTCTTTTTTTTTTACTACTGCACATCTACATTATATTATGAAGTCTTTATTTCTATAATCATGCCCATGTTTGCTGAGAGATTTAAACATGGATCTAACCCCTCTGAAGTGGCCTTGCCAGCCAATCAAAAAGGGAGCTTTGGACAGCATCCAGTTTCATATTTGAATTTACAGCTAGCTATAAATCTAACTGACATCTCAAACACGACTCAAAGTACCATACAGAGCAGATATCCGCTTTTCAAGTCAATATTCCAAGCTACATTCTCCACAAATCACTCAGACTGCCAATAATCAGACTCTCCAGACAGCCACTTTTGTAACCAAGGTTGATCCTGCAAACCTTCCGTTGAGTAGTCCTCGCTCATGCAGGGAACCCTCCTCGCTCATGCAGGGAGCCCGTGTTACTTACGCAACTAGCTTTGTTGCAGACAAAGGTTTGCAGGATCACCTTGTGTTGCATTAAAATGCGATGCAATACTTAACTGCAAGAGAACTAGTTACTTTTTTCCCCACCCTCATGCAATTCCCAAGGAGATAAATCACACGCTGCGCTTTAACTGCATAATGAAAAAACAACAAGGAGCCCTTGTGGCACCATAGAGACTAACAAATTTATTTGGACATGTTAGTCTCTAAGGTGCCACAAGGACTCCTCCTTGTTTTTGCTGATACAGACTAACAGGGCTACAGCCCTGAAACCTGCATAATGAAAGTTTGAAATGGATTCCACTTTACAGAATCTAGTTCATAGATTACCACCACCTTCACTAATCATTACATTCATCAGTGGAGATTACCTGTACCTAATTCCCTTTGGTGACCATAAATGCAAACAACAATGGATCAGTGGGAAACGCAGCACAAATTAACATAGAGGTGTGAGCTATAGAGAGATCTCCCCACACTCATGAAACTGGCATGCATGAGGGGAATTCCACGCTTCACCAAGGGCCCTCAACTCAAAGCAGCTGCTCTGTATGGGGTAGGGAGAGCTGAGAGAAGGCTTGAAGTCCAAATGCTGAGGTCACCCCCCTGCATAATCTGGAGCCCGGATCTGTGGGTCTAACCAGTACTCTGTTGTAGAGGAGCCTGGGGAACAGAACTAATGGAGAAGTAACTATGCAACTCCAGTCATATTAGCATCCTGTGGTGGTGGAGCATGCTGGCCCACCAGTGCTACTGAAGTTCTGGTGCTACAGGAACTGCAACTGAGTAGCTTGTAGCTTGGGCAGGGCCAATCCCTTCCTCCCCCAACTCCCTGCACACAGCCAATTTACAGGGCTAGTGCTGTCTTCTTAAATTGTAGTCTCTTGAGGGCAGGGATCTTGTCTTATGTATTTGCACAACACCTAGTACAATGGGGTCCCAGATCTCTCAGCGCTACTATAACATAAATAACAATAACGCATGGTGGAATAAATCATTGGTTTGATGCGTTTTAAAAGCAGCATCAGGCTGTGGTTAGAGCAGGAGACTACGAGGCAGGACTCCTGCGTCTCATTCCCAGTTCGTTAAACGGCCACCCCTGACAGATCACTCCCACTCTGGGCAAACTGTCTGCCACCAAGGTCCCTGCTTTACTCTAGCACAAGCTTCAGAGCTTGATATGTGGCAGATCTTGTGTGTGAAAGTTTCTTGGCTAAGTCTGGAAAAACTTTTTTTAAATAAAAAGTTACATAAACAATAAGGGGGGAAAGTCCCTTCTGAGAATGCCCAGTGTGCATCTGCTAAGGTTTAGTAGATCCTAATAAAGTCCAGACTCCTTCAGAGGAACTATGTATTGTCCCTGCTTGGCCTCACTAGGGGATTCAGCTGGGTACTTGAGCTGCTCCTAGGATTGTTTACATAGGAAGGGTAGGAGATAATTACAACAGGGCACACAAAGACCAAAATCCTGCTGAATATCAAAGGCAGGAGAAAATCCATGAGGATGAATAATTGCTGACCTATTATTTTAAGGTGTCTTCATTTCTGAGGCATTCTACAAAATTCAGCAATCTTCTAGCTTTAACCTTTTTCTCCCCCTAATTTCCTATCTTTTTCCATTTTGAAGACACCACATCTCATAGTCATAGGCAGTATGTCCTAGAGGCTAGAGCACTGCATGATTTTATTCCTATTTTGGCCACTGGCTTGCTGGGTGATCTTGGGCAATTCACTTTACTTCTCAGTGCCTCAGTTTCCCCACCCCCATCTGTAAGAGAGAGATAATGATGCTTACCTCCACTATCAAGTGCTTTGATGTCTACTGATAAAAAGCAATATAGAAGACCTAGGGATTATTATTTTTACTATTCCATGGGGATGAGAGAGGCCACAAAGGTAGGGGGGGAAAAAGAGAAAGTGTTTGTTCCACACATTACTCCATATAGGTCCATCCTCATCACAAGGCCTCAAATGGCATCTTGACCTACACCTAGAATTTATGTTTTTGAGGGCTGAGCAATACTAGAAAACTTGCAGAAGTGTAAGTAAATCAATTTAAAAGTGACTTGGTTACACTGGTACAAATCCCCAATGTAGACACATTTACATCAGTTTAAACTGCAGAAGAGAAGAATGAGGGGGATTTGATAGCTGCTTTCACCTACCTGAAAGGGGGGATCCAAAGAGGATGGATCTAGACTGTTCTCAGTGGTACCCGATGACAGAACAAGGAGTAATGGTCTCAAGTTGCAGTGGGGGAGGGTTTAGGTTGGATATTAGGAAAAACTTTTTCACTAGGAGGGTGGTGAAGCACTGGAATGGGTTACCTAGGGAGGTGGTGGAATCTCCTTCCTTAGAGGTTTTTAAGGTCAGCCTTGACAAATCCCTGGCTGGGATGATTTAGTTGGGGATTGGTCCTGCTTTGAGCAGGGGGTTGGACTAGATGACCTCCTGACGTCCCTTCCAACCCTGATATTCTATGATTCTTTCACTTTGGCTTATTATTATTTGTATTAGCATAGCACCTAGGAGCCCTAGACATGTACCAGGACCCCACTGTGCCAGGCACTATACAAACACAGAAAAGGCAGCTCCTGCCCTAAAACCCTTACGATCTAAGTGTCTGTCTACACTACAACTACTATGGCAACATCGCTGCAGCATTGAAGCTACCCTGCTGTAGCTCCACAGTGCAGTTGCTTGCTGTGTTGGAAGGAGTTTTTCCAGCAATGTAGGTAATGGTAAACCACCTTTCCAAGGGGCAGTAGCTGGGTTGACAGGAAGGATCCTTCCATCAACCTAGCCACATCTAAATGGGCGGGCTAGGCTGTCCTAACTATAGCACTCAGGATGTGAAACTTTCACAGCCCTGAGCGATGTAGCCACATTGACCCGTTTTAGGCATAGACCAGGCCTAAATATAAGCAATAACAAACGAATACAGACAGATTGACAGGGGAGCACACGGAAATAAGCCGCCTGGTCATGGGATTTTTGCCAGAGATGCTCCGCAGCATTAGAGCAGGAGTAAGGTTGAGGGTGAGCCAGGGGATAAACAGGACAGACCTTGCAATGGGAACAAGGGGCAAAAGAGTCAAGGGTGGAGAAGAGTGAGATATGGAGAGAACTGACAACCATATTGATGGGAGAAAGCTTAAGCTGAGGTTTGTTTTAAACACACTCAGACCTGCGCTGAAACAAAGGGCATGTCTACACTACAGTGAAAAACCCACGGCTGGCCCAGGCCAGCTGACTCCGGCTCACGGGGCTCGGGCTGCCAGCCTGTTTCATTGCTGACTTCCAGGTTAGGGCTGGGATTGGGCTCTAGGTCCCGGCGAGGTGGGCGGGTGCCAGAGCCCAGAAGTCTGCACTACAACGAATCAGACCCACAGCCTGAGACCAAGTCAGTGGGCTCAGGTGTCTAGCTGCAGTGTAGGCAGACCCAAAAGGTGTGAATTAAAACCAATTTGGTATTGTGGCTGCAGTTTTTGTGTAGACAAGCCCTCAGTTACACCGGTGCACGTTTTCTAAAGCCTGGTCTACACTTCAAATTTAGGTCAACGTAACTACGTTGCTCACAGGATGTGAAAAATCCACACCCCGATCGACATAGCTATACCCACCTAACCTCCAGTGTAAAGCGCAACTAGGTCAAAGGAAGAATGCTTCCATTGACCTAGCTATTGTCGGTGGGATGGTAAAAGGAAAAACCCTTTCTGTCCCTGTAAATTGTGTCCACACTATGAGGTTATGCCAGCAGAACTACAGTAATGTCGTTATAGTCCCGGTAGTGAAGAGATAGCCTAATACAGACTGGCTGCATATACGAGCGGGTGTATGGTCTTCTTCATTGCCCTACAGTCCATCATCTGCCCTTCCACCCCATTCCTTCTGCATCCCCAGGAGCTCCATACCCCCAGGCCTCCGCTCAGAAGTCCCTTATGCAGAAGCTCTGATCCCCACTCTCCTAGGTATCTGGTCCTCCCGCAACAGGAGTTCTGGTCCCTCATGCCCTGCTTTTCCCCTTTTGGATCTCAACCCTCTCACAGGTCCTCTGCTTCCCCATGTAATCTGAGCCTACTCCTCTCCAAGAGGTCTGCCCTCCCACAGCTCTCTGGTTCTCTCCAGCTTCTTCACTCTGCCCTTCTCCACCCTGTGGATGATTATGTCAGTGGTGCTGAGCAGGCCAGGGGAATGGGAGAGCACAGCTACTCTGACTCTCTGCCCTGACCACAGAGTCCCGTACCACAACATGGCAAGAGAAAGAGCAGCACTCCTGGGCTCAAGGAAAGAAGTGCTTTCTCTCTCCACTGCAGGCTGAAGGTTGAGGGACTGTCAGGGCCTTTGGGCTTGTCTATACTTACATTTTATAGTGCTCTAACTTGCTGGCTCAGGGCTTTAAAGTGCTAGTGTAGACAGGCTCCCAACGCTTGGAGCTAATCCCCTCGTGGAGGTGGATTACCTGGAGCACTGGGAGAGCTCTCTCCACTGGAAGAGCGTTCCATGGGCAGCACTTTGAAGTTTCCAGTGTAGACATACCCTTTGTCTGCAGAGCTGGGCAGAGGGTTGGGAGGGGGAGGGGGTAAGAAGGGGGGGAGGTAAACACACTGCTGCCCCCACCCCTGGTTGAGTGGTAGGGGAGAAGAAGTAAATTCTCGTTGTAATTACCCTATAATCCCAATGTAAAGTGAAGCTATCCTGACAATCTACTATGGCAGAAAATGATCTCCACCCAAACAATTAGCAGCGGGAAAGGTGGGAACTCTCCCCTCCCCCAGTCCATTGACTTGTGAGGTGAGGGTCTTCAAAGCTTAGGGGCCTGCATTTGGTCCTAAGAGTTTGACAAGCCAGCAATAGCAAGAAATTTCTGAGTTCATGCTGACACTCCACCGCTTTACACTTTGACACTCGCTCAGAAGGCCAATTATTTGATTTCTGTACTTTCTGCTTTGCTTCCAGGAAGCTCCATGTCATGTCAAAGCTCTGACATGGATGGCCGACATAAGAGTGTCAAATGGCTCAGTACTACATGGATCTTTGGCACAGTGTCTGGCATTGCTACTCATATTGTGCAGCCATTCATTCATTTTCTGGTCTTTACAGATTGTTTATTACAAGGCTAACTTATTGGAGAACCAGCTCTGCACAGAGAGGATCCTGTGAATGCTCTGTAGCCAGTATTTAAATATCAGCAATTCAGCCTTTTTTAAGAAGACCTACTCCTAATAATTACTTCTACCAGCAATTTTTCCTTTTTAAAGTAGTAGTAACCTTTGTACTTAGGTGGGGAAATCTACTTAATATTAAGGAACTCATAGTTCACCCCCATATATATCCCTTTTATAAACAACCAGTTAAATAATTTAATTCAAAATCTGTATATATTTGGAGGAACAGGAAAGGTGAAAGAGAGAGATAAAAACTTCTTCCCAATATCAAACTGCACCCTTAAAATTCAGGGACCTGGGTTCTATATTAGAAATGCTATCTGGAGAGCTCTGAACTGTATGCCATTATACAGCAAACAACAGAATTATGGTCTAAGACTTCCATTATTCCCTCCCCTCTGCAATGACCACCACAGTAACAGCCTGGCACTTGATCTCCAGCGTATTAATCGCAAGTCTCCTCTTTCCTGTGCATCTCGCCCAGCTGAGAGAAGACACGGCAGATGTCATTGGAAGGGCACAGGGTCTTAGAGGAACTGCTGAGCTGCCCCTTTAAAGGGCTGCATAGCATTACGCCAGCAATTATGTGCATGATGATGCCGGATCTAGCTGTGACACTGCACTGCATTGGAGACGATGATGATGCTCTTCATTTGAGCTGAAAGAAGCCAAGATGCAGCCAACAGCTGTTTTCCAGCGAGGGCTGAAGACAGACTTCCCGGGGAGGGTGAATTACATCGCTACTGCCTCGCACAGACACAGACCAGACAGAAACATGCATGCCCAGACCATCTATCAGGAGCAATGCATCCTCTGCGCTCCCGTGCCACCTCCCCACTGCAGAGATCAGACTGCTTTGCAGGCAGCAATGAATTAGTCCTTGCTGCTGCAGCCCCAGGATATATGACCGGCCTCCCATTACAGATGGGCCAAATTCCTCCCAGGAGTAACTCCAGCCTTTGCAGCGGAGTTACCCCAGAGATTAGCGTGGCCCCCAAAGGTTCAGGGGGCCTTGCCCAAGGTCAGACAGTGGCTGAGGCACCCCGGGTCTCCAGATCCCCTTCGTGTGCCGCAGCCCCTAGCCCGCGCCCCCTGCCCCTCCAACAGACGGGGGCAGGGCAGTCAGTCCCGGCGGGTCACCCCCGGCCCTGGCCCCCAGCCGGCCACGGCCCCGGCCCCGCGGCTCACCTCCTTCAGCTGCTCCATCTCGGTGCGGATGGTCTCGTACTCCGCCTCCAGCTCCTCGTACTGCTGCTTGAGCTGCTGCTTCTCCTCCAGCACGGCCAGCCCGTACTCCGCCGCCTGGATCTTCTCCCGGGTGGTCTCGCCCAGCTCCTGGGAGAGCCGCTTGAGCTCGCTCCGCAGCCACTCCGGCTCCGACTCCATCACCAGCTTGGCGTACTCCTCCTCCTCCATGGCCAGAGCCATCGCGGCCGGCCGGGCGCGGCGCCTCCCGTCCCCGTCCGGCGGGGCAGCACAGCGAGGGGGGCTGCGGGGCGAGCCGGGCAGGGGGACGGACGCAGCGCCCTTAACACCCCCGCAGCCGCTGGGCTGCCATGGGCCGCCCTCGGCGAGCACAACTTGGCCCCGCTGCTGC
Source organism: Mauremys mutica (assembly GCF_020497125.1). Lineage (NCBI taxonomy): Eukaryota > Metazoa > Chordata > Testudines > Geoemydidae > Mauremys > Mauremys mutica. The sequence goes on along the minus strand of NC_059078.1, from coordinate 28,112,348 downwards.
GCTGCCAGCTCCCCCGGCTGCCATGAACCGGGCAGGGCGCTCGGTTCGCTCTCGCCCCTGGCTGCACCCCCGCCCCGGGCAGCCCCTTACACCATGATTCCTGCCTCCTCCCGCAGGCTGCGGCTGCGAAACGAGCTGGGCAGGCAGAGCGCAGTGAAATCATTCAAAAGGAACGGCCAGCCAGCTGCCCGGCGGGCCTTGTGGGGCGTGTAGTCCCGCCTCCCCCCAGCGCCAAGCCAACGCGTGCCTCAGAGGACTACGAGTCCCACAATGCACAGGGAGGGCAGCCCAGCTGGGAGGCAGCCCCAGCCCTCTTGGAGGAATTCTTGCTAGGGGAAGAAGCTGGCAGAGGGCTGTGTTATTCTCATCACCGGCCTCAGGGCAACTTTCACTTGTAACAGTGACGCCTACAGGCCGCGTCAAACCTAGGTGGCTACATTTTTGCGGGCGGGGGTCAGAGTTGTGCCAGTTGCTGTGATATGTTGCGTTCAGAGGCTGTATGCATTGCAAACGGGGGTAACTAAGTGAAATCAGCGGAAATTGGGCACCTAAATACCTTTGGGAATCAGACTCGTTGTCTAGGATGGAAGTGAACTTAAGATAGCACGCACCCCTCTGGCTTTTAAACAACACAGCACTATGTTTTCCCCCCAAAGCTGTTGTTATCATCACCATCATTGTCAGCCCCGTCTGTCATCTTTGTTGTAGTTCTATAATTATTTATTTATTCATTCTGTGATGTATACAACACTATAGTTATGCATGGTACTTTACCAACAAAGGTATTTTGTTTGTTTTAATTTTCTCAACTGAAAGATTACATAAATCTTTGCAGGACCAGGGATATGGATTTAGGCATGTGCTAAATTTTATGCACATGAATAGTACACATTGAAGTCACTGCTTACACGTGTAAAGTTAATTATGTGCATAGGCCTTCTCAGCATCAGGGCCCTCATGATCCTGCAAGTAAATCCTTGTTCACATGCATAGCCGCAGTGAAATCAAAGATAATGCTTTTGTGAGTGAATACTCAGCACATAAGACAGGGTTTAAAGATCTGGCTAGAAGATAAGATGTAACAAAGAGTGAGGGCCACAAAGAATGGGAGGGGAGGAGAGGAAAGGGAGAACAAAGGTTGCAACAATGGGAGCATGTGTTTGCTTTTGAATGCTATGCATGCTTCTTGAGGGTGCTGTCTTTGTTAGTTTTCTTCATTGTTCAAAAACTAAAACTGATATATAGCATTCTGATAGAATTAACTGGTTACATGAAATAGTTACTGCTATTGTACTGTAAAGCTGTGCCATTGCTCTAGCTTTCACTCAAGGAGGTACATTTAATGTTGCTATAGATTCCTCCCTACATTTATAACTGAAGTACAATGGTTGCTAATTAATGCAGTTATTTGAAATTAAAAACACCTTAAGTTATTGATTATGATTTTTATTGGGGGTGCTTGTTTATGGTGGTTATTATATTATTACTTTGGGGGTCTTTATGTAATTCTTCTTTCACTCAGCTTGTTTATTTCTCTATATAGTGCCACTGATGTGCATGGCACTGGGCAGATAAGTAAGAAGATGAGGTTCTGGTTTCCAGGAGTTTACCATCCGAACAGATAAGGGGAACAGAGTGGTAGTCATGTGAGTCGATCAGCAAAAACAACTACAGACCATGGAGTAGAGTAGGGCTGGGCAGAAATACCAGAAAACAAGGGGAAAGGTAAGCAGCTGGTGCAGGAACATAATTAAATGTATTTTATTACAGGTTTGTCTTAATTTTTTTATTAGCTTACTATAATTTTTAGGGTTTTGCAGAAGCAGGTACAGGCATAAGGGGGAAAAGGAGTGGGTGCTGGAGTTAAGATTAATTATAGAAAGTGAAGCTAAAGTAATGCTCTCTCAAAAGCACATGGTAAAGCTTTGTATTCCTTTAAGACACAGATCCAGCAAAGCACATAAGCAAATGAATAACTTTAATCACATGAGTCATTACATTGAATTCAATAGAACTCCTCACATTTAAAGTTATGCAAGTGCTTAAATAATTTGCTGAACTGGGGCCTAAATGAGCATTCTATGTAGACTATATAAGATGTATAATTGAGAAGAGGCTTGCAACTGACTAGAATTTTCAAAAGAAAATAATTTTATAAGCAATAGAAATTTGCAGAAGTTACAAGATCTTACTTGCCAGGTATAATTTTATTAAATACTTTGTACAGTGTTAGTTCATTATTAGTATTTCACCACAGCAGTGGCATATTTAGACCTATGCAGTTGTGAATATGGCTCAGGATTTTCCAGGGCCACTCACCACATTTGCACACCCAACCTTCCAACCAGAGTTTCAGGCTCAATGCCCATCGGTTATTTCATCTAACTTTAGCACCAGCTAGCAATGACAGAGAATGAATTCCTTGGCATTCCTCCCTTGTTACCAGCTTTATCTCCTGGCTCCTTGGTTCTTTTAAGATGGAGCACCAGAAATCAGAGCGCCTCACAACCAGCTGTATGGAGGAAGCAGCAGCAGCAGCTGATGGGGACAGTGTCATGGGTACACAGGAGTGGGTCCTAGTCACACTGAGCAGAGTGCTGGATGGGGCATGTATCATTTTATACAGGGATGGCCCTAAGAATGAAGTAGCAAGTACATTTCTGTGCGAAAGTAAACATCTTGCCATAATTTTCTCCATCAGGAGTAATGTGATAATTGTCCCCGTAAATCCTCCATATGCCCATTGGAGTTCTGAAGATCCCTTCCTTTTCCATTGTTTCAGATATCCCAACTCAGTGGCTCCATCTAACAGTTCCCCATCCCTCAACTGGGAATAATGGCATTTCACAGGGTTAATGTGAGGATAAATGCACTAAAAACTATGGGGTACTTCAGGAACAGGGGGAGAAAGGGGGTTGTATAAGTATCTAAAGTAGATAGATTTTGCAGCTGTCTTGGTTGGCTTGTATAGCTCTAGGGCCAGCTCCAGGCACCAGGGGTGCAAACACGTGCCTGGGGCGGCACATGCTAAGGGGTGCCATTCTGTCCATTCTTGGGGTGTCAGAGTCCGGGCAGTTTTGTTTTGTTTTTGCTTCAGCAGTTCGGGCGGCGGCAGTCCGAGATACTTTTTTTTTTTTTTGCTTGGGGCGGCAAAAATGGTGGAGCCGGCCCTGTATAGCTCTCTACACAATAATACTTGAGCAGCCTCCAACCTATCCCCAGCCCACTTGAAAAAGATGCAGCTCTTTTGATGAGGAAATGTAATCAGCTATTGTTGCTAGTTACCCTTTAATAAAAGGATGGTGGTTACCAAAGAAGAGTAAACAGGACACGGTGAATGATGTAATTACTTCTCCACTGCAGGTAGCATTAATTTATACACCATGATATAGGGCTGAGCACCCTGGGTCAAAATCTGCTCTCAGGCCTGGTCTCAACCTAGAACTTAGATCGACCTTGCTACATTGCTCAGACTGTGAAAAATGTCACGCCGTGTGCAACCTAGATAGGTCAACCTAACCCTCACTGTAGATGCTACTAGGTCAGTAGAAGAATGCTTCCATCGATCTACCTACTGCCTCTCAAGGCGGTGGATTTAGTATAGTGATGTAAAAACCCCTTCTGTCATGATAGTAGGTGTCATAAATAAACAGATAGTTAAGGGTTAAGGTCTGTTTTACCTGTAAAGGGTTAACATGTAGTACCTGGTGACCACCTGACCAGAGGACCAATCAGAGATAAGATTTTTTTCAAATCTCTGTGGAGGGAAGCCTTTGTCTGTGTGAGAACTCTTTTGAATCTAAAAGGGACCAGTCATGTCTCCAAGTTCTCCTGGAGTAGTTTCTACTAATTAATAGTGAGTATTAATTAGAAAGGCGAATTAGTCTTATGATTTGATTTCTATATTTGCAATTGTGTGTTTGCTAAAGGAAATTCTTTATTCCTGTTTGCTGATACTTTGCTTTCACTGAGAAAGAAAGGGGGAGAGGGGATTCTCTCCAGAGATTGATAAGGTTATACCCTATGAGTGTCCAGCTTGGGCTCATAGAGATTCTGTATTTTCTTTTTGTTCTCTTAATAAATTCTTTTCTTTTCTTTGGACTTGGTTAATTCCTTCTTCTGTGGAAATTCAGGGGAAGGTGAGGGGGGAAGAGAGAGTTCCTCCTGGATTTGATTCAAGCAGTTTGAATCAGGTATCTCTCTCCTAGGAAAAGGGAGTGGGGAGGAAGCAGGGGGAATGGTTTGTTTCTCCTGGGTGTAAGAACTCCATGGATTTGGGGCTCTTGGAATCCCCTAGGATTTTGGGGAAGGACTGTGTCTCAATCCACATTTCCTGATTGAGTGGTGGCAGCTTACTAGATCTAAACTAGGATTTTAGTTTAGAGGGAAACCAAGTCAGGTCCCCACATTGGAGCCCAACAGTTCCAAGTGGGGGTGAGACCTTTGACATGGTGGCATGCGGGTCCTCACCTTGAAACCCCCCAGTTCCAAGTGGGGGTGAGACCTTTGACATGGTGGCATGCGGGTCCTCACCTTGAAACCCCCCCAGTTTCAAGTGAGGGTAGACCCATGACAGTAGGTGTCTACATGACAGGGCTACAGCAGCACAGCTGCAACACCCATTGTAAATCCTGAGTAACTCCACTGAGTTAGTGAATTTACTCCAGATTGACACCAGTGTAACTGAGAGCACTATTTGGCCCTCTGCATGTCAGCTTGAGAGCTTGTCCAACTTGTTCAGAGCTTGTCCTTCTTTTATTGCAGCAGGCACAGCTCAGAATTTCACCTAATGGCAAAAATAATTGGTATTGAATTGGTGGGCAGGTGCCAAACACAAAAAACAATGACCTGTCTGAGCACACATGAGGATTAGAGCATAGTATATAACACGGGCTGTGCCTATAGCTCCAGGGCTTTTTCAGGCTGCTTTAATCTTCTACCTACCAATGTTCATCCAGATCCACCTTGGTACATATAAAAACATTCCCCTTTAATAAAGTGTTTTAGTGTCTGTGAGTTTAACCTCATAGTCATGAAGCCGCCCGGCTAATATTTTATTTTGAGGAACTTGTCCCAACCCAAACCTCCACATGGTTCATCTAGAGAGGCTGCATTTGACATGTGAATACTGAGGTAATGCCCTAATTCTCGTCCCTGTAACACACTTGCCGTGAGCTGAAAAACAAAAGTTTGATGTAAACAGCCCGCTGCAGTTAACGAAAATTCCTTCTCTTTTCAGTTTCAAAATGCCGTGAGTCCTGTGTTAATAGCAAACCTGTATGTATTGGGCCTGATTCCAAAAACCTCACACACCCCTTACAGCTAACACCCAGCTTTTAGAACAAGGAGTACTTGTGGCACCTTAGAGACTAACAAATTCATTTGGGCATAAGCTTTCGTGGGCTAAAACCCACTTCATCAGATGCATGCAGTGCAAAATACAGTAGGAAGATATATACCGGTATGTGTGTGTGTATATACACAGAGAACATAAAAAAATGGGAGTTGCCATACCAACTCTAACAAGACTAATCAATTAATACACTACTCAATTTATACACTCTCAATTATTTCTTCTCTAAATTCACATCAATTCCACATGCCCTACGCTCATTTAAACCCCCAATGCACTACATGCAACCAAACTGGCTGGGCCTGCTTCTGCTCTCACACTAGTGTTATAAGCTGGTGTAACTAACTCCTTTGACTTCAATGGATGCCCTCCAGATTTACAACAGGGTGAGATCAGAATTTGGCCCACTGAACATGAAAGTCCTGGAGTAGCACTGCCACACTTGACTTGCAGCTGTTTTCATACTCTGCTACCATTGTTGTTCTGCCAGTTTTCACTCCCTCCCAAACTATACAAGCTGGCACGGTCAGAAGTAGCTCTGCTTCCCAGCTGCTCAACAAGGAGAATCAAGGAGGAAAATGGCCAGAGTGGTGAGACTGCACACAATGCACTCAGGAGCAATTTTCTTCCCTGTACTCAGGACAAAGACAACTGGGGGCTTAACGGGCGCTTTATCCTCCTCTCCGCCCAAAAAAATTTAAGGATTGTATTAACAAATAAAGGAAATGCTGAGTTTGGAAGAGAAACTTGCTTATCTCACTTGATCAAAAGTGGACAAATTTAGTCATGGTACAAAACTATTCATTAAAACTATATTCAACAGCTATTATTCTATTATTTCTTTAACTGTAGTCCCTTCCTTCACCCCCACTTCCCCATAAAGAAAGTTGTCTGTGCCCCTGGTACTTTCCAATTTTCATGGGAGATCTGGGACCTGGACTGGACCTTAAGGAAATGAGCCATATTGGTGGCCCTAATCCAGGGTTCCTCAAACTTCATTGCACCGTGACCCCCTTCTGACAACAAAAATTACTACATGACCCTGGGAAGGGGGACGGAAGCCTGAGCCCCACCACCCCAGGCTGGGGAGCCCAAGCCCAAGCCCTGCTATCCTGGGGGGCACTGAAGCGTGAGAGCTTCAGCCCTGGGTGGTAGGGCTCAGATTTCAGCTTCAGCCCCGAGCCTCAGCAACTCTAACGCCAGCCGTGGTGATCCCATTAAAACGGGGTCGCAACCCACCCTGGGGTGCCAACCCACAGTTTGAGAACCACTGCCCTAGTCTTACACTTCAAAGGGAGTTCATTAAAACCAGGGTAATTATTTCATTATGACCTTGGCAAACTTAGGCTTAGAGTAACAGCACCCCACATAGTTTCAGCACTGGGAGAATTTGCAGCTGTAAATGGGTTGGATGAAGAACAAAAGTAAAGTGGGTAAAAAGACCAAGAGGTGATGTGAAAGTTAAAGTTAGATTCCCTTAAGCTCAATGAAACCCTTTTATACCCACCCTACTCAGCATCTACTGGCATGTCCATGCTATAAGTCAAGGTGTGATTGTATTTGTAGTATGGGTAGGCATACCCATGCTAGCTTTAATCTAGCTAGGACGGGGGACAATAATAGTGACGACGTGGCAGCATTATCCACCTGAATACAAACCCACCGGGGACCTTAGGTAGGTATTTGCATGACTGCCCATGCCACCATATTTTCACTAATATTGTTACCCATCCTATCTAGATTAAAGCTAGCATGAGTAGGCCTACCCATGCTACAATCACACCTTCACTTGCAGTGTACATATACCCTAAGGAGGCTGGAAAATAGTATAACTTACATGCAGTGGAGCCAGAAAAAAGCAAAATGAGGTATAAATTTGATTAGCCTTCACCCTACTTTAATTTATACTATTTTATAGCTCTTTGGTGTATAATTTAGGTAGCAGTTAGCAAAAGCTACGTTACCAGCTCCAGGAAAGGAAATAAGTCTGAAGCCCAAAAGGCTTAGCGTTTCTGTCATAAATTGGGAACATCATTTCAACAAGAAAGGGAGAGACAGGGCCTGGTTCTCCACTCTGTTGCACTGGTTTTGTGTTCCATCAGTGAAGTCAGTGGAGTAAACTGGTCAAAACTTTATGAATTCTGAAATCTTGAAAGCCAAAATAATATGGGGAATTTTTAGAAATATTTTGTTGATTTTCCCCCTTTTCTTGACCAGTTATATTGCCAACCCTAAGCATTCAAAAACCATGAGTCAGCTGCAAAACAAAATCAGGAGGCTGACTTAAAAATCATGAGATTTTGGAGAAATAATACATTTGGGATTCTTTTTTATTTGTCTTGGTTTCTGAGCTTTTAGGGTGCACTCAGATCATCTTTTCAGGTTTTCTTTTCAACCACAAGGACTAGGGACTTAGTTTCTCTTTTTAAATGGAGCCTGAGATTTTTACATAATCACTTGCCTATCTGAGCTGGGGTTTTAAGAAAACACTGAATATTGCAAGATGCGTGGTAAAATCATGAGAGATGGCAACGCTGCTCAACAAAGGTGGGCTAATTGTTTTGTCATAGATCAGAGTTGAGTCATTAACTATTTGTGCTCTGGATGGCTCATAAAACTACTGGAGTCTCATTATCAGATCCCATTCTGCAATGTTTTGCTAAATAGTCTTGTTCAAAATGTGAAGGAAAACGTTCAGCAGCAATTGTCAACATGCTATTTCAGAGGCATCTGTGGGCATGTTTGGAAACGAGCAGATTGCCAAAGATAGAGCTCACGTGATGCTTTGAGATGATGGAGTTAGCATAATAAAAGCTTGTAATGACTGCAGTGTGTACATGCTGGCACGTGTCCACAACCTGCACATCTGCTTCAAGAAGTTTCTGTGGGTAACTTGATCGAGAAGGTGACTGGTCATTTCAATCACCTCTCTTCTGCTGTCTCTAATCATACAAACTCCCAACTAATACCCAGCTGATTCAAGGTTCACGGCCAAGTGTAATTCCATTTATAGTACAACATGCTTAAGACACCGGCTGGAAAAACAAGACATTCTCACTCTGTATTGTTCAGAAGATTTCAATTTTAACCCACTTGCTATATCCCAGTGGAATCTCCTAGACACTATAATGTGAGGCCTCAAACCATTCAAGGAGCTAACAACAAAAGTCAACTCCGACCAAGCCTGAATTACCACGGTGGTTCCTGCTGTGTGAACACGGACAGTCCAAAAAGTGAAGTATCAGATGAAGACATCAGAGCCATGAAAGCTAAGATGTTCATATCTCATTTGACACCAGTTCAACTGCATCAAAATAGGGCAAGGATATACAATTGCCTGTTTAAGATGTATCTGTGTAGAATTCAGATATTATAAATGATGGCACAAAAAACATCCATCTTGAAACTGGGTCCCCAAAACAGACAGACAGACACACACAGACACACACCCCTCCCTGCAAGAAGTAACACTTCTGTAAATCTGTATTCTGGCAGACAGCCAGACCTCTACTCACAGACCCTTTGGGCAGATTATTCCTGGAAGGGAATTAATGATCTGTGAACAGGCAGGTGCATTGGGCTCATTGCAAGATCAGGGCTATGGCTACAAGTTACAGGCTACAGTAAGCAGAGCATGCTACCTGACCCCCCAAACGCCCTCTGTGTCACTGTCACCTGTCATGGTAGGCCTGGGGAATGGGCTCATTATGAAGATTTAAAGGAAGGAATATAGGTAAGGCCAATTTCCACCCCAGATTCCTGCTGCTAGTAGAGATTTTTCTAGTAGATGTCTGTGTGCAAGGCCTGTCAGAATTTGGCCCACTGTCTTTGGGTTTATAAGTGTCATGCATGTCACACCTCAACTGCTAGAAGAGGGCCTCATCCTCCCTGACTGAACTAACCTCATTATCTCTAGACTGATTCTTGCCTGCATATTTATACCTGCCTCTGGAAGTTTCCACTACATGCGTCTGACAAAAGCTTATGCTCCTATAAGTCTGTTAGTCTATAAGGTGCCACAGGACTCTTTGTCGCTTTTTACAGATCCAGACTAACACAGCGACCCCACTGATACTTGACATGCATGTCTATGTTACATTTCCCTGATCCTAGCTTTCTACTTTACTGTTTTTTAATAGAAAAATAAAACAGAAGGACTGAAAATACATTCCAAACATTTTGCTACAGATTCAGAGATCAAACTGGACACTACATGCATGACTGATCTGTGTTGATGACTGGTCCTTAAACAAAAAAACAGGAAAGTAATAATCTTGTGTGCCTTGAAGTGCAATGACAGAGTACTCGGGATATGCATCATTTACTACTATACATAGGAAAGTTTGGTGAGTTTACATCTTCACTGGCCGAAATCTGTCAGGAGCAGAGTTTGCATCTTATTCATTTATGTAGGAAATATAGATTTTTGTCAAAAAAATAAATTCTTAAAGTGTCCATGAGCAGGCGAAGAATGTGATTAACTCCTAAGACTAGTGAGGAAGTTTTGGCTGATCTTTGGGGGCAGATGTAAGCAGAGTCAGGATGAGCTCTACCCTGACATCTGGTGGTAGATTATGGGGAGTGCAGAAAGAAGTTTCAAATATTCGCATTAGCATTTCAGTTATTTGCATGGGCACTCCCACCCCACTTAGCATACCGCAAAGCAGCCTGGGATGGTTATTTTCACAGCTATGGGAGCCCCAATTTTGTTGTTATTGGGGCAGGAGCAATAAAATGTTGTCATCCTGATTAAGTAAATGAGGAACTACAAAACTGTCTTATGATAGAGGGTTTCATTGTCAACTAAATAGCACTTGCTAGACAAGGGACATGGGTTCCAAAACCCAGTCAAGAGAGAGAGGCTGGGGACAGAGAGCTGTACTTGGTGGTGCAGGTGCCTTGTGTGAGCCAGAAGCACCAGTTCCACCTATGCCTCTCTCCACTGTGGAATGTCAGAGTTAATTTTTGATTCTCTTAAGAATCTAAATGCAGGTTACTGAGCTGAATTCACTGGTACTGGGGCTCCCCTACTAAGAGCTGAAGAGCTGGACTTGCTGAGCTGAGAGCACTGAGTACTGTGCTAGTGAGTGGGGGAGCCTGAAGCCATACTGTGGAGCAGAGCAGCTGGTGGAGCAGTTTGTGCAGCCACTGGGTGAGTGGAGCCAAGCAGCTCGCGAGGACGGCTGGAGTGGCTCACAGGACAGCTGGTGGACCAGAGCAGCTGGCAGAGTGGAGCAGCCCACAGAGCAAGTGGAGCTGAGCTGTTTGCGGAGATGACTAGTGGAAGCAGAACCCCACGAAGAGGCAGGGCAGTTGGCCCCGAAACCACATAAGGTGCCCCTTTCTACCCAGGCTGGGGAGGGGGACCTCTGCAGAGAGACTCTTGAGCTCTGGGGCTGCACTGACTCGGGACAGAGACTTTTGGATTGTGGGACTTTTGGGACTGTGGGTGATTTGGGGGTTGCTGGACTCAAGGGCCCCGAGAGAAGGATATGGCCCAATTTGCTGGAGTGGGTCTTTGCTCACGGTTTGACCTATGAACTCTAGCTGAGGTATTTTCCCAATTTAATGCTTGTTGTTTGTCATGTAATTAAACCTTTTCTGCTACACCAGGACTCTGTGCTTGCAAGAGGGGAAGTATTGCCTCTTCGAGGTGCCCAGGGGTGAGTGTAAGATTTTCCCAGGTCACTGGGTGGGGGCTCGAGCTGGTTTTGCATTATGTTGTGGGGAAGGGACCCCTATGTATTGAACCCGGCCCTTGCTGCTATCGTTTCGGCCTGGCAGAAGGGTTACACATACATGGAACAGGGGGTTACCCACTGAGTGGATATCCAGCCTAATAATTGCTTGGCTTATTGCCAGAGGTAGAGAAGTAGGAATGAATGAAGGGCCCAATAACAGTATGTCTGGCATGCCATCTGCTAGGCATATCAGGCAGCAGATGCTTGGCATGGTTACTCAGTAAAAAACATGCTTCCTGTTCTGCCAGCATGGAATGAGTGTGGGGAGAGTGGGCATTTTTATTAAATATTTCCTCATTTTAATTTGTTGTCTTTGTATTACAAACAGCCTCGCACATAAAGCCAGCTAATGCGGCTAATGACTACTTTTAGTCATTTATTCTTCCTCAGCCTTGTCTACATGACAGAGTTGCACTGGGTTTAATTAAAGTTGTGTCTTTGAAACTGATTTAGTTAAATTGGGGCCAAAGCTGTGTGAACACTCTTAGTTTGGTTTAAAATCAGGCTTTTTTCAGTTTAGCGTAAAATTGTACACAAAGCCTAAATGTAACCTTACTGAACCCACGAGCCAGTTAGAAGTCATACAGTGGGCAGGGCCTGTAATTTAGATTTTATTGGATTCCTTTTCCTTTCCATTCCCCTCACACACACTCATCTTTTTAGGTGGGGCAGAGCAGTTCCTTTTTCCCGTTGTTTGAACTATTGTGAAGTAACCAATATCTGGTGTTAGGTGCTATAAAAACTGGTACATAAAAAGATTTCAGGTTTTGAGGTATGGCTTTGCTGTCTATATTTATCTATGGCTAATCAAGAGTTTGTAAGTAAATACACACACATTCAAATCTGTATAATTATTTAAGCTAATATAAATATAATCAACCTATGTATCTTTCCCCCCATCCAGTCCATCTTTTTCACAGGAATTTAGCCTTTAAGGCACAAGTTTTTGCCTTGCTTTTCCCCCCGCCCAACACTGTTAGATGGTAAAAAGTGTCTCATCTGCAAAACATCAATTTGACGGACGCAGGTGGCAAACTATACAGAACTACATGGAATGTAGCATATAGGTAGATAGGGCTTGATTTTTCTCTTACACTGGTGTAATTAAGATCAAAGGCCAGATTTCTGGCCCCGTTAAAGATACTTTGTGCCAGTTAAAGGGACACTGGAGGATTCCCACAACATGAAAGATTCCTCCAGTGACATAGGGCCACTGCAGACCTCCTACATTATCTTCCTTCCAGCAACTGCTATGGGGCTCGGCTGGGAGCTGTTTCTACACCCTAATGATCCCTGGCTGCCAGAACATCCCTTTGGGAATGTGGGTAACTGTAAAATAAAACAGGGCTAAGGTTTTAGGCACTTTGCACTGGGGACTGGATCAGTCCCCAGCCAGACACAGGATCAGGATAGCATAAAAGGAAGCTTCAAGCCACCTTTGTCGCACCCCTCCAACTTGAGCTGAACATAGCTGGGACAGAGCCCAGAATCTGGCCCCATTCCAAGTGAATTAATGTCACTCAGTGGATGAGAACACACCCTTCAGCCAGGTAGGCACTAAAAAGTAATATCAGCATTGCTATGTGTGTCAGGGGTTGGAAAACACCACACCGCTGACCGATGTGGCTATTCTGACATAACCCCCAGTGTAGACACAGTAAGGTTGAAGAAGAAAGCTCTCCTGACACAGCTATCTTCGTTTGTGGACATGAAGTTCCTATGTACCAACAAAAAGTTGGTTCAGGCTGCATCTACACTATAGGACTCTGCTGGCAGCCTGGCATAATTATACGAACATAGCGAGTATGTCTCTGGCTCATGCATTCCAAAGTCCATTACGTTGTTAGGCAGTTTGATGAGGTGTGAAATGGCTGCTCTCCCTTCTCTATGGTTTTTGTTGTATCCTAACAATGTTTCCCATTGCCAGCTTTCTCGATCAGATTAAGGAAGAATTAGTGGAATTAATTAAAAGGCTATTCTACTAACCACCACACAGCAGGTCTGATTTCATTTTTATTTCCCTCAAACTATGTCAAAGAAAAATATAAGGAACCTTAATTACAACAGCCTCAGGTTTAAAAAAAGGAAAACGGAAACGATAGTGCAGCAGCATGGGCTGCTAATTGAGCAACCTGATTATTTCAGATCATTATGGGAAGCGAAAAGGAAGTGAACAATGGTGTTTCAGACCTCACGTCCTTCTTCTGTAATAAAGAAAGAGACTAAAGGTTTTTTTTTCTATATGTTATTCTTCAGTAAAGATGTACTGGGCTAGCTGGAATGGAAATGCACATGGACAAAGCTACCTATACTTGTACCGCTCAACTATCAAACTCGCTGCTAGCAGAAATATAAAAGCAAACAGAGCCCATTAAAGTTGATGAGAGTCTTTCCATTTACTTTAGTGGGATTTGAACCAGGCTCAGAGTCTTCTCTGGCACACATTACATCCAACCACATATTTCAGGAATGTATGGATTTTTATGTCATATGCCATATCCTTATGTAATAAATAATAATAATTTGTCCTTGTACAGCACCTTTGATCATAGGATTTCAAAGTGCCTTGCCAAATAGGGATTTATCAACTCAGTTTTTACAGGTGGGGAAACTGAGGCACAGAACTAACCCCTCAACAATCATGTCTGTAAATCAGTGTCAGAATTTGCAGTAGAATGCATGGCCAAGATTTTCAAATATGGTTCCCTAAAGTTAGGCTTCTGAATCCATGTCTAGGCTCCTAAATAAGTGGCCAAGTTTTTAAAAGTGTGTGAATCCAACAGCTCAGATTAAAGTCAGTGGGAGCTGCTGGGTGCTTAGTACTTATGAAAATCTGGACACTTATGGAGGAGCCCAAATATTGATTTAGGATCCTAACTTCAGGCTCCCTTTAAAAAAAAAAAATCTGGGCTCATGGTTTATGAAGCCTGTTTCTCTGCTCCAGCTTCCAGGTACTGCTTGCTGCCTCCACATATCAGATCAAAAACATCTGACATGAAAAAAACCCAAAGCTGTTTAACCAAAAAAGGATGGGGGTAGTGGGAGAGAAATCAGGTATGTAAAAAGAGCTACATTAGAAAAGGATTCACCATTTAAATGTTTGTGTTGCAAAGGCCATAGTTAGGGGGTAATGGGATCCCCTATTGCTGTGTTTAGAAAGTGGGACAGTAAGTTAATTTTATTAATTATACTTTTTTTTTGTTTTATTATGTGGAGATATACCCATCTCATAGAGCTGGAAGGGACCTTGAAAGGTCATTGAGTCCAGTCCCCTGCCTTCACAGCAGGACCAAGTACTGTCCCTGACAGATTTTTGCCCCAGATCCCTGAATGATCCCCTCAAGGATTAAACTTCCAATGGTGGGTTTAGCAGGCCAGTGCTCAAACCACTGAGCTATTCCTCCCCCCTAGTAAATCTGCCCATTTAAACAGCTAACACTTGTCTAATATCAGGGGGTACCTGTGTTAGTCTGTATCCATAAAAACAACAAGAAGTCCGGTGGCACCTTAAAGACTACTAACAGATTTATTTCGGCATAAGCTTTCGTGGGTAAAAAACCTCAATTCTTCAGATGCATGGAGAATTGATACCTCTTCATCTATTTTTGGGAGTGGACTACATCCACCCTGATCAATTTGGCCCTGTCAACACTGGTTCTCCACTTGTGAGGTACTCCCTTTTCTTCATGTGTCATTATATAATGCCTGCATCTATAACTTGGGGACTGGATAAATTCATGGTGGCTAAGTCCATAAATGGCTATTAGCCAGGATGGGTAAGAATAGTGTCCCTAGCCTCTGTTCGTCAGAGGATGGAGATGGATGGCAGGAGAGAGATCACTTGATCATTGCCTGTTAGGTTCACTCCCTCTGGGGCACCTGGCATTGGCCACTGTCGGTAGACAGATACTGAGCTAGATAGACCTTTGGTCTGACCCGGTACGGCCTTTCTTATGTTCTTATGTTATGTTAACTTTCACTTGTTTAATGGGGCATTTTGGCAGATATCACAGTTTTATATGTCTGAATTATTATCCAACCTGGCATCTATATATTTGGCTCAGATTGTACCATGGGACTAATTCTGATCTCACTTAGGATATGTCTTCAATGAAAAATCAAAGTGTGTTTTTTGGATTAGCTAACTTGGGTTAAAATATCAGTGAAGACATTGGCAACCTGGATTTTAGCTCAGGTTAGTAGCTTGAATTAAAGTCTAGGGAGGGACCCTGGGATTGAACTCAAGGTACTAACCATAGTTAAAAGTCAAGTTGCTGTGTGACCACTGCAGTTTCAAGCCAAGTTAGCCGCCCCACTTTAAGAACACACTTTGTCTTCATTGTAAAAACACACACTTACACTGGTTGTACGCTAGTTGAACACTATTGCCTTCACTTGTGTAAATCAGAAGTAACTCCAGTGTACATGCAATGAGAATCATGTTTCTGTATTTTTTCCCTTTAGAAAAGTGGTGAGAAGTAATCTATATTCATAATGATGGAGAAAATAAAGAGAAACCATATCAAAAGCATAACCTGAAAAAGACAAACATAAGCATGAAATCCTGGTCCCAGCAAAGTCAATGGGAGTTTTACCATTGACATCATTGGGGCCAGGATGTCACCCCCCAGACTTTGAAATCTGACATGTGTACACTTTTGAAGTCAATGGAAAGATTCCTACAGACATCAGCGAACTTTCGATGAAGGCCATAATGTACTGCACCTTAGAGTCATTGGTGGAAACAGTTTAAAAGCTCCACATTTCAAAACACTAGCTGTCTACCAGAGGGCTCCTCTTTTATCCCCTAAAGTGCAACAGAAATACATTGAGAATTACAAGTCAAAATTTAATTAAAAATCACAAGGTTCTACAGCATTTATACAGCGTATTCCTTACCTCAAATTTTAAATTTATGAACATGCAAACTTTAGTTCAAATCAGATTTATTCTACTGTGGTTTTGCTCCTTCATTCAAAAGAGTTTAAATGCAAAATATCTGGGAGATGATAATGATAATTATCAGGGATTCATCTGACACTGAGAAAATGAAAGATGAATAAATTCTAAAAAAATGAAATCCTGCCCCGTAGGATTTGGCCAATGGGCATATTGGACCAAAATCCTCCCTGGGGTAACTGCAGTGACTTCAGTGGCGTTGCACCAGAGAGCAATTTGGTTAGAAGTTGGGGGGTTTCATTTAACAGTCTATGTGGTGTAAGAAATCTACAGCTAAAGGTCACAGCCTCTCAGACCCATCACTGAAATATTTCACGAGAGCAGGTGCCCATTTTTATCTGCCAGTTGCACATTCCTCCTGGTAGCTGATTTAGGCTCTTCATGTGCTGCCCAGCTGTCAATGGGACATAAACGATGCACCTGCCAAGAGTCCATCTGTTATATTTGGAGGGTTTCATGTCTAGTGAAAGGTGTATTTCTAGGACTGCTGTCTTGGAAAAGAATAGTATCAGAGAGGTAGCCGTGTTAGTCTGGTTCTCTTGCATCCGACGAAGTGGGCATTCACCCACGAAAGCTCATGCTGCAAAACGTCTGTTAGTCTATAAGGTGCCACAGGATTCTTTGCTGCTTTTTGGAAAAGAATGGGAAGGTGGAAGAAGGGAAGGAAGGAAGGAATGGGAAGAAAAAAGGAAAGCAGAGGGAAGGAAAAGTTAGAGCAGGAGATTCTAGCCCAGGATTTTTTCAGCCCATGGGTTGCCAGAATGTTTCAAAGGGTCACGTGGCAGCTCCTGCGGCTCGTGCCCACAGGGCTGGGTGGACTCTCCCTGCTCCAGGCATTAGGACCTCTGGGGTCACAGTGCTGCTCAGGTTTGGCTCAGCTGTCCCTTCATCCCTCAGTCATGATGATGACCCATGTGCTGGTCACAACACCACTCACACAAATTTGGCCTGACCAGCCCTGTCAGAGGGGGTGAGGCCGACCCTGAGTGACAATGAGATCTTGGAGGTCGCACCACTTGGAGTGGGGAGGCAAGCCCAGTCAGCCTCACAGGACCAAAGCTACAGGAGTTGCTACTGTGGAGTGAGTGCTGGGCAGTCTCCCTGCCCAGGGACTCCCACCCCTTCCGGGGGCAGGACCCAATATTCCCCCAGTCTATTTACTGTGTCGGGACAGACCATCAACATTTACAAATGGGTCCAGAGCCCAGAAAGGTTGAGAAACACTGGTCTAGTCCTTCATTTATATCCAAATCTGTTGTCTTCTTTTTTCTTTACTCCCATCTTTTAAATCATATTCTCTTCCAGTTCTCCCTTCCCATTCCTTTCTTTTCTGTCCTCATCTCCCCTCTTCTCCTTTTCCTGGGGCTCCCATTGCTTTATAATTTCAGAATTAATGATTTCCACTGACTTCAGTGGCAGCAGGATCAATTCCCTGTAGTGCAAGTGGCTATGTCAGTAGCTGAAGGCATGTCTACCCTGCATCTGGGAGTGAGCCACCCAGACTGGGTCCACAGACTTGTACTAGCGCTCTAAAAATAGCTGTGTAGATGGTGCTTTGATGTTGTGGCTTTGGCTGGAGCTTGGTGTCTCAAGTCCACTGCCCTACCCCTTCCCAGGCACCTGAGCCACAATGTCTATACAGCTCTTTTTAGTTCACTAGCATGAACCCTCCTAACACAATTCCGGACCCAGGCTGCGGGGTGTGGTCCCAGATACAGGTTAGACATATTCTAATAGGCTATTCTCTCTGGCACATGATCACTGAGGTGTTTTTTTGTCTTTGTCCTTGTTAATGTTGGGTTTCTCCTTCCCATCTTAAGCGAACTATAATATTTACTTTAATTATAGTTCAAGTTATGATGCAGTTTATCCTGTACAGTAGAACCTCAGAGTTTCGAACACCAGAGTTACGACTGACTGGTCAACGATGCACCTCATTTGGAACTAGAAGTACGCAATCAGGCAGCAGCAGACACACACAAAAAAGCAAATATAGTACAGTACTGTGTTAAATAAAATACTTATAAAAAAAGGAAAGCAGAATTTTTCTTTTGCGTAGTAAAGTTTCAAAGCTCTATTAAGTCAGTGTTCAGTTGTAAACTTTTGAAAGAACAACCATAATGTTTTGTTCAGAGTTACGAACATTTTGGAGTTATGAGCAATCTCCATTTCTGAGGTGTTCGTATCGCTGAGGTTCTGCTGTTGTTTATCCAGAAATTAGTTGTCAGATACAAAAAGTCAGTAGAGCTATTACTTGAGGCAAACAATACAAAAGATTATTGTGTTCATTCTCACGGTAGCTGTGTTTTTTCTTACTCTGTCCTATGTCCTGAATTCATGACAGTTAGTGAGCCTTAATAAAAGTTCCCAGCCAAACGCAGACCTTTCTTTTCCCTGTCATCCTGTCTCTGTCATTGACTTGGCAAGTCCCTTAACGTATACAGGCCTCAGCCTCCCCAGCTGCATGGTGAGGGATAATAAACTCACCCATCATTTAAAGACCTGTAGATGAACAATGCTAATCATTTTTAATTGTATCATAGGACAGTGAAGATGACTCAGATACCACAAGGAATGATTTGTGCACAAATGGCTGTGCTGCATCAGGTGTTTCGCATGTGCGCACTATCATTTGGTTTGCCCAGGATTGTTGGTCACAGCTTCGGTGGTGTGTGTTTTAGTAGCTATGTCACTTCCTGTTGGGGAGAGCACATGTAGATCATATTTGTATTCTTTGTAAGTGAAGATCCTCATTGTGGTGCTGACAAGTGCTATAAAAAAGTGCTATATTGGTTTTAAGTGTAGATCAGTTATAAGGGTAGATCAGGCCTTATTACAAAATAAGAATATTCTCTCACCCTTTTGCACTGGTTTAACTATGTCAATCAAGAAGCTGATTTAAGTTTTATATCCATGCAACTTTCTCAGGTAGACAATCCCTGTGAGTGACTGTTTCAGTATTATTGTAACCAACTTCAGTTCAGCTTCTCAGTGAGTCTTTCTGAGCCTGCGTGTTCCCCTCAAGCCTCCCTTCTGTTCATGGCGAAACACTGGCAAGTCATAATCTGGGCCTGGAAACAGCATAAAAGCAGCAGTGCATCTTCACTAGATCTTCGCTGAGCCAAGTCATGGGCCTTTTTTCCTGCACTGCAGCGGATATGCCATAGGGGGTGCTTAGTTGGTCTACAACTGTTTGTTGCATTGTCCGCAGTATAATAAAAGCTTGTCTAGCCAATTAGTCAACTTTGGCCTTAAAAAGTGGACTAGAATGCTTTAAAATCTTATTTAATAGCTGTATAAAATGATAGGGTCTTGGAAATATGTTCAGTGTCAACTGAAAAGAGAATGGAGCACCATTAAAGCTGTATTCCCAGCACTGTGTGGAAAAGAGTTTTCAATACAACCAGCACTGCTTAGGCATGCAATTTACCAAGCAATTAGACTAAAATGTGAATGCCTTATAAGAAAAAATTGCCAGTCTATGCAAAGAGAGAACGCAGTGGGTAAAGCTTCAGTAGAGTGTAAGGAATAGAAATATTACAAAGTGTACTCATTGTTCAACCTGAGCACAACGTATGTCATTAGTGGTGTTGAAATAGAATAGCCACAGGGTCTAAGAGGCATATGAAAATGGAGTGAGACTTTTCCTGTCTTTCAGTGGCAGGACATATAATGGGCTGTCAAAATGATAGGCGACATACAGCATTTTATCTGAAGAGGCGTGTTATTGTTTTTGCAGGGGATGGACTGGAAGGCAGCAATGGGCAGTCATGCTACTCCCATCATCTTCTATAACTATCATGGATACCTTCACCCCCTAAGTCCAACACACGTTACACACCACATGACCCTGCCCAGATGTCATGAGCCAAACACACACATTATTATATGGCTACTGTCATTCCATATATGACACATGCAAAAAGAAATGTTAAAAGGTTCTTTTCCTGGAATGTCTAATGTACTTACAGCAGCTAATGATTGCAAATTATATGGAAATTATAGCCTATTACTACAATAGAGACCCACAGACAAAAAGCAATACCATAAGCGACAGCCTGCATGTGACGTGTGATGCCAAGAATATAATCATCAGCATACTCCCTAATTATTTCCAAATTACACCTATGACCCAAATATTGTATACATGCCCCAGCTCAGCCAGATAATTACATTTGACAAAGGCACATGGGTTGTGTTTTAGTTTATTGCATCTAATTTTGTTGTTGTCTTTCCTCAAAGCCATTCTGAGTGTTAATTTTTTAGAGCAAAGCATGTAGCATTTATTAATGCTTCACTAAAAGCCATATGCTTTGCTGTTCCAAGTTTCATTTCTTCCCAGTCTGCATAAGATCTTTTCAATACTGTGTCTTCTCTTGCAGAAGGCTACAGTTCAGCAATAAACACAACAAATCAGTGCTCTTGCTGTCACGCTGTAAACATCTTGGGGTCTTTTTGTTCTGTGTTTGTACAGCATCTAGCACACTAGGGTTCTGGTGCATGACTGGGGCGCCTAGGTACTGTATTATAGCAGTACAAATAATAAATTAATGGAGATATCCTATCTCCTAGAACTGGAAGGGAGCTTGAAAGGTCATTGAGTCCAGCCCCCTGCCTTCATTAGCAGGACCAAGTACTGATTTTGCCCCAAATCCTTAAGTAGCCCCCTCAAGGATTGAATTCACAACTCTTGAGCATTGGCCTGCTAAACCCAACCACTGAGCTATCCCTCCCCCCAAATAATAACAATGGCTCGAGTGTGGCACTGAGGAGCAAGGTAAGTGCAGCTTCTATCACTATTCCACAACGACAGTCAAAAAACTAAAATTAGGCTATAGGGAAAGGATGATTTGTTCTAAATAATCTGGCATGAATCTGCTTTCTCTCGCTAAGGTGCCCATCACAGTGGTACCTCAGCACCAACATCAGCATGTTAATCACTACAAAGACTCCACATGCAGATATTTTTTTAAATGACTTTGATTTAGGGTTACTGACTAATTTGGTCACCTCAAAGGAACCTGGTTTTCAGTTGGTAGCTGTTTGGTTGGGCACCCAAAATCACTAGTCACTTTGAAATCTTGGCTTCGGTCTGTTTTCTCTCCTTACCGGTTTACTGCTTATGCCCAAATAAATTTGTTAGTCTCTAATGCGCCATAAGGACTCCTCATTGTTTTTGCTGATACAGACTAACACAGCTACCACCCTGAAACCCGCCCAATCTACAGTCATGTTCTTTCCCTCTGCTCCATGCAAACGACCTCTCCCTCTCTTTAGTCAATGCAAATTCCCATGCACAGGTAAAATTGAGCATAACAACAGTCAATATTCATGTTCCATCTTGTGGGGCAGTGCCTAAAGACAGTTCTTTCTGTTCACACCCCAACTCATATGTTCATGACTCACTGCAAGGGTTCATACAGATTGCTGTGGGCCTGTCAGCTTTGTTTCTCTCTCTTACAGGTGGTTATGAAAGTGCTACTGCTGTAGAACAGCTGTAGAATTGCAAGCAGTTGCGTGCTGGTGCTTGAAGCAAACAAGCTGTGACCCTGGTGCCTGCTGTTTGAAGATGTAGCCTCGGGTAACCTGGGTGTTAATCAGAACATTGCAGTCTATTTATCATTTTCACACTTACGCCACATTAGCATAATAGTCCTGGTCATTAGTTATTTGTCCCATAGGGACAAAATCAGTCTGTCTGTTGCTATAAGGACAGATGTGCGTTCACAGCATGTTTTATTCATCCATCTGATCAAGTAGCTCCTTTATAAGAGCTGCAAGAATGCAATGGATTTTAATTTTTGATGTAATTATAGTGCAAGAGAAATCAACATTTAAAAAAGAAATAAACTAGTTTCTAACCATTTGGGTGGGCAAATCACTATTTAAAATGTGTTCTAGCCTCAGTAGGAAAGACAGTGGATAGCTGGGACTACACAGAATGAAATTTAGACTAGAAGCATCAACTTAAAACTGCTCGGCCATATCCAGGGAGGCTAGCCAAACCATAGGCCAGTTCCTGCAACCACTTATGCAGATGAATAACTTAAAGGGACTTCACATGAGTAAAATTACTCCCCCAAGTATCTGCAGCATCAAGCTTCCTATTGCAATCCAGATTAGCTGGAACTGTGTTTGCACAGGGTTCCTTAATGTTTCTCCTGACCCAGTGAAGATGCTTCCCACTCTGACTCTTCACAGAAAAAAAACACACTCATTTTCTAGCTATCTTGGCATTTAATTTAAAGGCACACCATCAACTTAAAAATTACTGTCTGTCTGAAAATGTAACCTCTATTATTATAAGGGACTCCTAAAATTAAAGTAAGTGAAAGATTAGAGAGTGTTTTCTTTTCAGTGTATTTATTTTGTGCAGTTGACAGCACTTGATGTATATTTTGCTTCACTGTATAGTTCATTTTGTCTGTCACACGAGTCTTTCTCCATTAAAAAGTGTGGAGGATTCCTTTTCCTTCGGATAAGGAATCTATTGTTGTGAATTGGCATTAAGCATATTTTGCAATGCTGCCTGCTTTGGAAAAGATGAGTCAGAATTTCGTGGAGCTGCTTTCGGGTGTCTAACTCAAGGAATGCTGGTGGTCGAAAGAAAAAAAGGCTTTGAAAATAAATGATTTAATAAGAAGAATGCTTTGCATTTGTGTAACATCTTTTAGCTAAGGATCTCAAAGCCACAATATACCCATTTGAGGCTAAGTTTTATTACACCTATTTTGCCTCTATAGAGGAAGTTTTCAGGAATGGCCACTGATTTTAGCTGTCTCAGTTTTTTGGGTGCCTGATTTTTCAGAGGTGCTGAAGCCAATGGGAGCTTTAGCTCCTGAGCTAAATAGAATAGAATAGAAATATGAGCATCCATAAATTGAGGATGGGCCATTTTTGAAAATCTAGCTGCTAATAACTTACCTGAGACTGCACTGCATCAATAGCAGAGGTGGGAAAAGAACCCAAAAGCTTTAATTCCCGGTTCCCTGTTTTAATCATTAGATAACATTCTTCACAACAATGAATTAATAATCAAATAATAATTAAACAATTTCAAAAACTAGGATAGAACTTGGTTTCATAGAATCATAGAATATCAGGGTTGGAAGGGAAGTCAGGAGGTCATCTAGTCCAACCCCCTGCTCAAAGCAGGACCAATCCCCAACTAAATCATCCCAGCCAGGGCTTTGTCAAGCCTGACCTTAAAAACCTCTAAGGAAGGAGATTCCACCACCTCCCTAGGTAACCCATTCCAGTGCTACACCACCCTGCTAGTGAAAAAGTTTTCCTAATATCCAACCTAAACCTCCACTGCAACTTGAGATCATTACTCCTTGTTCTGTCAACGGGTACCACTGAGAACAGTCTAGATCCATCCTTTTTGGAACTCCCTTTCAGGTAGTTGAAAGCAGCTACCAAATCCCCCTCAATCTTCTCTTCTGCAGACTAAACAATCCCAGTTCCCTCAGCCTCTCCTCATAAGTCGTGTGCTCCAGCCCCCGAATCATTTTTGTTGCCCTCCATTGGACTCTTTCCAATTTTTCCACATCCTTCTTGTAGTGTGGGGCCCAAAACTGGACACAGTACTCCAGATGAGGCCTCACCAATGTCGAATAGAGGGGAATGATCACATCCCTCGATCTGCTGGCAATGCCCCTACTTAAACAGCCCAAAATGCTGTTAGCCTTCTTGGCAACAAGGACACACTGTTGACTCATATCCAGCTTCACGTCCACTGTAACCCCTAGGTCCTTTTCTGCAGAACTGCTGCCTAGCCGCTCGGTCCCTAGTAGCAGTATGTGGGATCAGGGGCGGCTCCAGACCCCAGCACGCCAAGTACGTGCTTGGGGCGGCATGCCACGGGGGGCGCTCTGCCGGTCGCCAGGAGGGCGGCAGGCAGCTCCAGTGGACCTCCCGCAGGCGTGCCTGCGGAGGGTCTGGTGGAGCCGCGGGACCAGCGGACCCTCCTCAGGCACGCCTGCGGGAGGTCCACCGGAGCCGCGGGACCGGCGACCGGCAGAGCGCCTCCCGCGGCATGCCGTCCTGCTTGGGGCGGCGAAATGTCTAGAGCTGCCCCTGCGTGGAATTCTTCTGTCCTAAGTGCACGACCCTGCACTTTCATAGCAGCTCTCAAATAATGTATCCCAAAATACTTGACATTAGCTAGGTACTCACTGCCTGTAAGCTCTTTGGGACAGAGACCATACCTCCCTTCCTTTCTGTACAGGACAAGGCACTTCTTGGAGGGAAAGATTTTGTATCTAGCACAATGGCTCTATATAAATAACTGTCCAGTAGCTCTAAGGAAAGTGGTCACTATCTGCTCACCACTAGCTCACTCAAAACCATTAGCTCCTGTTCAATTGTGAGGAATGTTGATAAAGACACTGCAGTTACCAGTTGTTATTATTTATATTGTGGTAGTCCTCGTGACCCCAGACAAAAATCAGAGCCCTTTGCTTTAACCACTGTAAACACATATTGCTGAAAACTACCATGGGACCTTTAATTTCTACCAGAGCTAGACAGACGGGACCATGATTTAAATCTCTCATCTGAAAAACTGCAGCTGTAATGTCACATTTACAATGGAGGAAAGCAGGGGGGCATCCATGCCAGTGCTAGTGTACACCTTTCTCCATTATTGTACAATACTGTCTGCAGGTAACTCTTTAGGTGATGAGCCCAAGTTCTCATAGGAAAAGGTACGTAGGGCCAAATTCTCAGCTGCCGTAAATCAACATAGCTCCACTGAAGAGTGCCAAGGGGAAGATTTGCAAAGGTACAAAGGAGGATTTGAAAATCTCCCCCTAAAGGCACAACTCAAAAAAAAGCCATTAATGGGGTAGAGAGTTTTCATTATTTGAAGCGTGTTTATTTTGTGATTCTCCCCTGGAGGAAAATAGCACCCAACTGTGAAATAGAAGGAAGTTAATGGATTGCAGCAGCAGCAAAATATGCTTCCTTCTGGACAGTAAGTACAAAGGCAAGAAGAAAGGTATTAGCACAGTCATTTCTTACGCAGGTTAACTGCTTGGATTCAGTGAAGAAGTTGATCAGTTTTGCAGGGTCTCACAGAGCTTTTTGTTTAAACACAGATGCCCCCAAGACTTAGAGATGGTCAACGTTCACTCTCCATAGAGCAGCATAGGGCACACACAAGCCAGGGCATAAGGACATCAGAATGACTGGGGAAGGGAGACAATGGTCCCTGGGTGGAGGGGTTCGAGGGCAGTGCCTGTGTGAAGGCTCAGGGAGGAACTGCACCTGTGATCATCCTCTGAGTAAAGTGACTCGGAATGTTTCCTTCCAAACAGACTATTGCCCATTCACCCAAAAGCACACAGCAAGTAGGGGGAAAGGGTTAAACCCACAACAGGCTGCTCATCACCTCTCCCAATGCTTAGGCAAGCTCAGCTGTACCAGGTCCATTCTGCAGACCCCCTGCCTGAGTTCCATGGCCCTGCCATAGGCTCTGCCTATAATATATCTGAGTAGGGAGCGAGAGACTCTGCTTTTGCAATTTCTCTCTCCCCCTCTCCATGTCTCTCCCACCAGCATCTCTCCCAGAGCCACTGCTGCCAGCTGCTGCCCCTTTCCCTTTTTGTCTCTAGGCCAGAGTTTAATGGCATAGTGGGTTTTTTTTAATCTTAGGCTCTCTCTGGCCTTAGAAAAATAGGCCTGTTAACCAGGCTGGCAAGAGGCAGGCAGTGATTTCCCTAGGAGTAGCTTACCCACTGTTCTCTTAAGAATTCTGTTATTCTGCCTAGAGAGACCTTCTATCATTGTTTCATTTCCTGTTTGTTTCCGCCTTATGCCCTCCATTGATTTCACTCCATGCAATCAGCCAGACTAATAGCGAGCAGGTAAACTGAGGTACATACCATTTTCATACAAAATAACAGATATCTCTTTCCTGCTCCACAGCTTCTTTCAGCGGACCGCCTGGAGGGAGGCAGAAGGGCCCCTTGACACAAATTAAATCATGCACATTGTAGCTGAATCCCCCCTCCCCCATCATCCACAGTGCATTAAAGAGGAAATTTTAAAGCTATTGGAATGTAAGTGTGAGGGAGGGCGCTATAAATGTCATAAATCACTGTGACAGGTTTTCTGTGCCAACGACCAGTTTGCACTTTGAGTAAGACTGGCTGAGATTTATGAATTTTTCAAAATTTTGATGAAAAACCAGCAACATTTTGGGCAATTTTCACAATTTTGTTGTTGTTATTTCTGGCATTCATGCTCTGATTTAAAGTGAAAAGAAAAGGACTAGGAGGGGGAAAAAAGAACTGAGATTTGTGAGGTATCCCTTGAAGAAATCTAAATGAGAGATTACACCTCTGCCCCACAACCATCTCTGGTTCAAGAGCTCATGCTCTAACAAATTATTTACAGGCCTGGAAAACTAACAATGAATGGCAAAATATTCTTAGTAGAAACCAGTGTGATGTGGGGAGCAAACGCTGATCAAATGTTGCATTCTTTTCCTTCTGACAGACACATTGTGCTCTTGATGAAACTGTGGCAAAACTCAGCTAGACTTAAGGGTATTGGAGTTTGTTACCTACCATTTCCTTTGTTCTGTTCCTTTATGCTGCTCACCCTTTCCTCCTTTCACCTAATAGCCTGTCAGGCAAACTTCTCCAGCCTGACAGTAAATAGTTGTATCTAGCCCCTATCTCTCTCATTGCAGCTTTGTCAACAAAACTTGTCTTGATTAGATTCCTGTTGTGATACCTTTTCCTATATGTTTACATTCTTTATATCCCACTTAAAATATTTCACTGTATGCTATGTAACCTTGTTCATGCTTTGTAACCTTAAATAGGATATATTTTAGCTCCTGTACTTAAAAAAGCATTGGGTAACATGTTCAGCCTATTAATGGAACCTCCTCTATAGTAAATTTAGGTTCTCTTAACACATAACTGATCTGCCTCTAACTACAGAAAAGGCAGCAGTAAAAGCAAGGTTACCTTTGATAGACAGCAGTACCAGTCACAAAGGTAGTAGATGTCTTGAGCCTGCTATTCTCTTCCACAATCTCACTTGGATTTTGCTTTCTCTCTATTATGTTAGCAGCAGAGCAATTTTTTTTATGATAATGAACCTAATGTAGCATCTTGCCTGCACAATCATAGTTTTCTTTCCTAGAATAAATCCAGCCTGAAATGTCACAGTTGTTAGGGGGCTTATTTTCATTGCAGGTTTTGAACAAAAATAACCTTTATTAAAACATGTTACTAAAGGTAAAATTGTCAAATAATTATTTTCTTTAGGTCTAGCATAATTAATTCAACAGTCTTTTGGCTGTCGTATCAAGGATATGATTAAAAACCATTTATAAAATGCAGTGTTAATTTAATAATCTCTCATACATAAAATAAGACACATTCTCTGGAATCCCTGGCACAAAAGCATTTAAGAATGAAGTTAGACAAGACCAGACACCTTTGAAGGAAGAGA
This sequence comes from Mauremys mutica, assembly GCF_020497125.1. Lineage (NCBI taxonomy): Eukaryota > Metazoa > Chordata > Testudines > Geoemydidae > Mauremys > Mauremys mutica. Next base: position 28,084,823 of record NC_059078.1, on the reverse strand, counting down.
GGGTGTGGAGATGACTAATGAAGAGACAAAGGGAAGAGGGATTGTTCAAAGAGCTGCGGGTTTAGGAGTGATTATAAGGGCGGGGAACGGAATTGAAGTATAGGAACACAGATTGTTCAGAAGAGGTCAGGGCAGCATGATAGAAAGTATAATCCTGAGTAGGAGGCAGAGATGGCTGAAGCCAGTGGTTCTCAATCTATTTACCATTGCAGGCCACATATGCAGCTCCCTGTGTGCATCTACACAATATATACTACCTGTATGGCCCTGAGGATGTCACATGGGCTGCAGCTGTGTGCTGATTGGATTGCAAGAGGCCCACAGGCTGAGAACCACTGGCTGAAGCGCTAAAGCCAAAGGATAGGAAAGAGAAGGGGAAATGGGAGCAGAAAACAAAGGTGGGAGAAAGATTATATAGGGCCTTGTGAGCCATTTTGCACGTTCCTGTTTTAAGGATCTACATGTTGCTAACCCACAAACCTGTGATGCAAACACTGAAATGCTGTGAAGCATGAGCATGATGTTCACACCATTATGCGCATTCTAGCCTTTTTCTTAAACTCAGACCTTCTTATTGCCATTAGAGGTGCAGCTACAAGGTTGCTGGGATCCTTCTGTGTTTGAGAAGCAGCCTCTTCTGTCATTAGCTGAAAAGAAGTGCCTCCCTACTCAGCAGAATGGGGACCAAGAGCCTGGGAGCATCAGCAAGAACCAGAAGAAGAAAGTGTTTATACACTATTTAATTATTTTCAATATGGGGAAAGAGGAAGGAAGGAATAAAGAGGAGATAATTCAACAGAGGAGGGGAGAAAGATGGAGACAATGGAAGTAGCCAGTGCTCAGATTTTATAGTGATGAGTGTAGCATAAGAACCTGACTAGAATAGCGAATAGAGTCCCGATAATCTTCTATTCAGTTTCTATTGATCAATCTCCCTCCCTGTCTTTCCCAGTCCAACGCTTCATGTGCATGACCACTTTTCTCTTGAGACCCTCAGCATCTACTTCCCATAACAAAATGTCAGAACAAAAACTTAATAGCAGGTTGAAATCTGTTAAGTGGGGGCCACCTTCTTAGTTACGTTCCCGTTCAGTACACTTGTGTGCTGCTCCCTTCTGACTGGACATGTTCCTACAGGCTGGCAGAGAAAGTCAAGAAGGCAGATAACATGGCATCCGAAGAAGGAACCTTTCTGGCCCACAAGCTTGTGTAACATTTCCCTTTGCTCCAAAGGAAGGTATTGCATAATCTACTTAACTCAGACTGAATAAGAGTTCCCTCTAGTGGACAGTCAGTTTGATCTATTATTTGTAGGGCTGACAAGCAATTAAAAAAATTGATCGCAATTAATCGAACTGTTAAATGATAATAGAGTACCATTTATTTAAATATTTTTGGATGTATTTCTAAATTTTCAAATAGACTGATTTCAATTACAACACAGAATACAAAGTGTACAATGCTCACTTTCTATTCATTTTTATTACAAATAGTTGCATTGTAAAAAACAAAAGAAATAGTATTTTCAGTTCACCTAATACAAGTACTGTAGAGCAATCTCTTTATCATGAAAGTTGAACTTACAAATGTTGAATTATGTACAAAAAATAACTGCATTCAAAAATAAAACAATGTAAAACTTTAGAGCCTACAAGTCCACTCAGTCCTACTTCAGCCAATTGCTCAGACAAACAAGTTTGGTTATATTTGTAGGAGATAATGGTGGCCACTTCTTGTTTACAATGTCACCTGAAAGTGATAACAGGTGTTCACATGGCACTGTTGTAACCGGCGTTGCAACATATTTACATGTCAGATGCACTAAAGATTCATATGTCCCTTCATGCTTCAACCACCATTCCAGAGGATATGTGTCCAAACTGATGACGGGTTCTGCTCAATAACGATCCAAAGCAGAGTGGACCAACGCACATTAATTTTCATCATCTGAGTCAGATGTCACCAGCAGAAGTTGATTTTATTTTTTGGTGGTTCGGGTTCTGTAATTTCCACATCGGAGTGTTGCTCTTTTAAGAGTTCTGAAAGCATGCTCCACACCTCATCCCTCTCAGATTTTGTACAACACTTCAGATTCTTAAACCTTGGGTCGAGTGCTGTAGCTATTTTTAGAAATCTCACATTGGTACTTTCTTTGCATTTTGTCAAATCTGCAGTAACAGTGTTTGTAAATCAAATGACATGTGCTGGGTCATCATCCGAGACTGCTATAAGATGAAAAATATGCCAGAATGCACGTAAAACAGAACAGGGAACATATAATTCTCCCCCAAGGAATTCAGTCAAAAGTTTAATTAACACAGAATGGTGGCTGAAGCATGAAGGGGCATATGAATGTTTAGCATATCTGGCACGTAAATACCTTGCAATGCCAGCTACCAAAGTACCATGTGAACTCCTGTTCTCACTTTCATGTGACATTGTAAACAAGAAGAGGGCAAGCATTATCTCCTGCAAATGTAAACAAACTTGTTTCTCTTAGCGATTGGCTGAACAAGAAGTAGGACTGAGTGGACTTGTAGGCGCTAAAGTTTTACATTATTTTGTTTTTTGAATGCAGTTATGTAACAAAAAATCTACATTTGTAAGTTACACTTTCACGATAGAGATTGCACTACAGTACTTGTATGAGGTGAATTGAAAAATACTATTTCTTTTGTTTATCATTTTTACAGTGCAAATATGTATAATCAAAAATAATATAAAGTGAGCACTGTACACTTTGTATTCTGTGTTGTCATAAAAATCAATATATTTGAAAATGTAGAAAAATGCCCAAAACTATTTAATACATTTCAATTGGTATGCTATTGTTTAACAGTGTGATTCATCACGATTAATTTTTTTAATCACAGTTAATTTTTTTGAGTTAATCGCGTGAATTAACTGCAATTAATCGACAGCCTTGATTATTTGTAAAGTACAGAGGGTTCTTTTGCTTCCTTTTTGCCACGTTATAAAGGGTAGTTTGAACACTTGCAGTCTGATTTTTCTCTTTTACACCAGTGTAACTCTACTGATTTCCATAGAGAGATTCCAATTTACAGTGGTGTAAGTAATAAGAGAATCACTCCCCTGAAGTGTGCACGTGGGGGGGGGGGAATTAAACTGGATCTGGATTTGTGAATTGTTCCTAAAGATTGTTGGGAGCTGCAGGAGCTCAACATGTCTGAAAAACAGGCTCTGGGGCCTCCAGTTGGGCACCTAGGCACACAAAATTAATAAACCCTTTTGAAAATACTGGCCTCATCTAATATACTACTATAGTTTTTTCCCCCACACAAATACCCGCACAGAGAACTCAGCATGGTGTTTTAGGCACAGAGTTAAAATTAACATATTTTAAACTACATCCTATTTATTTGCCAAACATCCAAACCAGTTTAAACTTAAGCTAAAGCAATAAATTTAAGCAAATTAGTCACTTATACACCAATAAAAGGTACATTTAAAAATATTTTTTAAAACTATTTTGCATTTTTAAGCCCTGAGCCTAAAGACAATGTTCTGTGGAAAAAAGCAATATTTTTCAGAACATCTAAAATCTCTTGATGTACAAAATTTAGAACTTGAGTTGGAATGATTGTGCAAAAGGCCAGGCCTTCAGGGGGAATGGAAGTTTCTCCTAGCTCTCTGCTAATGCTCAGCAAAAAAGACTGTCAATTTCATTATGCTTATTGTGGCTTGAAAGAGCAGAACAGATTGGCACAGCTGTAGATGCTCTTGCTGTAAGGATAAGTATAGGGTTGCAACTAATCACAGACTTTCTTTATCCCCCTACCAAATAAAAAATCTGATTTGTGAGGTGTCATTTTTAACAGTTTATTGCCCATATAACATGCATTTCTAAAGTGCTCCTCATTTAAGTATTCTGGGTGTCTTTACACACATTTTCAAGATGACCTCCTGAAAGGCGCATAGCTCTCTATTCTTGAAGCTGCCAGTTGACTCAGAGTGACCCCAATCATCTCTTAGGCAAACTGCTGCACAAAGAGTTGAGTCAGGTCATCATGAATTAGCACCAATGGCTCCCATTACCATGGTTTTAAAAACCAATTTGGAGTTTAGCTACACCACCCTTAACAGACAATCCTTTAGGGTAGCCTGTGAAATTAAGCACTCATGTCTGCATGGCCTTCCCCTTTGAATATTGCCACTTAAATCCTGATCCTTCTTTCCTTGAGAGACAGTCCATTTACTACCTTACAGCAGCACCAGCAGCCAAACCCTGAGTTTGAAGGGGAGAAAAGGCAACCTCCTTGCGTTGAGATTGGCCGAGTTGCCTATATCTCCTTTGGGCCACATGCTGGCAAGCTGGTGGCAATCGTGGATGTTATTGACCAGAACAGGGCGCTAGTTGATGGCCCCTGCAGTGGTGTAAGAAGGCAGGCTATGCCCTTCAAGTGCATGCAGCTAACAGATTTTGTACTCAGATTCCCACACAGTGCTCATCAGAAGCATGTGCGAGTTGCCTGGGAGAAAGAAAATATTAATGAAAAATGGACAGGTACAAGGTGGGCAAAGAAGATTGAAGCCAGAGAAAAGAAAGCCAAGATGACAGACTTTGATCGCTACAGGGTCATGAAGGCAAAGAAAATGAGGAACAGGATCATCAAGCATGAAGTAAAAAAGCTCCAGAAGCAAGCTTCCAAAAAAGCATAAACTGTCAGTAATCAAATAAAGTTCCAGTTTAATATACAAAAAAAAAAAAAAAGAAAAGAAAAACAAGATGTAAGGAATGCTTGCTGTGAAACTTAGACTCCAGTCTCTAAGGTTCTTAGTGATCTCAGACTAGGCAATGATCACAATGCTTTACCCCCGCACCCTTGTGTCAATCCTTTAGCCTCACTCTCTTATGTGACCTATAAAAACGGGCCTTTAAGACCACACCATTCTAATTTGCAGGGGGAGCAACAGAGCAAGTAACTGCACAGCAGTCTTGAGACAATACCAATGTCTTCAAATTATTGCACAAATGCAGATAGTGCAAGGGGTTAGCAGAGCAGATACAGACACAGTTAGGATTGCCAGTTTTGGTTGGACGTATTCCTGGAGGTTTCATCATATGACAATCTTTAATTAAAGATTAATCTTTAATTCCTGGAGACTCGGCAACCCTAGACACAGTGTAAATACATGAAGGTTTAACTAACAACTGGTGTGCTAGTGACCTCAATCAGGGCAGATCATATATGTTGCATGTGACTGGGCTGAGTGACAATGAAAGACTCTAGCTGCCAGATTGCATTTCCTAAAGAAGAGCTCTGTGTAAACTCAAAAGTTTTTCCTCTCACATCAACGGAAGTTGATCCAATAAAATATTACCTCATCTACCTTGTCTCAGATTGCATTTCACTCAGTTTGTAGTATGTTAACATTGTCCCAGCACTGGGACTGGCCCCACAACCAGAGAATAAAAGGGACACTACTGAGTTAAATGTTACTGGCAAAAGATAAATATGTATTTTCTTTCCAATTGGCCTTGTGATATTTTTTGCTTCTTTGTAATGTCCAAAAATGAGCTGAATGTTTTTTAGTTTGGTTTCAGGTTTGTTTGTTTGGGTTTTTTTTGGAGGGGGGGGGGAGAGGGGGAGAAAAGTGGGGTTAAAGTTTTTTTTCTTATTATTATTTACCTTAAAAATATCAGGAATGTCTTGGAATAGCAGGAATCACTTTGTCCTTGGCTTTGCTTGGATGACTTGGAAGTCTCAGTGCACGTCTATTACGAGCTCTACCTCATTAAGTAGAGAAGTGGGAGTGCTCAGTCTTTAACTCCCCTTCTCCAAAATATTAATTGCTCACTGAAAGTAAAGAGGTGTCAAAAGAATATACTATTCCCCGTATAGGCTACTGATAATGGGCCTCATAAATACTGATTGCTGTTGGAAATGTAACTCCCTTGGTGCTACATTAGCTCACATGTTTTGGGGGTGCCCCTATATCAAAAATTTCTGGTAGGAGGTCGGTCAAAGGACCAATTTGATATTGGATGTTGGAGCCCTCCCACTTCAGTTACATGCTAGAGGGAGATTACCTGGTAATAAGGCAGCATGGTTCCAATGCGCAACTTTGGTCACTAAAAAAATTAATCCTGCAAAAAATGGAAAAGTCAATCTGCAGCAAGTATCGATGCCTGGCCCAGTGATATGGCTGATCTCAGAGCTAACAAACAACTGGCATTCTGCAGGGAAAAAAATGCCTGAAAAATGCAAAGTAATTTGGGCTGACTTTTTAGAGGTCTACGATTAACACAGACCCTGCAGAGAGATATGGCGCTCCCCCTTCTCCTCCTTTTATCCTAATCCTCTTAATTTCCTTTGGGTATTATGAGGACTCTAGTAGTTTGGTATATTTGTTGTATTTGGAAAAAAATTATATATATTTTATATATGTATAAAAATAGGTGTTTGCAAAATCAAGCTAAAAGCAAAGAGTTTTAAATCTGGCTATAAATCTCCCACCCCTCTTAATATTTCAGTTGCTTATTTTTCACTCTTCTGGGCCCTGAACCTGCGACTCCATACAGGTGCAGGGTTCTGCCTGTAGGGAGCTCACTTCTGGATGGGAGTCTTAGCTCCCATCAGGTCCCTTTCTCTGGTTCCCCAGTTTTGCAAGCTTAAGTGGGACCTGACATTTTAATGTTAAATACAAACAGACAAAGCTTTAAAATAAAATACTTTTCAGGCCTTCTTTATAGGTTTCATACAGAAGTAACACATGCTCTTAATCCCTGATCCCAGCAATTGATTGGTATCGGCCTCAGGGTCCACCTGCATGAATTAACTTCTAAAACTGGGGCCTAGATTTCAAATTGACTGTGTTCTTATAATTTTCCAGGGTAGAAGAGAAGACAAGATAGTCCCTCCACCTCCTCTAAGTATGTTCACTGGCTCTTAACATTCAATAGCTTCCCAGGCTATAGAAGTTATTTATCCTCCTCACCATATGTTATAACCAGGGTGGGTGGCACTGCCTATTATTAGGAGTCCTCAATATTTCCCATAATAAAGGTTGCTTGTAACTTTTTCAAACTTATAAAAGGTCAGGCTGAAATTTTCCATGTTGTGTGTCTGCCTCGGGTCAAAATAGTTTGGAAAATTTCAGCCAAAATGGTTCTGCCATTTCTGAGATCAAAGCTAATGGAAAACATTGTTTTGCCCATGTTAAAAAATTCTGGTAACCTTTTATCTGAAAAGCTCTGCGGCCCCCATGCTTTGGAGCAGGGACTTGAGATTTGGCAGCGGGTGGCTTTTATGTCAGGGATGGGCCTTCTCCTGTCCCTGTAATAATCTGCCCAAATCTGGCCAAGTTATAAACTTTTGAAAACATGCAGTTCACACATGCTTAGTAGACACCTGCAGCTAAATTTCCCAAATGTTTCATCTGCAGTGGGCATGCTCCAGCTCAGGACTGAGCAGGACTTTCCTAGCAACTGCAGCTCTGGGCAACTACAGGCTGTGCCAGGTGCAGACACCAAAACTCAGAGCCTGTGCAACCTTTATTTGGTCCCTTGGTGCATAAACACACTGACAGAGTTTTTAAGTACATCATCACATATTATTTTGTCCAGAGACCTGCTGCTGCATACATCGCCCCTGCTCTGGGAATGAATCAGGGTTGCATACTACAGGAGTTTGTTGTCTGTGGAACCCTTGCTTCTTTTGGTGCAGAAATTGGCAAGTGTTTGCTGCCTACAGCATCCATGATTCCCAGGTGGTCTCCCTTCTAACTACTCAACAGGCTGGGACTTTTTAGCTTCTGATATCAGGTGTCTTCAGTCCAGTATGGCTGTAGGTTTGGAAGTTGTGTGCTATGGGAGTGGGAGAAGCATGTCTAGACCTGCCCAAAACTAAAGGCCCACTCCTTCAACTAAGGACAGGAACCACTATGTGCAGGCTGCAACTGGGTAAGTCATTGGAAGTGTGGTGAATGAGGCAGGGGATTTCAGGGAAAGAAAGGATGTTCCTATGGGTAGATTGAATGCTTCCCTAGAGAACTAGACTCTATCCCTTCCTCTGTGATACTAGCCCAGAAATGTAAATCTAATTTTTCACAGGTGGCCACTAACTGTGTATTCCTGATTTTCTGGGTGTGTGCCTTGAGACCCTGGGGTCTGTTTTGCAGAAATGCTAAGCACTTGCCACTGCAATTGAAGTCAATGGAAGCTGTGCTGTGAATATATGAAGTGCCACATAATGGTAAATACTCTGAAAAAGCAGGTCCTGGGTGTCTCAAACTGGGCACCTAAAATTAGTGGATACTTTTGACTTTAATCTCTCCATGCCTCGTTAGGTGAGCTCCATCCATCCTGTACACTGAATGAGGAAAGGGTCATGTGGAAAAATTAGTATGATCATGTCATTAAAGACTATCATAATGCGTACGCACAAGGGGGCCAAATTAAGATTGCATGGGCAACCTAACTGTGGCATTTTCTAACTTTTCAGTGCTTACTGTGTGATCTTAATATTTTTAATATATGTTTGTATCATAATATATAATTTCTGTGATTTGCATTTTCACTTGCTAAATGTATTATGACATACTATTTCCCGCTCTTTGTGCCTATAGATGTTTCCCTTCATTCACTAGGGGTTTCAGAAAAAATTCTCATCCAGATGTTCCTTTGTTTAGGTAATAATTGGAGATATACCAATCTCCTAGAGCTGGAAGGGACCTTGAAAGGTCATCTAGTCCAGCCCCCTGCCTTCACTAGGTGGACCAATTTTTGCCCTGGATCCCTAAGTAGCCTCCTCAAGGATTGAACTCACAACACTGGGTTTAACAGGCCAGTGCTCAAACCACTGAGCTATTCCTCCCCCCTCTATCTAGTTGTGGTCTCTATCTGAGGATGGCCGAGATCCACAATGTCAAATACTCTCAAACATTCAGCAAACCAGGGCTGGCACCCAAAGGGAGCCTTCAAAGAGACATTTTGAAAGCTGGTACTTCTCAGTATTACCATGGATTCCTAGGGAGTTTTTTAAGAGGAACTGGAGTGCTCACACAAATCAGGGCTCTGTCATTTTAAAAATGGTTACTGTACTGTCCTCAACTGTATGGAATTTCATTTTACATATTTATACTATATTCTTATTTCCAGTAATTGGGATGTAATTGAGATGTAGATTATAATCTGCTGTGCCTCTTGGAAAATAAGCCCTGTTTGCAGAATCAGATGGTTTATGATAGAGCTAACATGGGATAAGACATGAAAGCTGTAGCTATAACAAGTGTAGCCATTATAGAGTTAATTAAGCAGTAACAACTGAGGTGCAATACACTTCTGGGGATTAATGACCATCTGGGAGGAATCAATGGCCCAAGAAAGCCTGCTGGGCATTAATCTATAGGAGGTGTCCTGTACCAAGGTCATTACTGCTGTTATAACCTACAGATGAACCAGAATAAAACCCCAATGCAAAGATGCACCCACCCACCCCCAAATTCTGGGGAAGTTCACATCTTGGTCTGAAGTGTGTGCTTCCGGCCACTGTTATAAACTGATACTGATCAGAAGAGACACAGAGAGGCCCATCAATTTTAATGGGTGATTCAATCTCCCTTGGTGTTTACAGAGATTTTGTAGAGAATTTGCCTTTTACTTAAACAATTGGATAGATCCATGGGCGCCAACTTATATGGGCTCCTGGGGCTAAAGCCCCAGGAATATTCAAAGTAGGGGCTCTGCTCCACCAATATTTGGAGCTGCGGGGAGCCCAGAGCCCTTTAAATCCCAGCCGCGGCCGGGAGTCAGAGGGCTCTGGGTTGCCCGCAGTGGCGGGGAGCCCGGAGCCCTTTAAATCTCAGCTGCGGCCAGGAGTCAGAGGGCTCTGGGTTGCCGGCAGCGGCGGGGAGCCCAGAGCCCTTTAAATCTCAGCCGCGGCCGGGAGTCAGAGGGCTCTGGGCTGCCCGCAGAGATTCCGAGCCCTGGCTGGGATTTAAAGGGCTCACGGCTCCCCACGGCTGCCGGCAGCCCAGGGCTGTTTCAATTCCGGCATGCAGCCGCTGTTTGCCCCCTCCCCAGACCTCTGCCCCAACTGCCCCCCAGGACTCCCACCCCCTATCTAAATGCTGCTGCTCCTTGTTCCCCGATTGTTCCCTCCCAAGACCCCTGCTCTAACTGCCCCTTGGGACCCCAGCCCCTATCTAAGCCTCCCTTCTCCTTGTCCCCAACTGCCCCCTCCTGAGACCCCCCCAGCTTTCCCCCAGGACCCCACCCCCTACCTGTCCCCTGATAAACTCCTGGGACTCCCATGCCTATCCAACTGCTGACTGTCCCCTAACTGCCCCCCTGAACCTCTGCCCCATCCAACCACCCTTGCTCCCTGTCCCTTGACTGCCCCCTGGAACTCCCTACCCCTTCTCCAACCCCCAGCCCCCTTACCGTGCCACTCAGACCAGCGAGTCTGGCTCCATTCAGCTCCAGACACGCTGCTGCATACATCCTGCCGTGTTCCCCCACAGAGTCCACAGCCCCACCCCCACCCCAGCACCTGCCTTCCAGATTTGAACACCTCAAAATTCAGGAGTGCTCAAGCTCAGTTTGGGCAGCTGTTACTTCATTTCTCCCAAATCAAATATACTGATCCACTGTAACTTGCTGTAGAAAAAGCAGGATAAAATTGAGCAAGAAATGCTTATTAGCACTGGAATTGCTATTTTCAACAGCCATTGCCTTTTTGTTTGTTTAAAAGGAAGACAGTGATATTGCATTGGCAAATTCCCCATAGAAAGAAAGAATGGAACAAAAGAATAATAAAGGCACCTCAACTTTTCCTCATTTATGGAGGACAGTCTTATAATATGCATCCAGATATCTTCCAATCACACAAGCTGAAAATTGTTCCACTTTACTGCACCTCTGTAACCATATGGGAACCAATCCTGTCTGTGTTTTGTGCACATACAAAATTCCTGCTGAATGACCCGCCCTGGGAGCGTTACCAGTGACCCAGGGCTGGGGAGGCAGGAGGTGTGGGGGGAGGAGGCACTGGTGTGGGGGAGCCCAGGGCTGAGGCACTGGTGGGGAGGAAAGGGGGAAGCCCAGCGCTGGGGCGGCAGGGGGTGTGGGTCAGTGGGGGGAGAGCCCAGGATGGGGGCAGCAGCGGGGTACAGGGGGGAGCCCAGGGCTGGGACGGGGGGCAGACAAATTTTTTTTTGCTTGGGGCAGCAAAAAATCTAGAGCTGACACTGCCGGGTTCCCCCAGCTGCTGGAGCCCCGAGCCTTTTAATTTGCCCCTGAGGGCTCCCAGCCACCTCTTCAGCTGGGAGCCCCCGGTTGATTTAAAATAAGGTATCACCTCCCCACCCCCAACCTTCCTCTCTCGGAGCATACTGTCTCCAGGGAAAGAAGCTTACACCTTCCTGGGTCTGACCTCGGCGCATTCAGCCCTTCCACACCATGCACTTTCCGCAGCGAGTCTGCCCAGGCGGGTCCTGGGGCAACCAGAGGTCCCTGCACCCCAACTCCGCAGTCAGATGTGACTCTCAGCCAGACAGTAAAACAGAAGGTTTATTAGATGACGGGAACACAGTTTAAACAGAGCTTGTTGGTACAGAAAACAGAACCCCTCTGTCAGGTCCATCTTGTGGGGTGGGGAGCCCAGAACCAAGTTCTGGGTCTCTCCCCATTTCCCCAGCCAGCTTCAAACTGACACTCCCTCCTCTGGCCTTTGTGTCTCTTCCGGACAAGGAGGCCACCTGATCTCTTTGTCCCCAACACCTTCAGTTGGCATCTTGCAGTGGAAACTGAGGCACCCACACAGTATTCAGAGAAAATATTAAGAACATTCCCACTTCATCACAACAGGTGCAACAAAATATAATACTGTATATTGAAGTAGGCAAGTGCTGCTTCTGACTTTCCACTTTTAATTGACCCTTGTAATCTTGTGGTGCTGACGCGTTGTAGCTTCATTTTATATCGGCTTACAGGGCGGGAGCGGGGGGGCACCACCATTTTGGGCACCACCAAAAATTATACAAACCTGCCGCCTATGGATAGATCTGAATAATATCTCAACAGTCTGTTCCATTTATAATTGTCAATGTTAATTATTATAATAAATACAAGTTCTCTGTTAAGCCCATAGCTAGGGCATCTGTAGGTTTCATTTCCCATAAAATACCATCAGGCCATTGTGGTCTGCCTAATCCGGTATTCGGTCTCCTATAATAGACAATATAATTCACTTTCCTCTGAAGTATAACAACTATGGAAGAACCTGCCCAGAGCAAAAGATTTTCCTTGCCCTCCTCGCTCGGAGGCATATGATCTGAAGCATGAAGGTTTGTAGCTCTTATATAGTTTTAGCATAGTTAATACAATTGTGGATAAATTCTCATTATCCACATAACTGTCTAATCATTTTGAATCCTGCAAAGCTCTTAGGGTACATCCACATTGTGATAAAAGACCCACTGCATGGCTGTGGCTGGCCCGGATCAGCTGGTTCGGGGTCACAGGGCTCGGGTTGTGGGGCTATAAAACTCCAGTGTAGATGTGTTGGACCACATCAGGAAATTTTTGTACCATAAAGTATATGTAGAACCATAAAGTGTATGTGTATAACCCGTCTGCAAGAAACATGCAAGGCCAAACTGTTAATTGTGTTAACACATCTTGAGACAGAAAGTCTGTTCTCAAAAATAACTGTAATTGTTCTTCCAAACAGAACACAAGCTTTTAACTTTTTTGCTATGTATGTTAATGTAATTAAAAGAAGGAATGTATGTGAATGAATGCTTGGTTTATATGAATGATCAGGGAGGTCCCAGCCTAGGAATGCAGTATCCATCGGAGGAAGAAGACGTCAAGTAGGAACAACCAGATGACCCCCGGAGGGCAAACTGGAATCCACCCAAGTGCCCCCCCCCAGGCAGGGGCGGCTCTAGGAATTGCGCCGCCCGAAGCAGGGCAGCACGCCGCGGGGGGCGCTCTGGCGGTCGCTGGTCCCGCGGCTCCGGTGGACCTCCCGCAGGCGTGCCTGCAGAGGGTCCACTGGTCCCGCGGCTCCGGTGGACCTCCCGCAGGCATGCCTGCGGATGCTCCACCGAAGCCGCGGGACCAGCAGACCCTCCGCAGGCACGCCTGCGGGAGGTCCACCAGAGCCGCGGGACCAGCGGACCCTTCGCAGGCATGCCTGTGGGAGGTCCACCTGAGCCGCCTGCTGCCCTCCCGCGGCACGCTGCCCCAAGCGCGCGCTTGGCACGCTGGGGTCTGGAGCCGGCCCTGCCCCCAGGGCTGAAGACTCCGAAGAACAAGATAACACTCAGACATTCAGTCATCAGGGATGTGCCACCTGCTGTTTGATAATCACCTCAAACAAACATCAGCAGGATGAAGGAATTCCCATAGATTTGTATAAGGACAAAATCCTATAAAAATGGAACCAAAAACTCAGGAACTTGGAGTCTGGTTCTGCAACCATCCTCCAGGAGCGTCAGATGCACATCTGACAAGGACTCTGCTCCCCTCCTCGTGTGTAGGCTACCTGGCCAGTACTCTGCCGTGAGCAACATCTAAGCTGGTAACTATAACAACTGCAGAACTTGTATGAATAAGTGTGTAAATAAATAAGGAATAGTAGTGAAATAATATTAAACTGCATATCCTGATTTCTGTCTCTTTCTCTGTATTTACAATAAACCTGGGATTTTTCCTTACCCCTCTTATAAGATCCTGTTGGTATTATTTTATTAGTGTAACAGATGTTCGAGCTCAAACAGGAGCCCAGCCTCGGAGACCCCAGGAGCAGGGAGGGTCTCAGAGCCCCGCTTCCAGCCTGAGCTCTAATATCTACACTGAAATTTTTAGCCCCTCATCCCAAGCCCCGCAAGCCTGAGTCAGCTGACCCAGGCTCTGAGACTCGGTACTGTGGGTTTTTTTAATCACAGTGTAGAAATACACGTAGAGACTGATATCTCACAGCAATGAGTGCCACAGGTTGATAATGTGAGATGTAAAATCAATAAGTTCCTACTGTGAGTTTTAAATTTAGCTTTCAATTTCTTTGACTGTTTCCTTGTTCTTGTTTTCTGAGGAAAGGTAAAGAAAAGCACCTGACAAATTTTATGGTATACTAGTCAATATTTTATACATTTCTATCATGCTCCCCCTTCTTCATCTCTCCACTGAAGTTAAACTAATTGTGACAATTAGCATCTAGACACCCCAAGGTTTAAATCCCCTAAGTGAGCAGTTGAACCAACTTATTGCATACTGTATTATTGTACTGTAAAAGTGTGCTGAGTAAGGTCTTTTATGAAAGCTTGTAATGTTCTGAACTTGATGGTCATTATGAGATATGTATACAGACTGTGGTTATGAATCTATGAATATAGAAAGCTGCGCTCATAACCTGTACTACAATTTCTACTATACCTCACAGTACAGAGGGATACCTTCCAAGCCAGGTGTTTACATGAAACCAGCTCTAAGTAATGACCCATTGTCCAGCCAGGAAGAGAAAATGGTGGACCATTAGAGTTAATGGAACAATATTGAGACATCCTAGTTCTCAGTTTATGAGGTGACTTCCACATAGGGTGACCAGACAGCAAGTGAGAAAAATCCCCACGGGGTGGGGGGTAATAGGAGCCTATATAAGAAAAAGACCCCAAAATCAGAACTGTCTCTATAAAATCAGGACATCTCTCTATAAAATCAGGACATGTCTCTATAAAGTCAGGACTTCCACATGAGTCACCATGGAGTGAGAGAAAAAAGAGAGGGAAAAGCCTTTTAAAAGCACATTGGTGTCTGAGGTTTTTTTTAATCCAGAAACGGAGCCTCGAAGTGGGAGGCTGTCTCTGAAACGCTAGATCCCCGTTAAGCTAGGGGGTATGCTGGGAAACTGTTCAAAGACAGTAGGTAACCTGTATTGGAAAAGGGATTTTACCTAATATGGAAGTGTAAAGCCCAAGGATACTTCTTTATGTTTATTTTCTATGTAACTTGCTCTTCCTTACTATTTTATCTTTGAATCTGTGGCTTCTCTATTAAACAAGCTTTTTATTTATTTTCATTCCAAGCAGATCTCTGTTGTGCAAACTCTGTGGAGTGTGTGTGCCAAATTAAGCTGGTGTCTGGGGGGCACGTTTCATGCCTTCAGGGGTGATGAACCAGAGGAGAGCAGGCAGAGTGTCTGATTATTCAGGGAGGACTGATTTGGGGATACTCTGGAGTGGAAGGGCTGTTGGTGTCACCCTTGAACGAGTAACTAGGATGGTGGAAGCCTGGGTGAGGCATTGTGCTTGTGGTTTAGCTACTGGGGTCAGTGGTCTGAACCAAAGTTGCACAGCATAAAGGCACCCAAGATTACAGGGCATGCAGTGCCAGACCCCTTACTGGTCTGGGTGATCCCCAAAACGTCATACTAATCTTTTCACGTGGAAGTCTTTCTACACCTAAAGTCATTTTCCTCATGCGTGTTTGGATCGCTTCTATTTTTGCTATATTTTGCTTTTTGGAGGATGGGGAGCGATGATTGGAACAGAGTATTCCAGGCAAGAGCATATTGTCCATTTACATAATTGCATTACAATATGTTCAGATTTATTTTCTATTCTAGTTTTATACATCCCAATGTCTTGTTTGCTTTTTTGACTGTTGCTGAACATTGAGCAAAGGTTTTCGTTGAGCTGTAAACAATGAATCCCAGGTCTTTTCCTGAGTGGTTACTGCTAATTTATAACCTAGCAACATGTGCAAGTAGCTCATACTGTTCCTTCCAATAAGAATTACTGTACTAAATAGTGAAATTCATCAGCCATCATTTCATATATCTTTGGTAAGCCCCTCTAAAGTGCCTCTCAGTCTTCTCTAATTTTGAGTCACCTAAATTTTGTGTCATCTTCACTTTTTGCCAATTCACTGTTTGCTCTCTTTTTCAGTTTATGTCTGGGTATATTAAACATCACCCAGGGTATATTAAACATCACGCATGCCTGCGGAGGGTCCGCTGGTCCTGCGGCTTCTGTGGAGCATCCGCAGGCATGCCTGCGGCAGGTCCACGGGAGCTGCGGGACTGGCGACCGGCACAGCGCCCCCTGTGGCGTGCCGCCGTGCTTGGGGCGGCGAAATAGCTAGAGCCACCCCTGACATCACCTGCTCTAGTATGGATCTTTGGGGCACCCAACTGTTAACCTGTAGCCAGGCTGAAAATAGACCATTTATTCCCACTCTTGGATTTTTTGTATTTTAGACAGTCTTTAATCCATGTCAGAACTTTGCCTTTCTCCCCATGACTCCCTAGTTTCTTCAGTAGCCTCTTGTGAAAGACTTTTGACAAAGGCTTTTTAAAAATCCAAATATGCTCTGCCTATACAGTCTCCTTTATCCACTGTTTTGTCCCCTAGAAGTTTTTCCAAAAGTCCTCCCTGCTGGTTACCTATCATTCAGCAGCGTACTCAGGATTCAAGGCATGTGCTCGGCAGTATTCCCAGGGAACCCTGTCAGCTGTCAACACTCTAATTCGCACTTGTGTCACATGGTGAAATCTAAATGCTTTCTAAATATTCCAACAACCTTCTGACTTGACTTCCTGTTTCTTTACCTTGGTGAGACAGACAAGCTCTTGAGTGACACAGAAGCTGTTCCAATAAAAGATATTACCTTAACCACCTTATCTCTCTAATGTCCTGGGACCAACACGGCTACAACAACACTGAATGCAAGTGCTAATGTCAATCACAGGTATGGAAAATTCATGATTTTGGCAAGCTTAGAAATGTAACCTACTCATTTCCACCAGAGTTATGAACAGCTGAGAAGCCTCAAATACATTTTTTAAGTCAGTTTGTAGACCGCTGGCAACAGGAGTTTGATATTGTTAATGATCAGACCATGAGAATTTTTTATTTACTACGGAGGAAAAGTGAATAGTTCCTTGAAATTGCCCTTAATGACAGATCATACATACAAGAAATAATCTTCTAAGCAGAGCTGTCCTAAACCAAAAGCACAGTTCCAAACAGCTCCAAACTTGGAGAAAGTTTGTATCTGTTCATGATCTGATTCATTCCTCAGCTTCCAGGCAAGGCTGGGCTTAAGCCACTGCGACCTATGTAGCCATACACCCCAATTCCCTGTCTGTCTTCAGTGCCAGCCTGCTATGGCACAGAATGGATTCCTCACTGTGTGCATGATGCTGAATACATGCTGTACAGGGGTTAGGAAGTTGGGATCAGTAACTGTATGTATCCTGTCTACTAACACAGGGTGGGACAATTTCTACTCTTACGCTGGTGTAAATCCAGACTCATTCCATTGTGTGAAGGCATGATGCACCAGAGCAGAATCTGACCCATGGTCTGATAAGCCTACAACACGGTGGCTGGGCTGATTCCCTCCATGACAGCAACTTAAAGGCAGCTAGATTCCAATTAGCGGGGAGCAGCAAATTTCACTACTCCAGACTGCCCTGCCTGTAAGCCGGCCCTGGCAGCTGGGAGTTCCCTATGCTTCCCTCAGCAAAATGACACTTCATCCGTTTTCTAAACTCCTTCCTTCTGCTCAGATCCTTTCTGCCTCTAATCCACCTCCTGTTCAGCCTCTGCCTGCACCTCCCTTCCTTCGTTGTGTGCAGTGCCCTTTCCTGCACACTGGGAATTGACAGTCATTCAAGGTGGTAGATGGGAAAAGAAAGCTACCTCTACAGCCAATGTGGCACCCCTGCCATCTCCCAGTGCATTCCCAGGAGGGAAATGCTTGTGTCCCCTTATTCCTACACAGACTCTCTCCCAGCAGGCCTCAGGTACCCCAGCAATGGCCAGCCCTCCTCCACACACATCAGTCCACAGCCGGGTGCACTGACTTGACTCCTGCCTCCTCCTCCACACTGTCACCATTCTATTAGTCTGAGCAGAACTCGCTCTGTAGCAGGAAGTTGCCAGGTGAGTTCCCTCCCTCATCCTGGTCCCACTTGATAGTGGGGAGCTAGAGCTGTCAGTCACTGCTCCCCCCCCCCCCCCCCGGATAGGAGCAGCAAATACTGAAGCTTTGTCTGCACTGCAAAAATGGGACTAGTAACTCAGCACTGATGCAAGTCCAGTCCACTATGGGTAGCTATGGTGGAAGGTGTAGGTTAGACAGGGTTCAGGTGTGTATATTGCCCTATTGCCTAACTCCACTGGGAGTAAAAACAATGGAGCCCATGTGAACCCTGCTTCCACTGCACCCATGGTGAATTACAGCTCCCATATTTGCCAGTATAGATGCAGCCTAATTCTCAGAGAAAATAAATTTACAAGTAAGGAAAAACTTTGCTCTCTCAGACTGCCCAGGCTAAAATAAGAAATATTTGTGATTTTCTATTTTCAGCTCCCCTGAATAAAAGTCAGGCTTATTTTCATATTTAAGATAGACATGTTTTAAATCAGTGCTAAGAATTCCCCTCCCCCAATTGCTCTACTTTCCAAGGAAATCCCAGGGGCCATGCTCTTAGAGAGTTTTTGTTGATGGATAATCCGGGTGTTTGGCATATGTCCATAGGGCCATTTAAGTATTGTCTTCTTGGACATACAATGTATGTCCTAAAACCCTTAAGGGCTTACACAAACCCCTTTGTACTTATGCTTTGTCTCCCTGAGATGTCATTGAATACAATAGTGTCTATGTCCATTGTCATCACGTCTCCCTCTGCCACCAATTGTTTATTGTTAATTGTGTCAGATTTGGTAAATTCTACATCAGGTTCATGAAAATCTTTGCAATCTTTTAAATCCTGTGTTTACTTCAAGCCTAATATAGGGAATACAACACAAAGGCAGGAAAGATATTAAAAGAGAATATATAAATGCAGACAATAAATAAGATAAAATTGGAGAAAAATGGAAGCAGGGGAGGAATTGTGGGGGAGATTTCCAAAAGCACCTCAGTGACTTAGGAGCACAAGTCTCCCTGACTTCCAGTAGGACTCATGCTCCTAAGTCACTTAGGTACCTCTGAAAATCCCATCCTGTCTCTCAGTCTTATTGGCTCCTTCTTGTGGCCTGCAATGTCCATCTTAGCCATGGCATATTTTCACATGTAAAGTTTTGTTACTTTTTTTCTTTGGTTAAATATCTTTGGGGTGTGGAGGGGAGAAACGCAAGAATGAAATAAAAGATCAGTATAGTACATATGGAGTGAAATCCTGGCCCCACGTCATTGACTTCAGGGGTCGCTATTTCACCCACAATTTATAAGGGACGAGTCAAATCCTAAAGCTGAAGATAAAGGTAGTTAAAGTAACTGATTAAACATAGGAGACTCTAGCAAAGTCTTAAATGATTGATGTGTAGTCGCGCACTGGCCCCATCTAGACTAAGGAAAGACGTCTTGTTTAAAAACATGTTAGCTAACCCAGTGGTTCTCAACCAGGGATCCGGGGTCCCCTAGGGGGCCACGAGCAGGTTTCAGGGGAGCCTCCAAGCAGGGCCAGCATTAGACTCGCTGGGGCCCAGGGCAGAAAGCCGAAGTCTCACCGCACGGAGCTGAAGCCCAGGTCCCTGAGCCCTGCCACCCGGGGCTGAAGCTGAAGCCTGAGCAATGTAGCTGGGGGGGGGGGGCGCTGTAGCATGGGGGCCCAGGCAATTGCCCTGCTTGCTACCCTCTAATGCCAGCCCTGGCTTTTATATGCAGAAAACCTGTTATTGTGTCACATGAGGGCCATGGAGTTTTTGTAGCATGTTGGGGTGCCTCAGAAAGAAAAGGCTGGGAACCTCTGAGCTAACCCATTCTAGCACGATTTAAATACTAATGTAGACAGGGTTTAACACCTTTGAGATCATTTCAGCAGGTCAGGGTCCACCACATCCAGCCAACATGTTTTTCAACATGATTGTATTTGTCTACCCAAGGTACTAAATTGTGCCTAAAACATATTAAATTAAACTTGTTGACATGTTTTCAAACACCATTCATTTCCCCGGTGTCGTCAAACCCATTTGTGACAAATGTGGATGCTGCCTGCGAAAGGGATTTGAGCTGCAAAAGTCTTTTCAAACCCTCTCTTTCTCTTTTGTACATTGGTGATACGCAGTAAATAGTAAACGCCTAGGCACTACTGTACTATAAATATTAGTAAATAATCTTTTCCTGCCTTCTGACTCCTTTGTCCCTTGTTCTGTAACCTTGTGTGCTACATCCATCTGAAGGAATAGACATCTAGTACGTTGAACACATTGGACCTGATCCTGCTGTCACTAATCAATGGGTATTTTGCCATTGCAATGGGAGAAGAACTGGGATGATCATTATAGTGCTATACATAGATCAGGCACATTATTATGTAAGTGCAAGTCAGCTGGTACCATGTAACAAACTATTATTTTGCGTTGTCTATTGGCTTATTTAGTCTGAAAATGTAAATAAAATGAATAAAAGGTCCCTTCAGAACACGACTATGTGGGTGTGGAGGAAGCTTGGATTCCCACTGCTCATGCAGTACCTGTTCTGTGGATAAATACGGCCTTAGTCTCCAGCGCTGTCAGGCCAGCACCTTTCACAACTCTTATATTTATTTCTATTCTAATAGATCAGGGGTGGGCAAACTACAGCCCGCGGGCTGCATCTGGCCCTTCAGAGGTTTTAATCTGGCCCTCGAGCTCCTGCCGGGGAGCAGGGACTGGGGCTTGCCCCGCTCCAGCCAGGAAGCAGGGTCAGGGGTTGGCCCCGCTCCGCATTGCTCCCAGAAGCAGCGGCATGTCCCCCCTCCAGCTCCTACATGAAGGGGCAGCCAAGGGGCTCTGCATGCTACTCCTGCCCCAAGCATAGCCCTTGCAGACGGGACAACATGCAGAACCACCTGGCCATGTCTCTGTGTAGGAGCCAGAGCGGGGACATGCCGCTGCTTCCGGGAGCTGCTTGAGATAAGCGCTGCCCAGAACCTGCACCCCTGTCTCCCTCCCAGGCCCCAAGCCTCTGCCCCAGCCCTGGTCCCTCTCCTGCCCTCCAAACCCCTCATCCCCAGCCCCACCTCAGAGCGCACACCCCCAGTTTCATGAGCATTCATGGCCCGCCATACAATTTCCATACCCCAAAAGTTTGCCCACCCCTGTAATAGATGGTTGGGGACAGGGATGAGGTGTCTTATGGAGTAAGGAGTACCTGACAATAAAGGAGCCAAAGAGATCTGCTTTCAGTCTCAGGATGTCAGAGAAGTTACTCTGGATTTACACCAATGCCAGGGAGTCAGAATCTGGCCCAAGGCCTGTAGGTGTGTCACTTTATCTTAGGGCGTAGACTGAAGGTAGGGTTACTTGCATACAAGGTAGAGAAAATGGAGTCAGTGCTCTGAAATACTGTATTCAAGTGCATCATTTAATTGTGTAACAGCTTGGAACTACACACTTTTCAGCTCAGCTCTTTTCAAGGCCAGGACTTCTGTTGGCTCGTCAGCTGAAATTTGATCAAGTGATCATTGACCTTTTTCGGCCTTTAAAATGCATTGGTGCACAAAAACATAACGTAAAACCACATAGGCTTAGAAAATAAAACAAGGCAATGGATTGTTGGAACACGCAGAACTTCCACATGGAATTTGTGGCAACTTCCAGTCCCACTGTTGTTCAGATCTTCATTATATTAAAGAAATAAAATGGAAGCCTGTGTCGAAGCAAAGATAGCTTTCCAGAACACCTGCTTGACTTACCATTTTAATAAATAATCTCTGGCTGCTGCATAAGAATCAATAGCTGTGTTCAGTGCTTTGACAGACCAGTGATCCTGAGCTCTGTTCTGAGAGAGTTACGTTAGGTCTCTGATAACTAACTGACTCACAAACAGTGGTATGATTTTACGGTACAGTGCTCACTGATACGATGGCCGCTACACTGGCTGGCACCAGTGATCTCTAGTTCTAAAAGCATGAGTCTACACAGGTTGAAAGAGAGAGACAGTAGGGTAGGACAGGAGGTGGGGTATGTAACCATCTTACAATCTCTGTGCTTGTTTACACTTAAAATGCCACAGCGGCACAGCTGCGCCTGCTTCAGTGCAGACACTACTTACACCGATGGGTTCTCCCATTGGTGTAGGTAATCCCACTCCCCGAGAGGTGGTACCGGTAGCTAGGTCCATGGTACCATTGACCTCGAGCTGTCTACACGGGGACTTAGGGCAGTTTAACAATGCCACTTAGGAGGGTTGATTTTTCACACCCCTCACCAGCACAGTTAAATTGACCCAATTTCTTAGTGTAGACCATGCTTCTGTGAACTGGGGACACATACCGGTAACACACACTGACATGTGGGTTAGATCATAACTACACTAATGCCTTTTGCTTTGTGGATAATGAAACATCATATTCACTAGTTCTTAAAACACACCTGTTAGAAAAGTAAGTACTACTAGACCTATTTTACAAATGAGTAAACTGAGGTATGAAGGATGACACAGCAAGTCAGTGGCAGACGAGCTTTAAAACCCTGAGTGCTGACGGCCGCTCTCCTGCTCTAATGCACTGGATCACACTACACCTCTCTCATGTATGGAAAAACATATGGCATAGATTAACCACTGCATGCAAGTCAGGGTTGTTTGTTCTCAATGCAAGGTCTCAACAGGAATTCCAGAGGATTCTCACCAAAGCTGGTTAAACCGAGATACTTCACACAGAGAATTGATCATGACACAGCATTGCCAGGGAAAAAAATAAAACAACTGATAACATCAGCTGCTCTTGTTTGGTTTCCACAGAATAGGTAATTAGGGTGCTTGCTGTGATTTAACCTAGCACAGACTAATCAAAGTGACTGGACCTTCAAGATGGTTTGATGAATGGTCGTGAACACACAACACTTTGAAGGTTATTCTGGCAGATTAAATATAATCTGCTGATTCTTCTGCTGCATGTCGATTTCTATCAGCCCAGAGAGCTGCTTGCAGCAAGACATTACCAAGAGGACCAAAAAATAAAAAAAGATAATTGATGAGACAAAACTGTGAAAAATGAGCTGTGATGTATACATGGTGAAACCACAGACAACTGGATGAAAATAAGGATCCTATTACCTTGGTCTTTTACTTCAGTGCACTGGGGAACCCATACGATTAGAACCTGGCTCAGGGAAAACTTGGCAAATTACAATCTTTAAATCATGTTAACTTGTCTTCTATGATACATATAGAGCAGGAATGCAGCAGAGAGACCTACTGTAACAGGTTGTATCAAAGGTTTGCATATCTTGCTAATGAATTCCTGTAAGGGAGGAAATTGCCCAGGAAGAGGGTGCTTTATCAAGACTTCTTGGCAGCAAACTTCACCTCTACACAGAAATTAGATTCAAGATCTCAGGATGGTGCAGTGTATCCTATTTCCTATTCAAGGATACCTCCTCATTTCTATGGCAGAAAGATGTGAGATTTGTTGTTACTTGCAGTCAGTGATGCAAATTTATCATGTATCTGTTTCAAAAGGTAAGGAAATTAAGAGAAATAACTGACAACTTTTTTCCATTCCCTTTTTGGAACATCTAACAATAGAAATGGAGGTTCTTGGAGCATCACATTGATTATGAAGACTCTGAGAAGCCTGGCTCACTGAATTGAAGAAAGGACCCTGCACATTTCATGCCAAATACTTAATGCCTTTGCCCTTTTTCCAATTTATTTTTATTTATATGGCTAAGTTATCTGGAAATAGCTGAAATTAAAATAAACCATAAAGCAGTGGTTTTTCAAACTTTTTGTATTTGTGTCCCCTTTCACACAGCAAGCCAATGTGCATTACTTTGCATTTATCAACACTGAATTTCATCTGCCATTTTGTTGCCCAGTCTCCTAGTTTTGAGAGATCCTTTTGTAGCTCTTAGTTAAGTCCCAGGCAGACTGCAATCTTGAGTAGTTTTGACTGAAATAATGTGTGTGTCCAGCCTGAGAATGGCGAGAGACAGAAGTTGGTCAGAAGCCATTTTACAAAGCTTTAAAAATTCTGCACTGGCTGCATATGCCTGACTCCCCCTGGTTTCAGTGAGAGCCATACATAGGCAGCTAATTACAGAACCGGGCCATAATTTCTTGGAAAAACAAACACTTTTGTGGATGGGTATTCCAACAACTGAGCCCCACTATTGCTGTTAATTCTCTAAACTGAAGGATTTTGCCCAACTGCCAAATTATAAGTCTGCCAGCCAGTTCCATTCCTGACTGAACTAGCATTTCAGGAAACAGCACTTGCTGGCCTTGCTTGTCTCTGCTGAGCTTTCCCTGAAAAGCTCTCCCTAGAACCAGGATGGCTGCACTGGTGCTCAAATCCATGGGAGCTCTAGTGGAGACCAGCTACTGGCGTTTTAACCACCACATTGGCTAGATCTCCTCTGAGCAGGGGTAGATGACATGGGGATAAAGATTCCAGCAGTCAATTACACTTGCTAGCTCTGGTGGAGTTCAGAGTACAACCAAGCCTGAGAGAGATTTTTCAGAGAAAGCTCATTGGTGGTGTAGATCTTGGAAGAGGAAAAGGAGGTTTTTGCTTCAGGCTGCTCCAGTTCAGTTCTGTGAATGACAGGCTGTGGGGTTGGCAATGGACTAGGGCGCTTTGTAATGCTGTACCAGTGTTCTGAATAGATGGCTTCCTTTTCAAGAGCTGTCCAATCCAGGATCTCTCACAAGCGCTGCAATTACTTACAATGTCATTTAGCGTCCATTTAAGTAACATCCTACTTTGGGGATCTTTCAATGCTGCTTTTTGATAAATTTTGCCACTTGCCTGTTCCAAGCAACAGAAAAAATGTGAAAGAGAAATTTAAGTGACCACAGAAAAGAACAATTTGGCTCAAAACGGGGTCACAGAATGGGCTCACGATTCTGTTTATTTCTCATGGGTGTATACGTATGTACATATATACACACACACAGACAATTGTGTCTCTCTCCAAGAGAGTGATGTCAAATGAGTAGAATATGGAACTAAGCAGACAAGGCTTTCAAGTTTCCTTTTTTAGATTTTCGCTTGACTCGGTGTAAGCACAGCCATCACCAGGCCTTTCTTCATTTGTAAGATATGGACAACTAATACTGACCACACCCCTTACATAAAGTAGGCAATTAATGTGTGGAAAGTGCTTTGTGATCTTCTGTGCCCAGATCAACACATACAACAACCCCCACTGATTTAATTACAAGTCAGGCATGTGAGGCAGAACTGAACTCTCTTACTAATATGCTGGCAAATCTCAGAGATTCTGACTGCCATAAATCTAGCCTTTGAAGTGTTTCCCACTTGAAAAGGCAAAAAGAATATCACCGAAACTAATGGCTTGTTAGTGGCAGGCCTAGAGATCAAGGCTCATCTGATATGACTGTGGCAACATTGTAATGCAGTGGGTCAGCTACTCACTGCTTGGTAGCATGTGTCAGGTTTCCTTTTCTTCCCCTGTTGTGTTTATTAAAGCTCAACTTCAAAATCTATGACTAGGAATGAGAAAGGATATAACAATCACAAGAGCATGCCAGATATTTTATAGCTGACCCAGAAAAGAAATGTCAGTACCAGGTCTGTATTTAACGATGACTACAGCAAACAGTTTGGAATAACCCACTCATCCTCCTCTTCCCTGGCATACATTAGTGCAGGGGTTCTCATACTTCATTGCACCACGACCCCCTTCTGACAATAAAAATTACTACACTGGGGGGGGGGAAGGGACTGAAACCTGAGCCCACCCGAGCCCTGTCGCATCGGGTGGGCAGGACGACCAAAGCCAAAGCCCAAGGGCTTCAGCCCCAGGCAGGGGGACTGTAACCTGAGCCCTACTGCCCAGCCCTTGAGCTCCCAGCTGGGGAGGCTAACCCCTGGTCCCTCCCCTGCTATCCGCCCCCACCCAGCCACGCTGCCACATGAGCAGCATGGCTTCCACCCGCCCACCTCCCAGGCTTTCCAATAAGCCAGTCCTGCTGCTCTGAGCAGCCTGGTAAGGGGGCAGGGAGCAGGGGAAGGGGAGTTGGATAAGGGGCAGGAGGTCCCGGGGGGCAGTCAGGGGGCAGGGAGCAGTTGGATGGGGTGGAGGTTCTGGGGGGACAGTCAGGAGACAGGGAGCAGGAGGGATTGGATAGGCATGGGAGTCTGGGGGGGCCTGTCAGGGGGCGGGGGTGTGGATAGGGGTCGGGGAACTCAGGAGACAGGGAGTGGGGGGATTGGCTAGGGGGTGGGGTCCCGGGAGGGGGCAGTGCGGAGAAAAGGAGCGGGGGGGGTTGGAGAGGGAGTGGGGTCCCAGGGGGCAGTTAGGGGTGGGGGGTCCCGGGAGGGGGCAGTCAAGGGACAAGGATTGGGGGGGTTGGATGGGTCGGGTGTTCTGAGGGGGGCAGTCAGGGGGCGAGAAGTGGGAGGGGGCAGATGGGGGCGGGGGCCAAGCTGTTTGGGGAGGCACAGCCTTCCCTACCTAGCTCTCCAGACCGTTTCGCAACCCCGATGTGGCCCTCAGGCCAAAAAGTTTGCCCACCCCTGTAATAGACGAACAGACAATAAATTATACATATTCTGTATACATAATAATAACTATTTATAAAATTGTCCAATTGCAGGCCTATATTATTAAACTATCTTCTCATTTTTGATTATGAATATAAGTAGACAAGAATAAAGGTATAACATAAAGTACAATAAAAATACAACTATAAAGAAAAGTATATAACTGCAGTGTTTTCAAATTTCATACCACAAAATGTGAATATTTTTTTTTTTTTGCTTTTCGACATGTAGGAGTGCCATTTCGGTTGGTGGAGAGGCCGAAGAATGATGCAGAAAGCAATGGAACTTTTTTAAACTTCCTAACTCGCTCGCAAGAGTGTTCGAGACTGTTCTATCGTGGGAATGATTACCCCCACCACTCACCACACAGGACCGGCTACTTGCCGGACTGGTGGTGGAGTATATATAGGGCAGCACGCGTCCTTACGTAATAGTAGTAGTAAATAAACAGTCACAATAACTCAAATTAGTTTGTGTCCATTATTATTCATGAATCAGGAAAATTATTTTTATAGATTTTTTTATTAGTATATTATGGCCGCAATTAAGAAAAGGAAGTACAATGAAGACTACATTAAGTATGGTTTCACCATCATGGAAAAAAATGGGATCGATCATCCTCAATGTGTAGTATGCCACACAGTTCTCAGCAATGATGCCTTGAGACCTAGTCGTCTTGAGCGACACTTGACAAAGAACCACAGCACTTTGAAAGACAAGCCAAAAGAGAGTTTTTTGCTGCTAAATTTCAAAATTTAAAACACAAGAAGCTGGACACTACTGGAGCTTTTCATCAAGTGTCAGCCAAAGTGGTAGAAGCATCCTATGAACTGTCATTGCTCATCGCTAAAGCCAAGAAAACGCACATAATAGGAGAAACTCTTGTGAAGCCTTGCTTGTTGAAAGCAGCTGATATTGTGCTTGGTGCCGAAAGTAAGAAAAAAAATCGGAAATTTCACTTTCCGACAATTCCGTGAAATGGCGCATTGATGACATGGCGAAAGATCTAAAACTTCAAGTTGTGAAAGCAGGAAAGCTTCTCCTTTTTTCACAATTCAGTGCAACGATACCACTGATGTAGCACAATGCGGTCAGTTGCTCGTCTACGTTCGATTCATTAACGATGGAACTGTGAAAGAGGAACTGCTTTTTTCGAAGGAATTGACGACAACATCAAAGGCTTCTGATGTTATGAAAACGGTTTCTGACTTTTTTGAAGAAAATGGATTTTCATGGGAAAAACTCGTTGGTGTATGCGCAGATGGTGCACCTGCGATGCTTGGCTCTCGCTCCGGATTTGTGACATTGGTGAAAGAAAAAAATCCAGCCGTAACCACGACTCACTGCATCATACACAGACAAGCGTTGGCTGCTAAAACCCTTCCAGATGACCTATGTGACTCATTGAATTTGGCCATCAAAGTTGTCAATTTTGTGAAGAACAGCGCTTTAAATACAAGACATTTTGCAGTTCTTTGCGCGGATTTTTGGGAGCGGATCATAAAATTCTTTTGTTTCACATGGAGGTAAGATGGCTTTCCAAAGGGAACATGCTTTTGAGATTATTCAAACTGAAAGACAAAGTGGAAACTTTCAAGCAACAGCAAAAAGAAGAGTTATATCGTTCATTTATGGACCACATGTTTCAACTTTCACTGGCATACCTCGTGGACATTTTTGAATCTTTGAACAATCTCAATTTGAAGCTGCAAGGAAACAATGCTGCAAACATTATAGTGCACCATGATGCCAGCAAGCGTTTACAGAAAAAAAAAATCAAGCTTTGGAAACGTCGAACGCAAGCTCAGACGCCTAACTTTTCGTCATTTCCAACATTTTCATCACTTGCTGAAAATGAAGGTTTCCAAGAACTTTGTAAAGAGGATGTGAAGAACAAAATTGTATTTCATCTGGACTGCCTTGCTGATAAATTCATCCGCTATTTTCCAGACAACTTTTCTGGCAACTCCATTCATAAATTAGCACATAATCTGTTCAACATTGATGTCGATTCATTGCCAGAAGTATTGTAAGAACAAGCACTCAAAATGAAATACAATTCAAGTGCAAAAGATATTTTCGAAAACTTAAGCCTGGAGGAATTTTGGATAAAATATTTCCCACTTTACCCAAAAGTTGGAAAAGAAGCGCTATGTATTATTCTTCCGTTTTCGTCGACGTACCTCTGTGAAAAAAGCTTTTCAAGTTTAGTCATAATAAAAATGTAACAAAGGAATTGACTGGATGTTGAAAATGATTTGTGTTGCGCATTTTCATCTTTCAAACCTAGGATTTCCCAACTCGTGAAGAAAATGCAGCATCAGCCTTCATATTAAATTTGTTTTTATTAAACTTTTGTGCCAAGAAAAACTATTTGTGCTTATTTGTAATTTTAAATAAAACATTTTATACCAAGTTCTTGTGTTTATTTTTAATTTGAAATTATTAATTGAATTTGTTAAAATGAGGGTTGGATGATGGTAAAGGAGAGGTAGAGGGCGTGAGGGTTTCTTGAAAATTAAAAAGAGGGGGTGATGCCGAAAAATTTGGGAACCAATGGATTAGGTGGTCATCAGGGGTCTGATTTGTCATGGCAATTACTATATTCCTATATAACCAGGAGTAAGTATAGCCATAGAAAGAACAGGTGAGGAGAGGATACTAATCCAAACAACCAAGCCCATACATCTCATTCATTAATATATTTATATTTAATAGTTATATAGATGGGCTGAGACCATGAGGTTTTGCAAATCCAGAATCAGGTTGGTTCAGCTTGGGTTGCCTCTTATCCAAACCAACAAAGTGCATATATGTGGAGGCAGGTTTGAATTTAAGATAAAATGTCATTTCTAGAATGGGTAGAGATGGGCCCAAATGAAAATCACACAGTCTGTCTCTCTAGGGCCACACTGCCTAGCCTGGCTGAAGTGCATTTACCGTTGGACTGCAGCAGGGAGTGAGTGAGTGCAAAGATGACGTCAGATTCTCCTGCTCCTGGGGCAGGTAGAGATTGGCCTCCTGACCTTTGCAACTTAAAGCTAGGGCTGGTAGAAAATTCACAAACGTTTTCAGGAAAAATATTGATCTTCCAAGAGGTTTCTGTTTTGCAGGGTTGGAAATGGGCCCTATTTGCTTTTTTCATTAAATGTTTTAATTGAAAAATTTCATTTCCAGAAAACTGATGACTGAGCCTGTCATTTTACAAGACGCAGCATAATATAAACAAGCACTCTAAATACCACCACATGGTCTTAGGGATGGGCCAAAACCTGAATTCAATTCAGTCAGTTCATGCACTTTCAAGGACTCTAGAATCCTGCCAATTGCCTTGCTTCTGAAAAGGGATGGTGTGACATATAGTTCCTGAATCTCCCCAAAACTATACAATAACATAGTGTAACAGGCACTGGAAATCTAGAGACAATCTTCCCTTCTCTCCACATACTGTACTTAAAAGTTTGTCATCTATTTAGAAGAATTAATCTAAAACCAGAAGTTATCACATTTAATGATACTGTATCTACTATAACACCAACCTGAATCCATCTGGACTCAGTTTGGGGTGATGTGAGCAAAGCAGCTTTAAAATACTTAAGGTTTTCACTGACCTCATGTTCTGCTTATCAGTAGTCATGAATTCAGGGAGCACATAAAATATTATGCCACAAGATGGCAGTAGTCCTTCATAAATGATGACGCTAGTCACTCTCACACAGCATAAATACAGTATAAAGCATTGTCTGGGCACATCTTTCCAATTGCCTCACCTCACGCATCTAGAAGTGGCCCTATACTTTTCTACAGGAACATGAAACAACATTAAAACCCTTCTACTAAGGAGACTTGTATGTACAAGTACCCTGGTATTTGTCTACCAATACCAGAGATAATGAAGGAGCTCTGACAGAGAAACGCATTGACGTATTGCTCTGCTCTGTACGGCTCCCTTCAGATACTCTTACTCATGGTGAGTATTACCTGACTTCTTGAGTAATCATTTTGAAATGAATGGAACTACTCGAGGATTAAGGTACTTCTAAGCATGAGTAAGCTGTGATGGCTCAAAGCAGCCAGAAACTGGTACTCCCTAGTGTAAGAAGAGTTCCCAGAAGATCAGTGATCCCTTCAGTGTATGGGGAGCGTTGGGGGCATTGCTGATGGAAAGGGGTATGGCCAGAGTGCCATTGTGGTCTGGTGATTCATGGCTGCTGGAATGCCCCTTTTGGTGCAGCAGACACAACTTGCAGCAGTCTTAGAAGCCATCCTGGTCCCCAGCTGCCCCAGGTCTGTGGAGCTGCAAAAATGGCAAAAAAGCGACCTTTGCCATCCTTCTTCCCTGAGCTGCATCAGGCACAGCTGAGGATCAGTCCTTATAGGTCTGCATGGTGCCTAGCACGACACTGGGTGATGAATAAGTAATAATAGGTATCACATCGTTTACTGACCACAGAATTAAAACACCCTGATGCTGCACATTTTTCTGTGGGTTTTCACTGAGACCTGTAAGCCCTTTACTGAGCTCCATAGGCACGTGAGAGCTATTTAGCATTACTGAGACACATGCCCAAAATGATGGAAAATGTGAGACATGACAGCCAACACTGTAGCTGGTGATAGCTACAGCAATAACAGTGCTATTGATGATGAAGAACAGAATTGGTAGGAGACAGTGGATATTTTGGGGTCTGTCCTTAGGACAAATCAAATAATTGCAACCGACACTTTAAGTTTTATAATCCCAAAGCAGAGAGAGTTTCCTATTATGCAACCTCAGAAATAATCTTAGATTTCAATCTTTCACTCAAGCAATAGCCCGTTTATAGCGCTATTAGTTGATTTAAAAAACACATGATTACCAAATGGATGTTGTAAACATTGCCATTTTTACTACGACGTCTGATCGACTATAGCTGGAGGGGACGGGTGTCAATCATCAGTAAAATGTCAGTAGAGTGCTGAGAGATAACAGGCACACGTAGAGCTGAGCACACTTCAAGTGTGTCTACACTGCAGTTAAAAACCCAAGGCTGGCCTGTGCCAGTTGACTCAGACTCACAGGTCTTGGGCTGCGGGGCTGTTTAATTGCAGTGTAGACGTCTGAACTCAGGCTGGGGCCCAGGCTGTAGGTCCCTGTTAGGTGGAGGGTCCCAGAGCTCATGCTGCAGCCTGAGCCCCACCACAATAAAACACCCCTGGAAACCAGGTCACAGGAGCCTGAGTCAGCTGGGTGCCTAATTGCAGTGTAGACATACCCAGAAAGGCAGACTGCGTGGGGAAGAAATTTCAGCAGGAATGAACAATGAATTTTGGAAGTTGATACCCATAGAAGCTGAGTGTGGCTGAACAAAACTATTTTTGACACCATACTGAAAAATAGAAAGGCAGCCCTGTCTCTAGGCCAAGCTCTTTCCACACATTCTGAGATCCAACAGATTAGTTTTTGTAACGTTTGTGAACCTGTTCCTGGAATTGGACTCTGCATGTTCATGTGTTTGTTTTTGCACACTCTGGAGCTGAGTTAGTCACATGGTTGAAGTTGCATGATCCTAGCTACACAGGAGACATACAGCTCTCTGCAGCTGGCTCTACTCAGGACTCGCAGCAATGCCAGATTACTTGCTTCAGCATGTCTCCTCTGCCTCTTCAGGTAGTATCAAGGTCATAGCCAAGTTTAGCGTCACCATGCTAGTTTTTGATAAAATTCCTCCCAAGGATATTGAATTTAATTATATCATGGTCACTATTACTTAGGGTACTTCTACACTGCAAAAAACCCCTACAGCAGTGTGTGTCAGATCCCAGGTCAATTGATTCGAGCTCCTGTTTCCAGGCTAAAAATAGCAGCATAGACGTTCCCATTTGGGCTGGAGTCTGGGCTCTGAGACACCCCTCTCCCTGCCCCCACTGGGTTTCAGAGCCTGGGCTCCAGCCCAAGGAGGAACATCTATATTGCTGGTTTTAGGCCCACAGTGAGAAGACTCACTGCCACAAGGTTTTTCTGACAATGTAGACATACCTAAGTAACTCAGCTATAGTTACTTCTTGAACCAACCCATGGGTTCCTTAGGACTGAGACAAGAAGATGCTCTACTCCTGTGTGCTCTAGAACTAGCTTTTACATAAAGCAGTTGCTTAACGTGTCAAAAATTGCATCTCAAAACTTAGCTGGATATGGTGTTATTTTTGTATGACACATCCCTAGAAGAGGTCTTTCTCCAGCCTGAGTGCTCCTCAGCCCCTGCCAGGTTTCTGCCAGTTCCTAGTTTAATCAATCCCCTCCAACCTTATCAATTTTCTGTGCCAGCAGCAGTTTGATTTCACTTTGGTTAAGAAGCCTACCCTCTCTGAAGAGTTTCTCTCAAAGGTTTCCTAGTGCCTAATAAGTGTAAACCCCTTCTCTTACACCATATTCACATCCACAGGTCTAGAGCCAGATTCTCAGACCTCAGATGGTGATATCAGTGCAGCTATGCTGATTTACAACAGATGAGGATCTGGCCCCAAGTCTCTGAAAATCCCCCCGTCTACCGTGCCCTGTGTGTAGAACAAGAAGCATTTCAAGACAAAGCAGATTCCCTGAACCCAATCATTTTTCCTAATAACTTACATTTATGTGACTGATACCAAGATGTACCTCAACATAGCTCCTCTTTGGCACTAGAGTGGCCAAATGCCCAGTTTTTGACCTGAAAGTCTGGTAAAAAAGGAGACCTGACAACGTCTGGTCAGATCTACTGACAGGACATGTAAAGTCCGGTTACTGTGGACGGGAGAGGTGGGGAGGCACCATCCAGCCCCTACTCAGCTAGGGCCAACTGCTACCTGCGTCAGGTGGCTGCAGCTCCCAGCTGCAGCTCTGCAGGAAAGTCCCTCCCTACCTGGGCAGGCAAGAGAGAGGAATAGCAGCGAGTGATGGAGGAAGAGGAGCAAACAGGGGATGAGGCCTTGGGGGGAAGAGAAGCGAATGGGGGTGGGCCTGGGGGAGAATGGGGAGGGCGGAGCCTCGGGGGTAGAGGGGGCTGGGGGAGGTTCTGGCACTCCTGTTGGAGTGTCCAGTTTTTAAATATTACAAAGTTGGCAACCCTACTTGGCACTCACTAGAAGTTTTTCTAGATGCCTCATGCAGTCTATCACCTCCATACTTATTAGGCAAATCACTGGACATGCGGTACTCAATCATCAGTATTTCTAATGATAAATGAGATACCTCCATCCATACTCTATGTATCAGATCTCCTGAAGTGACATCAGTGCATGAGGAATGATCAGCATCTTCTACTTCTCTCAGAAGGCAGGTCCCAGCTAAGGATATAATAAACACACATTTTAATTAATTATAATTAGTTACTTAATGCTCACTCAGGCCTTTGAAGATGCAAAGTTCTATATACTATAAGTGCAAAGTGTTATAACTAGGGTTGGCAGAATTTGATTTTTTGATAATTTCAATGGATAATCTCAATGTTTATTTTTAAGCTTATTTAGATTTTTATCAATTTACATTTTCACAGTTGCGCAAAATTATGGGTTTTAAATATTGTTTTCTATTTTTATCCATTTAAATTTGCAAAGTTATGGGAAATTCTGAGGCAATTCTTCAGACAATAATTCTTTAATGAGAGTAGATGTTGAGATTCAAAAGGTTTAAGTTTTAGAATTGTTAAAACACAAATTGACAACATCATATGTCAAAGTATACAAAGTAAATATCCCTAAATCAGTGTCTAATCATTTCTCAAGCAGCATTTCTTTCTTACTATCTGTAAATTTCAATTATCCTCAATGGAAACTTTTTTTTGTGGGTTTGTGTGTGTACAGTGAAATGGATGTTTATCAACATTTACTGATAGAAATAGACTCCTTCTAAGCCTAATTAGAACTAATTAAAATGTGTCCTGCTAGGTAAAATAAGGGATGGGGAATAGGAACAGAGTGGCTAATGCAGCCATCAGTTTAACCCAGCCTCTCTGTACATGTAAAAAGAACAGGAGTACTTGTGGCACCTTAGAGATTAACAAATTTATTTGAGCATAAGTTTTCGTGGGCTACAGCCCATCTCATTGGACGCATAGAATGGAATATATAGTGAGGAGATATAGTCTGCGGATACAGACTAACACAGCTGCTACTCTGAAATCTGTACATGTAATATACTCATGCAGAAGTAGGTTCCCTGTCTTCTAAATATAGATCTGGTACTACATGCTCCCCAAGGGCTCAATCCCTTGCATTCAAGTTAATGGGAAAACTCCTATTGACTTCAGTGGATGTAGGATAGTGTCTTAAGTATTAGTCTTACCTTCCACACAAAATTTCTTGCTCACAATAGTGAGCCTGAGCCTAATCCAGGAGTGGGAAAACTACAGCCTGTGGGCCACATCCGGCCCGTGGGACCATCCTGCCCGGCCCCTGAGCTCCTGGCCCGGGAGGCTAGCTCCCAGCCCCTCCCCTGCTGTCCCCTCTCCCCCACAGCCTCAGCTTGATCGCTCCACCGCCAGTGCAATGCTCTGGGCCGCGGGGCTGTGAGCTCCTGGGGCGGGGCAGCTGCAGAGCCCGGCCTGACCCGGTGCGCTGTGCTGTGCGGTGGCGGCGGCGTGGCTGGCTCCAGTTGGGCAGCGCGGCTGCAGCGCCGCCAGCCACCAGTGATCCAGGCAGTGTGGTAAGGGGGGGTTGGATACAGGGTAAAGGAGTTCGGGATGGTGGTCAGGGGTGGGGGTGTGGACATGGATCGGGCAGTCGGGAGGGGAACGGGGGGTTGAATGAGGCAGGGGTCCCGGGGAGACAGTCAGGAAGAAGGGGGGGTTGGATGGGATGGCAGGGGGCAGTCAGGGGACAGGGATAAGGGGTGGTTGAATGGGGCAGGAGTCCTGGGGGGGCAGATAGGAGGGGGGCCAGGCCACGACCCCCTCCCCTAACTGGCCCTCCATACAATTTCCAAAACCCAATGCAGCCCTCAGGCCAAAAAGTTTGCCCACTCCTGGCCTAACTGTATCCTGAATAGGGCTGGCTAGAAAAAAGCATTTCTGTTTCATGAGGTTTCAAATTTGCTTTCGTGCCACTTTGGAATGAAAATGAAACCTCTAGAATTTTCCTGAAAAGCCGAAAGAGATTGAGAGAGAGCAATCCACCCCAGAATAGCCAACAGGGCAGGTGGTTAGGCCATTTGTCAGGTCTGAGTCCCCGTTCTGAATCCTTCCCAGACCTTGGCCTGCAACCTTCCTGAAGAAATTTTCATCAAAATTAATTTGTTTCTGCAAAACATTTACGTTTTAACAAGACAGCGATTTTTGATGGAAAGAAGTTTTTGACTAACTCTAATCCTGAACAAAAATACTCCAAGCAAGTACACAAATATCTGGCTTGAGACTGGGTCGTTAGGCAGAGGTTGATGTGCACATTCTCAGTGCATAGTAAAACCTTGCTTCTGACTGAGTCTGAATTTCCATGCATTAAAGGGGCAAAACACCAACAAGAATGCTTAGCCCTGCAGAGGACACACACAAGCTCACAGATGCCAGGGCTATCCCGTTAGCCTCTTGCCCTCAGTTGCGAACAGCTGGGCATGGGGAAACAGCACCAACTTGCGTAAATACAAGCAGCCTGCAAGACCCAGAGTGCAGGCAGGAAATGGTTACTTTTCTTGCATAAATCAGAGACATGTATAAAGATCTGAGTCAAATTTAAATTAGCATTAATGATTTGCACACAGTACTTGCAATCAGAGATTTATCCTAGTGATAAACTAGATCTGACAAAAGAAGCTTCATAGCAGGAGGCAGTGTCTGGCTAAACTAACTAGAAATTCTTGTTTCTGACAATGTCTGCAAAGCATTGTCTCCATTAAATTAAAATTCCCATATGATACATTTTCACCAAGACTTTAGGTGTACTGTAGATATGATTTTGATCAGACTTTGGTGTGTTACTCTGGAGTGCTTATCTGAAAATTAAGTGCTTGTAGATACTTTGTTTAAGGTTATACTTAATTAAAACTGTAAATGTTTGAAAACTGAACTTTTCTTCACAATTACAGCCTTTGATTTCCTTTGTTAGATATTAGATATTTTTGTCTTTGGACTGTGTTTTATTGCGGATTCCTTGAAAGTCAGAAGAAATTTCAGTTTGAGAAGGTTTTCAATTTAGTTTACACCACCTCCCAATTTTTTTTTTTCCAACAAGCTGTAGAATTTTGTACTGACAACACAGAACTGCATTACAGAAATTGTCAGATGGAGAAATAATTGTTGGTCTGATTTCCCCATAGCCCCTGGTATTTCCACATGCCTCCTGGGGAACATTTAACCCTGGCAATTCCTCTTTAAATGAACACCTAGTCTACATGTTTCATTGTGCACAGGCAAATTGTCTTGCAAAGAGCTTCTGTCTTCTAATCTTTTTTGTACTGATAGTATGGACAAGATAACCCAGTTCTATAATGATTTTAGGAGACTAAGTTATACCCTAAGTCTTGTGCACAAAACAGCATATACTTCTATACTTGAGGAAATAGTAATGGGTGCACGGGACATTTAACACATATTGCCAACAGAATAAGAAAACAAGGCTCATGACTAGTCAGTTGAGGTCTCCAGGGGACACCACAAGTTGCCAACTTTCATGCACTAAGTAACCACCCTGACTTTCACAATAAGCCCAAAATCAAGCTAATCCCATTTCAAAACTAGTCCAAAACAAGCCAATCCCTAAGAACCCCAACACTCTATGTGACTAGATCCCCCTGGCGTGCAGTCTGGAACTGTGGTGGGCCCGCTGTGCACCCCTGACTCTCTCCCCGCTTGCTCCTGCTTGCTGGGAGCCAATGAAAAGAAAAGCAACAAGCTACAAGCCAAACAAACAACAAGCCAAAAACTAGCCAAACAAACAACTCACAAGCCAATTAAGCCAAAAACAAGCCCAATTTCTGTGTTTTTTCATGGGTTTGGCATGTCTGGCTGAGTCACCTCAAAGGGGCCCAATTTTCAGATACTGCTGAACACCTATCCTGTAAACATCATGGCTAGGACCCTACCAAATTCACAGCCATGAAAAATGCATCATGGACCATGAAATCTGGTCTCCCCCGTGAAATCTGGTCTTTTGTTTGCTTTTACCCGATACTATACAGATGTCACGGGGGAGACCAGCGTTTCTCAAATTCGGGGTCTTGACCCAAAAGGGGGTTGCAGGGGGTCGCAAGGTTATTTCAGGTGGGTCACAGTATTTCCACCCTTACTTCTGCGCTGCCTTCAGAACTGGGCGGCTAGAGAGCGGCAGCTGTTGGCCGGGCACCCAGCTGCGAAGGCAGCGCCCTGCCAACAGCAGCACAGAAGTAAGGGTAGCAATACTGCAACACACCCCCTACAATAACCTTGCGACTCTCCCACAACTCCTTTTTGGGTCAGGACCCCATCAATTACAACACCGTGACATTTCACATTGAAATATCTGAAACAATGAAATTGACAGTTTTTAAAATCCTATGACTGTGAAATTGACCATTCGTGGCCCATTAAGGTGTCTGAGGCACTTAAATTTCGGTCTCCTTTTGTAGCTGGCTCACATACACATTCTATAACCAGCTCCTCAGCAGCGGCCCAGAACAGTGTGAAGACAACAGATGGAGAAAAGCATTTCTCTGTTCACTGCCCAAGCTGCTGAAACAGATGCAACTCCCCTTCTCTCCTCTGTCCCTGCCCCTTCTCTGTCCTTCCTAGGGCAGAAGGTATATTTACAATCTCTCCTGGTACCCTACCTGCCTGAGGCAAGAAGTGTACCTGTTGAGGATCTGGGGAAGAGTGGGCACAAGTCCACCCACATCTAAAGGCTCCTCCTCCAGCCTAAGGGGAGGAGCCACTGGACCCAGGTCTCAACTGAATTCAGGGAACAATAAATGAAAAACAGGAATGTGAGTGAGAGTTACAGGGTCAAAATCAGGTCTGCGTGAGCAGCAACAGCAAAGGGTTTATCTGTACTGCACACCCTCTCCTCAGGTAGCTATGGCAGGAGATAAATGAACAAGTTCTAATTCTTGATGAATATCTAAGAGCTGCCAGACTGCATATATTAGACTGATATACAGCATCTATTCCATGCATCTCTACTTGATTCAGTACAACACACTGTTGTTTATGCAGGCCAAGCTGTACACCCCATGTACGTCATAATGGCCAGGCTCCTTCCCTCCCAACCATCCAGAACCCTCTTGATTTTAGGGAAAAATCAGAAAAATTGTGTGTGACTAGAGTGGGCATAGGAGATCCCACTGTGGGGCCAGGCTGAAGTGTGAGGGGGGACTGGCCAGACTAGGATGAGGGGCCCATTAACCTTAATCCCGAGATCACTGGCTCACCCCTCTTCTCCTCTCACACATGGAAATCAGGCTTTTCTGGTTTTCTGATTTTCACCAAAATCAACCACTGATGACTAAATTTTTCCTTGGAATTTTGGAACTGATCAGATGAGGTTTTCAAGTGATCACATTAGACAGACAAACAGAAAAATGTCACTGGGGTAGGCCAAAACCAGGATGTGTATTTGGAAAGAGCAGACTCCCAAACCAGGCTCATAATGCGATTCCCACTGAAACAGAGCTGTTAGACACAGTATCACACTTAAGTCCACTAACTAAAGGGTTAATTACCTCAGCCCAGGCACATGAGTGAAGGTGAAGTTCGTGGGAGGTGCTGCGCTTCTGTTAGCCAGAAGTGCCTGGGTACAGATGAAGACCATGCCCTGTTGGAATTAATGTTCCAACTTGCACCTGTGCTTAAATAATTATACTGGGGCCAGCTGTGGTGGGAAGTTCAGAGACAGAAGCTCCTAGAAACTGGTGGTCATACTTTCCATCTATCCCCGGAAAACTTTTCTTTATTTAATACAAGTTAAGTAGTGGGGCAAATCTAGTCCCTGCCTCTGAGGTTGTAGAACCAGTCAGTGCAGGGGATGGTTGCCAAGGGGCTGGAGAAGAGCAGCAAACACCTGTGGTGCAGAGTGCAGCTCACTGGGCACTTCCTGCATAGTAGTATGCAGGGAACAGGTGGAGGTGAGTCCTGACAAGCCAGGACAAGGATGGAATGGGTGAGGGATGTAAAAGGGCCTGCCAAAGCTATTTCAGCCCTGGGGTTAGAGTAGCCTTCATGGAGCAGCTCTACAGCTACTCTACAGCCTGGCAAGGAGGCAGAAGTGAACAAGAAAGGATCAGAACAGATCACCTGTGATCCTACTGGAACCATTAATTCAGTGCTGTGCTCTTCAGAGAAGCAGTATGGGGTTCAAGGAGACAGTTTGCGTCCCTTGCCTCCTGCTAAAATAGAGAGGAGTGAAAACCCACATATAGATAAATAAATCCTCACTAATAAACAAAAGCTGAGGAAATATCTCAAATTTCAAAGGCTATCCAGGCAGCTAGGATGATAAAGAAAGTGAATTAATAACAGACAGAGAAGCATAGAAACTACAGGACAAGGGACATATGGTGTCAGTCTCACCAACAGCAGGCTGGACAGCCAAGTACAAGATCAGCTTCCTTAGCGGTCACTGACTTGCAGCGGATAGCTGCTAGCAAACCAGTGCAGCGTGAGCATCTTCACTACTAACAAAACATTGTGCTTTTTTTACCTCAGGGTAACCCATGTGTCTGAGTTTTCCTGAGGTAAAAACACAGTGAAGAAAAAGAATGTTAGTTTTACTGTGAGGTAAACTTGAGGAGGTCAGCCCTATACCGCCTTTTGGAGTTGACCTCTGCAAGTTACCTCATGGTAAAACTAAAGTGACTTGTCTTCACCTTGGAATACCTCATGTGTATTAGCTACCCTGGGGTGAAAAATGCATCCTCTTTAGCAGTAAAGACCAGGCCTAAGCATGTGATGCCAAAGTGGGAGAACAGCAGATTTTCCTCCTAAAATGAGCCAGTGCTTAATTCACAATGAAAGAGATGCCAGGGCTCAAGCAATTAGGTGCCAAGGCATAAGCCATTTTTTTACTTTCATACCTGATGCAGCAAGCTCAGAGGTGCCAGGGCTATGAATTACCAAGCCCACAGATGCTGGGGCTACAAACTGCCAAGACCAGAGATGCTGGGGCTATGAACTGCCAAGCTAAAAGTGCCGGGGCTCAGCCCTGGCACAAATTAAACACTGTCTATACCAGGGGTGGCCAACCTGAGCCTGAGGAGGAGCCAGAATTTACCAATGTACATTGCCAAAGAGCCACAGTAATACATTAGCAGCCCCCGATCAGCCCCCCCCACTCCCAGCGCCTCCCACTCACCAGCAGCCCTGCCAACCAGAGCCTCCCCTTCCCTTTCCATCAGCTGTTTCATGGTGTGCAGGAGGCTCTGGGCGTGAGGGGGGAGGAGCGAGGGCACTGCAGGCTGAGGGGAGGGGATGGGAAGGGGTGGAGTGGGAGCAGGGCCTGTGGCAGAGCCAGGGGTTGAGCAGTGAGCACCCCCCAGCACACTGGAAAGTTGGTGCCTGTAGCTCTTGCCCTGGAGTCGGTGCCTATACAAGGAGCCGCATATTAACTTCTGGAGAGCCGCATGTGGCTCCAGAGCCCCAGGTTGGCCACCCCTGGTCTATAGCTAAGGACAGGGTGACTTAACTTGGTCAGTTAGTGAGACATAGAGACTGAGCATCCTACTAGATGAGTATCTGAGGGACTGTTATCTGAATTCAGGGACTACAAGGACCTTTTAATTTCTGGAGAGTCCATCTTTAATCCTGAGGTTGCTGATGACCAGAACTTGAGGGAGAAGGGGAAATGATGCCAGTTACTAGGCTTATTGAAAAAGGACTGAACTGAAGTGAGGAACAGAGAAACTGAGCCCTCAAGCTGCTTCCATGCCATCCTAATAGCTTAACAAGAGACTACAAGCCAGATTCACTGTTCTGCTCTGAATGCCTTGTGCTGCTCCAGTAATACAAAGAAGCTGGCCTGTGTCTGCAAATTGGACACTTAACCTTAACACATGCTCAGGATTTGCACCCACACACTTAAATTACATGCCTAGCTGGGAAAACTCACCTAATATAATAAAATCTAACTCCCAGCTAAGAAACCCAGGAAGCATCTGCCATGAGTGAAAGTACAGTTTAAAATTTGAGGTACAGTGCAGAGAGTGAGGTGATGTAACCATTTATAGTTGCTAAAATGGCTGCTAGGCTGTTTGGGTAAAAGTGAATTCATATTAAAATGTTTTTGTTTTTGTCTAAACTGAGTCTGATTCCCTATTTCTTTGCTGCGACTGAGATCCTCTTGGCAGAGCAGAGATGGGGGCTGTCAGGGAGTAGATATGATTCCCATAGTCTCTACCTGGCCCCAGGACAGGTTAGATCAGCCTGGGAGCAGCTAGCAATAGCCCCAAGGGACTGTCCGCTACGGGTGAATAACCTGTGTCCTCAGCACAACCTTCCCATTCCTTGCACCAGGGCTGTGTGGGTAGAGGGGCTAAGTTGACTGTATTCCTGCTGGGGACTCTCCTATGTTAGGGAAATCCACAGCAGGGAAGATCAAGCGAGAGAATCTGGCCCTGAATACCTCTTTGACTAATGGATAGGTCTGCTATTATACAGTCTAGTGCATCACACTGTACTGACAGATCGCTGTCTGTTTTCTTGCTTTCTAATCAGCAGTTTGCCTGATATGCTAAGTTTCTATCTGGAAAGAGCACAAATTCTTGTAGGCATCTAGGGCCAGACTGTGTAACTTACAAGCTGTCCCACATAGGGTGTTGGGGGCGTGGAGCTGTCTTGCAGGAGTGGCAGCTCTGGGAGTGATTTCACCTCCTGACTGTGAGAAATCCGTCAGCTACCTGGACATACAGAGCAAATTCACAGGATGCACTTTTTTTTTTTTAGCTCATTCTGCCCAGCACATCTGACCAGCTGCATGGGATGATGCAGCCAGGCAATGGCCTCATCTATTCAATATCCCCATATGGGTGACTTCTGCACATGGGAAAGTAGTCTCTGGGTATGTCTGCACTGCAGTCAGAGGGGTGACTGCAGCACATGTAGGTATATCTGAATTAACTTTCATCTAACTAGCTCAAACAGCAGCAGCCGGGAAGCTGCAGCAGCATGTGGCTTCCTCCTCCTCCTGCCCTGCCTCCTCCCACAATGAAGACAATCCCCTTATAACTGAACTTGCAAAACAAAAGTGGAATGAATTTAGATTTCATTTCCTCTCTGCTCTTTATGAGGCAACCAGAAAACTGAAGCTGCTGCTGCTCCACCTCCACCCAGACTCATCAGGCAAGTTGGTCTGCATTTGTGCCTGGCTGATTCAGGGGCCCAAGGCTCTACCACCTCCTTTCCTTGGAATCAGGAAACTCCCGGACGTGGTGGAAGTTAAAGTTCCAGCCTCACTGCTCGGTGTTTGGGGTAAAACGTTAATGTAAGGAGCTCACAGCCTGGAGGAGGAAATGAAACCATTCCTGCTTCTGTGAGTCAGGCAATCTAAGGGAGCAGCACCACATGTAATTGCCATTGGCACTGTGACTTCACAGCCCCTCCGTGCGCCAACCAATCCAGAGCACGTGATTAATACTCACAGACAGACATCTAGTTATCACTCTGTCAGGCCCAGGCTCCTACCACACACATCCCTCTCTGCCTTTCAGACAGGACGAAGCAGCAGTGCCGGCAGCAGAACAGGTAAATGCCAAGCACATAGAGAACATGGTTACGTCATAGGGTTTTGGTTTTGGTAATTTCTTACATTGTAAGGGGCTGTTTCTCTAACTGTGGTATAGAAACTATGAGGTTATTTATTTTCCTCTGGGAACTGAATTGACATGGCAGGAATCTTTGTGGTTTAACGAACAATGTTAAATGGACTGGGCCTCAAAGCCCCTCCCCTAATAAGTTGGTTCTTATTGTCTGCCTCTCTCTGACGTTTTTTTTAAATTAACGATCATTGTAGTGAAGAGACGATGTTTTAAATAAGTAAGACTAGTTCTTTGCCTTAACTTTTCTTTCTCAAGTTGTTAATGTGAGCTCTATGGGGCTGTGTTAAATCTACTGAAGTTAAAAAAAACCCAAAAAACAATCTTTAGCTTTTTGAAAACAGTACAGCCAAATACTACACAAGGAAATAGATACATAAATGTAGACTGTTAAAAGAGTGCTCTATATCAGTGGTTCTCAACCTTTCCAGACTACTGTACCCCTTTCAGGTGTCTGATTTGGCTTGCATACCCCCAACTTTCAAACTGATTTAAAAACTACTTGATTATAAAATCAGACATAAAAATACAGAAGTGTCAGAGCACACTATTACTGAAAAATGGTTTACTTTCTCATTTTTACCATAGAATTATAAAATAAATCGATTGGAATATAGTTATTGTACTTGCATTTCAGTGGATAATATACAGAGCAGTATAAACAAGTCCCATCTGTGTGAAATGTTAGTTTGTACTGACTTCTCTAGTGCTTTTTATGTAGCCTGTTGTAAAACTAGGGAAACATCTAGATGACCTGAGGTACCCCCGGAAGACCT
Source organism: Mauremys mutica (assembly GCF_020497125.1). NCBI lineage: Eukaryota > Metazoa > Chordata > Testudines > Geoemydidae > Mauremys > Mauremys mutica. Next base: position 28,040,844 of record NC_059078.1, on the reverse strand, counting down.
CTGCGTACCCTCAGAGGTACATGTACTTCTGGTTGAGAATCACTGCTCTGTATCTTTGAATGTGTAAATGGACAGTTAATAGAGAAGGTGCCAGTAGATGGCACTCAAGAACAGAAAGCATAGTTCTTGGGTTCTGAAGGATCAATGAAACTTCTTGTGTGTTGCAAATGGCTTCCTCTTGCAGCTGTTTGCACTATTTCTTAACACAAGCCTGATTCTGATTTCGCACAAGTTTTACTCTAGTATAATTCTAAAAAGACTTCAGAGACATTAAGTTCTGATTTACAGCATGGTAAATGAAATCTGGCTTATGATACATCTTACAATTCCCCCTCAACTGTCACACTTTTGAAATGCCAGTATAGTATAATCATTTTGTCATTACTGTATATAATCTACTAAAACAGTTTTCAGAGATTGATAGTTACAGAGGATGTACTTTTCTAAGGAATAATAATAATAATATTAATAAACAACACATGATTATTATTTATGTGTTTAGACTTATTTTCAACCCAAGGGGACTTTGTTGCCCAAATCCCATTCACATTAAATAGGAGTTCAGTGCCTGACTCCTTTCTGTTTCTTTGAAAATCCCAGCTTTAAAGCACAAGGATTGATTAGGCCTTATCAGGAGCACATCTGAGGAACCCACAGCATATTTATTTCTTTTTCCAGTCCTTTGCTGAAGGACATATAGTGCAGTGGCACAGAGCAGTGTTCTTTTCAAGCTCCAGTATTCTAATAAAATCCTAAGGAATGTTGTAATATACCTGGAATAGGGAGTGGCTCCAGAAGTGTATTTTGTTTAATGTACCCAATATATTAGACACAATGAAGGCATTAACTCATTAAGGCATATAAATGAGTAAAGTTTTATGATAAATCAATTCTGATGGCTCATGATGTTGACACTGTCAACATCTGCCTTTAACATTCCATCTGTTATTCCATTTGTACAGACTGTGTCAGATTCACTGATGCATGGTGACTCACTTGGGCCTCTTTGATGCTGCTGCAGCAAAAAGCCAGGAGTAAGAGCTGATTGGACAAAGCAGTACAGAGCATACTGGCTAAATTCCCCTCCCTATACCCAGGGCCGCCCGAGGGGGCGGGCAAGTGGGGCAATTTGCCCCAGGCCCCGCAGGGGCCCCCACAAGAGTATTTTGGGGCCCCTGGAGCGGGGGCCCCCAGAGCTTCTTCCGCTCCCGGTCTTCGCCGGCAGGGGGTTCTTCCACCCTGGAGTGGAAGGACCCCCCGCCGCCGAATTACCGCCGAAGCAGGACTGCCGCCGAAGTGCAGCTGGGTCTTCGGCGGTAATTCCGTGGTGGGAGGGGGGTGTCCTTCCGTTCCGGGACCCACTGCCAAAGTGCCCCGATGACCCGTGGTGGGGGCCCCCCAGCGCCGAATTACCGCCGAAGGCCCGGCTGCACTTTGGCGGCGGGTCCCACTTTAGCGGTAATTCGGCAGTGGGAAGCCCCCGCCGCGGGTCTTCAGGGCACTTTGGCGGTGGGTCCCGGAGTGGAAGGACCCCCTGCCACCGAATTACCGCCGAAGCGGGGGCCCCCCACTACCAAAGACCCCAGGCACCCGGAATCCTCTGGGCGGCCCTGCCCATACCCTATGTTTCATTTCAGGCTGAAACCTGCCTGTAATGTTTTTACAAAATACAAACATTAATTGAATTAACTGTTTGTATTATTAAACGCCCCAAACCCCAGGCTCACAAGAAGAAGGGAAATCTTATTTCAAGTAATTTTATTCCTTTCTCCCTTAGTATTTCATTCAATTTGACCGAATTCAATACTCTGACTTATACATATATCAGCATAAAATTGCCATTATTTAAAGTGAAAAATATTCCACCCAGAATGTTAAAAGCATTGTTTCATCAAAATATCAGTTCTGCTTCTCCTCTTACTAGTTTTAGTCCATTTACACTGCTATGAGTTGGAATCAGGCCCATTGTAGTTGAAAATTATTTTAATTCAAGAATTAATGGTTTCATGTGTAAGTTTTTAGTTCTTTTCTAATCTGCACACAAATAACTATATTAAAGTAACATTAAGGCCTTGGCTACACTTGAGAGTTACAGCGCTGGTGGTATCTCCGTGGCTACAGCGCTGCATGTACTCCACCTGCACGAGACGAATAAAGAGAATAGCACTGCTGCTGCAGCGCTGGGGTGCCAGTGTAAACAGGGAATAATCTTAGTACGCTGTAACTGACCTCCGGAAGCTTCCCATAATGCTTTTAAGTAAAGATTACTGTCTTTGTTTTGTTGTGATGCCTCTGTTTGTTTTGTTGTCAACTCCGGGCTCCTGGAGCTGCTTATCTAAAAAAAAAAAAAAAACACAGCTCCTGTTTGCTGTGACTAGGCAGGCAGGGGGGCTCCCTTTGGAACACCCACAGCTAGTGTTTGCTTGAGGAGAGAAGCAGTGCGGTGGGTGGGAGGGGGGGAGGGTCCGTTTCGGAGCGGCTGCTTATCTGGTCTGTGAGGAAAAAAAGCTGTTTGCTTTCAGTGAGTAAGGGGGAGGGGGTCGGAACTTGCAAGGCAGCGTGCTGACACAGTGTCAGCTCCAAAAATCCACTCTCTCTCTCTCCCCCACGCTCCCTGTCACACTCCACCCCCACCCACCCTTTTGAAAAGCACGTTGCAGCCACTTGAACGCTGGGATAGCTGCCCATAATGCACCGCTCCCAATGCCGCTGCAGATGCTGCAAATGTGGCCACGACAGTGCGCTGGTAGCTGTCAGTGTGGCCAGACTGCAGCACTTTCCCTACTCAGCTGTACGAAGACAGGTTTAACTCCCAGCGCTGTACAGCTGCAAGTGTAGCCATACACATAGTTGCAAAGTCAAGTGCTCAGAAGTTAGGAAATACCAGAACTAAGGTTGCCTGTGCAACCTTAATGCTGCCCCCCATATATATATATATACGGTATACACTCTTAAATTACTTGATCACATACTCTCTTCCCCCACAAGACCCTTACCTCATTTCCTTCCCTCCCTCCAGCTTCCAGTTGCAGACCCCTTACCCAGCCAGTTCCAATTCCTTTCCCCTCTCCATTCCCAGTCTCACTGGACTCCTTGCTGCAGTCCATTCCTCTCCCTCCCCTGGGTCCAGTTCTTGTCCATTCCAATCAGACTGCTTCCTTCTCCATGCTGCCTGGTGCCAGTAGGGGGTTCACTAAGCACACAGAAGGAGACAGGGTTCCTGCGCTCAGTTCTCATCCCCAGCCTGGCCCAGAGCAGCCTTACAGTTTCACCCCTGTCTTGGGCTGGAGCATGCTCAATCACTTGTGTGGGGATAGTCTGTTCACTGCTTGAGCATGCTCAGAGTGGATGGAATTAGGGATCTTAGCTGCTAAAAATCTAATGTCTCTAGCGAGCATGTGCGAACGATAATTTTTCAAAAGTTTCCAACTTGGCCAAATCCAGGAAGCAATTCACAGGCACAGTGAGAGGCATAGCCCTGATACACAGGCAACCTCCTGCTAAGTTTCAAGTCCCTGCTCCATTCATGGGGGTAATAGAGCTGGTTCAAAGAAAAGATTGCCAGAATTTTTTTAACATGGGAAAACTATGTATTTTCCCCTAGCTTTGTTCTCAGAAATGGCTCAAGTGTTTTGGCTGCAATTTTCCAAAAAGTTCAACTGGAGGCAGACACCTGGTATGGAAAATTTCAGTTTGGCAAAGTTATAAGCAACTGAAAACTGGATCTTATCTGGGTTGTGTCAGGCTACCAGCCCCATCTATAATGAACGGGGCATTACTGAAATCAGTGGGGCATTCTGGTTAAAAATTGATGTTACAATGTGACCCAGGGTGAAGTGAAAAGTGTTCACCTGTGTAGCCAGAGTTCAAGGTTCTATATTTTACCTGCGCCAATTTCTACTGTTAAACAGAGCAGAGCTGCATTTCTCTAAATCCCTGTGCTTCTTTGGAAACTCATAGTATCGTTACCTGGAATAATAACTTGAAAGCACTCCAGAGATCATTAACTAATTAGCTTGCGCAGCACACCTGAGAAGTAAGTAAGTATTATTTTAGGTTTAGTCTTAAAGTGGTTAAGTGACATGCTGAAGGCCACACAGTGAATAAATGGCTAAGCAGGAATTCAAACGGAGGCCTTCACAACTCATAGCACCTTGCTCATTACTCTAGGAAAACACATAGAACTCTGAATCTGGGGAAAAATCTGGCAAAGTGAAGATATGTTTTATTTCAAGACTTAAGTTCAGTTCACCTCGACAGCATTAATTTCCTGAATACATTAGCAGAGTTTCCCATATCCTCACTGATCTACCTATTTCCAGTTTAAGGAATGACAGCTCTCAAGTGAAGATTGATCACTCTGTTTAATGAGGAGGAATTATCATTAAGTTACTCACATCTATGGAAAAATCATATAATTTTTTGTTGCTATTATAAAAATATTTAACGATTGAGTCAGGAGTTCCTATATTTTTACTCATGACGACAATAACTAGTTCTTTCATAATACCCAGGCCATAATCCTGCTGCACTCACTCAGGTGAACTCCCATTGACTCAAAGGGAGTTTTGCCTAAATGATGGCTACAAGAATGCAATCCCTGCGTGATTTCAGAATTCTAAGTGCTGTAATGTTCTAAGTGCTGTAATGATGCACTCTGTCTGCATGGAAGCACATTGGGGAAAGCACGGAGAAGCTCATGCTCATTTTAAAATTCTGTTCTTACAGACACAGCAATGGACAACTTGAACTTCTCACTTCCAGTCCTCACCAGAAAACAACAAGGTAACGTAAAGGGAAACATGGAGGCCGAGGCCTGCGGCAATGCCACACCACAACCTATGTCCTAGCTTTTGTTGTGCTGGCCCCTGAAAGCTCAGAACTTGGTCCTTCTGAAAATATGCCTTGGTCCATCCCCTCCCCACTTGTAAAAGACCTATGGGTCAGGCAGCAGATGGGCACCACTTCAGGCTGAGACACTTGCATTTATTCTGGTTTCGCTTTGGATTTTTTTAAACTCTTCTATTTGGCAATTAACGCAGCTGAGGGGACGGGATTCTCCCTCACATCCAGGCCTATGTGCACTGCAGCAGGATGAACTCCTCTATCACACACATGGCATTGCACAGGCCCAGAGCCACCCGCAAGCCCCAGTGTGACTCTGGGACACGAAGCTCCTCACAGACAGCCCCCTGAGTTGCCTACATTACCCTGGGGGTATTTTTGGCCCCAGTCAGCCCAGACTCCCCAGAACTCAAAGATGGCTTAAGGCAGTGGTTCTCAAACTTGTGTACTGGTGACCCCTTTCACATAGCAAGCCTCTGAGTGTGACCCCCCCCCAATAAATTAAAAACACTTTTTTCTATATTTAACACCATTATAAATGCTGGAGGCAAAGTGGGGTTTGGGGTGGAGGCTGACAGCTCACGACCCCCCATGTAATAACCTCGTGACCCCCTGAGGGGTCTTGACCCCAAGTTTGAGAACCCCTGTCTTAAGGCCACCTCTGCCCTCCATTCTGTGGTGCTGTGCGGTGTGTGTCTTGCGCCACCAAGAGGCACAGCCCAGGAACTCATTCATTATATTTGCCAACCTACGAAGAGATTAAGGAAGAGAACAAACAATGAAAGAAAAACATGAAATCTCCATGGGAGAAATCAAAAGCGTACTGTGTCATCCTGGAAGTTTGTCCATCTGGGATCCTGTTGCAGCCATTCCTCCTTACAGATAGGTGGGAACATTCTTTCATTTGAGGGTTCAGTGTTCGGAAATCAGAATCACACCTACTCTATATGCCACAAATGCAGCTCAACAGTCAGGGCCTAGCTTTAATCAGGTTTTGCTCCCTTGCTATTCTGAGCACAACCCCTCCTACTCTAAGGGTACATCTACATTGCAATTAAAAGCCTGTGGCTGGCATGCACCAGCTAAATCAGGCTCATTGGGCTCACGCTGCGGGGCTGTTTAACTTCAGTGTTGATGTCCAAGCTCAAGCTGGAGATCATATTCTAGGATCCTGGGAGGTGGAAGGATGCCAGAGCTCGGGCTGCAGCCAGTGACAGAATGTGTACATCACAATTAAACAGCCCTGCAACCTGACCCTTGTGAGCCCGAGTCAGCTGGCATGGGCCAGCTGAGGGTGTCTAATTGCAATGTAGACATACCCTAAGTGGGCTCATGCAGTCACCCAATACTCCCTGATTAGCAGATTCACACCAGTACCTTTTGATACCCACTCTGTTTTGGCCACAGCCTCTAGCATTACAAATATTTTCTCTTCTTCCTCCAATGAAACGATAGCATTGCAAAGGTACCAAGACTGTTATCAACTTATGAGATTCTCTCATTGAGTAATGGCAGACCATGCATTTCTTTATGCCATTGTTGTTTTCATACCAACTGATCAAATGTTACGCCTTTTCCTAGAAGCCAGACATGCTACAGGGACCTATGTCCATTACCAGAGCTATGTAAGAGCATGACAGTAACTCCTCATCACAAGACCGTCCTGTATGCACCTTCTTTAATTGTATAAATATCTTTTTCCCAGACATTTTTCAGAAAGCTTTTGCTGCTGATGCTGATTACTTGGAAACATCTGAGAAAATGAACCAGTCCTTCTGGGAATTGTTAATAAAATGTTTAGCCACTGTTAACCCAGCCAGCCTGACCACTGAAGAAACACACAATGTAAGTTACTAAGGGAACCTCATTTTCTTTTGTTCTTTGTAAAATATTAAGTATTTCCTTATTGGCAGCAGGGTTTTGCTTGTCCACTGTTCTTTGGGAGAATAAAATGTAGAGCCTGAGTCTCGTTTATGCTAAAGTTCCTTTATGCTTGCCACAGCTGCATAAAGGGGCCGTGGTGTTAAAGAGAATCAGGCCCAAAGTTCTCATTTATTTTTATTGCTGCAGTTGTGAAGAAATTAACTTTAAAAAATGTTAGCTCCCCGGTGTATTCCTCTGTATCTATTCACCTGCTTTCTTTGCAGCAAGGACACTAATGTTGAAGTTGTAAGATAGCGTTGCAAGCTATTCAGATGATCACATGTCCATTCAAGACCCTTGTACACTATTTCTCCAGTCCTGCGACTCAGCCACAGAGTAGGATGAAAAGTTTGATGCTATTACACCATGCCACAGTGATTGCTTGTGGGGTAGTTCAGTGAAAGCAGCATGGGCTAGGGGGTCTGAGCACTGGACCACATTTCCCCTTCTGTAAAGTAGGGATATTATTGTGCTTTCCCCAGGTGCATTGTGTGATGCTTATGATAAGTGCTTGGTTTTTTAAGTAGGCCTGTTGGATGTGTACTTACCTTTCTTTCAGCTCCTTAACAGAGGCATAAACTCATCTGATGAACGTGCAGCCTCCTTGAAGACCATAGGAAAAAAAGGAGTTAATGCAATGGTTGTGCTTTATCTGCTGCTAAAGGTGAAAGATCTATCTGCCTACAGAGAGTTGCCCAGCTCCAAGAAAAATGGTGATTATTAATTTGTTGCACATCCGTCCAGACCAAATCTGGCATGTAGACAAGGAGTAATAGCTCTGTTTTGTTAAAAATGGCTATAGCCAGACTAGGGCTTTAGTTTTATTTCAAAACACTGAAATGTGTTGGGGGAGGGAATAGAAGTGAATTACAGTAAAGTGAACAGAGAAAGTGCTTAGAAAAACGTATTGCCCAGATGATGATGGGAGCCAAATAGACAGAAGCTGTGATGGGCTGGATCACAGAAACCCCCTTGGGACTGCCAGCTGATGTGCTGAGACTACTTCCAACCCATTTTCCCTGCCAGCTTGGGACTTCAGTGCCCTGCCTGGTTCGAGCCAGACACGCTTGCCTGCTACAAACCCACACCCAGGTCTGAACCATGTCCCCCAACAGCTGCAGGCTTAACTGAAAACAGCTTAAGAAGTGTTCCTGTCTCTAACACTCAGATGCCCAGCTCCCAATGGGGTCCAAATCCCGAATAAATCCGTTTTACCCTGTATAAATCTTGTACAGGATAAACTCATAAATTGTTCGCCCTCTATAACACTGATAGAGAGATATGCACAGCTGTTTGCGCCGCTCTCCCCCCTCAGGTATTAATACTACTCTGGGTTAATTAATAAGTAAAAAGTGATTTTATTAAATACAAAAAGGAGGATTTAAATGGTTCCAAGTAATAACAGACAGAACAAAGTGAATTACCGAGCAAAATAAAATAAAACACGCAAGTCTAAACCTAATACGGTGAGAAAACTGAATACAGATAAAATCTCACCCTCAGAGATGTTTCAGTAAGCTGCTATCACAGACTGGACGCCTTCCAGTCTGGGCACAATCCCTTCCCCTGGTACAGCCCTTGTTCCAGCTCAGGTGGTAGCTAGGGGATTTCTCGTGATTGCCACCCCTTTGTTTTGTTCCACCCACTGATATATCTTTTGCGTAAGGCGGGAATCCTCTGTCCCGATCTGGGACAATAGCTGACGTATTGATCAAATTAGCAGTGCACTGAGCTGCCATATTGGGCAGACAGCTGTGCTGATCTGGTGGAAATCTTTTAGCAAAATTTGCCATTGTGAGTCAGGTGATTCTGTGTGCCTCATCTGATTTCCCTGGGAAATTTGATAACATGGCTAATTTTGAATAGAAAATGTACAGAATTTGGAGTTTTGATCTTTGAATCTGAAAGCCTGGTTTTGCTTGGGATAGGCCCTTTTCCCATTCAAATAAGCCTATTTCTGAGCCAAAAACTTACACAGTATGGCAGGTTTGGGGGAGATGTGAGCCCACATTCAAGCAGGGGCAGCTCTATGTATTTTGCCACCCCAAGCACGGCAGTCAGGAGGCTTTCAGTGGCATGCCTGCAGGAGGTCTGCTGGTAACACGGATTTGGCAGTGCGCCTGCGGGAGGTCCGCCAGTCTCGCGCCTTCTGCGTATCCGCTGCTGAAACCGCGGGACCGGCGGACCTCCCACAGGCATGCTGCCAAAGGCAGCCTGACTGCCGCCCTCACGGCGACCAGCAGGCCGCCCCCCGTGGCTTGCTGCCCCAGGCATGCGCTTGGTGCGCTAGTGCCTGGAGCTGCCCCTGCATTCAATGAGTTATGAAAGAACACGAATTGCCAGTAGCTTTGCCTTTTGCTGAACCTATTTCACCACCCTCTGTTAGGACCGTGGAGGAGGGACTGTTCATCTTAGGGTCTATTTACACTTGGAAATTTACCAAAATAGCTGTTCCAGAATAATTATGTCCTGATTATTAAGATACATTCATGAAGGCTGAAATTCATCCTTGTGTAGGGGGCCTATGTCCCACCCTCCCCCAAATCCTACTTCAGAACAGAATGGTACTGATAGGGCAGGGACTGTCTTTTTGTTCTGTGATTGTACGGTGCTCAGCAAAATGGAAGCCTGGTCCGTGACTGGGCCTCCTTGGCATTACTGTAATACAAATACATCATAACTGGATACATAGGCCTTGTTCAGGATCTCTGTGCAGCATTACATTTAAACCCCAAAAGAATTACCTAAAATACACCAGTGAGTGCCAAGAACCCCCACTCCTGGGAGTGTCTGGAGATCCCAAGACCACCCGCTTCTTTGGAAAATTTTCTCTGGAAACATTTTCCAAATGCCTGCAACCCAGTTCGCAGAGCCCAGAAGAGTTTAGCAAGCACAGCGTTTAGAGCTCTGTCTTATGCCGACAAGAGGATGTTGGTGGTGCAGCGTAATTTGAGAGGGGCAATGAGACATCAAGATTATAATAGGAAAATAGCAGCCCAGAAGTTGGTGAACAATCAAGTCCTCCAACAAAACCACCCCTCTTGTTCTACTTGTGTCTGCTTCTGGGCAATGTGAATTTTCATTGGAGTTGGCAACATGGACATGGTAAAGCCCATGCCAAGATGTCTTGGGCTCCCACCACAGCAGCATTTTAAACGTTTTTTAAAATTGTGGCATTAAGCATTTGAACACTTGTCTATTTCATGCTTTTGCTTGTGTTACTTGCAGTGCTGTATGTGCACTAGCAAGCAACAAAATGTTAAGATTTGATTTTCCAGGAGGAGCTCCATTGTTAATAATGCATGACCGTAAAGTAGGAAAACCTTAAATACTAGTTTTAAACAGCATATATTTTATGTCTGCATTTTAACAGATGAAAAATTGAAACTACTTCAGGAATTGGAAAAAAGTTTCACATTTTCACAAGAAGAAAGTGAGGTTGAAAGATCACCTCAGGAGCCTGCAGAGACACAACCACGAGGTACAGAGAGAGTTCGTCTTGCTTTCACTTGCAATTTAATGGTAAAAAAATTTAAATTATTGGTAGTCTGACTAACGGCTCAGATATTTATACAAGAGAATCCTGTGCCAGTTCTGCAGGGATTAAAAAACCTCTGAAATAATAAACTATGCAAAATTGAGATGTCAAAAGAGCAACATCTTTAGATTCACCAGGTGCAGAAGAGTAGCTATCAGTTTCCAATGGAGAGGTGGCATTTGGATACTGATAGTCACTATAGACACAAGGAGCAGATCGAAGTCTCTGGGACTAGGGATGGGATGATGAAAGGCAGGCAAGCAAGAGAACAGAGGAAGTAAGAAGCTGGTGCTATGGTTGTGGAAGGTAGTAGAGGCAAGCTGCTGAGGGAGGGAGTAATGAAGGAGGACAGAGAGCACTGCAGACAGGGGGATGGGATGGTGGTAGAGGGGAGATGCAAGTAGGAGACACAGCACTGGGGTTAGGACGAGTGATAGGAAGCAAACAGGCCACAGTAGGACAAAGCCAATATGCACCATACAGATGTCATGTGCCAAAGTCTGGCGTCCAGGTAGCCATTTAAATATTTGTATCTTTTTCCATTTTGGAATGACACAGACACAAATACCAGAAAAATTCCTCTAACCCCTTCTACAAGCCTGAATCCATTATTCAATGCTCTAAAGATTTCTCACTTGAGGAGTGTGATGGGGTCCACTCACCACAGCAGCACCTCCAACTGGCCGTCATGGTGTTTAGCTCTGCCAGCCAGTGCACTCTCTCCTGTCATCCTCTCCATCTGGAGACCCACCTCAGTCCAAGTACTCCAGCATCCTCTTCATGACTCAGCCCTCTGTCTGCATCACCCACTGTTTCCCTCTTTCAGGGATGGGTACCGCTGTTCAATAGTCAAGCCACTTCCACAGTGGCGAATAGGGGGGAATCCAGCCCTGCCCACTGCTCTGGGTCCCAACCCAGAGATTCTGTAGATAGCAGCCTATTGCTGCATCTCTTTAACTTCCTTCAATGCTGCTTCAATTCCCTGGGCCACTTCCCTATGACCCCAGCACCTTCTTCACCCTCTTCTCAGGGCATTCAGCCAGCAAGTCCCAGCAGCTAGCCAGAAGCTGCCTCCTGATCCACCAGTCTCTGCCAGCAACTACTCTGTCTAAGGTGCTACCCTTGCTGCAGCCTGCTAGGAGCATAGTCCTCACTCCTTGGGCTCCCACAGCAACTGCCCTGCTCTGCCCTGCAGCTCCTTTTGTACTAGCCTGCTGGGCTCTGATTGGCTGCTCCATGCAGCCTCCCTCCAAGTGGCTGCTTCCTGCAGAGCCTCCCTAGTCTGTCAGGAGGCCTCACCTCGGCGGCTCCTTTCTGGGATCAGATGTGGCAGGTCCATGAGGCCACCATTAACCCCTTCCACTCTGGTGTGGGGTGAGCACCCCATCACAAGTAGGTTAGAGATTTTAGCAGCTTAAAAAGATATTGTAACAAGAGAGCTTTAATGATGTATCAATGCACATCCTGTTCATAAAGATACATTTCCATGCATAACAACATTGACTTTTCCCAGATTTCTTGCCAAGTGAATGCTCATATGCCTGCACTCTTCAAGGTGTTCATGATGTGTGCTGAAACCAGTGCTAAGGCACCTCACAAAGTAGTTTAAAGAACATACAGAAGTAGCTTCTAATAGCTATAATATGTCACTATCATTTCTTTCCTTATTAGCCACCAGTGCTGGCAAGAAAAAAGTCTCTGTGGCAACAGTGAAGCCAATTTCTCACAACCAAAGTCAGGAAGACCAAGACCATGAAAATCAAGATGGAAGTGGTATGCAAATAAGTCTTTCTTTCCCATAGGGGGCCCTATTATCATTAACTTTCTAGCACCCAGGACCAAGTGAACTGTATTTTAAAGGTGAAAAAGAAAAATAACTAGGTGGCTCTTTATACAGCTGTGTGAAAAAACATGAACTCTATTACTGCAACTTTCTGGCCAGCTGCTGTATTCCGGCAGTTACTGCTGATCTTTCTCCTATCCAGACTTCTCTAAAGGCAGCTATGAAACAAAGGTCGTTTAGAATGATCACTGTATTTAAAGGGCCCGGACCGCCCAACACATATCCAAATGGTCTTTATTATATTATGGCCAAAACAAATAAAGTTTTTGTGCCATCTTTTCTGATATTGCTGAACTATTTTTCATTAAGCCTGATGAGACTAGAACTATTTTTCTCTACACAAATACTGATCAGGAAGATTCAGAGGCACAGGACACCGAAGCCTAGCTATTCGAGGTGGGGTGATATAACAATAGTGTTATTTGTTTAGTGGTGGCATCCATAGGCAACAAAACGGGGGATACACTTCTAGCATTGTTTTGTTTCCACCCAGACAGGTATATCTTAATGTTCTACAAGCAGTGTTAATTGTGCGCACATGTTCTATCTGGCCACAGCCTCTTCAATCATTCTGTTCCTGACGGGAGCAGGAATCTATGTGGTTACACAGACCACATTGCCTAAACTGCAGGCCCTGGCTTGGAAAACCCCTCCACCTCTCCCGTCACAGAGAAGGTGCATCAGAGGTTTTGGGAGAGCCAGAAGCAGGACAGAATGCTTCCACTCTGATCTCCCTGTGGCTGCGCTTCTTGTGCCACATGCATAAGAACAAACACCAGCCAGCGCTTGGTTGTAGAAAGGGACGATGATGATAAAATAGTAATAACCATAGCACATATGCTTATCTCTAAACTTTTTGAGATGTTTGCATAGTAAATCATTAATATTAGAGCTGAGCCTGGAATGCAGTACCAGGTCTAAAGCCCTTCCCCTCCAGAAACATGGGAGAGCTCCCATCTGGATCTCAACTTTTTGTTGATTTCAGTTCATACCTAAGGTAACGGTTGGGCAGAGACAGCTACTGAAATTCATCTAAAGAGTTCAAACACAAATGACAGGCATCGTTTATAGTGTCCATAGTCAGCGCCCCCGGAACTGATTTGAGGAATATAACTACAGTCAATGCACTGTTTTTTGTTCTCAGGACTTTTCCTTCCCTGTAAAAGAAACCACAAAGCAAGTACAGTCCAGATACAGAGAATGTGTGTGATAGCCACATACAGATAGTAACATCCATCAGCCCGTAGTAATGGACCATGAAATGTAAAAAGTTAAAGCTTTTGTCATTTAACGAACCATTCTAAATGTCTGTTGAGTCTGATTCAATAGCAGCATGTTTAGATTGACATAATGAGCTATAGTTTGTCACACAGGAGTCTCATAGTACAATAGAACTCCATCATCTAATGCAGGGACTAGGATATAGGAGCCTTTAAATATTATTTACTTTCAGTTGCTGAGTATTGTTATGTATAAATTACTTTCCTTTAGAAGCTAAGCTGCATAACTCACAACGAAGATACTAATTTTAAAGACATGGGGCTCAATTCTGCCTTTAGTCACACTTGTGCAAGTGTACTGATTTCAGTGGGATTGTATGCATATGACTGAAGGCAGAATTGGGCCCTCAATGCTTGCTAATTGGATGGATATTAATCTACTGTATATTTGTGCAATATTTTAGGTGCACCGGGAGAGGTTGTCCCCTATAATGAATCAGGTAAATTCTCACAGGTTACCACCCTCAGCAACTTCACATGGATGGAAACAGACTTTTGTAATGGAAAGGTTTCTAATAGCTGGCCGACAACCTAGTTATTGTAAAAGAATAACTGCATGCTTATAAATGTGCTGTGTCAATGTGCCTATTTTCCTGGAGTGCCATTAGTCTGGCTTTAGACCTGGATATAGTGTGGAGACTACATTCCTAGCTTTGTTTGAGCTCTTCGTGGTATTTGACAGACGTCAGACATCGATGCTGATTTTTATTACATCTTTCAGCCACCTTTTGTACAGCTGATGAGGTGCTAGTGACTCATTGGTTATAACAGCCAGGAGTGGATAGGATCCCTATACAACATTTTTGTTCATTCCTTTTAGGGAGGGACCCAGTGATTATGATGGACAGTTGTTCATTCTTCCCCAGGAAGCTCACATGTGCCAGGCTGTTATTTGATGCCTTGTTCAATGTGGCTATGAGACTGTGAGCTCTTTGGAGCTTGTTTTCAGTAAGGTGATGTGCTCAGCTCAGGTCTCCTTCTAACCTCACCCAGATCCTGCAGCATCCATGCATTCCAAAACCTTGGCTGAAATAGGATCCTGGGCGAAAGCCAAATGAAAATCCAGGTAGAGGCATTGCTAGGCAGAGGCAGCTTGGAGCCGCTCCCTGCAGTACACGGTGAATGGATGGAATGGAATGTGGCAGCAAGAGAAACGTCCTGACTAAAGGCCTGTGGGCACCCTGCTGCCGCACTGGGGATGCTGCAGCGGCTGAGCTGATTGCCCTCTTGTGTTCTCCACTTCATCCCTCCTGCTCCCTGGGCAGATCTGTCACATTAGTCAGCAACCAGGTTCTGAGAACAGAAATGCTGGAGGAGACTTCGCCATTTTGGGAGAATGCCTGCTCAACCGCTCCCCTCCACTGCAATAATTGGCAGGGGTTGGAGGTGGGTGGGGGGATAGGGGTTGCTGCCGCCTTGGAGGTAGTGGTTCTAGGAGGGAGTCCCTAAAGAGTGATCCATTGTTAACAGGACTGGGTAAGATGCCCGGAAGGTCTGGATAGTAAGGAGGAAATAAGCACATCTGAACATGCTCCCTGAATTCCCAGGTGAGGGCAGGGTCCCACGGTGCCTTTTCTACCATACCTTTGGTGGGCCTGGAGATGCTGCCTTTTTTCTCTGATGTGGACTTCACCAGTTACCCACACCTTTGTTACTTCCAGGCTAGACTACTTCCGTGCAGTCTACTGTGCGTAGGGCTAGCCTGGGGGTCACAGGAAATATTTGACTGGTACTGAACACTGCTGCCAACCTCATGTGTAAGTTAGATTGATACATACACAACACCTGTGCTCCATGCTGGGCTGCGCTCGCTTCCAATGGCAATTGTGGGGATTGGGTCTGAATTATAAATCCCTAAATCATCTGGGCCCCAGCTACCTCAAAGAAAGCAGTAGTCATAGCAATTGTGAACAGCCACAGTGTTTTTGCTACCTGCTCCTTGTGTTGAATTCCTAGGGTGCTGGAGGACCCTCATCTCTCACTTGCTCTGTCCTCTGGTCTGGACAGCCCCCTCCTCTGGTCTGGTGCCCTTTTCGATGTCTTTTTCCTCTTTTGAATCCCTAGATAGATTGTTATTTGTCCCTGGGTAGAGTGGGGAATAATCTCTTGTGCGCTCAGCTGTTGACAAAAGGCACATTGTTTCTAGTTGTAAATATGCATGTGCGTTGTAATGAAGGGTATCCCATGAATTGATTTTTGTTTTAAACTACAAGGGACTAAGTCCTAATATTTTGTTGCTTTTCAGAGATTGCAAGACGAGAAAATGCAACTGCTGCTGGTAAATATAAAAAAAAACAAACAGAGAAGTTCTGTTTTCCCTAGAGTATGGGTCCCTTTTCCTTCATGTATATTGTATTTCAGTAATTAACTTTGAGTACTGGAGAACTATTTGATCTCCAAACCCATGGTGAAATTCAGGGTTCATACAAAACCCACATGAACCAAAATTGCTGTGTTTTACACAACTGTTGTTATTAATAATTTGTATAACTATGGGTAAAATGAAATTCACCCCGTGCAATCATTTGTATGGTGAATTCAGCTGATCATAGGCAGACATAGCAGAGCTATAGCTTGTGATGATTTAGCCATGAAAATGTGTTTCGAGGGGGTTGCTTTAACCCTTGTTAAATGAACAGTGAATAGGAAAAGAAAAAAAATATCTTCTTGTCAAAACTCTTTGGTTTCAAAACTTGGCTGGAAATATGGTAAAATTGCCATTCCTTTCTGATTTCTTTCAGTCCATCCCTAGCACAAGCACAGTATCTCACAGTGGATTTTGGTAATTCTGCCTTCAGTCCTGGTCAAATTTCTAGTTATATATTCAAAACTTCTTTTAAGTCTCAAGCGATTTGAGTCAGTTTTTATTTTTTCCAAACAGATTCCCTGCTCCCAGATATAACTCTTAATTTTGGGGCTATTATAGAAAGACTTTGTCACAGTTTACCTATATTCCCCCTCCATGATCCTCTTTTAGGCTTCTAGCTCCCCAGCTGTCACTTCTCATGGGCGGAGAGTCGTGTCTCTCTTCCCCTGACTAGGGTATTTTCAGGCTGCACAGTTCCCTGTCTCCACTGTGAATTCTCTAGCTAGTCAGACTGCCTCAGCAGGCCAACTTTGCCTGCCTTCCTCAGAAGCTACAAACAGCATATTTTTTTCTGAGAAAGCACGTTTATTCTGAAGGTGAAAGTACTGCAGAGGAAAACATATTAAAACAATAAAAATCTGCGCACATGCTAAAAAGCTTACTAGAGATCATCCCAACTCAAACTAGGGTTCTGGCAGGTGAACAGTCCTTCAGATCCCACCCAGGGGTTTGCCTGTGGTTTCAAGTTCGTAACTGCCTTGGCTCAGAACAAGCACCCCCACTCCCATGAACCTGCGAGTCACTCCTTTATACAGTTGGGCCTCAGATTGTGTCCTCACGTAAAAGGTGCTCAGCAGCCAAAAGGGCCCCTTGGCAAAGCTTCAAAGGCTGAATACCTGCAAAACCAGAGGGGTTACATTTTCAGACACTTCCCTGTAGCAATTTCCTGGGAAGCCCACTTAACTTTAAAAGTTCACATGGTTCCAAATAGTCCTGTGAAGCACATCACACTTTCCTCCCTAGAGACATTACTTACAATCCCACACTAATGCATAAACATTTGCAGTTTTCATACAAGGAACTCTTGTGATACTTAAAGTTAAGTCAGTAAGATTTAACTTAATTCAGTAGGGTTTGTCCAGGTTATTGCGGGAAGTTGCCATATCTGTCACACACTTAATCATCAGATTACAACAGAGTCTATTCCACATCGTCATCATGATGAGTAATTTTTATTTATTCCATTATAGTAGCTGTAGCCCTAGAAAACAAATTTAAGACCTTAGGGCTCAAGTGGAAATGCCTTATTAGACAAAACTCTGGTTTACCTGGGTCTCAGTAGAGTCCTGAGATACTACTACTGCTTCAAGCTTGATAGGCTAGAGAGTTGAGGGACAGAGAAATGTCTGCTTCTAAGAGAATTATGTTTTGCTAATTCATGTGGTGTAATAATACAGCTCCTTCTAAATCATCACTATCAGTTAAAAGTTCTGTTTTGGGGTTTTGTTACATCTTTCTACAATCACTAATTTGATCTTTTTTGAAAGGCCCTTGTTAGTCTTTCCTGGGATCAATATTACAATGATTTTCAAAGCAAAATTAATTTCAGATGCTGAAAGTAAAGCAACCTCTCAAAATTTCTTTTACAGTTACTGTTGCACTAATAGTGGTGTCACTTTCCTCTAGCAGGTGAAAAGATTACTTATCTTCAGAGATGTCAAAGACAGTGGATAAGAATACGGAAAAATGGTAAGAATCTTCTTTTATTTAGCTGATCCCAAGCCTAGAGAATCTTGGGCCCAAGAAGAACCTGACCTGAGGGCTTTGGCTTCAGTTCAGCAAGGGACTTAAGCAGGTGCATAACTTGAAGCATGTGATTAATGGGGCTGCTCATGCTTCAAGTTATGCACATGCTTTTCACACTTCAGTCTAGTAGAACCACATAAGGCAACTGAGGTGGAAATAGAAATGATTTATTATGCTAACTGCTGTAGGTGAATATGTATGATCAAGGGCCATGATTTTAGTGATATAATTTCCTTTCTCTCTTATTTCAGATGTGTTCTTTCATTTTGTCATTCTTTGCTTTGGCATTGGAGCTGCACTAATTAGCTATTACCACTACAAAGGTAAGACAGGACTTTAGTGTAAGGATGAATTACTGTATTTTGGAAGACAGAGCAAAACCAAATACTTGTATTTATTTTATTCTCTTTAGACTGGACCATTTCTCTTGGTTTTGGTTTAATCACCTTTGCTTCGCTAGAAACCATCGGAATATATTTTGGTCTTGGTAAGTGTATTTTACAGTACCTAAGAAAACAAGCAGCTTTATATCAGTACCTGGGAAATGCAGAGTTTATACGATCATGTAAAAAACACAGATGTAGAAAAATGCTAATGGCTGAGATTACATAAAATATCACATCACATAATCCTCCCCCCCCCCCATTCAGAATTACATGCCGCACCTGGCGACACACTGACCTCTGACATTTGAAACGAGATGCTGACTCATTTTCCCCTGCTTACCAGTCACAAGTTCTCTGAAGATACAGACACACATTCTCCAGCAGTGGTTAAATAATACTATCCTCCCAACATCTAGCAAGGTGGAAGTACTCAGTTTGATTCTGTGAGGTGCTGGACAACCTCAACTCGCATTGAGAGGAAAGGCAGTTGAAGATGCTCAGCATACCTTGCAGGAATGGCTCTCCAAGCAGAAAACACTCAAATATTGCTTCTTGGAATAATAATTTTTTAAAAAAAGATCCTCAAATGATTTCATTGGGGAAAGAGCAGTTAACAGAAACTTAAGGTTTCCTGTTATATCACAGAGTAGTAGAAAGCTCCTTTCCTTATTTAATCATCGAATCATAGACTTTAAGGTCAGAGGGGACCATTATGATCTAGTGTGACCTCCTGCACAATGCAAGCCACAGAATCTCACCCACTCACTCCTGTATCAAACCTGTGTCTGAGCCACTGAAGTCCTCAAATATTAAGACACACGACAATTTGTGGAACTGTTTTGTTGGCAAGCAACTTTGTTCACAGTCAGTATTTTGTTAGCAATAGAACTGCAGAAGGACCTAGTTTAAACAATCAAACTGAAACACTTTATATATTTGTTGGGGACAAATATCACTCACCTCTCGCCCTTTGCTATTTCACTTCTTCTGTGTTGAAATCTAGCTGTCCTGAACAACTCCTGTATTTTTGTTTTTAAATAGTGCATCGAATTCACAGTGTCCTTGAGGGTTTCATTCCTCTGATTCAGAGATTCAAAATACCAGGTAACACCACATTATTGTTCAGTCTTATTCTCTGTGGGTATATTTCCTAGCTATCTCAGAGCACCCCATTTCTATTAGGGCCAGAGAACTAGTTCTGTTTTTAAAAAAGATTGTACTGTAGGCTATCGTTCATTCCTTGAGCCTATTTTATTTAGAAATTCATTTCTCTCAGTTGTGAGTGGCAGAGCATTTTCACATTCTTAATGTACTGTAGAGGACTGTAGTTACTTCTTGGCAATGTTTGAATGAGAAATATGACTGAGCTGGAACAAATACCTACTTTTTGGTCTTCATACAAGTATCAGCTAATGTCTAAGTATGAATCTGGACATGTGGCATTGTGGGGGAGTTTAATAATCAACCCAGTGGAGTTAATTTGAACAGAATTCTCCTGACAGTCCTGTTTTTTTGTATCATCGTGTAGGTATTAGAAAAGTTGACTGAAGAGAAGATTGAGAGTTCGACAAGTCTCTGGTTTCTGGATTGGTTGCACTAATGTGAATAAACCTGTTTTATGGTGGTCATAAAATCTAATGGCTATTATACAATATTGAAGCGTTAACCATAAAATGTGTTATTCTCTCCACTGGGGAATAAAAACCATGGTACAGTATGTCTATCCTTTCCTTTGACGTTTTGTGGCTCCGTGCAGCCAGTAAAATAGGCTGGGTTTAGGTTTATAAATTGATTTTAAGCTATTTGGGTAATACTGTACATCATGTTATTTTCCCCACCCATATAATCATGTCGGTTGCACTTGAGAAGTCTGATCCAAAGCCCATCGATGTCAAGGAATGACTTGCATAGATACTTCACTGAGCTCTGGATCAGGCTTTGGAAACCCTTGTGGGGTTCTTTTCCTCCCCCACATTCTGGGTCAGGTTTACTTTTCATGTTGCACCCACCTATACCTCCCTGCTAGCACCAGTGCTGATTGGAGCTATTCCCCTTTGGCTAGAGCCCTGCATTATAAGAGTGTTATTTGAGCATGTGGACTAGTCAAGGCTGTTTTTCAAAGCACTTCGTTAGCACCTTTCCTCAAAGAGGCGACCTTGGCGCTCAGAAGCTCTGCTTTCTTCACACCTTGTGAAACCATGAGCCAGGCAAACCTCACCTGCTTGCTTGAACACCAGCAGTACAATTACTTTGGATTAGATTAATTTATTGTAGCAGACCTTGATAAACTGTGCTTAGAATATAATGACTTGCAATGAAAGCCAGGTGAGATGTTACAGAGTGTATAGCAAAATGCAGAAATGTATTATTAGTGACAGCAAATTTAATTTCTCTTTCTGTGACAGCAGTTTGAGGAAAAATAAATGAGTGGTTCAAAAAAGAATAAATAATGAACTGTAGATTTGGAACACCTGTCATTTTATAGGGGTTTTTTGGGGGGTTTTTTTTGTGGCAAATTTGCAGAACTACAAACAGTAGAAAGTGCTGAGGACACATAGCAAAAAAAAGTGGTTAAAAAACTAAATGTTATACATTATAGTATATGAAGGCATCAAAAATAAATGGGGAGGGATACGTAAAAGAGAAAGAAACTGAAAAAAGACAAATCTTAAGTTATTAACCCAACACAGCCTATTTTAAGGGCAAAGGAACTATATTTTCAGTCTTGCTCAGCAGACTAGAAAAAATAAATTGTAAGCATTTGTTTTGAACCACTCATCTTTTTTGCTTCATTTAGTTCAATTTGTTTATTCAGGAATAACATTAATTGTGAGACGGTCTGCATGAACACAGTGGATCATTGAACTATAGCTTATGTAAAATGAGGAATTAATGTATTAAATTAAGAGGATAAATAAATGTATTAAGAGTATAAATAGTAGCATTATTGAAATGCTCATGTTCACAGCTAACTGATTATGTGCCTTTGTTGAACAATCTTTTGTCATACATAATGTAACTTCACTTTGAAAACAAAAGTCAAGTTCAGACAAAGTTAGAACTGCCCATGCAGAACGGCACTGTGTTGCAATTTTTGTAATAAAATATTATGAACATTTTCATCCTGCTTTCATAATAACGGCTAAGAAAGATCTTCCTTTTCTTCTTCTGTAGAATGTGTCTTGTTCTGGAAGGCAGTGATTCAGCTTGGATATGCTGTCTTTGGCAGGGTTGGGGAGAAGAAGGGGAACAGTATCTCCTCCCTCTTTGTTGAATATACTGAAATTAACGTTCTGCCAGTGTACTAACCTGCTGTAGTGTGCTTAATCAAACTCAGAACAAAAAGGTGAGGTAAACTGGAATTCATAACAGGAGAACTTGTCCATGGACAAGTTATCTCAGCTCCTGTATGTGGGTCCTTGAATACTACATATGGATAATCTAGCTCTTCAGTAACATGTTTTCCTAAGAACTAGGAGATCCTCACCTCCGTTCTAACCCCTTTATGCTGGGTAAAATGAATGGGGGGATGAAAAGGAACCTAAAAGCTCTAGTTCTGCCTGGGGGAGAATTTCCTTTGCACAGGCAGACACTAGCCACTCAAGGGGACAGGCAGCAGGCTGACTTACAAACCCTATCATAGGGGACATGCCAGAGATAGGAGTGTGTGTTAGGGACAGGGCCACAGCATCATTGCATAGATTCTGGGAAGTGCTGTGGCCCACAGTATATCCCCAGGAGGTTGCCGTAACTGAGGTGCCCAGGGCTGTCTAAATTATGCTGGGGGCCTCTCCTGTTCCTCAAAAAGCTCAGAATCAGGTCACAAAAGTAACTTCAAGCACCTTAGCCCACCATCTTGCCGGGCTACAAAATCTGTGATGCACATCTTCAAGGCTGAAGCATAGAATCCCATACCAAAGTTTTTTAATGGGTGTGACTCAAGGACCTCTTGATGCCAACTGGCAGAGAGCACTGGAGTATACAAGGGTTACAGGGATCCCCAGGGTCTGGTATCTACATTCTAGCCTGACAAAGTACGTCATGTAAGGTCTCTAGTGAAAACCTGTGTCACATTGGTCATCACAATCACTGTAAGAGGTGTATATGGAAAATGTGAGGAGGTATTGGGGGGGGGCGGGGGATATCAGCCAAACTGGTTGAAAATGCTGAGAAAAGGACTTTGCGTAAGCTAAGTTGTAGCAGCAATGGGAATATCTTGAGAGTTTAGACTCAAGAAAGCATGTTATGATTTTGTTTTATATGTAACCATTTGTTTCCAATACTCATACTTTCTACCGCTTGAATCTCTGCTCTTTCATAATAAACTTATTCTTGTTTTCACTATCTGTATCTACGTGCTGTGTGTTAAGTGACCCCAAGTTGGACCTGGCAAGCTGGTGTGTACTATTCCTTCGGGAACAGTGAAATCAGAGTTCTGTGAGCATCCAGTGGATTGGGGCCGAGCACTCCAGAGAGATGGTTGGCGTGAGCGACAGTTGGTGTGTGACTATCACTGTACAGAGAGAGTGAGGCCTGTGAGGGCTGGGAAGGTAACGCTTCTGGTGCCAGAGACTGGTAGATTAAGGGAGCTGAGCCACAACAGGTACAGACAAGACTTCCCCATGCTGAGGTGGTGGTAGCAGAGTGCCTCACAACCCTGGATACCGCTGGGAAGCATCACAATGGTGCAAATATAAAGTCCTGTGAGAAGAACTTAAAGATGGTGTTTCAAACTGGAGTATGCTGGGGAGGGAGGGGGAATTACACAGTGTATACACCTGTTTCAGGGGCATCTTTGAATGGAAGTTCACAATCCAATCGAGCTTCTCCTCCAACTCGATATATTCCTGCATTTGAGACTTCCCTGCTTCTTATAAAAAATATTGACACAGTCACAAATTGAGCATTCAGACCTAATTACAGAATTGAGCAGAGAGAGCTGCTGGCCTGAGAGAGGAATAAACCCTGACAAACACAAATACATTATGTAACTAAGGAACATGGCAATTAAAATTGTGAAAAACAGGTGAGAGATAAATGGAGGCATGTTCCATGCCCCAAAAGCCTGACATTCCAGAACAGTATGAAGTGACCTAAAAGACACTAGCATGTCTATATTCAGACACCACTGCAATGCATAAAAGCCCATGTAAGTAAAATGATTTAACACTATTTTGTTTAAATCTTGTATTTTTATTAGACCTTCTTTGCAAATATTTTAAGCACCTTCTCCTCCAAGTTACAGTATTGTTTTGAACACTGGTCCGATGTAACACAACGTGCGATGCTTCAAACTACTCTGCATTCCTTGATTTGGAAACTGCCACTTTAACAGCCTGCACAATGGCATCTTTATCAATGCCAAACATCTTAAGGAGCTCTGCTGGTTTCCCACTTCTTGGCACATGGGATACAGCCAAGCGAGTGACTGTGATACCAGGCTCTCCAACTACAGCACCTGACACTGCTTCTCCAATGCCACCTAGGAAAAAGATAGTAACATGCATAACATTCATAGTGTCTAGGCTAACAGGTTATTTCTGCATAAGCAACCTCCTGCAGCTATTAAAATAAAGACAATTTGGAAGATCTAAAGGTTACACATTTGTTTTGTTCCCATGATAAGGCTGCAGTGTCAGCACTATCACCTCCTACAGGCTAGACTTAGGCAAATTAGATTCAATTCCCCACTTCACCACAGACTTTGAGTGTGACCTGGGCAAGTCACTTCAGGTAAAATTTTCAAAAGACCTTAAGTGATCTATAAGCACTTAGGAGCTTAAGTCTTATTGAAAGTCAGTTAAATGATTTTGAAAATGTTACCTTTAGTCTCTCTGTGCCTCAGCTTCCCATTTGCAAAATGGGAATAACTTTCCTATCTCACAAGGATATTGTAAGGTGCTCAGATACTATGGTAATGGGGAGCTATATAAATCTATCTAAGATAGAGAGAACTCTCAAGAGGCCAGCAGCATCTTTCAGAACCAGGCACTGAGAGCCAGATTTACTGTAACTTTCCATGACAAGACCATCACCTCAGCAGTGTGAAATTAAACTACTGATAAAGTTTAACACCAAATTTACACTGGCCCAGCAGCCACCGACATATGGTGCAACCCAAGAGAATGGTGCAACCCATCCTTGAGTTAGGTTCCTAACCTCTACTGAATTCAAGGGGATTTAGGCACTCTGCTTTAGGCATTTTGTAAATCCTACTAGATGTCTATCGATCTTTAGGTACCTAAATATCTTTGTAAATCTGAGGCTGAGTTATTGCACGATGCTGGGAGAGAGGTACGAAGAGGAGCTACCTAATAACAACAGCTGCTGGAGGCAGACACAATGGGCTTGATTCTCTTGGGCTACACCATATGTAGGTGCCTGAGCCAGTGTAACCGTCTCAATAAGTGAATTTCACACTGCCAAGGCAATTATCTACTCATGCAAAGTTACAGTAAAAACATCTATGCAGAGCTGAGAATAGGTGCAAAAAAGCATGTGGCTCAATCAAACTACCGGCATTGGTGTCCTGGAACAATGGCGTGTCTAGACCAGTATTTACAATTATGCTCTCTCACTCGTGTTGAAACACTGACCACAACCACCAGTCTAGGACAAACTCACAGTAACAACATCTAATGTTTGTTCCTCTGATGACGTCCCTTTTAATGCTTTCCTCCCAAGTAGAACAAGGCTGACACGTAGATCATGGAAACGTGTAAAGTAAAGGCTTGCCCTCACAGGACTCTTTTACACAGGGAAGCCACTGAAGATTTGTGCAGGGAGGAGATATTTGCCACAGGCCCTGCACATGACCTTTTACCCTCCTGGTGCTCTCCAGGTATCCCACAGCAACGATAGGGAATATAATAGGCCGCTGCTGCAGATTATGGAATGAAGAGAGGACAATGGGAATGTATGCCAAGCAATCCAGAATCAAGCCCAATGACTCAGGGAATGCCAAGGAAGTGCACATAGCAGTGGCATCTATTACATCTTTTAACACAGTGGCTGCTGTATATGCTCTCTGCTGGCCAGTGTGGAGAGGCAATCGCCATAGTCCCACAATCACCCCACCACCTCTGGAGTCTATAGCATTAGCAGGAACAGAAGGATCAAGATTTCACTTGATCCATTTTTAAGGGAGGACCCTAAAGTAAATGATAACTACAGGTGGCCTCTAATTAACCCATTACTTTAAGGAAAAACCAGAGACTTTCACCCCTCACGATCAGTTTCAATTGTTAAGGATAAATCTGCAAGGAAGATGGCTGGAAACTTTTTTGTTAAAAGAAATAAAACCATGAGATAAGCCATGATATTTCTGAGTCTCAAAAGTCAAGAGACTGTAGGCTTGACAGGCCAGCTCTGTGGGCTATCACTACCGCTGTGAGTCTGTCACGGAGGTCACAGAAGTCACCGATTTCATGGCTAGGGGTTTGATGGGTTCGGGGGCGCTTACTTGGGGCGGGGCCCCCCTGCAGCTCCTAGGTCTCCGCGCTGCGCTCTGCCAGCGCCTGCAGGCCCCGCCTCCGCAGCTCCCATTGGCTGTGGTTCCCGGCCAATGGGAGCTATGGCAGCTGGTGCTTGTGGCGGGAGCAGTGGAGGCGCTCCTTCCCTGGCCCCTGCCTCCACTGCCTAGGAGCTGCAGGGACACGGAGCTGGGTAGGAAGCCCCGCCAACCCCTACACCAGCAGGTCCCAGGTCACCTCCCCCAGCACCCGTGGCGGCCCCAGACCTCTCCCCGTCCCCCCAAGCACCATCATCCCACCACCCAAGTTTTAGTCAGGGCAGGTATTTTTAGTAAAAGTCATGGACAGGTCATGGGCCCGTGAATTTCTGTTTAGGGCCAGTCACCTGTCCACGAGTTTTATTAAAAATACCCGTGACTGAAACATAGCCTTACTATCACCAGCTGAAATCAGCTTACCTTCAGGGTAATGGTCTTCCACAGTGATAATTCTGCCTTTGGTTGCTCTTGCATTTTCAAGTATGGTCATCTTATCCAAGGGTTTTATAGTGAATGGATCAATCACTCGGATGTAGATTTTTTCTGTAGAAGTGGAATTATAAAGTTATTGTACAATATAGTATGTGCCTTTGAAGAATGTGAGAGTTAAAAACTTCTGTAAGAAATGCAGTGCGAAACCCTGAGAGGCTCTTGCATAATTTACTGAAAAAATGGCTCTAATGATTTCCAGAGTATGATTTCCAGATTTTTTTATTCTGAACTCATGAGTCATGCATGCTCCCTCCCCATTCGCTCAGTCCCTGGCGATGGCTCCAGCTCCCAGCACAGAGACCTTTACCTCACAGTAAGTGCAGTATGGTAGCTGAACCCAGACTGAAGGCTTTTCACACACAGTCTTTATTGCAGGTCATCTGCTACTTGCAAACTGTTTGAATTTCACAAGCCACAATTCCTACTTCTCCTCTGGCCAGCAACACAATCTGAGTTTACTCTGCCATTAACTCAGAGTCCGAGGCCCAGGCTGTCTGCTAAGGCACAGCACAACTCAAGGGCACGTACAAAATGGCTTCAAGCTACTTTAGCTCCTCCCTGTTCTTGCGCTGGCTGCATGCTGAGCCAGCTTTCACATATGTCGGAGCAGCCTGGTCTAACTTGTACCAACTACCAACCACCGCAAGGGGCCAATACAACAGCCAGGAATCGCTGAGGCACAAGGAAACCTCTGCCACGTTATGCTGAGAGTCAGGGGATGGCTTAGGAGCCGCTATTTCAGCTCTAGGACATCAGAGGATGCCCCTACAATGGGATGACCCCTCTGTGGCTGGTTATACTGACTTATGGGCTTGCGGTGAAGTGCAAAGCAGTGACAGTGCAAAAGGAGAATCTGGCCCTAAGAATCAAACTTACAAAATGCCGCAAGCAGCTCAAGGTCATGGTAGAACCTCTGTCTACTCAGGGACAGTGTGCAGAGCTGCCCACTAAGCCATCTGAAGCATTAATTGTATTACACTCTGAATATCTTGTAATCTATTCTTGGGCACAGGCTATTGAATTAAGAGCTGGATTGTGTTAGTCACATTCTCCTATTATTCCATTGAAGGATTTTTGTTTACTCCGAGAGATGTCAGTGGACTAGAACATTGTCAAAGGATAAAGGCTTCCTGCTTCTATTTGAATGCTGAGGCACTGATCAAAAAATCAAGTTAGCAATGAAACATGCCTACAGCAAGAAGCATTATGAACCAAAGTCCTATTTCAATTATCTTATTCCTATTATAGCAAATAATTTATGCAGAACATTTCAAATAAACAGGTCAGATTGGTTATTCAGTTCGCCTCTTAACTGAAACCGAGTTAAGTGTGCCGACACAATGAATCACATCCTTATATAGCGTTTAGCACATTCTGGGCACAATAAAAAAAATAAATTAGTACTCAGCCAACTGGTTCAGATATCTTAGAAAAGCTTTGGCTTACTGCAGTATATTAATCCATCTTCAAACAAACAATATATAAGGCATAATCAAAAACTACGGTGATAAAATAATGCAGGACTTAAAGCAGGGGTCGGCAACCTTTCAGAAGTGGTGTGTCGAATCTTCATTTATTCACTCTAATTTAAGGTTTTGCATGCCAGTAATACATTTTAATGTTTTTAGAAGGTCTCTTTCTATAAGTCTATAATATATAACTAAATTATTGTTGTATGTCAAGTAAATAAGGTTTTTAAAATGTTTAAGAAGCTTCATTTAAAATTAAATTAAAATGCAGAGCCCCCCGGACTGGTGGCCAGGATCCGGGCAGTGTGAGTGCCACTGAAAATCAGCTCGTGTGCCGCTTTTGGCATGAGTGTCATAGGTTGCCTACCCCTGACTTAAAGAGTAAGTGTAAATGATAATATTAAAAATATTTCAGAGAAAGGTGATATTTGTAACCCAAGGCAGATTTTATCATTTTGAGTCCTAGTTGTTGGCGTAGTTCAATGGTAGCCAGCCTGTGTGCCATTGTATGCTGTATTAGTATATTCTGATTGGTTAAAGAAAACAGAGAAGCAACAGATACTCTTGCTAGCAGCCCCACTAAAGTAAACAGGATTACTCACAGGACTGAAGATTTACAGGATGGGATGCATATTATGATATTTCAATTAACAGGAGATCAGCTGTTCTATAACATGTTTTTAAATGAGTTTCTGATTAGTAGAGTTTACATTTATCTGTACAGAAGACTCAGCTATCCAGCAATCAGGCTGGCTGATACTGATTTCTTTAGGTCTAGTTACAGACAAGTAATCTCCATTTACCTTTCTTCAGCTGCTCTGCTGCAGCTAGTGCCTCGTGCAGAGTCACTCCTGCTCCAACAACAGTGACCTGGTCATCCTTACTCTTGACCACCACCTGAGAGGAAAAGGCAAATAAGAATTATATATTTTTTTAGTTTCCTCTTTATGATAAATATTGTTGATGGTTATTTGACTAAGACTCCTTTAGTTTTCTTTACATATTGACTAGGTGGAGACAGAATACCCTGGAGAAGAAGGGGTTTTGAGAAGGAACCTGGTATGTTATTTCAGATGGCATAGTTCTCTGGACAGTACTTACCTTGGCCTGTCCAATCTGGAAGTCCTCGTTGCTGCTATAGATAACTTCATTTTCAGGACGACTGGTCCTTATGAAACAAACGCCCTGTTTCCAAAAGGAACACAGCCTGAGTTACAAAAATAGCTGTGGCTAAGGCATTCTAATTTTTATACACATAAAAACAAACTTTCCAGAAATTGATTTTTTTTCATTCCACTTAGCTCTGGTTTCATCCCTTCGATATTATCAGTGGTTTTATTGAGCGACCTTTCCTGCCCAACAACTCTCCCTAAATCCATCACTAGTGCTTTTCAGTTACCCTACTCTCAGTCATCGCTGCACAGTTAACCTCTTTTTCATGGTGCACAAGCAATTTAATATCTTACTTCTCTTCCAAAGGTCATCCAGTCTTTGCTTCTGGAAATGAAAATCCTACCTGGCCTAATTAGGATTTAAAATCTTACCACGCTGCTAGAAAAGCTAAAATCTCTAGCCAGTCTAGCAGCTTGAAGATCAAAGCAAACTAGGCAAAAGAGGAAAGCCTCAGCTAAAAGCAAGGAAGTTCATATTCTTTCTGTTCATGTTCAAATGCTCTTCTACAGGAAAGTACCAATTCTTTTAACAAACCACTACCTGTATTCCATCCCTCTTTTCCCTTGCTCTTGCTCTCCCGTTCTGTGTTTTGCATCTCTCTTACTATTGGCCATATGTGACACACCAACATCTCAACACTGCGTTGGTTAAGGCAGCATTAGGAGAGGCACAGGAGCAGCAGCTCAGATTATTCAATCTTTGTTTAGGCAAAAACTCTTTAATAAGTAAATAGGAGTTTCATACAGGCAGGGACTGCAGAACCTGACCTTTTGTTGCCAGCAATCTTTGGAGACAATGGATCAAATTCAGTCAAAGGCAGCCTGGAGTAAGCAGGAACTTAAATGGATTTATCCTCAAATCCCCATTGTGAGATGGGCAATGAAATCCCAGAGAAGTTAAGGGACTGGCCCAAGGTGACACAGGAAGTCTGTGGCAGCACCACCAACAGAATTTAGATCTCTCTCATAGCCCAATCTCTTAACCACAAGTGCATCCTCACCAACAGGAGAGCGGAAGAAAATGGGCCAGATCCTCAGGTAGGGTAAGGTCCATAGGTCCAATGGAGCTACAGTGACTTACACCAGCTGAGGAACTGCCCCATATGCTTTAATTTTTGTCTATTCCATCCCCAATGTCTCCAAGTCACACTCAGCTGGGCTGAATGTGGCCCCCAAAGAACACCACCCTGGGGTAAGTTACACTTTTTGCCCACCCACTAAATACCAAATCAGAGCTAGTTACGTCGTACCATTCCCCCATTTTTGAACCAGTTTAGACCCAGTGTGTAACCATTGTTCAACCATTTACGTGAACATGCCCTAGAGTACAACACATCTCCCATTTGTGCACTCAGAACCAGTTGGGGCAGAGTTTGTCTACACTGGAGCTCTAATTTCCAGCTCAGGCAGATATATGCATGCTAGCTCTGATTGAGCTAGAGTGCTAAAAATGAAGCGCAGGCGCAGAAGTGCGAGCAGCAGGACAGGCTAGCCTCCCCGAGTACAATCCCGTCTGAAATCCTAGGCACGTACTCGGGTGACTAACCCATCCTGCTGCTTGCACCACTGTGGCTATGCTTCTATTTTTAGTGACACTGGCAGATCAGGTAGCAGCTTATGTCAAGGCCCCAGGCCTCACTGAACACTTACAAATACATAGCTGGAAACCAGTTTTGCTTGCCAATATGTTAGCATTACCAAAATAGATATTAGATGTTAAGTCAACAAGAATGTGTTTAAACTTTATAAAATGCTTATAGGATGCTGCATATACTGATGTCAGTTATAACCTCTATAGCCCACGGTATAAATTATACTGAGCATTTGCATTCTAAACCTCGGTAATTGGGTAACTCACCAAGCCTGTCCTGCCTACAAGATGGCCCACTGAAGGCAAATGGGGTATTGTGTAGCATCAAAGGAGAAAGGCCCTGTTGATTGCATTCCTAACTCCCTCCAGGAAGGAGAGACCTATGTATGAATTCATCCTATCAGTTTAGACTCTGGAGTGGAGGGGAAATCTAATTATAGAAGATACCATCCATTTGGGGCATCTGCCCTGCCTTTTGACAGTGCCTTTAGACACGCCACACAGCATGACAACATCTATCCAAGCTGGAAATCACACCTGCAACTCCAGTATAGACATATCATCAGACCTCTCTAACTGAAGGAGATGTGCTGCCACAATGCCAATGTCTTTGAAACTGAGGCATACAAAAGATGGGCTAGTAACAAACAAAATTTCCATCACTTATAAAAAAATACATTTAAAACAAATACATATTTTCCAAATCAGAAATGCAACAGCATAAACCTTAGTGTTAGCAGCTATTTCTACTGCTTTTTCAGTGGATACAGCATCGCTAGGATAAAAGACAGTTGAATTGGGAACAGCACGGAACATGCACAGATCTTCCAGCCCCATCTGAGAAGGTCCATCCTCTCCTAAAAGAAGGAAAAAAACAAGCACAAAATGGAATGAAAATCTGCTCTGGGGACTCATTACAGTAGAGAAGGTCAAAATGATATATAAATATATATCAGGCACACAGAGGACATGCAAGTCTACCTGCTTCAGAAAAGAATCATCTTCTCTTTAAACTTGGACCCATCTAAATAGTAAATAAGAAGACAGAAGGAAACTAAAAAGAAAGAGAACTAAGGTTATAAAGAAAAAAAACCAGAAAAATAGAATGCAACAACAAAACAATAGTAAAGAAGGAAGCAACTAAAACAGGAAGTGTACAGAAGAAAGAAGAGGAGCTATAAGATATCAAAGCACCTTCAGATTTACAGTTCAACACAAGTTTTGTGAGCAAAAGTTACGTTCAAGTAAAATGGTGTCACTCTGGATTTAGACTGCTGGAAATGTGAAAGGAGAATCACTTCTATTTCATCAACAGTTAACAGCCCATTTGATATGATTATTTTCAGATTTTTATGTTTGTTTAAAAGACTAAATGAGGATCCATGTATTGTAGTAAATAGTCTCATGAAAGAGCAGTAAAAAGTACAGATATTATTCATTTAACTCTTCAAGTATCCGATGGCATAAATTGCAGGTCTATAAAAAGACTCGACACAGAAAAGTGTTCTGTATGCCATGAGTCGTCACAGTTTAAAAAAAACCCCCAACAGAATGCCCTTATGTAATGGGGCTCTGGAGATGGCACTATTCCAGACTAACCCTTCAAAGACTCCTGAATCCAATCATGTCACTGCCTGCAATGGCAAAGGACAATCAGGAGCAAAGCCTTTCTGTACGAGCCCACTAACTGCTACAAAAGAGGTTACAAAAGAGTTGACAAGAGTGTGTTTTTGAAAGAGAAGCCCCTTCCTCACCCCCACCCGAAAAAACACACCAGAGGAATTTTCAACACTACCAAAAAAAAAGAAAGAAAGAAAAAAGTACCAAACCCTGGCTGCTACATAAGCTCAATGAAAATAATGTCCAAACCAGGGCAAAAGTGAACAAGGGGTCTTAACCTACATGGGGAAAACCTCCCACTGACATCCATGTACATACAAGCACTTGCACTGAATGGGACTTCAATAGGAGTTTTCCCATCATTAGGGCTGCACAGTGGTTATGCTTCCCATTGACAGTGGTAAGCAGAAAGGCAGAGACAACAACTAATGGACAAAGCAAAAAACCCTGAAATTCAACAATATTAACAGGCAATTGAATCAAAACCCAAGATAAAGATTCTAGTGTTAGTTCCACTTCTATTTCAGGCATTTACAATCCACCTTCAATATTATCCGCTATTGTTTAGCGCCAACAATGTTCAAGGTGCTTTACAGATAAGTATTAAGACACAGTTCTGCCCAAAAATTACTATTTAAGTAAAAATCTTGTTAAAGCAGAAATTTGGCATACAAGGGCAACTAAGAATAGAAAAAGCAGCAAAGAGTCCTGTGGCACGTTATAGACTAACAGATGTATTGGAGCATGAGCTTTCATGGGTGAATACCCACTTCGTCGGATGTATTCACCCACGAAAGCTCATGCTCCAAAACGTCTGTTAGTCTATAAGGTGCCACAGGACTCTTTGCTGCTTTTACAGATCCAGACTAACACGGCAACCCCTCTGATACTTAAGAATAGAAAATGATTCAAGTTACATATATAACAACCCCCCTGCCTCCAACAAAACCCAAGAATGTTGGGGTTTTGAACTCCTCGCAAAATGGCTTGAATTACAAAATGTCACGTGATTTGTCGGCATGTTATAATCACTAATATTGTACATTAAAACAATCATTAAGACGGCACAGATATTTAAAACAATCATGTACACATTGTCACTTCTGTTCATATACATTTATACTGTCCATTTATTGGCTCCTATAGCACACTGTAATGGCTCAAACCATTATGATCTAATCAGGGGACTAACTAGATTTTGTTGTTGTTTAAAGTACATATTTACAAACCTGACTCTGACCGTTCATTTATTTTATTGCCCAATTTTCTAAACCACAGAAGCCCAGGATCACACACAGTTGAGTGCCCAGTCTTCACAGTTAATTTCCACCACTGGCCAGTTCAGGTTCTGAACTCGGTGAGAGCCATGGGTTTCTATAAAAAAATATTTTTTTTTCCCCAAACAATGTAAACAACAATTCTTTTTGAGCCCTCCTATCTCAAAAGGACTTCTTCCAATTTTTCCCAAATATTCTCCTTTGCAAGACTGTTGGTAGACATACAAAATTTTAGGTGCAAAGAAGTTTTTAAAAAAAGGTTAGAAGTGGGGACAAAATCCAACTTATAATGGAAACGGTCTTATAACCATAACTTTGGAGTCCCCACTGTAGCACCACAGTAAAACAGTCCAAATGACAGAGGCCGTGAAGCAGATCAGAAATCACTGCTCTCATAATGGCAGTTCAGCTAGTTATTGGAGTCTCATTTTCCCCAGCCCATGAAGGCTAAAAATAAACACTGATTTCTCTGATGGGGAAGAGGCTCTTGTTCCTTTAGCTTTTGCTGCTGGTTAACTCATTAGCATTAGACTGTGGGAGCCACAGACTATGAAAAGGAGGGAGGACTGGTCTTTACAGCAGGGGTGGGCAAAATTTTTGGCCTGAGGGCTGCATCAGGTTTTGGAAATTGTATGGAGGGCTGGTTAGGGGAGGCTGTCATGGCCCGGCTCCCACCTCCTATCTGCCCTTGCCCAAATCCAACCCACCACCACCCCCTGTTCCCTGACAGCCCCTCTGGGACCCCTGCCCCATCCACACCCCCCCGCTCCCTGTCCCCTGATCGCCCCCGGACCCCTGCTGCCCCATCCAACCCCTCCTCTCATTCCTGACAGCTCCCCTGGGACCCCTGCCCCAGCCAATCACCCTTCTCCCTGTCCCCCGAATGCACCCAGAACCCCTGCCCGATTGCCCCCTGCCGCCCCAGCCAACCCCCCCTCCTTCCTGACTGCCCTCCCTGGGACCCCTGCCCCATTCAACTCCCTGTTCCTCCTGACCACCCACCCTGACCCCTATCCACATCCCAGCCCCCTGACCACCACCCCGAACTCCCCTGCCCTGAATCCAGCCCCCCACCCCCTTACTGCACTGCCTGGAGCACCGGTGGCTGGCAGTGCTACAGCCACCATGCAGCACAGATCACGGGGTCAGGCCGGGCTCTGCAGCTGCGCTGCCCCAGGAGCTCACAGCCCCGACGCCCAGAGCACTGCGCCGGCGGTGGAATGATCGAGCTGAGGCTGCGGGGGAGAGGGGACAGCAAGGGAGGGGCTGGGAGCTAGCTTCCCAGGCCAGAAGCTCAGGGGCCGGGCAGGACAGTCCCGCGGGCCGGATGTGGCCCACAGGCTGTAGTTTGCCCACCTCTACTTCACAGGAACAAGGTTTGTAAAGAAAAACTCTTACTGATACACCCAAGCCATAATCCCATATGCTATAGTGGGTGTGGAGACACTCACCTACGGCTACATTATGAGGCTTTTAGCGACATGGCTGTGCTGCTACAGCTGTGTTGCTAAATGGCACGCAGTGTAGCTGCTGTTTGTCGGCAGAAGAGAGTGGCTTTGTTGGCAGGAGAGCGCCCATGCTGACAAAGCGCTGGTCACACTGGTGCTTTTCGTCAGTAAAACTTTTATCGTTTGGGAGGATTTTTTTTTAAACACCCCTGAATGACAAAAGTTTTGCCAACGAAGTGCCAGCATAGACAAACTAAGTGTTTGCTATGAAGACATATAGCACATGACCATCCACTGAGCTGGGACAAGGCTCTATCTTCCGGCTTGTCTACAGGAAGTTTTTGTACTGCTTTATATTGGCTTGTGGTAAAGTTAAAGCGGTACAGATCCCTAGTGTGGATGCCATTATACTGTATAATTTATATATTAGCATAGCTTATTTATGTACATTTACGAATACACACACAATATGAAAATCTGCTCCTGCTTTCATTTTGCAATCTTTATGCTTTTCGCCTGCTCCATCCCCCAATATGAACAGACATGCACTGGGCAGTTGTGGAGGTAAGCAAAACCTGGAAGGGGTACTGCAAATTCCTTAACTGTGCACCTACTTCACAGATCCTAGTTTTCTAAGCTATCTGTAACATCAGGAAGTTTAGTTTTAATAAGTTTACTAACAACTACAGTAAGTAAGAAATACTGTGATAAGTCAAAATTATTATATCAAATGGGTAAGTTTAAATAGCAAGCCCTATCTCCCATAACAATAATAAAAATCTACTAATATCTAAGATGGACGTAGTATCTTTCATTCATAGATCTCAAGGCGCTGGACAAAAGTTGGTATCGTTATTCTCCCATTTTAGGGATGGGGAAAATGAGGCAGAGACAGCAAGTGACTATCGAAGTCACACAGCAAGTCAATAGCAAAGATGGGAATGGTCATCACTAAAGCCACTGAATACTTCTGGTAAATAACCCCAGGTTGCACTTACCAATAGAAACGCCACAGTGAGAGCCACAGAGATTGATGTTACTCTCAGAAATGGCAGCCATACGGATCTGATCAAAAGCTCTGGTGAAAAAGGTGGCAAAAGCACTCGCAAAAGCAACAGTCCTGTCGCGAGTGGCACAGCCAACTGCAATGCTCACCTGGGAGGAGCAAGAAGAGGGAAGTCAATTAACAGGAAAGGGGACACAATGGTCTGTGGGAGCGTTCACTGTGAAACCTCTATTTCTTGTGACGAGTACCTCAGAAATTCCTACCTAAAATCTCTCTCTTTCACTAACTTCAAATCTTGTCCCTATTAACTGGATCTTCATTTAAGGAAAGCAAAGGCAATTTCTCCCACTCAATCCTTCTGCTCTGGAAACCCCAGTAGCGTTCATTCTATTTATTAATTCTTATTGATTGTTTGTGTAGCATCAATACCTTTTCTTCACCTATTTCCAGGCAGCCATTCTGAGGACTCTCAGACTTGACTCCCTCTTTTCTTTTTCTGTAAATGAAGGCTGTGCATTTTCAAATCTGGAGATTTTACTACCTCCAATATGTGGAGAGTGATGATGTTAACAGCTATGGACGGGTTTGTCTACCTTTGCTTTGGACTGACGTCTACCAAAAAAGTGCTTCACCAGTGTAGATGAGTGCAGAACAGAGAATCACTAGAATCCCTTGATACATTTACACAGTACCTTTTATTTCATTATCCCAGAGATATTATTCTGCTCTTGGGGCTGATTTTCTCTCACTGACACTAACATAAATTAGGAGTAACTTCACGGAAGTCACTGCAAGTATTCTGAAACGAAACATGCAAGAGGAGATCCTGTGGTCCTTAGGCTACAAGTTATTGAAAACCAATGGCCAGAGACCAATTCTGCTCTCACTTACACCCAGGCAGTTTCATTTGCTTCAGTGAGGTTGCACAAGTGTCAGACAGAATTTAGCTGAAAGAACATTGTATTATTCTCTGACATAAGATTTTTAACCCTGTCATTATAAAAACCACGAGGACAATATTGCCTAATTTTTTCCCTCTGTCCTCAAATTTTTACACCCACTCTTGTGTTGCAGATTGTCAAGCTATGCCATTCTATTTGCAGTCAGAAGCGAGAGTTAACAAGTCTCTTGAACTTACTCTCCACAGATCATGTTGTGGGATATGTTGTTGTTACATATACTCTGTTTGTCTCTTTGCAAGTACTGCTAAGAAGCCAAATGTTGTGTGTGTGTGTGGGGGGGGTTAATAATCTGTTGAAGACGCATTTCCATTGTGTTGTTATTCCTGCCATGCAGTTTTTTCTAAGCAGAGGGCAAATCAAATTACAATGCCTGGATAAACACTTAAAATCAAATGCTAAAACATTTATCATCAGGACAAAATTATCTAAAAATCTCATCTGCTGCTGCAGGGTACACAGTATTTCACAGAGCAAAGGAAATAATTACCATGTTCTGTTCAGCAATATAGCATTCAATGAAGCGGCTGGGATGTTCTTTCTTAAACAGGTCAGAGAAGGTGGAATTCTTTGTGTCTCCATCTAAAGCAATTACTTGGTCGTTGGCATGGCCCAATTTTGCAAGTGCAAGGCCATAAGCTTTGCGGGTAGCCATCTTTGAAGAGGAAAATAAAGCAGTGCTGTTATTAGATTCTGAATGGGATTTTTTTGTTTGTTTGAGGTATGTTAAAATTTTATTAAGTGTAAACTCTATCAAGATTTTAAATGTAAACTATTAAGACACATACAAGAAACGTAATAAACCCAATTCAGAAGTCAGAAGAGAAAACAGTAGGGGAAATGCAATACAATGCAGTGTCAGGTCTATTTAGTCTGCATAGAACACATATATACTTGCTTTTCTTTAGATCCAGACATGATGTCTATAATCTACCATCTGCATAGTCATAAAGTCTGAACAGGCAGTTTAAAAAAAAAAAAAATGTAGAACAAAATTCCATGTGGTATAAACCTTCAACAAACAACTTTATTCTTCTCTCTGATTTATTTTTGGCTGAGCACTTCAACAAGGTGAAAATATTAACAACTCTATGGAAATTGAATACTTATATTCAGCCACACAAGTGACTTCCACACACTGATGTTCTCAAACATCACTGAAGAGCTGCTATAGAGGACTCGCCCACAATTCTTTGCCCTTTAAACTTCTACTTGAATGCAGGATACATGGCAATTTCTTAAACAGTGTGGACAACCAATGACTTAAACTCACACCAATATTAAAGGGTTTGAGGCAATCAGCGAGTCCCTCCCAACTACCACATTGGAAATTCGGAGTCAAACCCGTGTTGTCATATTCACGCAGCTAGTCTCTTTTAAGTCAATGGTTTCAATTCTGCTCCCATTTGCCCCATCGTGTAACTCCACAGGTGTACATCTCATCATGTGAATAAGGGGAACATGATTTAGCCCTTTCTAAATAAAAACCCAACCCATTTAAACACACTATCTCCCAGCATCAGGAAGGTCACATGGCAGAAGTGTGGGGCAGAGGAGCAGAGTTAAAAAAGGAAATGAATGGGGAGCATTTATGGTAGACAGGTGAAGGACACCGCACAAAAAGAGAACTGTTTTTATTTATACAGGGTCTAGGGTAAGACCCAGAATTCATTGTCATTCATTTGGTAAATAATTTACCCAACAGAATGGAAAGTACAAGGAAGCACTTTCCTGGACAGCATTTTTTCCCTCCCTCTCATCTGTAAAACAGGTATGTGTTAGTAGACAGCATGGTACCTTTTCTCCTAGTTTGTAATTTGGTGGAGATGACATCTTAATGTTTCTAATATTTACGACTGGTGCATCCTCTTCTGGGAGGGCTGGGGAAAGCTTTTTCTTGCTCTGGATTTTGTCATCAATTTCCTGAATGATCTGTTCAGCCTTGTCTTTTGGGAGGGGCTTACCATGCCAGTTTTCCTTATCTTCAATACCTGCATTTAAAATATATAATAAAATGGAATATATAACAAAAGGAATTAAAACCCTTAGTCTCACAGTCCTTACCAAGGTGAAAGTGCTGAAATCAATGGGTGCTCTAATTGAAGGACTTCACTATTATGCATCGTGAACAGTAACTACGTCATTCGTTAGCATCGAGCAAATAAAAAAATGTTAATGCGTAACAGAACAGAAAAGATCAAATCCTAGGTATTCTACATCTATGGGCCTGGAGCAGCAGCCGTTCCATGCATGGAACTCCCAGTGGTACCACCTGGAATTGTGCACTGAGTACCTCCAAGCCTTGGCCCCATAATAGTAACAGAATTTAAATACCAAACACATACACAAATTTCATATGAAGGGCATGTCTTCACTGCAACCGGAGATGTGACTGCAGCTCGGGTGGGCATACCTGCACTCGCTGCAATCTAGCATGGCTAAAAACAGCAGTGAAGACACAGCGCACAGGCTCTAGTGCAGGCTAGCAAGGTAAATATGCACCCAGGGTCCTCGGCGGGTTTCTACATCCCATGCTGAAGCCCATGCCGCCACACCTTCACTTTTATTTTTAGCCATGCTAGCTAAATTAAAGCTAGGGGAGGTACGCCAACCCATGCTGCAAATGCACCTCTGACTGCAGTGTAAACATACCTACAGTGTCAGCAAATACCAGTTAAATGTCAAACAGCATTCACTCCTCAAAAACTACACTAACATCCCATCATTTATGTACCTATTCAAGGATGGGGGAACGGATAGTTCAGTGGTTTGAGCATTAGCCTGCTAAACCCAATGTTGTGAGTTCAGTCCTTGAGGGGGCCATTTAAGGATCTGGGGCAAAAAAAATAAAAAATAAAAAAAACTGTCAGGGACAGTACTTGGTCCTGCTAGTGAAGGCAGGGGACTGGACTCAATAACCTTTCAAGGTCCCTTCCAGCTCTATGAGATAGGTATATCTCCATATATATTAAGCAAGACATAAAATTTTACAATATTAATTAAATAGTTACATACAGTTTTAACCTTGTGTGCCTAACAGTACTGAGAGAAGAACATAAGCCTTGGCAAAACACCACTACTCTTGCTTGCTTATGTAATGAAAAGATGAGCATCATGCATTCCAACTTCTACTGACCCATTAGGTGATCAGAAAGAGGAATTCACATCCTCCCACTTAAAATTTGTATTCAAATTCAGCAATGGCAGAGTCCTTAGTGCACGCCGGAGTATAGTTGGCATTTTTATTATAGGCACAGTGTCATGTAGCCAGCATGCATTTCTTGCCATGCAAGAACCAATATAAAGCTGTCAGTCAGTCAATAATACCTGAGAAGTACAACCAGTTTGGACAGATTTCTTCTTGTAGTTTACAAGTACTAGGCAGAAATGAGAGGAAACATTAGTTTCCTATACACTGACAAGTGTTAGATACGTTCAGTTGTCAGTATCTCAGTGGGAAAAGTACTACGAATGAAGTGTTTAAAATAGGGTCTTCAGTGCCACCATAAATTCCAAGTTAATTCAATCAAGACTAAAGTGGCTGCTAGCCTACTACAACTGCTTCCTAGTATAATGCACCTTAATGGGAATTACCGATTATGTAAAATTAAGTATGGTATATGATCAAGTGTTGGTGCACTGAGTACTGCATGTCTAACATGGATTTAGTTTCATATTTGTCCACACACTATGGGCATTTACAGCCTCTGGCTGGGACACACTGCACACTATCACTCCTTCTGAGCCACAGGAGGTCAGCTGCCTCTGCAGTAATGCTACTCCCATCCTCTGGTCAATTGGAGGATTCTCTGTGGATTAGTGTGAGGGCAGGGCAGGCCAGGACAGGAAGAGAGCTAACTGACCTCAGGGGGATGTGTATTGTCTCCATGGAAATTTTAAAGATACAGTAATATTGCCTGAGACTGATTTTCCATGGCCCTCTTCCATGTGAGGGAAACCCCTTTAAGGAGAGTCTTAAAGGCAGTCATTAGTGGGCAAAGTTCTGCTGTGGTGCTGGGGGTGTTCTAAGCACCCAGAGTTCCCACAGAGGCATGAGGCTTCCGCACAGATGTCCTGGTGTTATGTATACATCTCAAACAACCACCGGGTGAGTAGGCCAGACCCTCTCTTTCCTCTGCAGGGTGGCAAACACTGATGTCTTCCCAAAGGGAAGAATGCAGGAGGAATTCAATGGCAGAAAATCACCATGGAGTCTCCTCCCCACCAGGTTTCACCATATAGGAGAACGATCAGATCCACAGTTCATATATCAAATTCCCATCTAGTCCACCAAGCAAAGACCTGATCGGCCTGGGACAGCATCCTCTGTTTTAAATAGATTAAATAAATATCTAAGATTTAGCTAATAATGCTTTGGAAACTTAAGTTTTACACAGAAATTTAAAAAGCTCTTCGGATAAAGAAAATCAATACTTTATACATTTCATGAAATTGTTATCTAGGAATTGGGTTTCATATACCAAATGTAGAGATGGAATAAAGAGAGGTTTCATTATCTAGATTAGTCTAAGCTCAGGGTTCAGTGAAATACCAAATTGTGTCTAGAATTCAGGTTCATATTCAACAGCACTGAAATCTCACCAGCTCTTCTCATGAAATTTCAGTCCCAAGTGATAAAGACCCTCAAGAGGTCTGGGCAGATTTCAGCCATCTTGCAATTCTGGTTTCATACAACATAGAACTGGAGAAAAGTTTAGAGATGGTTTCAGATTCAAAAGGTTGCAGATCTGAGGGTCTGATTTTGGCCTGTTTCTAACCACTCAAATGTTAACTTTACATACCTTATGTGCTTTTAAATGACCATACCTTTATGAATGCTGTTTGAAACATTCCTCATATGTAAATCATACAGACGACATGTGCCATTAAATTCCCATGTTATTACCTGATATTCCTTTGCCTTTAAAAGTTCTTGCGATAATAGCAGTTGGTTGATTTTTGGTCTGGCCAAAGGCTTTGCAAAGCTCCTCCACACTGTGCCCATCCACTATGAGAGCATGCCAGCTAGGAATGCAAACAGACAGATTGTTTCTAAAGGGTTTATAGAAACAAATCTCTGAAAGAGTTAGTAATAATTAACACTACTTCATTCTGATACAAGAGGCTCTCAAAGCACTTTAA
Organism: Mauremys mutica; assembly: GCF_020497125.1. NCBI lineage: Eukaryota > Metazoa > Chordata > Testudines > Geoemydidae > Mauremys > Mauremys mutica. The sequence continues at coordinate 27,998,950 of NC_059078.1, read as the reverse complement.
AAATATTAACTAACACTCATTAAACCAGTAATATAATCACGTATTTTTTCAGATGAGTAAAATAAAGCAGAGAGATTAGGTAATTGTCCACGGCCATACAGCGTAACAGTGGCAGGGTGGGCAACAGAACCTAGAACTTTAATCTCTTAGGCCACTATCCTAACCCACTGTACAACTCTCCTTGCCATGTAACAGCTACCTTTCATTACAAGAGCAAGTGAGCCACATTTTTAAAAAATGAATAAGAACTGATATTGAAGACTGATAAAATTGTAAAATAGCGTAATATGGATCAAACTATAATTTGCCTGTGTAGCTTCTATAAGGTCCTGTAAATACTTCTGTGCAGACATGTAAAAATTATTATAAATCTTTAAGCTAGCTGATGACCTTCCAGGAAGCAGTACAAATATTAAAACATATTTATTTGAACAATGTTTTTCATGCCTATAAGAGAAAAAGGACATTTTATCCCTTCTTCCTGCCCCCTGTACACTTGAGGCACCCACTGTTTCTCAAGAGATATAGTACACATAGCCAGATGCATAATTCTTGCATATTTTTTTAAAAACAATGTAAGGTCCCTAAAGTACCAGATAAGCTCCTCTAATATATCTACATGAATAAAGAGCTTTATTAAAAAAAATAAATAAAAAAGTTGCAGTTTTGTATTGTTCTTACAATACAAAAACAAGGATCTGATCCTGACAAGTGGGGAGAATACCCTGCATGGTGCTGTGAGACGTTATATGCATATTAAAGCGAATTGAATTCAGATTTGAAAATACCTGGAAAACAGACACAACACATGGTTTTGAGAAGACAGGAAATTGAACTTCTTTCAATCACATACCCAAAGGCTTCGCAGCGTTTCTGGTAGATCTCAACACGATGCTGCAGAGGCGTAGGGTCACTTTGTCCAAGACGGTTAATGTCAAGTATAGCAACCAGATTGTCCAGCTTGTAGAACCCAGCAAAGGCCATTGCCTCCCAGACGGAGCCTTCAGATAGTTCCCCATCCCCAAGCAGACAATAGACTCGATAGCTAGAAAAGGGTTTGTTTGTTTTTTAAATTAGTTAGTATGTCAAGTTACATAAAAATAAGACACAAATATTCAATTAGGATTACACAAAACAAGTACAAATCTCATTAAACAGAACTGACTAAATATATTATAGGCTCTCTCTGTTATAAGTGTATGGTCTTTTTCCTTAGATTTTTTTTTCCACATTGGCCAACATAATCTGTGTCTGATTTAAACCCCCCCATTGCTACGCTGTTGTACACTTGTATAAATGATTGAGGTTTGTTGTATCTGGTACTGAAACTGTTGGAGTGAGATTATTGGAATATATGGACCATTACTCCTGGGGGAATTCTGTGCCACTGCGCAATGCAGAAATTAACAATGTGTGCGCAGAATTTCTTTCCCCACCCAGAAATTGACTGCAGTGCTGTTGGACACCACTAGGGGCCACTGGACCTGGCAGAGCCCAGCTCACAAATAGCAGACAAGGCTGTGGAGAAGGGGAGAGGGAGGAAACTGGGGGGTTCCCAGCTGTTGCAGTTCCCAGCACCCCCTGAAGGAAGAAGGTGGCATGCAGGAAACTCCATGCAAGCCTGGGATCCAGCCTCAGGTTGTTTCTCCCTCTGGGTTCCTGGGCTCTAGGAGGGTAGGGGATGTAAGTGTCTGAGCTGGGGGGGCCCTGCAGCTGGGTTCTGGGCGGAGGGGTGTGAGTGTCTGGCTCCCTGGCTGGGCTGGGGGGAGGCAGAGAAACAGGAACTTGGCTGTCCTGAGGGAATTTTTGTGTGTCTCTGTATTGTTACAAACATACTTGCTGACAGTATTTTGAAATAAATTACCAAAATAATTGAAAATGGTGTGATTATATAGTGTTATTTTGACAAAACATCTGCAGAATTTTAAAATACTGTGCGCAGAATTTTAATTGTTTTGGCGCAGAATTCCCTCAGGAGTAATTATTCCAAATTTCATCATCTTATATAAGCACTTGTCAGTATGTGTGCTGGGTGGGGGAGAGTGGGTTGGTTGGTAACACATTTAATTGACCTAGTTAGGTCAAACTTTGCTTTTATTGGGGGGGACGGGGACAAAACCAAAGACCAATAGAGACATCTTTTTTAAACATTCCAATGGAAACAGTATTTTTAAGCAAAGCATGGCACCCAGTTTATGTGTGAAAATCTCAAAGTGAGTGAAAAACAAAATGTAACATACAATAAAAACTGAGAAAAAAAGTTTCATTTATAATGTTCTGTTTTAATAATCTGAAATAATTTAAATGGATTTCCTTAATTAAATTATTTAAATATGTATATTATTTTTAATCCAACAGCATCACTTTAAAACATGAAAATCAAGGAAAGCCTAGAAAACTGATCCCTTTTCCTCTTTCTGTCTCTCTTTCTTGTACGGGGAGGAAGGAGAGAACCACATGGATAAGGAACTGACTAGAACATTTATTTTTTGAAATTATTGATCCTTGTTGAATCACATAACTGTAGCTACTTATAGCTCACCTTAACTGATCACTCTCGTTAGAGTGTGTATGGTAACACCCATAGTTTCATGTTCTCTGTGTATATATACATCTTCCTACTGTATTTTCCACTGCATGCATCCGACGAAGTGGGCTTTAGCCCACCAAAGCTTATGCTCAAATAGATTTGTTAGTTTCTATGGTGCCACAAGTACTCCTGTTCTTTTTGCAGATACAGACTAACAGGGCTGCTACTCTGAAACCTGTAGCTACTTTATAATGCATTTCCAAAATAGCAACCACAAAGAGAGGTGTCAATTGTATTTATTTTTGTATTTAATTATGTAAAATAAATTACAAAATATGATAGCGAATAATTAAACTCCAGAGAAAAAAAATGTTTAAATATCTTTAAAGACGGGTTTCTCTCATATGTGTAGAAAACCATGTATAGTAAATTATTTTTTTTTCCAGAATACCATTTATCCTATTTCAACATTCTGATTTTTTGAATCTTTTGGTTTACATGAAAAAAGTTTATTCTCAGCATAGGTCTTTGTGAAATTTTACAAAGTGGGAGTAAGGGAGTAAGACTGTGCCCAAATACTATTCTGTATTATGCCACTAGTTATTTAAAATCAAATTCAAAATCTCTTTAATAGTTCACAAGATCTTCCACTATTTTAGTCCAAATACTGCTCCAGTTCTAAATGTGCAAACCTCTCAGGTAAGTTTACACAATACTTGGCAATGTGTGTCCCAGTATAAGAATGCTATTGAGCACAAATAATTTTTTTTAAAAAAACTGTTACAAGTGATAAATATGATGTGAAATATATTGTATTCTTCTTACATCCCTTGCCTCCAGACTCAAGCCTATTGTGTGACATATCGATAGGCAGGAAATGCTTTATTAATGGCAATTATAATGGTGATAGAATGCAGCTGCAAGCTAAGATACAGGTAACCTTGGGAATGGAGTTGTAACAATGAATCTTTTTATAATTAAAGCTGGAGTGAACATGCCTGTTAAACACAGTCACTGTGACTCGGCAAGACCACTGACAACGCAGGAAACTATTTGAGGATTGCTTTTTACTTCCTCATTTTATTTCCTCATTTCAGCCGCTCCATTTAGTATACTCCTTAGAAAAAACACCTACATTTTTGAAACCATAAGTCAGACTGGGCTAAACTATGTAGTAAGAATATGCATGATCATCCATAGCAAATATAAAAGCATTATATAGTTTTGAAGACTATTTCCGCAAATACTGAACTCATTCTTAGGCAAAACTCACAGTGACAGGAGTATTACCTGAGCAGGGACTGCTGGATTCAGCCCTTTAAGCTTTATCTTTTGTCACCATTTTTTTTTGGATGGCCACATAGGACTCCGTGTAAAACAAATACTGCCTGTTGACTATCACAACAGCAATATATTTACCTTCAAATATATAATTTTAAAACAAAATTGAGCAAAAGGCTATTAAAATTAAGTATTATAAGAGCTACTAAACTATTCCATATTACCACAGTAAATGTCATCTACTTAAACACACTTCACAAGATGCTGGCCTAAGCTACATAATTCACTCAGACGAATTACAATTTCATACATATTGGCTGCTCTCCAACACTACATGCAGTACCACTATTTGCTGCCAGTAATCACTGCATAAATTATTCCTACAACTACCACCTGTTCAACTGTCTGTATTAAAATCAGCAAATCATCTTTCAAGGAAATGATTTCAAGCTAATGAAGTGCAGGGTTTAATACTATATTAACTTAGCAAGCTGCATTTGAGTGTTCTAAAACTGTCGTATAATATACATCAACCTTATTAGATCGCTTTCTTCCTCATACAGCTATGTCTTTTGACATCTACTTTCTTTGTCCTCTAACCCTACAAATGGCAGAATTGGTCATTCCTCTTCCACTGGAGTTGTACGGATTTCAGTTGACATTTTGGACCCCTATTTACGGCCCAGCAGCGTTCCCATTCATTTTAATAGGTGCACAACTGGGTCTTTGTGCTTCATATTTTCTTAACCACCCGTCTTTACCCTGTAACAACAACTATATTCAGCTAGGTTCTTCCCTGTGAGAATAACAGCTTTGAAAGAACAGTGGTTCTCCATATGCTGAAAGCTAGTGGCTGTTCCACATAGCATGCCACCTTCTCTCTTCAGGAATAGTAACATCACCCTTGTAACGTTGTCTGATTACACAGGAACAGCGTGCATCAATTTTTGCCAGTCATTGGATCTGTGCAATTTTATTAGCTAGACCTCTCAACTGACCACCTTTAATTTCAAAACTGAATTTGGAGTTGGGGTAAGGAGTGGAAAATAATGGAATAAACCATTTTTTGACCAGAGTAAGAACACAATCTGTTTTCTCAGCATTTTTTCTCCCCTACACATCTACAAACTCTAAACACTGAAAAAGATTACCTGGCTTTATCAAAGTATTTGCCAGTATAGGCCATACCACAGGCAGCACCAAGTCCCTGACCAAGGGATCCAGTAGCTACATCAGTGAAGGGTTGTTTCTGAAAATAAAAAAAGCAACAGTTACTTTGCAGTTAAGAATTTCAGCGACTAAATTCACAGGACTAAATCCTGTCTTGATGAGAAAGCCCATTCCTACTCCAGTAGACTCTCACAGCAGCAGGACAGGATTCCAATCTGGCACTAAGAAGAGATTAAGGAGATGGGCCCAGGCCAAGATCCATTCTAAATCAAGCTTGTAGATTTCAGCACATTTGAATGGAGTCCAAGTCCCTAAGCATGCTGCCTTGTCATGCTTCTTCACTGGCAGTACAGCTGGCTTAGCAGCCCCAGTGTCACTGACTAACTGGCCTGCAGCAATAAATTGATCCCGTCAGAGACAGGGTGGAAGTGGTAGATCAGGAGTTGACATTGAAAAGAACAGCATTAGCTTCCAATAAATAATCTGAGGTGCCTTACTTGAAAAAACTCTCTCTTACTTTTCTCCCTGTGGTAGTGACAGCAAAGAGCTAATGGCTCTGGATGGGAGGCTCGAGCAGGAGTGGGGGTGTAAAGCCACTGAGGCAATCAGATAAGCTTCCTTTGAAACCGGGAGATGCTACCTCAGAGTTCCCCCACAGGGAAAGAAGATGAGCCATGCTGGAACTCCATAAAAGTGGTTTGTATGGGAACATCATTGGTGTTTATAACTTTACTAAAATATTAAGATTCATATTCTTGGGCATCCACTTCTATTGGGACATCCAGTTCTCTATTTTTCTAACCACAGGTGCTACCATCTTCTTAAAAAAAATCCCACAACTTTTATCTTTACTGTGCAGTAGTTAGCAAATAGAACTTGTTGCATAAGATGCATGTACTTCCTGATTCACATGAAGCTCCAATTTTAATAATTATTAAGCTTATTCCTCAAATACTCACTGGTACAGGGTGTCCTTCCAAAATGGAATCAATTTTCCTCAAGTTTAATAATTCTGCTTCTTGTAGGAAGCCTGCCTCTGCCCAGGCAGCATACAGAATTGGTGCCGCGTGGCCCTAGAAGGAAAAAACAAATTCTAAACAAAGAACAACTTTCCATAGTATCTCGATACCAAGACAAAATAAAAATGTGTAAATATGATAAATTAAGTTACTTTTTAAGGGACCAAGTTCTAAAATGCTTGCAAACAAATCAATGCTTCATATTGCCTCTAAGCCCTTTGAGTTCCTTTCAGAGACCTGGGATTTCCACAGATTCTTGCTTTTACTCTCTCCATAGTCAAGGTCTGCACTACAATAATTAGACTTCTAGCCAAGAAAGACTGAATGTGACTTCCCTCGTACCTATTTTAAAGCTCTTCTAGGAGATCATACTTGAGTAGGGATAGGTTCTCGCTCAGGTAGGTAGGCCTAATCTCACGGAAGACTTCAAGTATCAAGAAAGACACCTTAATTTGGATTCTATTTGATGAGTAGCCCATGCAGAGAATAAAGTACTGGGTGATATACCCATGGCCACTAGTGTTGCTGAATAGATGGGATGTTGAGTTTTGCTACACCTGGATCTTTTTGAGGGTGTATGGATTTAAGATTAGATACACTGAGTAATAACGATCAAGATTAGAGGTCTTGACTCCACAGGTCATTGTGACCAGGTCTGAACCTGATATGAATAGGTATAATCTTCTGGTCAACTGCAGATGAAGTGGTCATTTTATGTAACCATGGCTACTTTGGCACCCAATAGCTCTAGGAATCCAAAAGGAACCCAAAGCTGTGGATCAGTTTAGCAATTCAAGGGCAGAAGGCTTCAACATTGGGGTGCGGGGGGTATCTAAGCAGAATCAAGTACTTTTAAGTGATTCTCTCTTCCTATCAGCATCATCTCAAAATCTGTCTAGTTTCTTTAGCTAGCTTCTCCTCATCATCCAGGTACTGAATTCATATAGGCACCAAGAAAGCTGAGAGCCAGCACTGTTTCTGTTTTATACAAAGGATCGACAGAGCTGGCTAAAGGAATTGCTATAGACATTTCCTCTGTAGGGGGTGACTACCTTTGTAATGTCCCAAACTTCAGCCTGGTCATATCAAAACTCAGATTCCCTGTTTGCAGCCCATTCTGCAGTTTCAAACTCTAACAATATCTGGTACAGAGCTCCGCAAGTACTTTTGTCACTTTTACTTAACAGCATCTGACGTCTGAAATGCCACTCATCATAAAGTCTTCCAAAGCGCTTTGTAAACTTAAATGTATACTCCGGGATCATTGCATCTGCCACTGAAGATGCTAGCAAGATGCCAGTGGTTTAACAGAATTAAACACTACAGAACAGTTCAGAATAGAGGACATCAGACTGACTGTAAACAGCAAGGATGTAATTACCTGAGCTGAAATTTAGCCAGAATTCCAAGCTATCATCCAACTTTGACTAAAAGTGCCATGGAAACTTTGATGACATCAAGCAGTCAGGACATTTGTTTTATGTCTTAGCTGAATACACCTTCAGGAGCACTGTTCTCTTTAGTACCTCACTAGTGCATAGGGGAAGACTGTCACCCACTGAATTACCAACGTTACTTCCTACCATGCTCCTTGGAAGGCTCCCAACAAATTATTAAACTGACAAAGCTCAACATCAGAGCTCTGAAAGGATCACAGTAAAGACAGCATGGCCACAGACAGAAGAAATGTCACAAAAAGTTCAACCATAACTTATGGGTTAAAAATATACATAATGGCATAATTTCTTGGAACAACAATAAAAAAGAAACTTTGCCTTAAGATGACATTGGTTCTGGATATATTTCACGGGCAGTACCAGGAAAGAATATATAATTTGTAATTAAACAACTTTAACTGCTTAAATAGGTTGTATGTTACACCAACACACTGATGCATAGAAATCTGGCAATTCCTTTTAGGCACTATGCTTACCCTTTCCCATGTTCAGCAAGATTTTATTTGGCATTTTCCTCTTTTATTGCATATAATAATCTTAAAACTCTTTTGAAAAGATTTGTATTGTCATTACTAGAGTTATGTACTGATAAGGATCCTAAAGAATTACAGTGAACATTAGTCAAGAAAACAAGTATGTTTATTTAATAAACAACTAATCTATGAATTAGATTGAGAAGGTATAGCACAGCTAGTTCTGGTTCTTACCTTTGAGAGTACAAACCGGTCATTGCTGGGGTTTCGGGGATCTTTTGCTTTGTACCTCATGGTATGAAAAAAGAGCACAGACATGATCTCTGCAGCACTGCAACATGATGTCGGGTGGCTACAAGTCAAAGCAAACACATGATTATCACTGCTGCCCACTGTCAACTTGCATTCATATAATTAGAATACCACTGTGCCAGTCCTCTAACCCTCATCATTAAAATACGTAACTCTAAGTGTTTTTGATAACCCCTACCATCTGCTGTTATCCTACTGCTGATTAGCTGTACTTTGAGAGCATCCGATGTCTTGGTATCTAAACCAAAGTGGATGTTAAAATGCAGGTCTTAGTGATAAGGGCACTGGCTTATCTGTTTGTGCACTCCATTCCTCTGGATACCAAGGAATGTCATCACAATCAGCAATTCTAAGGTGTAAGAGAGAATATGCAATACGTGCCTGAAATTTATCAGTAAGAGTGAAATTCATCCTGAAGCAGAGGGCATGAGCAGAGGCCTCCATGGCACTTAGAACTTACATTAAGTGAGCAGAGTTAATTGTGGTATAATGTCTTGTGCAGACCTTTTTTGCACAGGGGAGAATTTCACCCTTGAAATGCTGCACGTTTTATTTTTGCAAAGAACTCTGGGACATTTAGAACTGTACTACATAAATCCCAATCACAGTCTATCTTATATAATAAGAGCAGTTAACATAAAGGGACTTTGAGAGAATGTGTCTTATAAGACAGTATTAAATAAGAGACACATTCCTCACATTTTATTTTCACGTCAATAAAACAAATTTTTAGGTAGTGAAAATTGGAAGGATAGTCTTATGATAATTAGTTTATTTGCAGTAAATTTAAAAACATGGTCAGTTCTGCAACTGAAAAATGCTGATTTGTTTAATCTTTAACTAATTGAAAGATGAGTATTTCCTACATTTACAGTCTGATATATTGAGCAAGTTAATACATATTTCAGTAGTTAATATATTTTGGGGGCAATTTTGCTTCCATTAATGTCAGGAGCACTTTTGACATAGACTTCAATGAGAGCACAACGGAATACTTCAACCATAATTTGATATAGAAACTCAGAGAAGTGTGCACCCCAATTTCAGAAGTAATCATGCCACACAGCATATCAACCAGAAATGGGTAAGCATGAAAAGTCTTGTTTCCAGCTCTGGATTGCAAACTGTTGGGCTGTAGTGTTTCAAATGTCACAGAAAAGTACTCTTACACCGTTACTTGTGTTCACTACCATAACTTAAATAAATTACCATCTGAAATTACTATCCGCCCTTGTATAGTCAGTCTGTGGTATCATTGCCCAACAAATGAACACAAAGAATTGTATACCTGGCTGTGATTTATAAACGTCTCCGAAGATACACATGAAAAAACAGTCTTAACATTAAATGCATTCCTAATAGAAGGCATTTTTTAGCCACCTGTAAACAGGGCCTCTGGTTTTCACCATTTATTTGCCAACCACCTAGCAGGTATTTTTGGGATCTTTACTAGACCCGAAAGTAGCAATTTTCAGACATTTATTGATATGAAATAGGACTATTCTTGATCTCAGCAGTCACTATGTGATGATGTAATTTAGGCTGTAGACATCAACACTGGGCTTGGAAGGAAACTCCAGTGTTCAAATTATAGGGTGGTTTTCTTGTCTACAGATATTTACCATTAAGTTTTTAATGATATTCATTTAAAACCTGAAGCCCTATTTGTAAAGCAAGAACAGTTTAGTCAAGAATGTCACAAAGCAAAACTTTTATTTTCCATTTCTACACTTCCCATGCATGTTAGCATTCATAAGACAGTTTAAAGTAGAACTTAAATCAGAATACAAGTCCTTTTGGTAGTGACACTTCTCCCCCGCCCCTGCACTACTCTCTTATTTCAATTTGAAGTAAGTTAGACACATGCAAACACTCTAGCAAAATGCGGAGTAAAGATTAGTGTCCACCCCTTAAGTAAGTACTCACACACAGGGAACCAAAATAATTAGGTATAGACCATGACTCAAACATATATTAGTAAATATTTATACATGAGTTAATCAATAAACCTTACATGCTTGTTTAAAGTTTTCATTCTTTTAACTGTATTAACTTTATACTTAACCATATTTCTATGAACTCTCGGTCTTGGGAAAAAAGGTTTTAAGCAACCTAGAATGGTGAGCATGTGAAAAAAAATAAAAAATGTATAAAAATATAAGAAGTGAGCTCCAAAAATATGCTTGTAGAACTACCGGTTAATTAAATGCTTTTTTAATTATAGAAAATAACCAAAGATGAGATTGATTTCCAGTATCTGATGTACAGTCTCAAACCAGTGTACAGAATTTTGTTTAATTAGATGAAATATGACGGTTTATTGTTGTAGTCATTTTTAATTTTATTAGAATACAGAGAGCTCCACCGGTGCTAAATTACATTAAAACCCAAGGCATTGTTTATTAGTTCTAAGTCTTTAGAAAATAAGTTATTTAAATTACTATTAAGAGAAAAATATGGCAAATAATATATTTACTTTATTCATACATAATCTTCTAGATTCCATTCAGAATGGATATCCAATTCTGAATATTAAAAAGGTGGTGTGGTTTGTAAACTTCATTGCCAGCTGGCTTTTATAGAAGGGCCACCACACTTTTGAACCTGTTTCCATTAAACAAGAGATTACAAGGAATTAGGTTCTGTATCTTCGGCTTCTGAGATGAAATCCTGGCTCTGCTGATAGGGCCAGGTTTTCAGTCTTGATACATATGTAAATTGTTACATGCTTCAGCTAAAAAGGGCTTAATTAAAAAGAACAATAATGTCAAAAAAGAATGAATGCCAAAACTAAAAAAGTATAATTCTAATGTAGCAAGATCTGTTCATACCCCAAGTTGTGAAATTTAACTGCTTCTAAAGAAATTCTTGCAGCTTCCACTTTTAAGAGTCTTATCAAATCTTATAAGGAAACCATTGTTTCAAAAACTGCAGAAGTTCACCCTTTAATTTTTTCCTCAAACACTGTATCTCCTAACAGTTAAGATTGTATCAGCTTTGGCCAATCAACTGCTGGCATTAATAAAAGGACCATCTTCTCTATGCAAAACCAATGAAGATGCAGCGTCAAAGATGGCAGCTCAGCCTTCACAATTAGCTAAGCCAAATGCACCAGCTGGAAAAAAAATTCCAGATGCTCACCTGATGAAAAGGACAAGAAAATAAATAAAAATAAATCATTGTGTGTGATTGGTTTAGAGTCCCAATTTTAAGGAAGCTGGCAAGATTCATTTGCAAGCATTGCACTCATCACTGTGAAGCAACAAGACTGACATCACTACAGTTATGCAAGACTACTTATTAAAACAAGGAATAGAAGCACATAATCCCAGACATCTGTAATGATGGACACTCTTGGGTGAATGAACAGGAGCAACAATCTTAATTCTGAATTACCTAAATTTTGTATCTTTGTTAACTGAAATACTGATTTTATATTTATTAATCTATTTTTATTCTCAAATATAATTGCAGTGGATTAACAGGAGAGTTAAAATAAAACCCTTCTCTGCCCATAAACTGCATTTTTTCACTGGAACAGCCTTAACATCTCTAAATTTCACATACTATCATCTTGCAGGATCTGGTTTCCAGATCCTTTAGTTCTCATTCAGGCAAAGCTCCTGTTGTCTTCAATGAGTGTTTAATATGAGAAAACACTGCAGTAACTAGTTAATATATCTACCACCTCACAACACTGCTTGCAACACAGGTCATAGTTCACAAAGTCACTTCCTTCAAGGAAGTCCACAAGTTCTCTTTTGTTCTTAACTGCTTTAATTTCAAGCATTTCCTGTATTTTTTCTTAATCCTATTATAGCTCACAAACCATCTCTTTAAACCAAACCTTAACCTCCTTAAAAGAGTGAAATGTAAAATGTGACTCAGACATACAGTCTTTCTTTGCAATAAGCCTGTAACCAAAAGTATTTGTATGCACTGTTGTTGTAGCTCTGTGGGTCCCAGGATATTAGAAAGACAAGGTGGGTGAGGTAGTATCTTTTATTGGACCAACTTCCGTTGGTGAGAGAGAAAGCTTGTGTCTCTCACCAACGGAAGTTGGTCCAATAAAAGATGTTATCTCACTCAGCTTGTCTTTAAAATGTAGTTGACAATCATGCCGCTAAAGGCCATTCTGTTCTATTTACTTTCTCACCCGGAGAGACATATCTTTTCTTGCCTTGTTCAAGTAATCAAGATTTGGACAGGTGCGTGCAGATACTTGGCTGTGTGAGCTTGATTTGACTCCCTAATGCTATCAGAATGTCCTTGAAACTTCGCTCTCTTTCCTCCTATTAAATGCATTGTTGTGTCATCCTTCTTGATAATCAAGTCTCGATTATATATAAATAAAATCTCAAGGAAACCTTTTTATGGTTTTTCATATATTTTAAAATAAGTAAACTATAGCAAATCATTCTATTCCCACTTCTAAGGATAATAATCAGGTATTGTTTCAAAACTGTGAGGGGCCCTGATCCTGCTACACCTGAAGTCAATGGGAATTTTACCACTGAATTGAAGGGGAGCAGAAGAGGGAACTAAGTTTGTGCTAAATTCCTTGCGGTATTATATACCTACACATAACACAGAAATAATTACATCTGTGGGAAAGCAATGACACCTATTATGTGACCAACATGAAATAGAGAATTAAACCCCTTATATTTAGTGGGTCTTCTGCCACTTTTGCTATACATACTTTTGTGTAATTGTCTAACACAATCCCAGATGTTGTAGCTTTAACAACAAATTAATAATTAAAAAGAGGAACTGGTGAACATTTTGCAATCAAAACTCACTACCCAGACTGGACCAAACCAAGCATCTGAAATTAAGGATCTATTCCAGTGACAGACTGAGCATCCTCAACTTCCACTGACTTGGCAGCTACAAGGAAAAAGCCAAAAAGTATCTTCTCAGTGTGTATATGGAGTGACATAAAGCAACCCTGCACTTTCAATTTTCAATACAACACTCTCAGAAACAAAAGGTAAAAAACTGCCTATGTCAGAAACACAGTGAAAGATATTAGCAAATTGAGAGACAGCTTTAAAATATTTTGTGGTTGACTATCCTATCTCACTAAGGCCTTAATAGTCAAGTGATTATTTGTTCAATTCTTCTTTTTGAAAAGATACATTTACAGTCACATTTCAAAGGAGTAAACAAAATGTAAATTGCAAAAAGATGGCATACCAAAAGGCGGCCTTCCACAAGGAAAAGCTTAAGTGTGATGATCAGCCAAAACTCTTACTTTAATTTTATATAAATAAATATAGATAGTATTTTTTCCATACCGCACGATCAAAGCAAGGCCAACTCTGGAACCGACAAACTTCACAGTCTAAACTAAATCCTGTCCAGAGGCCTGAGTAAACTGCCCATTTGAGACTGCAGGCATTTTGCAGATAATCCCATTTGGGCTAACTTGAAATTCTGTAGAGAATTAGTTCCAGCTGGCGGGCACAAAATGAAAAAGAAAAGATTTGGCCCTAGGCATAAATTCTTTGATTTTCAGTTCTGCATTAATTTAGCATTCCTGGTCTTTCTTTCCAGTCATAGTATATTTACTAGTACAGTGAACCTATACACACTTTGTTAACAATCAGATTTCCGCCAAAGGGTCATAATTAAACTGTCAAAATGTTAAGTGCACGCTTTCTCAATGTGAATCCTGTCCAATCTTGCATCATCAAAGCTGAATCCATGACTAAAAAGAGGCAACAGTCCAGAGAAAGAAAGAGTAAATCCCTCCCTCCCCCAACACACAGAGAAATCCCCTCCCCCAACACTACATCCACTCACACCCCATGAACATATAGCCATAGCCATACAAGTAGCACATTCAGAAGCAAGGGAACATACATCCCTGGTATTTAAGTTATCTACCTTGATGATCTTTAAACTGGCTAGTTTTTGAAGCAACATTCCCAACATGAAAGGTTTTTTATCACTATCTTCATCACACACACGCATTCCCTATATACCTGTGTCCCATCAACATCCATTCCCCTCACAGCTTGCTTCTAAACCTTTGCATACACCCCAATACAGTACAACCCTCCACCCAAAACTGCACACCCCAGACCCTGCATGAATCTCTAATCCACATATAAACATAGTGATTAATTTGGAATGAAGGAGGTGCTGGGGCTCAAGCAATTTATTTACATTCATTACTGATGCAGTAAGCCCAGAGGTGCCAGGGGTAGGCACTGCCAAGCCTGGATTGCCAGGACTCAGCCCTGGCTCAAATTAAGGCACTGTGTAAACATGTATCCCCCCCCACCACACACTACTACCCCAAATCCCTCAGAACTTAATACAAGCGAAAGAACTAAAGTGAATTAGGTTTTGCACTGGGTCTTTTGATATGTGCTAAAAATGGTTCCATATAAATTCTCAAATGCTACATTTTGCACCTACAGAAAGGGCTTCACTGTGCTGAACCAACTAGTTCACTTAACACTCATAGTGATTCTAATATAACAAGCTTTGCTCATAGCAAGCTTAGGAAATGCAACTGTTTCAAAATTCTCTCAGGTCTGCCCACCCCATATTGTGCATTTGCTCCCAGGACAGGAGCATGCTGCTCTCAGAAACACCATGCAGCACCGCAAACAGACTCCTTACACATGGCTCAAGGGGCAAATTCTGCTTTCAGCTACCCCAAGGAGACGGTACTGAACTCAAATCCAGAGACTGTAATGGACGGTGCACAGATATACCAGAGGGCAGAATCTGGCCCGCTTCGTTTCACTGGCCAGGTGACCTGCAGGTTGGGAAAGTGGGAGGACAGAGGAAGGGAGAGGCAAGGTGCTAAAGATGACTGACACAAGGGGTGGAAGGAGAGGACCTGGGAAGAATTACACGCAAGGCCTGAGACTGGGGGCAGTGATAGAGGATGAGTAGGGGGCAGAGATAGGGGGACTGCAGAGGAACAGTCCGCACAAAGAGGTGGGCAGGGGACAGACTGCACGAGGGGGCACAGCGGAGGGGGGGGGGTAAGGGACGAGTTTGCACGAGGGGGCAGAGCTGGGTGGGTCGGGAGGAGGCACCGTTGGGGAGCAGGGGGCAGTTTGTACGAGGGGGCAGAGCTGGGTGGGTCCGGAGGGGGCAATTTGCACGAGGGGACAGAGCTGGGTGGGTCGGGAGGAGGCAGCGATAGGGGGCAGTTTACACGAGGGGGCAGAGCTGGGTGGGTCCGGAGGGGGAGCGGTGCAGTCTGCACGAGGGGACAGAGCTGGGGGGGTCTGGAGGGGGCAGTGATGGGGGGCAGGGGGCAGAGCTGGGGGGGTAAAGGACGAGTTTGCACGAGGGGGGCAGAGCTGGGGGGGTCTGGAGGGGGCAGTGATGGGGGGCAGGGGGCAGAGCTGGGGGGGGTAAAGGACGAGTTTGCACGAGGGGGCAGAGCTGGGGGGGCAGCTGGCACGACGGGCAGCGATGAGGGGCGGGGGGGAGCAGTGTGCAGGGGCGGAAGGAGCAGGGTGCGCGGGAACCCGTGGGGCGGCTGCCAGGCCCCAGTCCCGGACTCACCCGGAGCCGGCGGCGGTGGTGGCCCGGATGGAGCTGATGCGCAGCCGGTTGGCCGCGTCCTTCAGGGCCTGCAGCGCCTGTTGGTCGGGCTTGTGATAAGCCTCCATGGCGGCGGGAGTGCGCGGCGCGGCTGGGGCGGCGGGTCGGGCCTGGGCTCGGAGCAGAGTGAGGGACGCGCCGCGCCGCCTCGGAGCGAGACACACCCAGCCCGCCGCGGGGCCACCCACCCACGGGAGGGGCCAGCGCGCCCGGAACTGCCCCCGCCAGCCGCGGGGATTAGCGGGTCGGCGGCGGGGCGGGCGGTTGCCGCGGGGATTAGGGGGCCGGGTCTGTTCCAGGAACGCGCAGGCTAAGAGCCCCCGCAGCGGGTCTCACCCCACTGAGCCCCCCTGGGTGGGAGAAGCGGCTGCTTTCTGCCAGGGCAGCAGGGCCCAGTCTGGCCGCGGGGCCTCTGCGGCTGCATGTCAGCTCCCCGGGCCGGGCTCCATCGAGCACATGCGAGACACGCTGGGGATGGCGCGTGTAGCGCACCAAGGCAGGGATGGCGGCGCTGATCCTGCAGCCTCTGCCCCGGGCAGAATCCGCCCGGGCCCCTCCTAGGAAGGGCCCAGGTTCGATCGCCTCTTACAAATAGATGAAATAAAACGGATCTGTAATCCACTCTGTGAATACAAAAGCAGCCTTGGGGATTTTAGATCTAACAAAGGGACTAGGCCCAAGCTCCCCCCGTTTTTAAATATTAAAAAAAATAAATAGAGGAATTTATTTATATATTTTGGATAAAAGATTAGCTGAATTAATTCCTTTCTGCATAGTAACTTCAAAATGATTATTTATTAGGCTTAGCCCAGGGATATTTTTACAGACACCTACACACATGCACACACACAGAGCACTGCTGCCTATCACATGGCATTGCAATTTGTCATACACTAGTTGTCAACTTTCAAGTGGTATATAAGCACCCCGACTTTCACAATAAACCAGAAATCACGCTAATCCCGTTTCAAAACAAGTCAATCCCTAAGAACCCCAACACTCTATGTGACTAGATCCCCCCGGCCTACAGTCTGGGACTGTGGTGGGCCTGCTATGTACCCCAACTTTTATGCTTGCCGGGCAGGGGTGACCCCAGGCACCAGCGCAGCAAGCGCATGCCTGGGGTGGCAAGCCTGGGGTGGCAAGCCGCGGGGGGCAGCCTGACGGTCGCTGTGAGGGTGGCAGTCAGGCCGCCTTTGGTGGTGTTTGTGCGGGAAGTCCACCGGTGCCACGGTTTTGGTGGTAATTCGGCGGCGGATACACCGGCGTGGGACTGGCAGATCACCCACAGAACCACTGCCGAATCCGTGTGACCGGGGCGGACCTGCAGAAACGCCACCGAAGGCTGCCTGACTGCCGTGCTTGGGGCACCCCTGTTGCTGGGAGCCAATAAAAGAAAAAAAAAGAAGCAACAAGCTCCATGCCCAAAACTAGCCAGGAAGCAACTCACAAGCCAATTAAGCCAAAAACAAGCCCAATTTATGTGGGGTTTTTTTTTGCCGTTTGGCATGTCTGGTCATACACTTCACTGTCCGACCTGTGCTCCACCGACCAGTGCATTTCACCAGACTTCCCAAACTGCTGACCAGCCAGTGGCAGGTTTAAGATTTGAGATAAGAAATGTTTTAGGTCAGTGGCTTTCCAACTTTTGTACTGGTGACTCCTTTCACATAGCAAGCCTCTGAGTGTGACCTCCTTTATAAATTAAAAACAATTTTTAATATATTTAACACCATTATAAATGCTGTAGGCAAAGCGGCGTTTGGGGTGGAGGTTGACAGCTTGTGACCCCCCATGTAATCTCACGACCACCCCCAGTTTGAGAACCCCTGTTTTAGGTACCTACGTCATTACATGTATGTCACAGGACTGCAGCCTGCAGATATCTCTAGAAGGTAGAGATGAGCCTGAGTCACAAAGTTTTCAGACCTGAGTCCAAATTTCTCCTAAGTTTTGTGGGTTGATTTTCTGGTTGCTAATGTTGTGGCTGGTCTGTATCTCAAACGTCCAACGTTCCACAACTGTTTGGTTAGAAGGAGTTGACTTAGGCCTAAATATAGTAGACAAATTATATTAGTATTAACATGTATCTTTGGTATTTACAATATATACAGCATCTGGGTATATCACAGGCTTTCATATATTTATCTTCACAACACCCCTGTGATGCTGGGCAGTGGTATCCCCATTTAACAGATGAGAGGAATGGAGGCACAGAGAAATTAAGTGACTTGCTCAAGGTCACAAAGGTAATCAGTGGTGGAGGAGGGAATTGAACTCTGGTCATGTGCCAGATTAGCACTCTAACCATTGGGCCATCCTTCCTCTCAAAGAATATTAAAATCTATTTTCATTTGCTTAACTGATAAATTAAAAAAACAACCAGACATTGAATAAGTCCTCTGCATAATTTCAACTGATATTGCCTCATTCCTGAATTTGGTTTAGACATGGATATATAGGAATTTCAGAATACAACTAGAATGGGAAAAATATTGAGGGGCAGTTCTTCAGCTTGTATAAGTTGTCAGATTTCCATTGAAGTGCCCATAAGTTTACTTTAAAACTACATTTTAACCAAAACATCTTTTGTTAGTTTATATTAGGATCAAATTCTTTCAGTGGTTTTTTTGGGCCATACTAATACTTCTGTCTTCTTAGCTTTAGCTTATTCTTTTGTAGTCTCTGTACTCATTGCAAAAGTTAACCATCCTACTACAAAACTAAACACCTCCCAATAATAGTTTTGCAGCTCTAAAAGGCCCACCCCAACACCAGCACAAAATAAAGCTATTGTAGGATTTTTCTTACTCCAGACTAAAATCTAGGGGATGTAATTTGAATAAAAAGCTACCATAAGTTCTTCACTAAATAGATTTTCTCTAAGAATTTGAAGGATGAGGGGAATGTTTGCAGTGTTCTTGTGGGTGTGTTGGTCCCAGGATATCAGAGACACTACATGAGTGAGGTAATATCTTTTAATGGACCAACTTCTGTTGGTGAAAGAGACAAGCTTTTGAGTTACACAGAGCTCTTCTTCTGGTCATAGGGGAAGTCTCATAAATGTATCAAAACTATGGACTTTATTGAACAGTGCCATAACTGTATTTAATCAATGATAAAGCAAACCATAGAAAAATAGAGAGAACACAAAAATAGAAGAAAAATGCATTCTTCTGGGGATGGGAAGTTTACTGGAAGTTTAAGGTCAGAGAAGAAAGTTTAGACTGAAGATGGACAGAATTTAACCAGCTTCTCACTTACAAATAAGTCAGTAGGTACCACGGTCACAGTTCTGGGCAACTGCGCCTGTATTCCTCCTCTTTGGTTTAACAGGGGCACCCACTTTTAGGCTCATGGCTCCCCTGCCATCCTCTCTCTCTCTCGGTTACAGACCCATGTCTCTCTCCATCGTGACTGGGGTTTTTCAGGCTGTACAGTTCCCTGCCTACACTGAATTCCCCAGCAATTCAGACTGCCTACTCAGCCCTGCTTTGCTTTCCCCTCAGAGACTGTAAACAGCATAAGCGTCCACAGTTATGCATCCGAAGAAGTGAGCTGTAGCCCACGAAAGCTTATGCTGAAATAAATTTGTTAGTCTCTAAAGTGCCACAAGTACTCCTGTTCTTTTCACAGTTATAAGGTACCACACATCTTTTCCGAAGTAGGCAGATTTATTCTTAAGGTGAAAGCATTGCACAAAAAAAAGTATTAAAACAATAAAGGAGCCTCCGTGCATGCTAATAAGCTTATCAGAAATCACCCCACCTCCAAAAAAAGCTGTGGTAGGAGTCAGTCCGTCAATCTCCATACAGGGGGTTTGCTGTGGTTACAAGTTCATTACACCTTTTGCTTAGAACAAGAACACCTATGCATAGGTTAGCCTTTCCTTTATGCAGCCTGGGTCTTTGATATGCAGAGACTGTGAATAGGTAATCAGCCGGATAATGGCTCTCTCTTCAGGACATAGCTTCAAAAATGTGGGTCCAAAGGTGGGAATTTGCATTCCCCTTCCCCTTTTCCCTAGGAAACTCACTTAACTTCATTAGTCCTGAAAGTGCCTTCTTGTCTGGCACCTTGTTTAAAATTCTTTGAAGCTATGCAAGAACTCAGGTTATGCAAGAACTCAGCCTTTTGAGGCATTGCCCTGGGGAAGGGATCTTTGATCTGGCTGATTACCTACTCACAGTCACTTCAAAAACCCAGACTGGATAAAGGAGTAACTAACAGATTCATAAGAGTGCTTGTTCTGAGGGAAAGCTGTTATGAACTTGTGACCACAGAAAATCCCCTGATTGTGGCTTGGAGGAACGGTTACCAGCCCAAGCCTTTGTTAGAGTGAGGGGGTGATCTCTGGTAAGTTTATTAGCATGCGTGTAGATTCTTTTATTGTTTTTACTGTAATATGTTTTCTCTGTAGTGCTTTTACTTTAAGAATAAATGTGTTTATAAAGAGTGATGTAGTAACTTAACTGTG
Source organism: Mauremys mutica (assembly GCF_020497125.1). Taxonomy (NCBI): domain Eukaryota; kingdom Metazoa; phylum Chordata; order Testudines; family Geoemydidae; genus Mauremys; species Mauremys mutica. The sequence goes on along the minus strand of NC_059078.1, from coordinate 27,978,653 downwards.
TAGCGGGCAATTATGCTGTTTACTATCCTTGAGGAAAAAAGCAAAGCTGGCCTGCTTAGACATTCTGACTTGCTGGGGCATCCACAATGTAGGCAGGGAAATGTGTAGTGTGGAAATACTCCATTCAGGACGGGGAGAGATGCAGGTCTACTCAGGAGAGGTGAGAGCTAAAGGAGCTTGTAGTCTCTGGTACAGAGGTGGGAAAACTACGGCCTGTGGGACTGTCCTGCCAAGCCCCCGAGCTCCTGGCCCAGGAGGCTTGCCCCCGGCCCCTCCCTCTCCTCCTCCCCCTCCCCTGCTGTCCCTTCTCCCCTGCAGCCTCAGCTCGCTTGCTTCACTGCCGGTGCAATGATCTGAGTGGCTGAGCTCCTGGGGCAGTGCAGCTGCAGAGCCGGGCCTGACCCCGTGCTCTAAGCTGTGTGGTGGCAGTGGTGGGGTGGGGTGGCCCAGCTCCAGCCAGCCAGCATGGCTGAAGCACCGCCAGCTACTGGTGCTCCAGGCACCGCAGTAAGGGGGCAGGGAGCAGGGGGGGTTGGATAGAGGGCAGGGGAGTTTGGGGTGGTGGTCAGGGGGCAGGGGTGTGGATAGGGGTTGGGGGGAACAGGGGATTGAATGTGGTCCCGGGGGGACAGTCAGGAAGGAGGGGGGGGTTGGATGGGGCAGGTGTCCCAGGGGGGCCATCAGGAATGAGAGGAGGGGCTGGATGGGGCAGGGGTCCCGGGGGACCATCAGGAATGAGAGGAGGGGTTGGATGGGGTGGTGAGGGTCTGGGGGCGGTCAGGGGACAGGGAGTGGGGATGTGTGGATGGGACAGGGGTCCCGGGGGGGCCGTCAGGAATGAGAGGAGGAGTTGGATGGGGCAGCAGGGGTCCGGGGGAGGTCAGGGGACAGGGAGCGGGGTGTGTGTGGATGGGGCAGGGGCCCCAGGGGGGCCATCAGGGAACAGGGGGGTTGGATGGGGCAGGAGTCTGGGGGGGGCGGGCCACGACCCCCTCCCCTAACCAGCCCTCCATACAATTTATGAAACCCGATGTGGCCCTCAGGCCAAAAAAAGTTTGCCCACCCCTGTTCTAGTAGTCGCCCTTGCTGGACCACAGAGGTGAACTGTTATCCTGGACTGTGACAATTGCTGTATAGTTTAGATTATAGAGTGCAACCCAATCCGCTGAAATTGTTGCATTCAGTGTTAAACAGCATCTTTTCTGAAGTGTGCCCATTTGCTACTTCTTATTGCTTAATTGTGAGATATGGGAAACTTTTACTGACTCACAATTGACCAAGAGTTACATGACAAGTTTCAAATTGTGCCCAAGAGTCATAATAGTACCATCAAAGGAGGTTAAGAGAAGAAATTCTTTAATTGCCTACATGCCAATGCTAAGAGACAGGTAAATAAATGAGCAATTCCAATTCCTCTTAAGACATAAATTAGACCTATCTGATATTACTGAAACCTGGTGGGAAGATTTGCATGGTCAGAATATTAAAATCATTGGATATAACCTATTTAGGAAGAACTGTGCAGACAAAAATGTAGCAAGAGTGGCACTCTAAGTCAAAAATGACATTACCCGTTTCCAAGTCACTGACAACTCAGAAGCAAGTGATCTTGAATGCTAATGGATCAATGTCCAAACAGGGAAATTCAAGATGGGCTACTCGCTAGTGTTTGCTACACACCACCAAACTACTAGAGAACAGGATGAACAGTTCCTGAAGCACCTGTCTATAATGTATATGAAAAAACAACAACCCTACTTTATCATGAGATACATCTATCTGCATACACTAGAGGTCTCATGTTGCCAGTACTAAAAGGTCATTGGACTTTCTGAAAATTGTAGATAATTTCCTAACTCAAAAAGTGTTGCATCCAACATGGGCAAATTCTATATTAGAACTTATTTTGACAGATGATCACATAACTAAAAATTAGTGGTTACTTAGGTGCAAGCGATCATGATTTACATTTGTTATGTGCTAATATAATAAAGTCCAACCCAGTAATATACACACACACACACACACACACTTTTGCTTTAAAATGGCCAATTTCATAAAGTTGAAAACAGCTATGAGCCAAATCATCTGAAAGAAGTAATTTAAACAGAAAATGTGAATTATAATTGGAATTTCTTAAGAACATTTTTTTGCCTCTAGTAAGAAGAAAAAGAAGGCTACACTGGTTAAATATATTACAAATGGAAGAAAGGGGAAGTTGATAGCAATGACTATTAATTAGAAACTAGGAATTGTAAAAATTGATAGGGAAGCAGAAGGACAAGGGGAAAAATCTATGGCCTGCATAATTAAGGAAAATAAGGATTTTTTTTTAAAAGATATATTAGGAACAAAAGGCATGTTAGCAGTTCATTACTAGATGGAAATGATAGACTTGTCAATAATATAGAAAAGGCACAAGTGTTCAATAAATATTTTTGGTCTGTATTTGGGAAAAAACTAGGTGATGTATTCTTATCTTATGGTGATGAAATACTTCCCATTTCAACTAACACTAACTAAAGAGGATGTTAAACAGCAGATACTGAAGTTAGATATTTTTAAATCAGCAAAATCTGGATAACTTTAATTCAAGAGTTTTAAAAGAGCTGGCCAAGGAGCTCTCTGGACCCTTATTGTTCATTATGAATAAGTATTCGAACATTGGTGAAGTTCCAGAGGACTGGAAGAAAGCTGAGCATCTACCAGCAACCCTCCATCAGCTTCCCACAACACCTCCTGCCTGTCACGGACCCCGTGGATCAGCACCTCCCCATCCCTGCCAGTGCCTCCTACCTGCTGCAATCAGCTATTCTGTGGTGTGCAGGAGGTGCTGGAGGGAGGAGCGAGGGCACAGCATGCTTGGGGGAGGGAGTGGAATGGGGTAGGAAGAGGTGGGCCGGGGCCTGGGGGGGAAGGAGTAGAGTGGGGGCAGGATCTGGGGCAGAGGGGGGGGGTGTCAAGCACCTCTTGGCACATTAGAAAGTCGGCACCTCTGAGTAGTAGTACAGAGGTTCTATTACATCTGTATTTGGCAGTGGGGTGACTTCTACTGGAATACTGCGTCTAGTGCTAGTGTCCACAGTTCAAGAAGGATGTTGGAAAGATTGGAATAGAAGCTTTATAGTGAGAAACTCCAGGAGCTCAATCTGTTAAGCTTAACAAAGAGAAGGTTACGGGGTGACTTGATCAGAGTCTGCAAGTACCTACATGGGGAACAAATATTTGACAATGGCTTCTTTAATCTAGCAGACAAAAGGTCTAACAAGACCCAATGGGTGGAAGTTGAAGATAGACAAATTTAGACTAGAAACAAGGCATAAATTATTAAAAGTGAGGGTAATTCATCATTGGAACAACTTATCAAAGGTGGTGGTGGATTCTTCATCACTGGAAATCTTTAAATCAAGATTGCATGTCTTTATAAAGGAGATGCTGCTCTAGTTCGAACAGGAATTAATTCAGGGAAATCCTATGGCTTGTCTTATGCAGGTCAGGCTAAATGATTCACAATGATCCTTACTGGCCTTATATAATCTATGAATCTCCAAGGGATAATATCTGAAGGAAAGAGCAATTTTTGACTTAATCAAAATCTTCAAAGCTTAATATTAAATCAGTTCTTCCTCCACTACCCTTTCCTTGCATCTCAATTTCCTATTCCCTCTGTTATTACTAATTATATAATCTTGTGAACCATGTTATATGACTCTGTAATTAACACCACATTCAGGTATTTGAAAATGTATTTTTAATGAGAGGTTACATGAAATGATGCATCATTCACCTCATGCCATGTCAGAGGCCAACACTGGTGTGTACCAGTGACATCAATTCAAAACCAGGCCCTAATCTTTAAGGCTCTCAACAAGTTAAGTTTCAGCCAGAAATTGCCTCTCTATCCATAACTGAGCTAAGTTTGTATGGGACATTGCAGCAGGACGTGTTCACAATGAAACTCACGAGCACTGGAGATACAGCATGGTTGGTCCTTTTTTGTTCTGTTTGTACAGTGCTTAGTACTGTAATACAAACAACAAATAATGGACAATAGGGCTCACTGGAAGAAATCACACACACACACCCTCCTCCCCTCCCTCCTTGCTGTTAATCATTTTCAGGCCATGTTGAAGATTCATCTTTTTGCAAAAGTTTTCACACAATAACCTAAGATAAGGAACAACCAGCTGAGTCCAACATCACAACCAGGAAAAGGGAACAAAGTTGCCAAACCTAGAAATAGCAAAGGGCAGAATCCACTCCAGAGAACCCTATGCAAACGTTCACTGTTGGATTTGGCACTCAGGCCTGGTCTACACTATGAATTTAGGTCGAACTTAGCAGTGTTAAATCGAATTAACCCTGCACCTGTCCACAGAATGAAGCCATTTTTGTCGACATAAAAGGCTCTTAAAATCGATTTCTGTACTCCTCCCTGATGAGGGGAGTAGTGCTGAAATTGACATTGTCAGTTCAAATTAGGGTTAGTGTGGATGCAATTCGATGGCATTGGCCTCCAGGAGCTATCCCACAGTGCACCACTGTGACCGCTCTGGACAGCAATCTGAACTCAGATGCACTGGCCAGGTAGACAGGAAAATCCCCTCTAACTTTTGAATTTCATTTCCTGTTTGCCCAGCGTGGAGAGCTGATCAGCACAGGGGATGCTGCTGTGTAGCGCTGTAGTACCGCATCTGCCAGCAGCATCCAGTAGACATACGGTGACAGTGAAAAAAGACGAGAAATGATTTTGTCCCATTGCTTTCACGGGGGGGGGGGGGGAGCTGACGACATGCACCCAGAACCACCTGTGACAATGTTTTTGCCCCATCAGGCATTGGGAGCACAACCCAGAATTCCAGTGCTGGGCGGAGACTGCGGGAACTGTGGGATAGCTGCCACAGTGCAATGCTCGGAAAGTCTGCACTAGCCTCGGTACTGTGGACGCACACCGCTGACTTAATGCACTTAGTGGGGACACACACAAATGACAGTATCAAATCGATTTCTAAAAAATCGACTTCTATTAAAATCGAACTAATTTCGCAGTGTAGACATACCCTCAGATACTGCATTCATAGGCACTGTAGAAATACCATAGATAGATTAGATAGGTTTCTCTGTAGAATCAGTAACCCAACATGTTCAAAGAATGTGCTGTAATAATTAAACAAAATAAGAAACTGAGGTGGGGTAGAACCTGGTGGGAGTTAAAACTTAGTTTTTAATTCAAGAATTTTGCAGAAAGAGTCCATAATATCAGGAGCTCCAAACCACACAGCAAGGCTCCATAACAGCAACTGCCAGCACTTAAAGCCATTAATGCCTGTGAGATAGGCAAGACCTACACGATCTCACAGAGGGCATCAAACTCTAGCACTATAATAAGCCATGTCTATACTGAGTTTGGAAATTACATATAATATTTGCCACTTAAGCACCCTCAGAACAGGAAGCCAGAAAAAAAAGCAGATTTCAGCTGTGGGAGGAGAGGCCACAGAAAGAAGAGTGTTAGTTCCACAATATGCTAGAACCAGCACTAACACTTGTGAACTTCCTTACTCATCCAGCTCCTTTGGGAGACATGGAGCCAAAAGATATTGGTGCCCACGGGGTGGCTGCACAAAGGCACTGGGCTTCCACCAATCATGAGAAGCTACTGGTTTGAGACAATCCCCTCATTTTCATTCTGGACGTGGCTGTGTTCAAAAGGAGATAAATCCTGCCACCTACTACACCTATTGTGATGAGTTACCTCTGAGCCTGCTTAAGAATGTTGAGTCATCCCCTGAGTTACCTCTGAGCCGGAGCCTCTTTAGCCAGATGAAACATCAGAGGCAATTAACTGCAGGTCTTGTGATACGCCCCATGCCATTCAACCAGGGTCCCGCGAATCCACAGGTGAGGTCCCACCCAGGTGATCCCAAGGCAGGTATATAGGGAAGCAGTCTCTCTGGTCTGCTCAGCATCACTACCTGGGTGCAAACACTCCCATCGCCAGTCGTTTCAACAGACTACTCTTGATCCTGCTAGCCAGCCTGTGCTGCAGCCTACATCTGCTCCTGTCTCAGAGGGCCGCCTGGGGATTCTGACAACTATTGTAACCATGAGCTAGACACTCAAAATCAAAACTCATGAAGTTTCCTGCTTCCTGCATAAGAAAATTTGTTGTGCTCATATTAGCACCTTTTAGAGACCCCCCACAACCCAAACGCTGTTCTTGCTATAATTGTGCAAACAGCACAGCAATGAATGTGGCTCTGTGAGACATAAATAGAGGCAACTCCACTGACTTCGGTGGGAGCTTCAGATGCTCTGCACCACTGAAAGTCAGGCCACTCATTTAGATATCTAAATATGGAGTTAGTTGCTTAACTTTTGTCCCAGCTTTAACATTTTGACCTTAAATCAAATTCCAAAACCAAAAAGTAATAAGGCTGCTGACAGGCAAATATGTCCTTACCTAGCATATCATCTCCAAAACCTAAGCACTTAAGAGCAAGGACGTAAATAATTAAGGACCTTACACACCTCATATATAAACAAATTATTAACATCAAGCATAAAGTAATGTACAAAAGCTCTGGGTGAGACCCTCACCTCCACTCCCGCCCCTTTACACCAAGCAAGAGGGCCAAAATGGTGCAAAGGACCCCCAAAAGTCCAGTGTCAGGCCATGGGAGGGATTCCCTCATTAGAGACACTACAGAGGACAGCTGTAAGGCTCTCCTCCAAGGACTCCCTTGCAAGCCCGAATTGTCAGGAGACATGACAAGGGCAGGAAGGGAGTGTTGGTCTGGGGCTGCAGCTTGGAACAATTGTAGAGATTCTGGGCTGTGGCTCATAGGGCAGTCGTAACTTAGCCTGGCCTAGGGAGTCTGTGTAAATTATGCTGGGGGGAAGGGGACCTCTCCCATGCCTGTAGCAGCCCAGGATCAGGAGGGCACAAAAGGAACTTAAAGCCGTCATAGCCACACGCCCTGCCCCCAGGCTGTGCTGCATTTTCACGCTCTGCCTGAGGGTGAATACTGTTCTTTCACCAGTAGATCTCAAAATATAAAACAAAATCCATTTTAAAAAAGTGCTTGTTCCAGTAGATGACACATTCTGTAAGAGGAAACTCCAAGATCTAGTGCAGGAGTCTCAAACTCAATTTACCTTAGGGCCAGTGCCAGTCCTCAAATCCTCCCAGCGGGCCACTGTCACTCATGCTGCCCAGAACCCTCCCCACAAAAACTCCACCCACCCCCACCTGCCTAAGGCTCTGGAACAGAGTTTGGGTGGGGGAGGAGGTCTGGGGTAGAGGATTGGGGTGCAGGCTCTGGGAGGGAGTTTGGGTGCAAAGGGGTGAGAGATTGGGCTCTGGGAGGGAGTTTGGATAGGAGAGGGGCTCTGGGATGGAGTTTCGGGGCTGGGGTGTATGCGGGGACAGGGTGCAGGCTCTGGGAGGGAATTTGGTGGCGGGAAGGGGTGTGTGGGAAGGGGAGGGGGTGCAGGTTCTGGAAGACGGTCAGAGGTGGGGCGCTTACCTGGGGCTCCAAGGTGGGGCAGGCTGGGGAGGGGGCCTCCATGTGCTTTTGCCCCCAGGCACTGCCCCCACAGCATCCCATTGGCCACAGGGGCGCTCGGGCCACGGAGGCACAGCCATGCCCCAGGCCACAGGGAGAGGCCAGCAGCAACTGGAGCGAGCAGGCAGACACCTGCCAGGGGCCTTGAGTGGGGAGTGCCCAGGGGTGGCAGGTGGGGCCAAGGGAGAGACCTGGCCCCAAAACTGCTTGAGCCCTGCGGGCCACATTGGGGAGGCTCACGGGCTGTAGATGGCCCACGGGCTGGGAGTTTGAGATGCCTGATCTAGCAAAATGACAATTACTCCTGCCTCTCCCACTAAAAGGCTCCCTTGGCCTGTGGAGAATACACACACGTCATTTCTTCAGGTCAGGTAACCGGTGAATGTAGTTTAAGTGACTTGCTAAAGATTAGGTAGAAAATTTGCCACAGAGCTGAGAAAAGAGCCTTATCTCTAGGGTGACCAGACGTCCCGATTTTATCGGGACTGTCCCGATATTTGCTTGTTTGTCCCGCGTCCCGACCGATGTTCGGTCGGGACACGGGACAAACAAGCAATTTTGCCCTCCGCTCCGGTGCATAGACGGAGCCCGGAGGGGCTTTCACCCCCCACTTCCCCTGACCATCCCCCTTCCTCCCCCATTGGATCCCTCCCCAACTCCCCGCCCTGGCCCCGCCTCTTCCCCAAGCACGCAGCATTCCTCCTCCCTCCCAGGTTTGCACACGGGCCATGGCCGGGGCTGGGAGTGCAGCACGGAGGCTGCTCCAGCCCTGCAGCCTGCAGGGCAGCGCGGAGCAGGCAGGGGGCAGAGACACGTGTGGGGCAGACACACTCCTGCCAGGAGGGGCCGGGCCCGGCTGCCTGGTTCGCCCCCTGCCCGGGGGGGGGGGGTCCCCGAGTTCCCTGCAGCCGGAGCGGGGCTGCCCGGGGCGAGTGTCCCAGGCGGGGCAGAGTGGAGCAGCCTCTGCTGTGGGGCTGGTGCAATGAAGCCCGGGAGCGGCTGGGCCGGGAGCTGCAAGAGGGGTCCGGAGCGTGGCTCGGCTGCACAGCTCGGGGCCCAGGAGCAAGGGGATGGGGGAGCTGGGAGTGTATTGGGGGTCAGAGCTGAGAGTTGGGTGGAGACGGGGCGCTCCGGCTTTTTTTTTTTTGCTCCACCCCCCCCCCCCCGCGTCCCGATATTTCATGTTTGTCATCTGGTCACCCTACTTATCTCTGAGATAGAGCATGAGGGTCCAGTATGGGTCTGCTAACACACACGGGACTTGAGCGCAGGAGCTAAAGGAAGGTATCTGTTCTCTGTTATCTACATAAACACTCTTATGCTCTTTCTATGAAGCAACCAACAGCCCATAGAGTACAACATGCTCATGCAGGGCCTGAACCTGCTCCCAAAGGCGCAGTGGTAAATCAACTCCCACTGGAGTCACTGGGAACAGGACAGAACCCAAGGATAGCTGCACAAAAAAGTATTCATATTTTTGTTTCACTTCAACCTGTTTTCTTCAAATATAGCTGGCCCAGGAGTTTAAGGAAATTTAATTTTCTAGAAAGTTTGGAGGATAACTAACCAGCTGTTTTTTAGCTAGAGGAACCCAAACAGATGTTAGACAAAAAACAAAATTTCAAGTCAAGGTATATTTTAAATGGCCTCTTACTCAAAAATTGTGATAATTTTTTTTAAACTTTGCAGAAAACAAGCCAACAAGACTAATTCTTTGTTTTCAGGGTAAATCTGGCAATTTCCAGACCAAACCTATTTTTCAAGCCAAAATATTAAGAGGCAAAACAGCTTTATATTTGAAGCTTGTTGCGGCCTTTACTCAGGGACACTACCACCCTTTCCCTAATGAATGGATAGTCCATTGAAAACTGCTGTAGACACACATACACAGTCGTCCATCTCACCATAGTGTTGCAGATAGGATGACCAGACAGCAAGTGTGAAAAATCAGGACAGGGGTGGGGGGTAATAGGAGTCTATATAAGGAAAAGACCCAAAAATCAGGACTGTCCCTATAAAATCGGGACATCTGGTCACCCTAGTTGCAGGAATCCCATTAATGATGGATAACAGATGGATAACAGATGCAGTCCAATACTAAGCACAAAGCGGGTCATTTACAGGAGTGTTTCAGTGTTCACTATGAGACTGACCCAAGTTGCAAAATTTAGAACCAGATCTAGATTTCAAATGCTGCAAAGTTTGGGGCTATTTGGATCTGGGGTTTTGATTCAGCCACTCTGATTTCAGCCTTACTTATGAAGATCTTTGCTTGTGCTTGTTTAAGCCAAGCCTTTACCTCTATCTGATCACAGTTTTAGTTAGATAAATGTTAGCAAATCTCTACAGTACACACGCACACTCTTAAAAGTAACTTCATTACATCTACAGAGTAGCTGTCTGCCATTTGACTCATGATAAGTAAACAAACTAGTCCTCCCTGCCCCGTTCAAACAGACTAGGAATTTGCTTTGTCATTATAGGCTGGCATATCTGATCAGGACTCACTGTTTAAAGGAATATCTATGTTCAAATGACTGAACTCCATAGTAAAAGATCTTGTTACCAAAAATGGAATAACTTACTTTGTGTAAATAAGGAGACAATATTTAAAAAAAACAACCAACCGTTTCCTGTTTACAGTATAAACAGAAAGGAGAAGGGGAACAGGAGAGGCATCTACAACAGCCAAATAAAGACTTTTTTTGTTCAATGTTTGTACAGTACCTAGCACAATGGTGTCCTGGTTTATGACTGGGGCTCACAGGCAACTCCTGCTATACTACTAATAAATAATAAAACAGACTTCCCATTTACATGATGTCATACTCTGTAAAACTACAATGGGAGAAATTCTGGCCCCATTGTAATAAATGGGAGTTTGGCATTGACTTCAGTGACGCCAAGATTTCACACAATGCGTTTTCCTGGAAAAGGGATTTCAGTTTCTTTCCTACAACATAACAGTTTTGGGGATTATTATTCCTCTTGGAAAGAGCAGCAGGAGAGGAGGCCCTTTAGGAGTAGGACTGGCTAGTGCCCAAATTCTTGTCCCAATTATGCAAGCTGTTGTGCACTGCCAAACCACTACACCGGTGCAAAGATCCATTGATTTCAGCCTTGGATGGAACAGGCTCCAAAAATAGGGTCTAAGCAGTTTAATATGTATCGTTTAGCTAAGCAACAAATAAAGGGGCAATTGGGAAGATGAAAACTATCTCCAAACATTGAACAGTGTAGGCATCAACGATGGAGGGAAACAATTAGATGCAAGGGAACACAAACACAGTAATGAGATAAAGATGTGGAAAGGAAAGTTTTGGGTATTAGATTTCACTGTAAGGACATTTTTTCTATCAGATTGGAGATTAGTCTCCCCAGTGGAGGAGTAGAAGCCTTGTTGCTTGGCATTTTAGAAGTAAACTGGACAATACACTAGAACAATATACTGTGGATCACAATCCCACATTGGCAAGGAGATGGAATAGAAAGTCTTGTCGTCCTTCCTCCACCCTTCTCTGATTTCTACAAAGTGGGGCAGGATGCGAGAGCTATATTCTCTCTAGAGTAAGAGCACATAAGGACTGTGCTAGCATCACACTAGATCATCTCTCATGGTTACTCTCAGAGCCTCTTGATTTATTTAAGAAATAAACACAAGCTGTACAGGAGGGATAGCTCAGTGGTTTGAGGATTGGCCTGCTAAGCCCAGGGTTATAAGATCAATCCTTGAGGGGGCTATTTAGGAAACTGGGGTAAAAATCTGTCTGGGGATTGGTCCTGCTTTGAGCAACGGGTTGGACTAGATGACCTCCTGAGGTCCCTTCCAACCATATGATTCACATCACATACCTGCATGCTTTAAGTGAGGCTCAAGGCCAAGTGCCTTCAGTCAACCTGAAAAGGAAGCATATTCTTTATGCTTTTGTGATTAGACTTCCTGCAGGGCATTTTATAGGATTGCACTTACATTTTAAATAGGAAAAAACCCTCCAGATTTATGAAAAATGAGAGGCTGAGCCAATTCACTAGGGACAACTTCTTTCTTAGCAAGAGCTTCAGATTTTGGGCTCTAATGTAAGAACCATCAGCAAAGAAATAGGAATTGGATATGTCCTTAGTCTGACAACTCCATTATGCTGATCAGGATATCTGAAGGCTAAAAAAATCCATAATGTACCTGGCAAATAGTTCAGTGCTACCACAGCACAGACTGGGGAAGTGAGGTCATGCCCAACCCAGCTTGGTTATCAATGTATGGACTGAAATATTCTGGATTCCTCAATGTGAACCTCATTTCATCCTCAGCCACTAAACCCTGGTAAATCACCCAAAGGAGGCATGCAGCAGCCCAGGAATGAAATGGTAACTTACAGCAAAGCGATTGGTTTCTTCTGTGTTCCATGAAACATCTTTGTATTTCTCATTTATCCCTTATCACCTCACTGCTAATCACCTCTCTCCACATTTCCCATCTACATTTTGCTTCAACTCTTTTCTGTTACCCACATTTCTATTTCCTGTTTGCTCTCCTTTTGTTCTACCTCACTCCTAAGCCTTCTCTCTTTCCCACTGCTTAACTGGCCCTTCTGGGAGTCCTGCACAAAGAAGGAATTTAATGGAAAGCACGAGAAAATTGGAACACAGACATGTACAAACATTTTACAAACAAAATTATTAGTGCACCAATTCATAGCGATTGAGCTTTTGACACAATGGTCAATAGCCTGGTTTAGATAAACTAGAGTAACAGATCAGAATATGGCCGCACATGTCAATTCTATACATTAGTGAAAGTTAACATCTGTGGGAGACTTTCAAATATTTATATATGTACATTTAATGTTTATCTGCCAGATAAAATATATCCTTAATAGAAGTTAACTTTGATAGGGCAAGATTGTTTAATGTAGCCAATTACATTAGCCTATCAGCCTTCTCCTAGGGATGGGCAAAGTTTGGTATTAACTAGTTTTAATCTTTGCCCCTCCCACAAATCTTTGATAAGCGGTTTGAAGGTTCAATCGAGCAAAGAAAAATGGACTCAAAATTTCCCAGTTTCAGTCTGGATGGAAGTAGAGAGAGCGTATAGGAGTGCTGTTCTCATCAGATTTCCAAGTTGGCCTAGACGAGTAAACCTGTCAGGTCAGAGAAATGATAGTAATCATTAATAACAACACTTACAATTTAAGAAAGACAAGAGAGTTCATCTCTGTGGAACAGTTTAGGTTGCTCCTCTTTTCAGGAAAACAGCAGAGTAGCATATATGTGATTCTAATCATGATGTCTACTTGCAAAGACGAGAAAGCTACTTAAAAAAACGTTTACCTGACATATAATACAATATTTAAAGCAACAAGGAAGAAGCCACCATCTTCACTCTTGGAAAGTAGAATTTAATGAAACAGAACGAAGACAGACAAACCAAGTTCCACTAGCAAGCATTGAAAACCGTTTAAAAGTTATTTTAAGGTGTATTTTTTAATGTTTGGGTTAATTTAAGAATTGCTTAAATGCATTGTTAAAAAAACTTGTAAAAATAAAAACACAGAATTCATTTTCAACTTTTAAATGAAAGGGAGAAAAATCCACCTATTTCATGAAACAACATTTGTAACTGGGAGAAGGGATGGTAGTTTTCCTGTCCTCTGATCCAGTAACATGATATTGGTCAGCCCCACGGCAATCCAGTCACTTTGTAGGGTGTGAGGCATAACTGAGCATTAATAAGTATACTGTTGCACAATGGATCACATCCTAAAGTGGTGTAAATGAGTATGGCTTTACTGAAGTCAGTAAAGATGTTCCTATTTACACCAGCTGAGGATCTGTCACAATGTTTTCTTTAGCATGTGCTATTTGTATGTGCCACAGCGTATATGTATTTCATCCTTTAACCCCATGAGAATTTACCCAAAAATTCAATTGGAAGAGTCAGATTTCAGTGGATGAATTTTCTACGCCCTAAACTCTGCCTCCTGCTGGGAAGTACAATGCAGCATCACTAAGAGGTCAGACCTCAGAGTCACATAGTCCAGTTCATTGGAGGGAGGTATTAAAACAGTGACGGGTATTTCAAAAACACACTGGGAAATTCATTTTCATATATTTAATTTTGGTAGATATTTCATTCTCTAAGAGGCATTAGAGAAAAGTATAGTGTTCCTTTCAGCTACTTTGATAGCCTGGAAAGGAGTGAGCTAGCCCCAGCAATTGGAATATTTACAAACACAGATGAGGGTGTACTGCATTGCTGGACAGCACCTGCTGAAGGAAGACCAGAAAGCAGAGCCCCAAGCTCCCAGCCTCCCACCTGTTTCTCCATAATACTGTAACCACCTTTCTTTATTTGATTTTTGACACATGCTTCCACCCAAACTCACTCTGCAATGGACAAGAGTATTTTCTGAGTCCAAACTGACATGTGAGATGGGAGGCCAGAGGGAAAAATAATTGGCCCAAATTTGAGGAGAATTTTATTTACGCAGTGGATGATGTAGTTTAGATGCAGGAAAATATAATTCTTCACTGAATCTCTATAAAGAGAAGAGACCATGTCCACAGTACTCAATCCTCCACCTCTGTGTTGACAGTTGTATGCAACAAATTTGACATGGCAAGCAAAGCCAGAATTCAGGCCATTATGGCTGTTGTTTTGCTTTCATGACTATTCCATAAAAGTTACCACTCTCCTACTAGAAGGCTGCCATGCAAGGCAATTAGAGAGGACCTGCTTGCATATATAGTGCAGTTCCCAGTCCACTAACAGCTACAAAGATAGCACCATCCTGTTTTTACATACAGTTCTGCCTCTTCAATGTGTAAGTTACATCCTCTTAGACTTATTTAGACTTGCTAATTTGTTGGGAGACTGGGTGTAAGTAGATTCAAGACAGACTGAATTTATGGGAGTTTAATGCAAGGGCATCTAGCTTACTCCACCTGACATATAACTTCTGAATTTGTCCCCTTGTCTGTCTTAATTTCCCCATCTGATTGAGAGAGAGGTTGAAGTGTTCTCCTACTGTTTTTTGAATGTTATGCTTGAATAGAGACTGGGAGTGGCTGGGTCATTACACAAATTGAATCTATTTCCCCATGTTAAGTATCCTCACACCTTCTTGTCAACTGTCTGGAATGGGCCACCATGATTATCACTACAGAAGTTTTTTTTCTCCTGCTGATAATAGCTCATCTTAATTAATTAGCCTCTTGGAGTTGGTATGGCAACTTCCACCTTTTCATGTTCTCTGTATGTATGTATATATCTATCTCTATATCTATCTATATCTATATATCTATCTATCTTCTTACTATATGTTCCATTATATGCATCTGATGAAGTGGGCTGTAGCCCACAAAAGCTTATGCTCAAATAAATTGGTTAGTCTCTAAGGTGCCACAAGGACTCCTGTCCTTTTTGCGGATACAGACTAACATGGCTGCTACTCTGAAAACTATAATACTCACCAGTGGTTTGGGCAGCAAAAATAACAATAGCACAGTATTACCATAATCAATTAGTATAGAATGACAGTTGCTGAATTAATTCAGACCACCATCAAGTCTAAATCTAAACTGTTTCAGATTAATATTTGGTTTATCAAGTGTCACATCTGCTAGAATGGATGAGAAGGGTACTACAAAAATTAAATATTAGGATGGAGGCCAATGGAAGCAACTGCAGTAGTAGCAACACAGATCTTACAGATTTACTTCTTAGAACAGGATGAAGATTGGTTGGTTTACCAAATTCAAAATCTAAAATTTAAGGCTCCAGGATGAATGACCCCAATGAACCTTTTGAGTTTACACTTATAGCTAGTTTCTATCTCTGCAAATGAAATAAAACACTGGAAGACTGTAAGAGGTGCTGAAATATTTCTTTTTGAAATTTTATTACAAAAATATATTTGCAAACATACAAAATTTTGGATGAAAAATGCGAATTCTTAAACATTTATGCAATAACTTAATATTTGCAAACATACATAGATGGTATAAAGAAGTCCATACCATAATGTTAGTGATGCAGTATCTATGTTTACTGACTTTAAAAAAACCTGTTTGCATACCGTATGTTTCCAGAAATCAGTACTAGAAATCCCAATGTCTTGAGCATCTTCATACTGTAAGAACATGCAAGTAAATAATAACTGGTGCAGCCGAAAGTGGTAAAAAAAGAAAAAAAAAATCTGACAGTTAAAAATGCATACTTTACATTTTAAAACACCCCCCACCAATGTGCCCATGCACAGAATAGATAAAAATAAATAGACCATCAGGGAAAGATATTGCAATTTTTTCCAATTTAAAGTGGAAGGAAGATATTGCATCTTAACATTTTCACAACAATGTCAGACTAAACTGAGGTGAAATATATTGCACACATTCCTCCTGTAAAGATATGCTGTAAGCAAGAAGCAATTCAAATAGCTGGAAAAAGTGGCTGATTTCTCACATACTTTTAAAGATAACTTTCCAAAGTAATCACTCTCTTTTTAAATTTTCCCAGTAATTACATACTTGATTAGATGGGGCATTATAGGTTCAAGGAATGTACCAATATGAAGCAAAACAAAATGTAGGCAAAACCAAACATGTCCAGCTGCAAATGTTCAAACATGTTGAATATCAATATCTGGCAAGTCAAACATTTGTTATATGAAACTAAAATTAATAATCACTCTTTCAGTTTCACACTTTTTGCCTCAATTCTTTTGCAAATATTTTCTACTTTTACAAGATATATTGCTTCCAAATTAATAGCTGTTCGGTATTTTTCATACAACTTTGCAATATTAACTTAACAGCTACAAAACTGAGAAACAATTTTAATTTTGTGAATAATAATAAAGCTGTAAATCTTAAAACCATCTTTGATTAGAAGGTTATCATTTTTAAAGTGACTTAACATTGACCACAGAAAACACATGCTTAGATGGATAATTAATTTTGGGAATATAGTCTAAACTAATTGTTTTCACTCTCAGAATTAATGGGTACAATCACATTAAGTAGTAGTTTTACCAAAACAAAAAGCCACTTTAAATGATCATGTTAAGTTGCTGTGATGACCCATGGTAGCTAGCTATGCATTAGCTATCAGTACATGCAGCTAACATGAATCAAGCAATGAAACAAACTTGACCATTTTAGAATACAAAAGTTCAAAATAACCAGAATAAAGCTGTCAAACAACTTCCACATTATAAAACATCTCCAGTTTTATGTTGCAGCAGAGCTTGTTTTACAATGCAGTTCTTCATTAAAGAGGTTTATCTGATAAATTGTCATATTACAAAAAGCACTATCATGGCACTCTGCATATGCAGGAGATTACTGTTCTCCCAGTGTGCGTCTGTTTATACATACAGCAGGTGGAGTAAATGTGAGTAAAAATTCAATATGAACAGAAATCAGTTGTACTATTAGAAAGCTTGCTTAGTCATGATGATTTATATTCATTCTGCAAGCTGGGAAGACACTTTTTCAGGTTAGCAGAATATAAAAATGAAGAGAACCTGGATCTACCAACATCGTGTTGAGGTTCCTGGACAGTTATAACACAAGCACATTAAACAAAAATATAAAATGTTTGGGGTTTAGATCATAATCAAACCCTCGTAATGTTATTGATTCTTAAAATAACATTCCCTTTATCGTCAACTATTCATGACTTACAGACTTAAAATGAAAGTACAATCCATATGAGGGAAATCCTCAGTGTCCCATCATTTATATAAATCTTTGGATATGACATTTTAAAGATGAGACTGTATTTAACTGAAAGTTAACAGAAAGGTTTGTAATTTGTATCATCTCAGTAGCTCCTTTTCTCATTTCTATACTTGGGAACTCCTCCTTCCATCCACTCTCCTTTTCAAGCTAGTAGAAATGCTCATAAAAGTCAAGAAAGGACTGCTTCAGTTTTTGCTGAAGCCAGAGAAAGACACCTGTTTGAGGGTCTTGGTTATTGTCCACGAGGACTATCTCAAAGAGCACTACTCTTTAGTTTGGCATTTTTGCCTGTTCTTTCTCCTCCAAAAAGGTCTTCACAAGTTTTATTTGGATCAGGTGTTTGGATTTAGATAAACCAATCAAATTCACATTGCTTTCTGCATGTTGTTATAATTCTAGTATGTGAATAGGAAGGGTGGCCTTCTTCCTTACAAAAAGTCCAGAAAGTCTTTGTTGCTGAATTCAAATGCTACCATTAATGATAATATATTTCTTGGTAAATAGACATGATCACTAGCATGTTTCCCTGAATTCTGCACACTTAACATAAAAATACTAAATATTTTTAATTGAAAACACTAAGTTCAAAGGCAGAAAAACTCTTCAGAAGGCAGATTTTGCTAAACAAAAATCTTTTCTATTCAAAAACAAAGTTCAAAGTAAAATAGTTATTAGACATGAAAAATGCAAACAAACATTTTGTTATAACTGTAAGAAACCCTCTGATTTGTGATGGAGTCACAATTAAAGCTTATTTGATCATTTCCAATGAAATGACCCGGCACTCTTGACTATGTCAACATTATTACAACTAATCCCTAGGATATTCTATTTTGTAGAGCCAAACAAAACTTGTTCCTTCTTCATTGCAATAGTGCTTGGAAAAAATAAGCAAAGCATCCTAACTGGTTACATTTACTACAAATTATCCTTTACCAAATATACCAAGACCTCTCTACTCAAAAATCATCCCTTAAAATTACTAGTCCTGGAATCAACTGAGATCTACTTTAAAGTATTACTAACTACCTTTTCATGCCATATAGAAATAAATATAAGTCACAGATAGACCAATAGCAGCATAGTAAAATATCATTAGATTCTTTTCTGACTTCAAACGGGGAGACATGAAGAAGTCTGATTCTTACACTGGTAAATACTAAAATGGTAAACCATATGTAAGAAGTGTTCACTTTTCAACTAAACACAATGCAACACTACACAACGTGAAAAAAAAAATTTGGAGGCAAGGGGTCAGTTTGTAATTGTTTCGCATCTGTATAGTTTTCAACACTACAGTGCCAACACAAGTGAATAATGAAACTCAATTCTGGCATTGGCTCATCCTTAGCTTAACAGAAACAACATATTTCAAATATCATATATAGCTCCGGGGAATAGGAAAATAATAGTCAGAGTGATGTTCCTCCCCAGATCTGATTTTAAAAATTTACAGACTCAGACTGTTACTTAGAAGCGCATGATTGCCATATCCTAGGATTGTGCACCCTTTGGATTCGATCTTTTTAGAGAAACCGAGCATATTTCATTGGACACATGTTTGTTGCCAAAGATGCAAAACCAAAATCTAACGGAACAGTTTCAAATTAAGGATGTGCATTGGGTAAAAGCTATTTATTGCTCAGGAATGGGCAAAAGTATTTGTAACCCCTACCTCAAACATCTAGCTGTAAGGGCACCCAGCTCCAAGCCTGACTGCAGTATCTTCCACCAACCAACCAGTTTATTATAATAAATGAGCCTTTCCAGCCTCTACAAAGCCCTTACAACCAGAAGTGGGTTATACAACTGAGTTTTGTTCTGATCTGTGTAGTGTACTGTATACCTGGATAGGTTAAAAACAGCACTGCTCCCCTTAACTCTTCAATACTGAAGATAGCTAGAAATAAAAGAGAAAACATTTGCACATTCACTTAATGCTAATGAAAACTCTCATGCAACTAAACAACTTTTCCTTAGAAACAAAGGTTTGCTGGTGATGATCACAGTGAAACCTAGATGACTTCTGAGCAGATTACTTTAAGAAGTATTTTTAAGGAATAGTCTTTCCCAACAGGTTCAAAATTCAAGACACTGAAAACTAAATATTCTTTTTAAAAAAATATTACAGCTTTATAGATGAGGCATAATTGTTTCAGAAGCAGACATATTGAAGTTAATTCAGTTCAACTGACAATTATAGTTTGATGTCTGTATTCTTGGTCAGGACTTGCAAGTAGACGTCATGAACAGTACTGAGAAAACTGGAATCATTCTGCAGGAGGGGAAAAGAGCACATGCAGAACATTAACTAAAAACATACACTTAAGTGCTGATTTTTGCTACTTAATTGTGCATAACTTAAACCTCAAGATGGGGTCTGCGTCTCTTCAGAGTGGGGAATACAGAGAGGACTGGCTGCATGAAGGCACTCCTGCACAGGCACCACATAGAATGGGGGAGTGTGAGGCTGGGGGCCAGGACAGTAAGATCCATGATTATACATTGCAAGCGGTCCTAACATCCAGCACAAGTAGCACTGAGGGACAACAGCCACCATTCCCGCCATGCAGCGTATTAGTAGTTTTAAGTGGGTGGAAGAGAACGTACACTACAGTCCTGGCCCTGGGTTGGAAGGTACTAGTTTCACTGTCCCTCAGAACTCTTGCTCACTTCAACCACATCAAGTCCCATTACCTGAGCATAGCAGGGGTGCAGTGAATTCTGCTTTTTGTGCATTCCTGAACAGCACTGACTCCCAAATCCATCTCCAAGCAGTGCCAGCAATTATATGGAAAGACTTTCTGCAATTACTTACACTTCCAAGACAAATTTGGAAAACAATGTACAGTGCGTTCCTTGGTCTAAAATTCTAGATCAATATATTACTGGGAAACTAAGCATGCTAACTTATATGCAATATTTAAAGCTATTCTAGTTTTCTTGGGTTCTAAACATTCAAATGGTAAAGCCCACAACAGACACCTAATCAATCAGCATGAAGATGAATATTCTTCTCCTTCAGCATTATTTGCACTTCAGACCTTTGTATTCTACTGCAGTCACTATTTATAGTAATCCCCCACTTCTGGGGAGGACAATTTTGATCAGCCTTTAGGTTCCTGTCTACATACGGCATATACAGACTGCACATAAAAAGTACTGCTCCCTTTGGAACTGGAACAGCACAAATAGTGTCCTCAAGATTACAGGCAGAAATCTGTGCAATCTGCCTCTGATAATAAATACATAAATAAATAAAAATATAATATAAAATAAAATAAAAAGAACACAAAAGACTGGTAGTTGAGCTCAGTTTCCAGGTTTTTCCTGGGTCAGCAAGTGTTTTTTGTTGCAGCTGCAGGTCCTGCAAAAAAAGGCAGGTCATGCAAAAGAACAAAAACAGCCACCAAGCTGATTATATGACTTACTATGGGCCCCTTCCAGTCCTAACAATTCTATCACTAAGAGCTATGTTACTGTAGTCTTATTTTTAGAGCTGCATTTAGTGTGTAAGACCTATTGATATCAGTGTGGAAAGAGCAAGAGACCCCTGATGTTGCACAAAGTTTTGTGACATTGGTAGTAATTCTACAACAGAAAGAGGCTAAATAATCATCTTGCTATATGGCCCTATCAGAGCAATAGCTCTGTTGTGATTCACTGAGGCCAGGTCTGCATTACATTGGTATAACTACATCACCAAGGGGTGGGAAAAAAAATCTACATCCTTGAGCAATATAGTTTTACTGACCTTGCCCCCCGTGTAGACAGTGCTATGTTGATGGGAGGCCTCCTCCTGTCGACACAGCTACCGCCTCTCACGGAGATGGATTAACTACGCCGACAGGAGAAGCACCACTGTAGCACTTCAGTGAAGATGCTACTACGCCGACAGGAGAGCAATTGCTTCAGTGCAGCTGTGCAGCCACAGCATTCTAAGTTTAGACCTGCCCTAAGGAACATTGCAGCAGAAGTTGCAAAACAGAATTGCAGCAGAAATATTAATTGAAGCATTAAAGCACGCTCATTTAAAACTTTCTAATTCATTAATCAGAATGCTTGCAGTTTCCATTTCAAGGTGAGCTCATGCCCCTAAAAAAGGAACAAAGAAAACTCATCTGTAACTGGAATATTTTGTTAAATAAAAATGTAATGGCCAAGTTACTTCCAGGCTGAGCTATTAATGAAATATATTTTGATTTTACATACATATTTTCAACTTCTTGTGGGCAAAATTCTGTATCAAATCACCCCTTTCAGCATAAAACCCCACAAAATGGCACAGGGACTGCAACTTTTCTCTTTACCCACAAATTTTGCAGATCCTTTGAGATTTGCAATACTATATAGAGGTCTCTGATCTCCTTTCCGCTCCGTGCAGAGCCACTGGAGCTGTGCTGCCAAAGACTGCAGCCCTGAAGTCCACCCCTGGAATTCCCTTTAAGAAGGAGCTAAGCAGCAGGAGGGGCTCCATAGGAATGTTAATACATCCTGAAGCTGCATTAACTTTTCTGCAGATTTTTGCAGAGATGTATGTGGATGGAGAAGGAAGAGGCCCAATGCATGTCCCTCGTGGCTTACCCATAGCTGTTCCCCACCTCATCACTAAACCTGGATCCCAGAGAGGAAGTAAATTGTGCCATCCTGGAAAGGAAGACACCTTGAGTCAAGGGACCATCTCTACACATGAGACCTGTGTGGAATCATCAGGCTCCCAAGAGTGCTGAGCTCTTGTAACGTCTATTGAATCCAATGGGAGTTGCCAGTGCACGGAGTCTCATTACTTGCCTCTGTATTCAGAAAAAACCCAAAGTGGTTTAATCTGATACTGACAGTACCTTTATTAGATGTATTAAGGTTTCCTGGAGCTGAGACCTACTGAGAACAGTAGGAGGCATTGTCTGAATTTCTGTTGCTCCAAGTGTTAGAGGAGAAGAGGAGCTGGTTTTATTCTCTATTTCAGTGGATTTTGTAGCTGACTGCTGGAAAACACTAGGAGACAAGAGGATTGAAGGAGTCACTGTAGTTGTGGCTGTAACAAACTGCGGAGGTACGACCTGCAAAAGAAAGGAAAATAATTAAGCACTCATGTACACTGTGGAGATGAGTGCCTTTATAAGAACCTGGGTGAATTAGCCATTATTGCTACATATGTTATCTAAATAGACATTTAGAGAGTGTTTTTATATCAAACTCTGAACAGACAAATACCTATTTGGAAAGACTAACACCTATATCTGTAGATTATGGAAGAGCCTTTACCGCCTTCATAGATAAGACTGATGCATTTTACCATTTCAACCTATGACAAGGCTGAGAAAAGTGTTTGAAGTTCTCTTTATTCTTCGGATGCAGATTACATTTTTGTTAAGGTCAAATAAATCAGTTAATTAGATTAAGAACTGGGAGGATTTAAAATGGCTCCATTTGAAATCTCACTGCTGGTGTCTGTCTATGCTGTGGATCTTATGATCATAAATTATTTTTTTAAACATTTGGCACTTTAGATAGTTGTACAGCTTAAAAAAATCTCATGTAAAAGCAATTTTTTAAAACCAACAAATAGAACCATATACAGCATGATTTCAAAGAAGACAGAATGGAGAAAATAGATTAATCAACTACTGGGAGACATTAGGAACCTCAGGAACCCTAGGGAATTTAGTAGCGCTTCAGGGCGCTGGGACCTAGGTTGACCATTATCATACTGAGTTCCTTAAAATATGTACTTGTAACAAGCTGGCTTTTGTAGCATGTAAGACACAAAATACCAGTATAAAACATTAAAGCTTTACATGCATAAAAAGAAGTGCATTGGAGCTTAATTAGTTGAGTCATATCAGTTTACTTTACAAATATAAAACTTTTAGGAGCTGAACAAGATACAGATTTATCTTCTTTGTAGGCACAATTCTTCTCTGCAATCACTACCCTCTTGTGTTCTTAAACTCCATATAAAGTAAATCAGAGTAGCAGGAACTGAGGGTTTGTGTATACTTACAGCGCTGCAGCTGCGCCACTGTAGCACTTAGTGAAGATGCTACCTACACTGACAGGAGAGCGTCTCCTGTCGACATAGTGCTATCTACACCGGGAGTTTGGTCAGTATAACTGCAGCCCCAGAATGTCAGAAGGCTAGATCTGTGTGAGGAGGGTAGGGAAAGCTCACTCTCTCAGGTAATTAATTTGAAGACTCCCTGTCACTTCAGTTTTATATTGAATATACTGATCTACCTGCTTCTTTTGCTTAGGCTTTCTGGATGACCAAAATGTTTGGGATTCATTTTGACAACACCAACAGTTTCGCCAAAGAAGGAAAGCAGAAATAAACAGCGAAACTCAAATAAACTTTATATACAAACAAAAAAGCTTCCCTTGGAAATTTAAAATCTTCCATTATAAAAAGAAATAGGGCAAAACTATCTACCCTGAATGTTTACACAGACAGTCATATCAAAAGGGTTAAAATATATATGCAAAATATATATTAAATTCAACATAGTAGGGAAAATACCACAGTAAGTTTTAATTTGAAAATCACAGCACATTTAAACCTGCACATTTAGTCAGTGGCACACCACCAGCACACTAAATTGTCTTTGAGTTAAAAAGTGATGCATTTTTTACTGTGGGCACACTGCTTAACTGATCATTGACTTCTGGCCAATTTACAGACTGCACTGAACTGTGAACAACGTCATTTTGCTGCCCTCCCGATTAGAGATGAACATGCTACTAAAGCAGCTTTTATATAATGCAAAAGGAATTAGAATGGCATGATTTAGTAATAGTGTTTAAAAGCCTTACTATTCATGATTTTTGTAAAGCCACTAATCAGTTTAGATGCTGCTGGCCACCAGTAAGGACTACATTTCACTGTGTATTTCATTTAGACATAAATAATTAAATAAAAATCATTAGAGGTCAAGTATATTTTAAAAGGTCTGATCTTGCTTTTTGGCTACTGCTAATTATTTTCTGACTGGACTCTCAAAGTTCACTTTGATATTATATTGACCTGGATGTTCAAAGGTTATTCTTTTGTGGTTCTAACAATCTGAAAACGGAGTCTATAAAAACAGCAGGTGGTAGCAGTAATCATTGTAATCACCAACTGGCTACAAATTGTGCTCACAACTAGTCTGTGCTAAAGCACAATATTTTTTGGGACACTGTCCTTCTCTTTGCACAGACTGAGGCCCTTAGTTATTACCCCAATATAAACATTAAGTAAAAATAATTATGGAACTATGTCGTTCTCTACTTACTGCTTCTCAATTTTACCACCATCTACAAATGAAAATGCCTTTAAAAACTGCTACTGGTTCAAACGGAACCTGGGACTGGAGAGTCAAGATATATTCTTTCTAGGTCATGCAACACCACCAGAATAAAAGATGATGCAGTCTGCTATTCCTGTTCATACTTCACAAAGCAGAAGAGACTAGTTCACTCACCCATAGCACTGCACAGCTAACATGCAGGGAAGAGATCCCATACCGAAGAGAAGCCATTTTTAACATATAGTCTCTTTCCTAACCATGATAGCATTTTTCGGCCTTTCAGAGATGGAAATAGGACTAATGGGCATGTTAATGACTACAGTCTTGTTCTTGAGTCTTCAAGATACAAGAAATTATTTGCTGTAAAATAGAAAACTTTGACATGAGAAATATTTAATTTGCTGGAGAAAAGTTTATATGCTTACTTGGCTGGCTTTTGGCAAAGCCTTGGGTTGTGGAAATACATCTGGCTCCTTGTTTTGCTGTATCGTCTGCAATTTAAAAAACAAAAGTATGGTACATATGTTATTGTCAGCGTCTGAATTTCTGGTTGTGTTATCTTCTGTTTTTCCCCAACTAAATTATATATTTTCTTGGATATTACAAGTCAAGGTCTACAATAAGACAGACATGGTATCCAATTCTATGCAGTTTTTTTTATATTTATATATTTCATAAATGGAGCAAAATAATAGATGAAAACATGTAAAGGCAAGTTGAAAAGATTACAAGATTGGAGTTTACATTTGAAGACTGCAGAATCAGCAACCCTTCAACCATAGTTAAAGAATTCCAAAGACAGGGACTATAGAAGTTGAAATGAAAAGAAACGAAAAGAAATTAAGTTTGGAACCCAGATTGGAAAATGATGGCAAACCAACCTCAATGAAATGAAGTCCATGCCATGTCAAAATTAGAAATTCTGTTAGCATGACAGAGAGTTACATTGACATGGCTCTGAGAAAGCTACCACCTAAGTCAGTTAGAAAAATTTCAATTATAAACCAACATTTTAATGAGAAAGCAGAAGAGAGCAGATTTCTCATCTACAAGTATTTTAACAAATCATTTAATGCTTACAATGAAACCCTTAGAGTTAAAAGCTAATTTCTAAGGAAGTTCAAATTTAAAGGACAAAGCATTTGTTGTCTGGCAATATTTAAAAAAAAAATACAAGCATATATAAAGCCATAGAATACCTGAAGGGGTGTGATTATTTTGGTACTCAATGATGCTGGTTTGGTGTGGGATTCTTTGAAGCTTTCTGGTGTTGCAAGTTGGCTAACTGTGGATGAAATGCTAGGTGCCATGGTAGTTTTACTAAGAGACTGTTGCATTTGGTCCTGCTGTGGGGTCAACCTGAGTTTCTGGAGAAGGTCAACATTTGGAAAGGGTGTATTTGAAGCATTTCCTGTATTAGTTGCTGCCAAAGGTGCTATGAACTGGTTTTGGCCAGCAATTAGATTTTGTGGCATGTGATTCACATCAGATGGTGGCTGATTCATAAGTGGGGACATCTGTTTAGCAGCTTGATGCATAACTTGCATTATATTACTGTTTGGGTTTAAGTTGGGAAGTATCTGAGCAGAAGGAGCTTCTGTTGTTGAGGCTGAATTAAGAATAGGGCTTAACTGAACTGTATAGTTTGAAACATTCTTTATGTCAGGCTGCAAAACTGAAGCTGGAGCAATCAGCATGGGTGTTACATGCTCTTGCTGATTCAAGGTACTGCCATTGGTTTTGACACTTGTACTCTCTGGTTTCCCCAATGGTTGGTGTGTCACCGCTGTTTGCTCAAGTGAAAAAGGCAAGAATAAGTTGTGCTCTCTGCCTGTAGTGTCAGCTTGTAACTTCTCCATTCTGTCTGGATTGGGATATGAAACTGTTGGTTGTTCCTTTGGCAAGGAGGTTCCAAATAATTCTTCCACTGTCAGATGTTTGTGCGTTGACTGGAATGGCTAGAAAAAGGAAGAAAAAGTGTTGAGAGAACTGGTGAAAAAATAAAATACATCCCATCTCACACACAGAAGCTGTTACACTATTCAGAACAAAAAACAGCTGGGAAGAATACTTTCTGAAACAGAAAGTCAAGGTGGGTGAGGTAACATCTTTTATTGGACTAACTTATGTTGGTGAGAGAGACAAGCTTTTGAGCTTACACAGAAAGTAGCAGTTTACTACACATGCAAGAATTTCAGAGCTTGCCATCTCACCCACGTGAACATACTAACTGTAAATTAATTACAAAACCATTATATGGATCCGGGTTGTAAGTACTGTTGTACTGCCACAGAGCTAATTAACTCAGTGACTGCCTTAGGCTATACACTACAGCATAAACTCAACAAAAAGACAATCACTCTATAGATATACGTGTTAATCAATTGACAGCAACACAGCTGCCTTGAATGGCAGAGTATTCAAGATCTGCCAGATACTGCGCACTTAGAATTGCATGCCAAAACAGGTAACAAATGGAATATAAAAAAATCAGTGCATATCAACATGGCTCATACTTGGTCTTTTTGGATAGAATAATTTATACCAGAAATTCAACTAACTGAATGACACCAACTTTCACTACATGATCGTGAAGCTTTTTAAAGTAGGTGGTAATGTAAGAACAAAGGCAGTTTCAGGAACCCATGATCCATGTAAGGAAAGAAAAACACTGCAATTACACTTGGTGCAGAAGGACTATGCTTGGAAGACAAAAATGTTATCATGGGCTCCCAATTGTGCTTCAATGTCATAGCTTCCAGCTAATCTTGCAGGATCAGATTTGTAAAATACGCCTTACCCTATTTTTAAGAGTACTGAAAGTTTTTCAAAATGTTTTATTATTTTATCTATAATATCTACTTCAGTGGTCTCCCACCTTTTTATGCACAAGATCATTTTTTGAACTTAAAGATCAACCCAGGGTCTACCTTGCCCCTTCCCAGAGGCCCTGCCCTGCTCACTCCATTCTTCCCTCCCTCCATTGCTCACCATCCCCCACTCTCATGCACTTTCACTGGGTTGGGGCAGGGGTTGGAGTGCGGGAGGGGGTGCAGGCTCTCGGCTGGAGCCAAGGGGTTCAGAGTGTGGGTGGGGGCTCCGGGCTGAGCCTGGGGCAGGGGCTTGGAGTGCAAGCTCTGGGAGGGAGTTTAGGTGCAGGCGTCATATGGTCACACTGCACCTAATCTCATAGAATCCACAGGACATTTCATGAGTTTTACTTTTTAGTAGTGTCATTTGCGGTTTATAGATGCAAAATCCTTCAGGGATGGTCACCAATCGGTGTAATATTCTCAACTGTGGGGTGTGCACTGGCTGAACCTGGGGCAGGGGGTTGGGGTGCAAGAATGAGGAATGTGGGCTCTGGGAGGAGTTTGGGTGCAGGTGGGGGCTCTGGACTGGGCTGGGAGGTGTGGGGTCTGGGAGGAAACTCTGGGCTGGGCGTTGGGATGCAGGAGGGAGTGTAAGGTGCAGGCTCCATCCGGGAGGCGCTTACCACAGGCGGCTCCCGGCTGGTGGCGCAAAGAGGCGCCATGGCCCCACGCTGCTCCCAGAAGCAGCTGCCTGGTGGCACATCTCTGCATGCGACCCCCAGGGGGTGGGGGGCAGCGGGTCTCCATGCGCTGCCCATGCCTGTAAGCACAGCCCCCGCAGCTCGCATTGACCAGGAACTGGCCAATGGGAGCTGCGGGGATGGTGCTAGGGGCGAGGGCAGCATGCGGAGCTGCCTCACCGCCCCCCTGCCCTCAGGGGGCTGCAGAGACATGTCAGCAGCCAGCCACTTCTGGGAGTGGTGTGGAATCACGGCAGGCAAGCAGCCTCTGAGCCCCGCTGCGCCGCAGGACTTTCCCGGAGATCGCTATCGACTGGCCGAGGCTCCAGGATAGACCAGTGGATTGCGATCGATGGGTTGGTGACCACTCATCTACTTTCATATGCCATTACCTGCAGCAACAAAGTTGACACTAACAACTTAAAAGGTTTCTGTAGTAAATAAACAAACCTTTTTTGGTAAACAAAAAAGGTAGGAAAGGCCTAAACATGCAAGCTATATCCATTCCAAAGGGGCCTCATGTGTGTACATTTAATAAGTTTTCCTATATATTTTATTATTTTTAAATAAAACAAGCCCATTACACAAACTAAAAACCCACCACCATTAGTGTTAGCATTACGTATTACTTTGATCACTTATAATTGTGCACTGCACTTTGGAAGAAACAGACTGCATCTGTTCAGATGAATTTTACGATAGAAATTTCAGACACTGAAAAAAGTGAAAGTCATCAATAACAATGGATTAAAAGGTGGGAGTGGGAGATGGAGGAAGCAGAATGGTTACAACAATAAGATTAAGCAGTTAGTCAGAAAGGCATATACACATCTTGATAGTTCTACTAGATTTTTATCTAAAAAAACCCAAACCTCTTCTTGTAGGCAACACAACAGATGTTGTGACAAGTGAACTCTTGGAATTTCAAAGTATAGCTTGATACTTAAAAAAATAAAAATCTGGTTTATGTATAACCTGACTGCTATTAACTTCAGTTTTTCTCTATATACTTTTTAAAAGAATGTTCACTGAAGAACAAAATATTCTGAAGGTAATTAAATATCTTGTACAAAATTAATGTGACAAGCGTCTTCTTGTTTAAATCAAAGAACCCTGGAACAGCATGCTTAGGCCCACCTAGATTACGCTGCATGACTGGCTTGTCATAACACATCTTACTATCTTAAGAGATTTCCTATATTTAAAATTTTGCTTTGCTACTTTTAAACATGATAATGTTAAAATACAATACAAGTTGTTTTATATTAGCAGAAAAGGAAGAACATGGTCAATTACCAGTTATAGTATGATTTGTTTTCATTCTCCAGTGCAACACACATGGAAAATATTGTCCTCTCTACTGATTTTATTTTCCATTTGGCAAATGTTTTAACTTTGGGTGCTTCTAATAGAAAATGGCTGCCTTTTAATTACAGTCAAACCTCACAATAACGCGCCCCGCCATAACGCGAAATCGCATATAACGCGATCATAAGTTGGCTCCCCTTTAAGGCCTAATACCAGTGGTCCCCAACGCCATGGCGCCCGCCGGGACACTGATGTGCCCTCCGCCTAGCGCCCGGCAGGGGAGAGAAGCTGCAGCCCCGCGTCTGCTGGGGACAGAGAACTCCAGAGCTGCGGGCGCCGGTGCTCTCTGCCTCCGGCAGGCGCGGGGCTGCGGCTCCTCTCCAAGCCAGAGAGAAGCCGTGTCCCCGCGCCTGCTGGGGACAGAGAGCACCGGCGCCTGCAGCCTCAGAGTTCTCTGTCCCCAGCAGGCGTGGGGCTGCGGCTTCTCTCCCCTGCTGGGCACTAGGGGGCGCACATCAATGCACCGCGTTGGGGACCACTGACTTAAACTGACCGGCTTGAAACCCCTCTATACCATGACCCTGCATTTATCACGATGGAATTTTTTGGACCCCAAACATCGCGTTATAGCGAGGTTTCACTGTACTTTAAAAGCAACTGAAAAGCTAAGGATTCTTTACACTGGAGAAGTAGCAGCAGGAAGATTAGCAAGGCAATCAGAGTGACGAAGGTTATAGGGAAAATAAATCAAGTCACACATTTTCAGCTGTTCTATAAAAGGAAACCAAAATGGAGCCCAGAATTAAAGTGCAGCTTAGTTAGAACAAAGAAAAGGATGGGTGTGGTAGTCTTCTAAAAACTGTATCCAAAATAGGGCAAAGAGTACAGAGCATTTGGGAATTAGATGGACTGCAGAGTTGGGACCTATCAGCCTACTCAGTGTTACCTTTAATACATGCAAGAACAAAATTACAAAAAGATCATATTACCATTGTCACTTGGCCCAAGTGCATCATTGGGGGGGGGGGGGGGGAAATGGGGACTGTGTAGCCTAAATCAACAGAAAGACTGATATGAGCATTTTTTCCTCTGGCTAACTGAGGAAACACATAAGGAATTCATAATTCCACCAGAAAATGCCCTGCTAGCAGCACCCAGAAATTCAAATCTAGGACTGTTAGCAAGAGCACGCCAGCTGACATCACATGTTTCTTTGATAGGGTAACAAGCCTTGTGGATGGGGGGGGGGAAGCGGTAGATGTGGTATATCTTGACTTCAGTAAGGCTTTTGATACGGTTTTGCATGACCTTCTCATAAACAAACTAGGGAAATGCAACCTAGATGGAGCTCCTAGAAGGTGGGTGCAGAGAATAGTTATCAGTGGGTAAGTGTCATGCTGGAAGGGCATAATGAGTGGGGTCCCACAGAGATCAGTTCTCCGTCCGCTTCTGTTCAACATCTTCATCAATGATTTAGATAATGGCATAGAGAGTACACCTATAAAGTTTGCAGATGATACCAAACTGGGAGGGGTTGCAAGTGCTTTGAAGGGTAGGATTATAATTCAAAATGATCTGGACAAACTGAAGAAATGGTCTGAAGTAAATAGGATGAAATTCAATAAGGACAAATGCAAAGTACTCCACTTCGGAAGGAACAATCAGTTGCACACATACAAAATAGTAAATGCTGCCTAGGCAAGAGTACTGTAGAAAGGGATCTGGGGTCATAGTGGATCGCAAGCTAAATATGAGTCAACAGTGTATCACTGTTGCCAAAAAAAAAAAAAAGCAAGCAGCAAACATCATTCTGGGATGTATTAACAGGAGTGTTGTAAGCAAGACATGTGAAGTAATTCTTTCGCTCTACTCCACGCTGATTAGGCCTCAACTAGAGTATTGTGTCCAGTTCTGGGTGCCACATTTCAAGAAAGATGTGGACAAATTGGAGAAAATCCAGAGAAGAGCAACAAAAATGATTAAAGGTCTACAAAACATGATCTATGAGTGAAGATTAAACAAACTCAGTTTTTTTCAGTCTGGAAAAGAGAAGACTGAGAGGGGACATGATAACAGTTTTCAAGTACATAAAAGATTGTTACAAGGAGGAGGGAGAAAAAATGTTCTTCTTAACGTCTGAGGATAGAACAAGCAGCAATGGGTTTAAATTGCCGAAAGGGAGAGTTAGGCTGGACATTAGGAAAAACATCCTAACTGTCAGGATGGTTAAGCACTGGAATAAATTGCCTAGAGAGCCTGTGGAATCTCCATCATTGGAGGTTTTTAAGAGCAGGTTAGACAAACAACTGTCAGGGATGATCTAGATATACTTAGTCCTGCCATGAGCACCAGGGGACTGGACTAGATGACCTTTTGAGGTCTCTTCCTGTCCTATGATTCTATGAAGTGGCACCCAGGTTCCAAACCACACAGGCTTTAGAAATCAATGTCAACAGTCTGAAATATATCAGTTATCTACCGGCTTCTGGGTGCAATACAGGTCTGTCACATCTTACGCTGGGATTACGTTCCGTAGTCAGCGCGTAAAGTGAAAATTGCATATAATCAAAATTACATCGAGTGTAATGGTGGGCGGAATTGCCTGCACTACAGGTACAGTACTAAAATTGTTATTTTTCTCTCTTTTTTTTTTTGCCGACCGCGTAAAGCTGAAATTACGCATGTTAAATGCACGTAAGATGCGACACACCTGTATACAGAATGTGCAATGACTACCATTGCTACCCAAGCAGACAGCTGTCTTTTACAGCAGATGATGTCGTTTCCAGATGATCTTCAAAAGATAGGCTCAGTTAACAGCATGAGTCAATAATCCAATATGGAGGTC
Organism: Mauremys mutica; assembly: GCF_020497125.1. Lineage (NCBI taxonomy): Eukaryota > Metazoa > Chordata > Testudines > Geoemydidae > Mauremys > Mauremys mutica. The sequence goes on along the minus strand of NC_059078.1, from coordinate 27,946,349 downwards.
ACAAAGGCACGGTTTTGTTTGTTTGTTTTGCAGTTTTCACAACAATGTGAAATGTACAGTTGTCTCCCCAGATGCAGATGAAAGGCATTTGGGACCAGTAATGCCACCTGAAACTCCAGGAGCAATCAGTGATACAGGAATCACCCCCTTGAGCTGCAAACTTCCTTAACAAAGAGTTGGGGCACATCCTCAATAATAGGGGGAGGCAATACCCCCATTATATTCTCTCAATGCTTACCTCAACACACCAGTTTATTTTCAGGCTTTATCTGGACTGAGATTCAATCATTTCACATTCATCCAGATTCTAGGTTTGATGAGGTACTAGGAAATCAGCCACCAGACTTAGATGGAAAGGTAACAGAGCTGCATGTAATCATTATAATCGTAATGCTGCAGGTCAAAATCATCTCTATCTCCACCAGCAACCTCTCAAAAACGTCATTGCTTGTATGCAACTGCTACAGAAATGGCCTCTGGGGCTCCCAACAACCGAGCACTTCAAAGGAGTCCTGCTCTTGTCCAATCATTCCAAGTTGCCGGCCAGTGCATTTTACCCTCACCCCCTGAACTTGGCAGTGTCTGCAAAATATTGATATGTGAAATTTTATACATCTAATTTGGATGATGAAAATTTTTTCAGCTGCTGTTGCACAAAACAAAAGGTTAAAGTTGAATAATGGCTTCAATGGATTTCTTGTTAGGTTTTATTATTATTATGGATTAATCTCATGCTATACTATATAATGTAATGTGTGAAAGTTTGAAGTGAAATAGTGAGATAGTTAAGAATCTGAAAAAGCATTGGAATCTTGGCTAAGTTTTTAAAGAAGGGCAAGTTTTTCGCTTTGCATTTCCATCCAAATAAGATTATTTTAGAAGCTTTTTCAAAATTATTCATTTACACAATAGGAGGTGCACTCATCTATATGGAGTTTTTACCAATGCCTCCATGATGAAGAGAATGATAGAATAACACTGTCACAATCAGAGTCGAGACATCCCAAGGGGAGAACAAGGTGTCTGAACCCCAAAGAATTAGCAGTTGATTCAACTGATTGTATGCACTGTTACTGTGTACAAAAATATGTCAAGTAAGGTCTTTTATGAAAGTCCGGAATGTTATAAACTTAATCAGCATTATGTGACATGTATACAGATTGTGGTCATGAATTTATGAATTTGTGTATATGGAAAACTGTGCTCATAATCTGTGGTGCAGCTTCACCTCCATGTCACAGCAGGGTTGTAGGCAGTCAGGCAGGGAGGGACTGCCTTCCCAATCTGACAAGACATGGGGCACGTCTACACTTAAAACACTGCATCGGCGCAGCTGCACTGCTGTAGCACTTCAACGAAAACACTCTACGCGCCTATCAGCATAGTTAATCCATCTCCCCGAGAGGCAGTAGCTATATTGGTGGGAGATGCTCTCCTGCAGACAAAGCATTGTCTACATAGTGGATTAGGTTGGTACACTAACTCCTCACTTAATGTTGTTTTGTTGTTACATTGCTGATCAATTAGAGAACGTGCTTGTTTAGAGTTGTGCAATGCTCCCTTATAATGTTGTTTGGCAGACACCTGCTTTGTCCACTGCTTGCAGAAAGAGCAACCCATTGGAGCTAGCTGGTGGGGGCTTGGACCCAGGGTGGACTGGCAGCCCCCGTATCAGCTCCCTGCTCCCCTAAGTTCTCTGTGCCTCAACCATCTGGCAGGCTATCAATTGCCAGGCAGTTCAGCTGTCCCTCCCCACACTGCCGTGTGCTGCTCCTGCCCCCTACCTTGGAGCTGTTCCCGGGAGCCTCCTGCTTGCTGTGCAGGGCGGTGCTGGTAAAAGGGGTGCTAATGGCAGGGTGTCCCCCTCCCCCTGCCCCCCATCTCCACAGAGCTTGGGGGTGAGGTGGGGAGACACTACAGGGCCCAGGAGCGAGGAAGCTTGCTGGCAGGAGCTGCTGTCTTAACTTGCTGATCTACTTAAAAAGGCAGTGTTCTTAGAGTGGGGTCAGTGTATTTAAAGGGGCAATACGCGTCTGTCTCTCTCTCACATACACACACACACACACACACACACACACACACACACACACACACACACACACACAATGTGTCTCTGTATCTCTCTGCCATGCTGTCTCCCCTCCCTCCATTTGTGCTGCCTTGTAGAGTGCGAGACTACATTAACAACGTGTTAACCCTTTAGGGCTCAGCTGAGTGCTAGTTCTTAGGAGCAACGCATTCCCTGGGAAATATCCCACCCTCTGACTTCACCACTTCAACCAAGCTTCACAATCATCACTGCCGTGTACAGTATTAAATTGTTTGTTTAAAACGTATACTGTGTATGTGTATAGACAGACAGACAGATGGAGTCTTTTGTCCGGTGAAAAAAATTTCCCTAGAACCTAACCCACTCTATTTACATTAATTCTTATGGGGAAATTGGATTTACTTAACATCGTTTCAGCATTTTTCAGGAACATAACTCCTCGCTTAACGTTATAGCTACTATATAACTCAGGGCCGCCCAGAGGGGGGGGCAAAGGGGGCAATTTGCCCCGGGCCCCGGGCTCCGCAGGGGCCCCCAAGAGAACAGCGGTCCCTCTCCTGGAGCCTCAGCGCATCAAGCGCCGAGTCTCCGCCGGGGCCCCTGAGCCCCGCCCCGCTCAGAGCCGCGTGGGGAGGGGGCGGGGCCGGAAGCTCTGGGCTGAGCTCAGCTCCCTCCGCTCGGCGTGGAGCTCCCAGCCCCGCCCCCTCCCCACGCGGCTCTGAGCGGGACGGAGCTCAGGCCCTGCCGGCCACACGCTGCGGCTGTTCCGGCGAGGCGCTGAGACTCCGGGTCAGAAGGGAGCCGGGGGTAAGAGGCTCGGGGCGGGGGGGAAGCGGGACCCATTGCCAAAGCGCAGCCCGGTCTTCGGCGGCGGGGGGCCCCTTCCGTTCCGGGACCCGCCGCCGAAGTGCCCCGAAGACCCGCGGCGGGGACCCCCCCCTCCGAATTACCGCCGAACACCAGGCTGCACTTCAGCGGCGGGTCCCGCTTCGGCGGTAATTCGGCGGCGGGGGGCTCCCGCTGCGGGTCTTCGGAGCACTTCGGCAGCGGGTCCCGGAACGGAAGGGCCCCCCGCCGCCGAAGATCCCGGGAATCCTCTGGGCGGCCCTGATATAACTACATTGCTCAGGAGTGTGGATTTTTCACACCCCCGGACAATTATACTGATTGCATAGACCAGACCTAGCTCCAAGCACCTAGCATTGTACAACAAGGAAAAGATAAAAAGTGAGTCTTTAGATTTAATGGGAAGACACAGACATCCCAGCTAGAGTTTCCCCACCCTGAATAACCAGGAGTCACCAAGCCAGGAGACAGAGGGAGAACGAAAAAGGGCAAAAGCCCTTTTAAAAAGGAGACTTGAAATGGAGGTCTTCATCCAGAAAGAAAGGAACAGTCACTTGGCAGGTGCTCTCCATGAAATGCTGGATCCCCTCTATGGCAGGGGGTCTACTGGGAAACTGTTCAAAAGGCAATAGGTAACTTGTATTAGAAAAGGGATTTAATTTAATTTGAATGTGTAAAGCCTGAGGTTGGGCCTTTATGTTTATTTTCTGGGTTACTTGTATGTTTGTTTCCCTTTACTATCTCATTTTTGAATCTGTGGTTTTTCTATTTAATAAACTTTTGGTTTATTTTTATCCCAAGGAGGACTCTTGAGCAAACTGTGTGGAGTGTATACATCAAAATAAGCTAGTGTCTGAGTGGCAGGTTTCACGCCTTTGGTGATGACACATCAGAAAGGATGAACCAGAAAGGAAAAAAATCCACATATCTGAGAGTTAAGAACTCAGGATGGATGGATAGATTTGGAGAGACCTCACAATGGAAGCAGTGTTGGTGTCGCCTTGCAAAAAGTAACTAGACTGAAACCTTCTGCTTGTGGTCTAGCTACTGGTGTCAGGGCTCTGAACAAAAGCTGCACAGCATAAAGGCACCCAAGGTTACAAGGCAGAAGACAACAGAACCCCTTACTGGTATGGGTCATCCCCCAAATGTCACATACATGTTTCCTTCTCTTCTCTAAGTAAGAGAACATTATTTCTGTGATTCTCCCAGCCAATTCTACAACACAAGTCCTAAAGATTATCCTGAATCAGCCTGCCATGTGACAACCCAAATCATTCTTTACTAGGTCATCAGGCCAGTCTAATAAGAGATTTTAAATACTTGTAAAATTGTATTAGCTGAAAAGGTTAGTTCCAACTATGTTTTCATTCACTTGGGAGACATCCAAGAGACAACCATTGAGAGCCGTATCTATCCTTGGGTTTGCTCTGCCTTCTAGACTGCATGAGTCCCAAGATGATGAGAATGAGGGCTGGGCATAGGCCATTCTGTTCAGGATACCACTTGGTCTCCAGCACTATCCCACTGCATAGCTCAGAGTTGAAGAGCTGCTCATTGGGCAAGGAATTCCTCCTGTAAGTGAGCTCCCCACCTCTTGTATATTTCTCTCTCTATTCTAAGGCTTGTCCTCTGTGCTGGGATCAGGAAGGGTTTAGTTAAGAGGAGAAAGGGGAGAAGAAGGATAAGACCAGTCCCTTTAAATATGAAAAGCTCACAAGTCTTTCCTGAGCGATACTCTACAATCCTCAAATACTGGGTCATGGCAGAGGAAGGAGCTCGTCTCTAAGTGTAGGTGACCGTAACCTTCTCCATCCACATCTATCACCTCAAATGCTGATGGAGCAGACTCTCACCTCCTTTGGGGGTTGGGGACGTTTCCCTGGCTGAGATGGGTTTCAGAGTTGTCAACAAGATAGTAGGGTCTCTCATTGGACTACGTAATCCCTTTGTACTTTTTCTCCTGGGTTGAACAACAAGCCCATCCGGCTACCAGATTTATTAGGGTCTGAGTCCTCTCCACAGTAGCATGCTCAGTGCATCTCCTGAAGCCACTTCAAAGAGCCCAACTGCCATACATGGCAGGGGGATGGGAGGGCAGGTTTAATAAAATGCAAGAGGCCAAAGCTGGCATTATGGAGAGAATGAAAGAGATCCTTGAAAGAGACAGGACTCTTCAATGGCACAGAGCTAAACTCCTGTGGGCCCATAGCTGCAGAGCTAAATCCAAATTGTATAGAATTCCAATTGAGCAAAGGCTTTTTAGAGTGCTTAGATCAATTAATCTGAGAGCTTTGTTTTGATAGTCAGTCATTTATTTTAGAAGTTACCTAGTTCTGTTGATTTGTTGGAACACTCCACATAACTGATTTCCTTGCTTAATTGCTGAGATACAGAGCTTTTGAGGAACTTCAAAGTACTTCAGGGCAGGTAGATTTTTTTTAAAAACCACCTGTCAGAAGTATTTCTTTGTTGTGGAATTAACAAATGTTATATAGATAACAAGTTTGGGTTTTTTTTGTTTTGGGGTGGGGTTTTTATTGGAGGGGGTGTAGTATGAACTTTGTAAATAGATAATATTTTGAAGACAGTTTTTTAAAGACTTTATCTTATCCTTTAAAGCAGGGGTGGGGAACCTTTTTTCTATTGGGGACCACTGACCCACAGAAAAAAAATCAGTCATGGCTCTCTCACAGCCCCGCGGGGGGGGGGGGGGTACAGTGGCTTGGGGCTTTCCTTAGGCTCCAGGGTGGGGCCAGAAATGGGGGGTTCAGGGTGCGGGTGGGGCCGAGGGGTTTGGAGTGCGGTCTCCGGCTGGGCGTCGCTTACCTGAGGTGGCTTCCGGTTGGCAGTGGGGCTAAGACAGGCTCTCCCCCTACCCTGGCACCATGCTGCTCCCAGAAGCTGCCACAATGTGGCCAGGCAGCTCTGTGCAGTGTGCGCTGTCTGCCCCCGCAGGCGCCACCCCGCAGCTCCCATTGGCCATGGTTCCTGGCCAATGGGAGCTGCGGGGGCAGTGCCTGTGGGCAGGGGTAGGTGCACAAGGACTCAGAACTTTCTTGATTGCCTCTGCGCTTAGGGGTTGCAGGGGCAGCCGACTGACCAGCCTGGCACCCTAGCTTCCCCCTGCAGCAGAGCGAGCCGGCACTCATGGCTCCAGCCCCGTGGGGGGGCACCAAGGCTCTGGGCTTCTGACCCGTGGTGACAAGACTTGCTGCGGGCCAGATGAAATTAAGCAGGGGACTGGAATTTCCCCACCCCTGCTTTAAAATACAAAAAACCTGGCCCTTCTGAATTTTTCATTTCATTGAAAATGATTTTACTCATTGGAGATGGAGCTGTTTCTTACTCTCCTTTCACTTGTGCAGATGCTTCTCTAGATTAATAAAGGGAAAAAAATCAAGCTTGCTCACATACTGTTGATTGCATCTGTACCTCTATTTGGCTACTTATAGTCACTTCTACCACCAACACTAGAACTGGTTGTAATCTTTTATGTAATAACTAGATTAAAGGTTTCTAAAATCGCTGATATATAAATATTTTAATAGTTCATTTTAAAAAGGTTTTATTAAAGTGAGTCTAATAAAATATATCTAATCTCAACTGTTCTATAAAAACTCCCTTTTCCCCAAGAATTATTGTTACAGGACAATTTGCATATGTGTTTGCTTCTGGATTTATTTTGTAAATATTAAGCTGCCTTGCTAATTGCAGTCATTCCTCCAAAGATGTCAAACTACAGACATCTTTATATTTAATTCACGAATTTAAAAGTGCGAAAAAAGAATACTTGGGTTTTTTTTGTTTTGTATGAAGATATGGCAGAATACAACCATATCAGGGAATTTAAACCAGCCAATTATTAAGCCAAATCGCTAAAGGACATTTTCTGAAGTTAAGGATTACTTAATGCTTAAGCATTAAATTTTTGCCTCCACTAGGTGGCAATGTTAGTAGGTACAATTTATTGATGTATTGTGTGGCATCTAACTACAGCATTAGACCTGTTTTAACCGAATCTTCTCTAAAGTAGGAAGCTATATGACTTCATTGTGGGTGAATGCCTATGAGCAAATTTAGTCAGTTATTTATCTTCTGACAATATCCATGCTACAAAATGCCCAGTGATGCTGCTTACCAATCAGAAAGGAAACCTGTTTTGAACCATGGGAAAATTCTGTTAGAGAGAAACTGCAAATTAAGCAATGCATTTACATTAGGATATTTTGCACAGTTTAAAACTCTATTGGTAGGAGCAACAATGGATCACTCACATAGACAAATCTCTGACCAGCTGTTGGTTTTTAAGCATGTCTTCTAACCCTGTTCACAGCTGATCTTGCACACACACTACTTAAAATGCCAGTAACCACAAATCCCTTGGTTCAGATCCTTAGCCTGTGTAAACTATCATACCTCCACTGATTTCAAGGGAGCTGTGAACATTCATACCAGTTCAGGATCTACCCTCTTGTCTATACTAGCGTTATTACTAATGGAAATAAAACAGCAGTAATAATGATCGGGAATTTTTAGAAAAAGTTTCCGAATATAGAAAAGAGGTTAAATTTTCAAAAGCATCTAACTTAGGAACTTGAGTCCCACTGACTTTCAATGAGACTGAATTTCCTAAATGTTCACGTCTCTACAGAAAATGGGATCAAGGTTCCTAAATCACTTAGATGCCTTTGAAAATTTTACCCAAAGCCAAAAGGTCAGACAAAAAAGGCCATAACATACACCAGGAAGAAGTGAGAAAGGACACAGGAGACAGATCTAACAGTCATTGGTTTAGGAACATACACATCTTGGCAATTCATTTTTTTTTTTAAACTGAATTGTAAACACACTTTTTGTGCTGCAGAAGTACTGTAAAAATCTCACTTGTGCAGAACATGCTGTATTTCTATTACTGATAATAAATATTAGTAAAAGGATTGTCACTTCATTTAGGTTTGGATTGAAAATACCTGGTCTTGCATTTGTAACGTTGAAGATGTTTGTTCTGAAGTCTCCATGCTTTCCGTCTTCGTGGGATTCTCATTTTGCTGCATTCCAGAACTTGATATAATACTTAAGTCACTGATCTGAGTCTAAAAAAGAAAACATTTACATAAATACATCTGTTTTCTATCCCTATCCCAGCAGCACAATTGCTATAATTCAGTCTGCACTTCCTTTTCAACTCTTATATATACAGAACGTAGATCTTGTTGATTTTTATAAGTTTTAAATATAATGAGACAATGACATTATATCTATCAGCTGTGCTCATTATTATTTTGTTGTTCTCTTACTGGGAAATTTACAGGACTTCAGTTTCATATTTTTTCCCCCCCACTTAATAGAAATATGTTCAATTTATAAAAAGGTGCTAATCATGTAACTACGGCCACTAGCTGTAAACAATAAAATCTGCTACACTTCATTCCTGCAAGATTTACACCACATAAGAAATTACGTTTCAAGGATTTGTACATGTTCATTCACTGGAAAAAGGACTAGTTATCTATGTTATCTCAATTGTAGTTATTTAATTATGCAAGCGCATTAATGGAGGAACAAATTAACACTTGTAAAATACAAGGCAAGGAGAGCACAGAAAATCAGGAAATTAGTTGAGACTACAGATCCCAATAAGATAATAAGGCAACTTCATGATTTAAGTGGCTTTTCACTTGAGTATTGTTTATGATGCATTTATTTAAAAAGCTGAAATTGATGTAACTTACTATAAGAACTTCAGCCTATATAGCGCATAAGATCTCTCTAAACACCAGCATCATCAAGTGATGTCAGCACAAAACAGGCGAATGGCTCGTTACTTAATTGCTACAGCTGCAAAACCAGCAAATGGCATCTTACAGTTCATTTTCGGGCTTTTCTGAAAGGGCTATGAGGCTGTGATTTTTTGTTTTTAAAATTTCTCAGTGACTCCTCTTGGAGGAGAGCAGATCCAAAAGGTTGATAAATATGTCTATTTGGGCCAGGAAGTCAACATGTGTCATGATCAGAAAGGCGAACTGTCGTGCAGAAAAAAGGCTGGATGGTGCACATTCAATGACATCAAGGACATCCTCCAAGGAAAGATCAGCAAAACAACTCGTGCGAATCTTTTCGGCTCTACTGTGCTTCCAGAGATGTTATATGGCAGCGAAACATGGTTGCTGACAAAGATTGAAGAACATCAACTGTCTGTCACACAGAGGGTGATGGAACAAACATTTTTGGGCATTTTGCTCCGCGATCACATCCCCAACAAAATAATTAGGCAGCAGTCTGGAGTGTGAGACGTTGTTATTGAAAGCAGGCTCAGCAAAATGCGGTAGGCAGGTCACGTGACCCGTCTCAGCGACAACAGATGGACCGCAGCTATATCTGAGTGGTATCCATGAGAACAGAAACAGCCACGCGGTTGGCCTCGAAAGAGGTGGGATGATTTTCTAACAAGGAGATATGGACAAGCATGGCGAAGGATGGCCAGAAGGAGAGAAGATTGGAAGATGTGTTGTGATCGGCTCAGTTTCAACTGATGAAGGACTACAGTCTATGCACGCAGTGACTGAGCAACAGATTTAGGAACAAAACAAAGACTACATATTTAGATTCCAGGAGATTTCTCCCCAACTCGTATCAGCGTCTAACATTTAAGTAGTAACATACATTAGACCTAAAGTCCTTGACTGTTTTGTGGCTTACAAATGAGATTTAGAAGTGTGGCTTTTTTTGGCTTTGACAAAGGGATTGGCTATAATACACTTCAGTATCTTCCAAAATCATGGAGGGCGGGAAGAAAGCAAAACAAACCCCAACCAACAAAAAGCATCTACCCACTTGATACAAAAATCTCAGAATTCATTCATTTTCACATATGGATTTGATGTAGAGTGTACTTGGAGGATTAAACTGATTTAGAATCCTAGATTAAATCACTCGGGCCTTTATAAATCTCTTTTTTGCTCTCCCTCTGTCCCCTTCTCATGCTGACTCTCTGCCAATCTCATGTGGGCTGCACACAAGGATTACTGTATGATCCATCTGGAATGTAATAGGCAGATAAGTACTTTCTGCTCTTAAATACTGAAATACAAATTAATGTGTAATTATCAACTTGAGTGCCCCAGAATAATTTGTGAAGAAATAAGACTGCATGTTCTCCCAAGAAACGCTCTTCTTTACAGCAAATATATTTACTTAAAATTACACAGCATCAGTGTAGAAATACATGGACAAAAGAATAAAGAGAAAGACTCTATAATTAAATAATGGCAGACATGTCAATCTATGCCACAAGAGATTTCCTTCTAAAACTAATGTGGTCATTCTTTTATCAATACCACATCTTGAATTAGCATTGCTCAGTTTTGCTTATCTGGTAAAATTTGACACAAACAAATACACAAGAGTGGAAAGCCAGGGGATTATCCTTGGCTCTGTTTCACTTTATAGCTTGACACAAAATCAAAGAAAGCAATGAAACTAACACGAATTACTATTTTAAAAGTTTTTTTTTTTAATAGTCACAACTAATATCTGAGAGAATGTCACTTAGCAAATTAAATAAAACAGAACATCCATAAGTGTTTAAAATCATATGTATATTTATAGAGAAGTTAATAAAAAATTGCAAACATGCAATTGGCAAAAGCAAATTTGGTATCAGATTGGCTGAAAATTGTAAAAGGAGAGACTGGTTTTATACATACAGCATCAAACATGTCAACCCCTACATTATTCTGTAATGCTTTGTTTCTAAACACATCAGAGGTTTTTAGTTTTTTTAATTGAATGGCAGCAAGTCATTTCAGGCTATATAACATGCCTAAATCACAATTCGGGGGTAGGTGAAGGCCCTTGGCCTTTTGTCTCACGATTCAACACCCCTTGAAGTATTTAAATTTGGACCTGTAATGCACATCCTATCATGATTCATGTCTCAATCAATCCATCTCCTCCAGTGAATTTCAGTAAGGGAAAAAAAAATGCAGTCTGAAATATAGTGCAGAACAAGTACAAAACAGAATCTCTTGAGAATGTGTATTACAAAAAAATAAACATTTATGACTATATTTAATACAAAAGTCTTCTTCAGTGCTCATTTCTCCTGAACTGCTCATGATATATCTTTGGTAACAAAGATTACAAATACTGTCAAAGAGATAAGACAGCAAGTAACTTGCCGGCAAGTTAAAGAAGTATGGGCTGGATGAATGGACTATAAGGTAGATAGAAAGCTGGCTAGATCATCAGGCTCAACGGGTAGTGATCAATGGCTCCATGTCTAGTTGGCAGCTGGTATCAAGCAGAGTGCCCCAAGGGTTGGTCCTGGGGCCGGTTTTGGTCAATATCTTCATTAACGATCTGGAGGATGGCATGGACTGCACCCTCAGCAAGTTTGCAGATGACACTAAACTGGGAGGAGAGGTAGATACGCTGGAGGGTAGGGGTAGGATACAAAGGGACCTAGACAAATTAGAGGAATGGGCCAAAAGAAATCTGATGAGGTTCAACAAGGACAAGTGCAGAGTCCTGCACTTAGGACAGAAGAATCCCGTGCACTGCTACAGACTAGAGACCGAATGGCTAGGCAGCAGTTCTGCAGAAAAGGACCTAGGGGTTACAGTGGACGAGAAGCTGGATATGAGTTGACAGTGTGCCCTTGTTGCCAAGAAGGCTAACGGCATTTTGGGCTGTATAACTAGGGGCATTGCCAGCAGATCGAGGGATGTGATCATTCCCCTCTATTCAACATTGGTGAGGCCTCACTGGGAGTACTGTGTCCAGTTTTGGGCCCCACACTACAAGAAGGATGTGGAAAAATTGGAAAGAGACTAATGGAGGGCAACAAAAATTATTAGGGGGCTGGAGCACATGACTTATGAGGAGAGGCTGAGGGAACTGGGATTGTTTAGTCTGCAGAAGAGAAGAATGAGGGGGGATTTGATAGCTGCTTTCAACAACCTGAAAGGAGGGTCCAAAAAGGATGGATCTAGACTGTTCTCAGTGGTAGCAGATCACAGAAAAAGGAGTAATAGTCTCAAGTTGCAGTGGAGGAGGTTTAGGTTGGATATTAGGAAAAACTTTTTCACTAGGAAGGTGGTGAAGCACTGGAATGGGTTACCTAGGGAGGTGGTGGAATCTCCTTCCTTAGAGGTTTTTAAGGTCAGGCTTGACAAAGCCCTGGCTGGGATGATTTAGTTAGGGATTGGTCCGGCTTTGAGCAGGGGGTGGACTAGATGACCTCCTGAGGTCCCTTCCAACCCGGATATTCTATGATTCTAATACTGTATTGTGTGTTTAATCACTTTTATCTCAATTTCAGAAAAGACAACAAAATCAGAATATTACAACTTTAATTTTTATTTCCTAACATCCAGTTTTAAAATTATATGTGAAATACTATTTCTTTAAAAAATATATAGTGTACTCCTCTGGTGGGAACCTCAAGCTACAATTTAATACAAATGTTACTTAAGCATCTCACTTTAGAACTGCTATTGTAAGGAAAAAGGAACCTCAAGAAGTGAATGCAATTAACTTGAAATGTAAAGAATTACTGAAGTCTGAAACAGGTTATAATGCTTATGTACAAAACTGCCCGACTATGCTCTGATCCAACTCTCACTGGAGGTAAAGGCAAAGCTCCATTTGATTTTAATGAGATCTACCTTAGGTCTTTAATCAAAAGAAGTACTTGGACTAGTTTTACATTACTAATATAGATAATCCTCCCTCCCCCACAAGTTTCCTTACTCGTTCATATTCATCCTTGGCTTTGCTAAGCATTTCCAGGATATCAATGGGTTTGTTTTCACTGCAACCATTAGTTCTGCTGGGACTCTTTCTGTCTTGTGAAACTTGCTGAGATCTTTGAGCTTCTTGTTGTACCACTCTGTAACAGGGAAGAGAAGAGGGAAAAGAAATTGGATTTCAAAGAAATGTTATTTGGAATGAATCTGTCATATAGAATGCTGCAGTAAATGGATACACTACTATTTATGAAGACATTTTGTACTGTGTGAATAAAAAGCTAATATATGTCATTGATCAGAGCTATGCATTTGCGACCAAATCTGTACAGTCCATCTGACAGTTTGACTATTTTATGATTACCATCCAACCCAGACTGCACTGGTCTGTGTCCCAAATTTTTTTTCTGCAATATGAACTGCCTCTGCATAACTGTCACATTTAGAAGTTTTTTTTACAATAAAATAAATTTGTAGATACCTAAACATGGATTATACAAAGAACACATGTATTACATTTTAAACTGAGTAGCATGGTTCCTCGGTCTTCACTGACTAATGCACAGCCTCTCCATTTTTGGCCACAACCCCTACCAAAATAAAATGTGTGCCTGGCTACACTTAGGGTATGTCTTCACTGCAATTAAAAATCTGCAGCTGGCCTATGCCAGCTGATTTGGGTTTACAGGGCATGGACTAAGAGGCTGTTTAATAGCAGTGTAGATGTTCAGGCTTGGGCTGGAACCGGGGCTGTAAAATCCAAGAGGTGGGAGAGTCCCAAAGCTCACGTTCGTGCACACCGCAATTTAACCGCCACACAGCCTGAGTCCGAGTCAGTTAGCATGGGCCAGACATGGGTGTCCAACTGCAGTGTAGACATACCCTTAAGGATCTGGCCTGCTGTGAAAACACATGCACTGGGGAAGGCAGCTGGCTGCCACTGGATGGCCTCATTATAAAGACTCTTCAGCGCCAGAGATGTAAGAGCAGGCTCCCACCAACTTCCCCACTAGTCTCTGGAGAGAAGAGTGAGCTCCTGGTTTCTTTCAGCCTCCTTGCAGTTCTTCCACTCACTGCTTCTTGCAGATGTAGAGGAGCTCTTCTCCTCTGACCCACTACTTCTCACTTCCCTGCTAGCCTTGCAAACATCTGCAAACTTCAATTTTAAAACAGTATGTAGGAGACTGAGGGGCACAATGTGCAACCATGAAGTGACTCCACTAAAATGTTAACGTAGTAATTTTATAACAGCAATATTATTCGAGAGACAAGGTGGGTGAGGTAATATGTTTTGTTGGACCAACTTCTGTTGGGGAGAGATACATGGAGCTCTGTGTAAGCTTGAAAGCTTGTCTCTCTCCCCAAACAGAAGTTGGTCCAATAAAAGATATTACCTCACCCACTTTGTCTCTCTAACATCCTGGAACCAACACAGCTATAATACCACTGCGTTCAGCAATATTATTAACATAATACTATAAAATCTTCATATCAATTTTCAGCAGCAGTAACTACTTCAGTGCATAACACTGACTGGGTTTACTGGCCTTGAGCCTTCAATGCTTCCTAGCCAGTCATTAATCCCCAGTAAACCTACCCCTCAATGTTTTTTTGCTTAAACACAGGGAAAGACATGTTAAGGGTCAGATATAAAGGCAAGTGAGCTACTGAAGTTAAGGCTACCATAGATCAATTAAAAAAAAAAAAGATATGACATAGTCCGTTCACAAGGTGATGTATTTTTAGAGAGAGATGTTATAACTGCCTTGGCCTGAACAGCCCTCTTAGGAGGATTACAAGATATATATAACAAAGGAAAGTTATAGGAAAGCTGCTCCGTCTGAAACAGTTTTCACATGATTATAGCAGGAATAGTCAAACGGTTGTTTTTGTTTTACTGAGGATAACAACTACTGTGTTACATTGACTAACCAGCTCATTTAAAGAACTGCTGCTGTTCTCAACAATTATCATCTGGGATTTATATTTGTAATTTAAAAGGTTGTACAACTGGTATTAGGCTGTGAAAGACTGTACCAAGAAAATGTGTTTACTGCATGTAGGAATGGAAGCAAATATGATGTCAAACACTGAGCTGGGGCATTACTGACTACCAGGAGGAAAATCAGGCCTATTCGAAGAAAGATTCTTCTACATATATTTTGGTAATCAGCAACAATTAGAAGGGAAATCGATTCTATAGCATTAAACACAAAACAAAAAAAACCACACAACCCCAAAATTTTCATCTCATATTTTCAGCATCCAAGGTTCACTAGAGCTTTATTTACATAATGAAATCTTTAGTGGGACGGCTGAATTCAAACAACATAATACTTTAACTCTGCAACCACTGCCATAAAGCAGCTCTGTACAGGTATGCATTAGTACTGGTATAGCTGGTTCTTCATCACACCATTAGCCCTTTCACCGCCTGCTCTCCTATCTCCCCATCTAAGGGAGTGCAGGTGCAAGAAGAGAAGGCACATGGCTAATGCATTTCAGTGATGTGAGGAGAGTAAACGTGGCATACATTTTCACTCTCTTAATAGTTCATAAGACATCTATACAAAAACATTACTTCAGAGGATAAATTGTAAACACAACACCTTTTAAAAGCCTTTTTTAAAGTCTGCATTAATAAAGTATTTCAAGAAAAACAAGCATTGTAGACAGGATAGAGCTTCTGAGCTGGCATGTCACTTCAGAAATCTCAAGCTGTGTAACTAATGGCTGATGGGAAAGCCAAAAGGTGCCATCATAACAATCACAGAAAATGTCAATCATTCAACCCTTCAGCTTTTTTCAGGTCATGAAGGGTTCCAGGATAAGTTAACTCTTTCTGCTGATTTTACAAGAGTGGCCAGTAAGTATGCTATTTATGTATATCTTTTTAATTCTTATTTTTAAAAAGAAAGCTTAAAAATCTTTAAAAAGTTTTCCCTGGAAGGTTTATCAGTTAAGCTGATTTGTTTCACTTGATTTTGGAAAAGCTCTTTCAAAGTAAGTGCTCTTTCAAAGTAAGGTTAGACATTACAGCTGGCTGTACAGTTCAAGGAAAAAGGCAGAAGAACACAGCTTCTTTCCCAGTTTACAACCCAAGGCAGCTTTATACCCATTTAATTGTACAGGTACACAAAAACTGCCGATCTAATTGCTGGATTGCCTTACATTTCATTTTTATTAGTTATATTGCATTTAAATTTCTCCCCATTAGCAGACATACATTCACTAAAAGGGATAATATGGATGCCATCCCATAGTTTTATATATTTGCTCTGCCAGATATTTTCTAAGTGTTATAACATTTGCTGATTTGGATGATACAGTTTCTATGTCTAAGACAGCATGTGACAGCATGTTTAGTTCTAGAACCCTACATGGAGATACAGGGCGAGTCAGCTGACTTCTCTGGCAACCAGAGCAGGCGGATTTCAGTAGCTTCAAACTCAGGAGGAAGTGGAGAGTCAGACAAAAGGAGAGCTAAGTAATGAATCAGCAAGTCTTGCAGGAAAAAGCAATAAGAACAGCCAAGTCACATAAGTTAATAAAAGGAGACCTCAGGGTGAACCTTGCACAGAAACACTGCCCAAGCACACTGTGTCGAGGGCAAAGAGAAGATTCAGATCATCTGATTTCATACTGGCAGCTAGAGCTGGTTGGGAGTTTTCAGACTGAACGTTATTCTGTCAGAAAAAGCCCTTTGGTCAAAAGCTAAACATTTTGTAGAAACATGTCAATTTCTACTAATTTTCATTTTTGAAAAACACCACATGAAACATTTTGATAATATGGAAGCATTCTGCTGTGAAATGTTTGGAACGTTGTTTCAATCAGTTTGTTTTGAAATGACTGTTTAGAAACTTCTTTTAATTAAAAAAAACAACCCATTAAAATCGGAATATAATATTTTCATCCAAAAATTCAAAACAATTTTGGGGAGGGAATTTCATTTCCCAGGAAATTGAAGCTTTTGTTCCATTCAAGAACATATGGAATTTCCCATTAAATGGAAATATGGTTCCCGCCCAGCTCTTTAGGGCAGTTACTTCCCAAGCTTAGCCTTAGCCCAAACCAATTAGTTTTCCCCAGAGTTTTGAGAAAATTTTGGTCAGTCTTTGGTGGGTTTTGTGAGAAGGGGCTATTTTTTCCACCTTGTGAAACTGTAAATACATGGGTTTTTTAGTCAGGGCTAACAAAGACAGAAAAACAAACCCCATCCAGCTTTAGTTGTAAACTTTGCCGGTACACAATCCTTAACAGCAGCAAATGCCTTTGCTGGGTTGGGGGGAAAATATTTTAAATGAAAGTTTTACTGAAAAAGAATAATTTCTGAGTATGCTCGAAAGGCAAATCTCCCTGACACCATTCACCTCAACGAGGAAGGAGCTTCAAGAGCACAGCTGAACTATAAAAGCAATAGTTAAAACGCAGCAGTGGACAGTTACAACTCCTTAATTTTCTTTAATATTTCAGCTTTTGTAATGCTCTAAATAGATCAGTCATGCATACCAAATTAAATATGTATTTTATATATGCCATATCAAAAAAGTTATTCAAAAATCAGAAATGTATTTTCAACACCATGTCATACATAATACGTACATATACAGGTCTGTCTCATCTTACACTGGGGTTACGTTCCACAGTCAGCGCGTAAAGCGAAAATCGCATACAGTCAAAATTACATTGAGTGTAATGGCGGGCAGAATCGCCCGCACTACAGAAACAGTGTTTAAATTGTTATTTTTCTCTTTTTTTTTGTTTTTGCCAACCGCATAAAGCTGAAATAGCGCATGTTAAATGCGCCTAAGATGCGACAGACCTGTACATTAAAAAAAAAATTTGATATAAACTCTTGCAAAACCACAAATTTTGAAGGTCATCTAAAGCTAGAAGTCTTTAGTAGCTGGTTTTTAATAGTTAGACAATCAGAAGAGATGCTTTAGAAAAAACACAGGTGGAAAGATTATTTTTGGATTAAGTAAATTCCACTCTCCTATTTAAGAATTAGCTATATTACTGTAACTTTTCAAATGTTCATGCCTTGGATCTTAAAAGCTGGTGTGTGACAGCTCTATTAACTTAGAAGTGGGATCACTGCACAGTAAGTTTATTGACTGAAGCATCCAGGCAGCACATGGATTGCCAAAGCTCAAAGACAGCCAGCACACAGCCAGAGAAAGCAACTTAGAGGGCAGGCAGAGGGAGAGCATGAAGTTGAAAGTTCTCCCCTCCCTTTCTCAAAGACATTAACCAGGATTTTAATTTAAGTGTATATTATGAAGACTCGCCCCCTCACCCTCCAGGCGAAGGGCAGTAATTTCTCCCTCTGTTTTGTGTCTTTAAGAAATGAAGATAGAAGTTTTAATAAAATATTAGACAGATACAAAAATCTCACCAATATCATCTTCTTCCTCTTTCCACTGCCTTCAATGGGCTTTCAATCACATCTTTAGTTTTACTCTAACTGAAATCAGGATTGTGATCTTCCACAGCTCAAAAAAAAAAAATCTCACTGGAGGTTTTATTAAATGAAAAAAAACTAGAGCTGTCGATTAATCGCAGTTAACTCACATGATTAACTCAAAAAATTAACTGCGATTAATTGCACTGTTGAACAATAGAATACCCATTTAAATTTATTCAATATTTTTGGATTTTTTTCTACATTTTCAAATATATTGATTTCTATTACAACACAGGATACAAAGTGTAGTGCTCACTTTGGATTACAAAGATTTGCACTGTAAAAAATGATAAAAGAAATAGTATTTTTCAATTCACCGCATACAAGTACTGTAGTGCAATCTCTTTATTGAAAAAGTGTAACTTACAAATGTAGATTTTTTTTTGTTACATAACTGCTCTCAAAAACAAAATAATGTAAAATTTTAGAGCCTACAAGTCTACTCCGTCCTACTACTTCTTCAGCCAATTGCTAAGATAAACAAGTTTGTTTACATTTAGGGGAAATACTGCTGACTGCTTCTTATTTGCAATGTCACCTGAAAGTGAGTACAGGCGTTCGCATGGCACTGTTGTAGTCGGTGTTGCAAGGTATTTACATGCCAGATATGCTAAACATTCATATGCTCCTTCATGCTTTGGCCACCATTCCAGAGGACATGCTTCCATGCTGTTGATTCTCGTTAAAAAAATAATGTGTTAATTAATTTGTGACTGAACTCCTTGGGGGAGAGTTGTATGTCTCCTGTTCTGTTTTCTGCCACACATTTCATGTTGTAGCAGTCTCGGATGATGACCCAGCACATGTTCATTTTAAGAACACTTTCACAGCAGATTTGACAAAACGCAAAGAAGGTACCAATGTGAGATTTCTAAGGATAGCTACAGCACTCGACCAAAGGTTTAAGAATCTGAAGTGCTTTCCAAAATCTGAGAGGGACTGAGGTGTGGAGCATGCTTTCAGAAGTCTTAAGAGTAACACTCTGATGCGTAAACTACAAAACCCGAACCACCAAAAAAGAAATTAAACATTCTGCTGGTGGCATCTGACTCAGACGATGAAAATATACATGTGTTGGCCACTCTGCTTTGGATCATTATCGAGCAGAACCCGTCATCAGCATGGACACATGTATTCTGGAATGGTGGTTGAAGCATCACGGGACATATGAATCTTTAGCGCATCTGGCAAGTGAGTATCTTGTGACACCGGCTACAACAGCGCCACATGAACGCCTTTTCTCACTTTCATATGACACTGTAAACAAGATGTGGGCAGCATTATCTCCTGCAAATTGTAACCAAACTTGTTTGTCTGAGCGATTGGCTGAAGTAGGACAGAGTGGACTTATAGGTTCTAAAGTTTTACATTGTTTTATTTTTGAATGCAGTTATTTTTTGTACATAATTCTACATTTGTAAGTTCAACTTTCATGATACAAGTACTGTAGTGTAGTCTCTATTTCTTTTTTTTTTTTACAGTGCAAATATTTGTAATAAAAAATATAAAGTGAGCACTGTACACTTTGTATTGTGTTGTAACTGAAATTAATGCATTTGAAAATGTAGAAAACATCCAAAAATATTTAAATAAATGGTATTCTATTATTGTTTAATGGTGCAATTAATCACGATTAATTTTTTTTAATCGCTTGATAACCCTAGGAAAAAAAAATTAATATGTGGTTCACTGAAGCATATTTATTCTTCAAATATAAAAAGGCACATATATTATCCAAAATGAAAAGCTTGCAGTTCTGTAAGGTAAGACCACAGCTATCGAGACCCCCAATCAACTAACTTATTAGGACTAACAGTCTCTTGAATCTGTCCTTCTATTAATGAAAGTTCGTATCTGTATAGTTTTACCAACTTACTTGCTTTTTCAGCACCTAACTGATTACGAATTTTTGACCAAACCAATACAAATGTGATAAGAACAGTCTTTTGATGCTAAGCTGGCTGGACACGTTTTTTAAATTCTATTTTGCTATTTCACTCTGCACAATGTTTATATCTGGCTTTAGAGGAGGAACTGTTTTTGTTACTTAGTTCCATTCTAATTGCTTACCACCACTTGCTTCAACTTTAGGCAAATCGTGTCAAGATTAGTAATTACCAACTTCAGTACAATATATGAGTTTAATACTAGTCACCTGTTTGCAGTATTGTTCAGCAGTTTTCACATTTACTCTAGTTAGAATGCAAAAACATATTAGTAAATTAAACAATGAAGATTAAAAATTGTATAACGAGATGAGGTAGCCAGCTTTACATAGGCCTTCCTGCCCATCTTCCAGCAAATTTCTGGACTCTGACAAAGAAGCCCTCTTAACAGTTCATAATTCCACTCACTCTCACTAGTCAGCCCCACATCTTTCTCCAATTACCAGGGATTATACCCATTTCCCCCATCCTTTGGCTTCTATATAGGAAATAATTAAATAAACTAAAAAACTACAGAACTAACAGGCAACACAAAAATCTTCACTTTTTTGGTCTGGTAATTAAATGCATTAATCGTTCAAGTTGCTAATCATCTCAATTTATTTGTTGGACTCCTTTTTGTCTGTGTGGATATTCTGCCATCTAGGTTACCTTGATGTTATTTCAGGCAGGGTTGTATTAAAAAAAAAACAAAAAAAACCCCAGAAGGCATGTGCACATGTTTTTGGGGAGATGGGGATGGGGAAGGGTGGCACGTTATTGATTTTGTCTTGTTTTAGCTCAAGTATTTATAAGAACTTAACATTTTTGAAAGACTTCTGATATTCTAAGTTCTAATGTGAATTAAAGATTTAGCTATTACAAAAAGTTAAAGAGAAGTAGTGAGAATATCAAAGTTTTGATTTAAAAAATGTTAAATATAAGAAGCATATTTCACAGTAAAAATTGAGAGAACATTACATAAGTGACACTGGAGGGCAGAATTTGGGGGGGGGGGAATAAAAAACTAGGTACTTACTTAGCCATGAGTTTTGCTATTCGATGACAGTCATTCTTGTCATAAAACCAGATACTGTAAATAGACACTTGAAAACATAAAAAGAAAACAAGACAAAACTGTCAAAAATCATGTGGTGATAAAACAGCTCAGAGTAGCAGCCCACTAGCACTAAAATACACAGATTACAATCAATATCCACTCATCTATTCTATGCATGAATGAGTACCACTTAGCAGCTAATTAGGAATCCTAGTGTGTGCAGAAGAGGCATGAAAAACAACAAAATCAGTTAGATTAGGAAATTACATTTCATTGTGCACCTTAAAATGTACAAAAAATTAAAGTAATTTTTCATTCACAAAATGACTTTAGTTTTGCAAGTACTATACATCTTCCAACTGTTACAGCTTAACGATCATGAAATCATCAAGAGCATCTAGCACTTATGTAGTTCTAGTCCAGTTAATATTTCAGATAAAACCATGAACTATTTGAGTTTGTTGCTTAGAGGTCAGTAATAGTTTAAGTCACACATAAAACTGCCTTAATGAGACTTCAACTGCAGTATGGTACTTAAGCCTTAGTCTTTTTTGGCACCTTCACTCATCTAAAACTCTCTCCACTGGAAATCTAACTGTGTGCAAGGGCGGCAGCACTGAAATTCCAATCGTACCAGTCTTATGTTTACAGATCTACTTAATGCTAGGTACATGGTAGACTCTACTCCTAACATTTAGTAAGCATAGATCAGCTGAGGTCATGAAGGCTCTGATTCAGCAAGGCATTAAGTATATGCTTAATTTTCATCATGAGATCAGTACAACTAAAACTTGGCTGAATCAGGTTCTAAATCACATTGAGTTGAAAGATACACCAAGTGAAATTGAATAATTTTCAAAAATAATATTTCATTCCACCCTCGATGGAAGAGTCAGAAAGAAACCCATGCCTTTGGAAAGATGGTCTTTCTAACCGACGGCTCAAAGCATCTGCCAAGTGTGTCAACTACAGTAATACTTTAGCTCAAGTGCCCTGCAACTGAATTATGGTTAAACAGAAAAATATCAGTTTACAGGGCCATTGTATAGTTCAATAACACAAACACTGAGGGGTTCTTCAAAAAAGACAAAGATCTTTTTCATGATTCTGGACAGAGTCATTTCAGTAACCCAGTCAAATCTTTAAAGATTAGAAATATTTTTGTATTCTACTGAAATAAGCTATTTCTCTGAAAGATATCCTAGCCAAGTTTTTAGATATTGTAATTTGCAAATGGAACACACTTAATGGAGATTTGGTTTATTTAAAATAATTGTATTTGGATTTTCCAGCTGTACTTAATGCATTTGTTTACCAGATACTCATAGCCAACAAATGGAATGCAAAACAGGTAGCGAACAGATTCCTGGGTTGGAAGATTGTTTTATTGGGTTTGTATATAACATTTATCTCTAGCCTTAATTGGAAGCAGTGCCATACTGAAAGCAACAAAAATGTTTCCATTTATTTATTGTACGTCACACAAAGGATACTAGCTTCTAACATTTCGACCTCATAAAGAGGCCCTTGACCTCACTACATGTGAGTAAAAGATTCCACCTATCAAAGGTGATAATGCAGTTTTCCACTTCATCAAAACACCATAACATACATTATTCACCTGTCCACCTCCATTAAATCCTATTACATACCACAAGTGTTTGAGAAGTCACTTTATAAAAACATTTAAAAAAAAATCCACTATCTTTCTACTACTGTTCTTTTAAAGATTTTTATGACGTCTGAACCACTACTTGGTTAAACTATCCTTCAAATTCAAAAGGAAAAAGTTCTTAAACTGAAATTCATATTAAGATAGGCCAAAATAATTTCATATCAGGGCTCAATGGGGATCCAGAAAACTTAATTTACCAACCGTAACTTCCTAAGCCTCTGTAATGTGAATAGCAGTGCTCAAAGTGCTGCGCTGTAACTCCCCAGTGTGGATGCTGCTGGCGCAAACTAAAAGCTTCCTAGTTTGTGTCACAACCAAAGCAGATTGACCTACTGCACTCGCATTCTAACACACACACACACACACACACACACACACACACACACACACACACACACACACAGAGTTTAAGGCAAACTGAAATATAAGTTTCTAGGTCTAATCTTTGGAATTTATTAAAAAGCATGCAAGAGGCCCAAAGTTTAGGATCTGCAGCATTGAAGAAGGTTGTTGCCTGTCATCCATCATAAAATCAAGATGACTATGAAAAAAACCTTACAATTCAGAGAGAATTAAAAAAAAAAAACAACTGAGCTGTCAACTTAACATTATGAAAGCTTGGTTTCATTTTAAACCATTTCTCCCTTAGTAGGAATCCATTCTGTAGCATAATTTAGCATTATAAAACAAGCATATTCCCCTTCCCCACTCCATTATCAGAAGAACTGCCAACAGGAAAAAAAATTCTTCAAAAGCATGTTTGCTGGAGAAATAAAGATAAGGAACCTATAATGATAGCTTAATGGAGGAAAATGATAACAGTAACACTCAATTCTGCCAGAAACAGACCAGCACAAGACCAGAAATGCATCCCAAATCTTCTCTGTCTACCAACATATCATAATGTTTCATTCTGTGCTGCTGGCAAGGAGTCATAGGGAGTTACCATGAAAGCCTGTCAGTGTCATTTATGATGGAAAACAGATTACCAAACTATTTACAAGGTTTACTAACAAAATACTATTCTGTGCGGATTTCAGACACTTTCAAAGATTATGGTACTCACTTTCTCTCCCTCTTTTTAACAGCACAACAAAAATCAGATGTTTTAATGCATAAATATTTAATATTAAAATTTGATTTTTGAATGTGTTTCGAATTATATGTTCATGTTTGATATGCAAACTACTGCATTTTATTGTTGCACATATAAGACATTGCTTAACAATCCTTTTACCAGATGCAGCAAAATTATTAAGTGTTTACAAATTCCTTGTAAACTGATGTCCTTTCTCCTGGTTATATTAAAATCCTGCTAAACGTGCCCCCGTATGCAAGGAGCAGTAAAGGATCCTTTCTATTACATTGATTGCATCCAGGCTAACTGAACACAAAATTATTTGCTTGTGATTAGTGGGATTTATTGTAAAGACTATGTATCTCTTTAAAAACTCAGTGTGAGAGATTACCTAGTTTCACTATTCAGTGATATCACTGTCATCTGTTGATGCACCAAGTGTACAATCGCTTTTCTTCCTATTGCAACAAGAAAATACTTGATTTCATTTTCACTCAGAATGGACACAATTGCTGAATTAGTTTACATGGTATTGAACATAAAGTAGTAAATTATGGCCTAATCCTTTATTGTGTTGCTCTAGTTTTTCCACTGATGTCACTCTACCAATGCTTTTCCTCTATTTTTCTTTTAAATTTACTGAAAGCTGAGCAACGTCTTTAGTGGTAAGACAGAAATGCTGTCATTGTTTCACAGTATCAACCAATATCTTCAGTTAGATTTGTATTTTGCATAGTCACGTGGTCTTTAACGTAATTAGAGTCATTTCTGGGCCACATCATAACCAAATCTGAGTTGACAAACCAGGAATAAGTTATCTTTAATTTAATTCTGATGTGAGATTAAAATGCCCGGCAAAAATTTCTATGTGGTATTTTTTGTTCCATGGCTATTACTTAGCAAAATATGTTTAAAAAGAAGAAAAAATTAATAAAAATTGCTATGAAAGGTGAGTTTATCCTGCCAAGGGAGCACAATACTATAGTTCCAGGATGACGGCTTTGAGAAATATATTTGTATCATATTCCATTGTTTTTAATCAGGAAAAAATTGCAGAAAAACAATCTCACATAAAACAAGACCTAACAAAAGTTGCCGGAAAACATTATGTATTTCACATGAAAGCAAAAAAGAGATATCATCTCAGTGAAGTGTGGAACCTTAAAACACAGCACTCAAGGACAATAAAGGAAACATGCACCTTTCTTCTTGGCAGTTGGTTAGCACAAACTGAGGATAATCAAGGAAACAAACTCCTCCTAACACAATTATTTAATCTGTTGTCCCAGAGAAAAATTAAATGAATTAACCTGATCCGAAAAGACATTCTCTAGTCTAAATAGTATTCCAGATTTACTAGTAGTGTGTGCTAAATCCTTTACCCAACTTACATGTAAAAGCCAAGTGCTAATGGATTTGCTCTGAGACAAATCAAGTTTCCTCACTCAGCCACAACATGGATTACTACTTTGCAACAGTGACCCAGAATAGGAAAGTCACTACTGTTAAAACACCGTCTCAGAGACCATACTATTCTTACTACCCTCTACTTGAACTCTATCGAATGCCCTCTCCCCTCTCAAAAAACCAAATCAAAACCACAACAAAAAACCCCACTTGTATTTTAAGTCTTCTCGCTATAAAAGCAGCAAAAACAAGCTACCTTCTTATCTTGGACCAGTAGGTTGAGCTAATGCAGTTGCTATAGATCCATTCTCCTTCAGCAATCATGGAGACATGTCATGCTGGATACATTGCTGATATGAATGATAATGGGACAGTGTCTTTAGGCTAAGACACATAGCACTAAAAGCAATTGTGTAACTTATTTTTTTTTACGTTTTGTTTGTAAATCTTGTGAAATGAAACAACTAATTTGGTTTTTAGTGTTCTGGATACAGAATGTACTTTTTAAGCTTTAAAAGGCCATTAAATGACAAGCAAAGACGATAGCAGCTTGTAGTTCAGATTTCATTTTGAGTATCCGTGCAAACCCCCACCCCCCCGAGGATCTACCTTCTCTGTTGCATTAGCTTTCCTACCCTTGAACTGGGAAAGGGCAAGCAGAGAACTAAGGCAAGGAAACACCACAGTACCATATTTCTTCTCTTCTTAATATTAAAAGTTTATGTTTAGCATCTATCTTTTCAGCACCATGGAAATTAATTCTCCTGACCTATCTAGTGAACTAGATTTGATTAAAAAACCTCTACATCAAGAAAGAGACCTCAGATACAAAGGGAAAATTATAAGTGAAACAGAATTGGAAGCATACTTCTTGCAAACTTTTAGAGGTAAGTTTATTACTGTTTAAAATGTTCGACTCATTTTCTTTCACTGTAAAGCAGACTAAACTTGTTGAGAATATTACTGCAGAGCAATCATAATCTGGCACATATTTTAAATGAAGTTAAGATTTGATTTCAACCACACAATGAACGTTTCAAACTACAAATGCATAATGTTGTTGCTATATGTACTTCCACCAGTATAAATGAAGGGACGAGAAATCATGGGGTGTGAAATTCTGTAAAAAGCTCACAATGCATGATTTTAACCAAGATTCTGGGACAACAGTAAACATACATTTAAAAGGTTGTTTTTGATGTTATCAGTGTGATTCAAATGCTTCTTGAGGGAAAAAAATGTAAACTACTCAAACAGCATGAACTATATAAGTCACCTTATGTCTGAAAAGATTAAGGGAAATTGACAAGTGACCACAATGCAAGCAGCAACTCTGTATTAAACAATACTGAGAGTGGGAAAATATAAACAGTTTTGCCATATATTATATATTTTACGACCAATATATATTCAGTCCCATACATATAGAGACTGTATTATGAGACAGTATAACATACACACCGGCAGAGACAACGGAAAGATTTGTTTTCATAGGAAAAATCTTAAGATAAATTCAAAATGTGTCAAAGACTAGAAGAAATCAGAGAACTCCATTTCTCACACTTGGGATCATTCTCGTGCTTTCTCCATTGAATTCACTACTTCCTAAAACAGAGATGGAATATTTCTTCTTGTTATCTAGTCTAGTAATAACTCCACTCTACCAGGATATCACCTTAATTGGTATAATGTCAAATAAGATCTTAAGTCATCATAAGTTGTCATTTCTGTAGCAGAGAGATCTGATACATTATGGATAAAGAGTTAGGATTTCAAAGCAGCATTATATACAATTTTCAAAGCTGACAGTGACTTGCCTCACTAATGATTAAAGAGCTTTTGGTACTGTTCTAGGAAGCAAACAGTCTGTCTTAATCCTACGTTTGTTTTCGCAAAACATCAGTATTTGAACTAGGAAAAACTTTTTCCATTTATATTCTTGAGTTAGGAAGATACAAAGAGAAATAATAGAGTTTCTAAAACAAATAACTTTAAAGAATAAAATGTACATGGAACACACCACACAGAAATAGATACAATGGATAAATGATCTCATTAAAGACTAAACAAATTCAATGAGAGGAAAAAATGAATGAAAAACTAGAAAAACAGAAGTTAATTATATGAAAAAAACCCATATTAGGTCACTTAGTCCATCCGCATGACAGTACAACCCATGAAAGAGAACATAACTGTTCAATTAATACATTTGTGTGTAACAAAAATGTTTTTCAGACATATGCAGAGTACTCAAAACATACTGCTGAAGAAACAGACCGCTCTAACAGATCAGTATTCAATTCTAATTACAAATCTAAACGACTTAATAGGAAACATTTTTATTAGTCCAATACTAAAACCATTAAAGGCCATTTGTACCATCAGATGAATATGGCAATATATCTGAGGTTTTTGTTTTGCAGTAGCTACAAATCAGCTCTAATGCACAATAAACTAGTCATAGCAATTCTGCCATAGGAAAAATGTGCATGCAAGTCATAACCCCTGGTGGCTTTATGCAATGTGTGGACTACAAAAAAAAAAAAAAAGGCCTGACAAGCAAATCATTCCTACTATCCCCTCCAGCCAGGCAAATTACCTGTCAAAAGCAGCCAGCATAAAAATAATCATCTGAGGGCTACTTTGTGGCTGACATGAGACCAATGCAGTTCATAGTCAATAGATTTTTGTATCACTCAAGGAGTTCCTATGCTGGCAGTCTCACCAGAGGTGTCACAGACTGAACTGGTACCTCTTATCCCCAATGATTCTTTCAGGTCAAGGCATAATGGCAGGGCATGGTGAAGAACTTTGCAATGCCACTGCCTTCACAGTTTCTGCTGTGTTTTAAAAGTGTTATTGATATGGCACTTTTTTAATATCAACATTTAACTTGGTGAAAGAAAATTATTTTGCTATCTTTTACCCCTTGCTCTATGTCCCTAGGAAAGTGCAAACCTTAGCTCATTACACTGAGCACAAAGTTATCATTAACTTAGACTACAACAGCGGGTTTCATAAATGAGCCTGCTTCCTTGCCTATTTTGAAATGTACCTTTCTTTAGCTCAATGTATGGACCTCATTAAATTCAGTGAAAAAGTAACTAAAACAAAGGGACTATGTAATTAGGCCAGTTCAGGATTTTAAAAGTGAGTCCCTGAAAAGGCAGCAATACTAAATTATTTCCAGTGATCATGCTTGGCTGACTTTATAAAAAAAAAAAAAAACGCACAAAAATGTTTAAATAGCCCCTCTTTGGAACTGTTAAATTTTACTAACATGAAGGGAAGAACAAAAGGCTAATTTTCCATAAAGTAATCCATGAGGATGAGAGTGGGGTGGAGAAATTTGCATATACAGAGAGACCAGAATTTTCCCCACACACTCCCCTAATCCCTGTAATCCTCGATTTCTTCCCCAAATGCAGTAAACTAAATATATTTATAAGTTCTATACTACTCTGTAGCCCTACAACTTGTAATTAGGAGCTAACAAAACTGTAATCTCAACTATATTATACTGGAAATAATGCTTTATTTTCCAAATGACTTTGAAATTGCACAGGAGTTTCTCAAAGCAACCAACTACCTGTATAAGAAAAAGGGCAGACTCTCCTTTCAGAGCAGTATTATTCCCATGATTTGTTTGACCTCAAGTAAGAGAAAAAGCCTATCACAAAGATAAGATAATGGGCTACTGCATAGTTGCACCTTGAAAGGAGGAAAAGAATTTAAGGCAACAGTCATGAATTATCTCCCTCTAAAATACAATTTACTAACTCGAGAGTAAGTGCTCTTCAGATACAGCCCGCTCATTTTATTTCTCTAACAAAGGGGTTATCTGGTTTACTCTTTCTATGAAACAGTATTCTTTTAAAAACCTGACATCTCCATATATTATGTTTTCTTTGAAGTTTGCATGTCAGGGAAATTCTGGAAGTTCAGAAATCTCAACAGGACAATTTACTCATACAACTCCTAATTAACCATCATAACGGATTTTGTGCAAAATCTAAAGCTACTGTATTGCCTATGTACAGTAGGCCACTAACAATGCACTTTTTATACAATATAAGGTAATTTTTCTCTCCCCAACTAGCAGTCCTTCCACTGAATATGATCACAATATGGTTTAACGTTGACAAAGGCTTTCTTGGCAGCATTTCTGCTGAAACCTTTACAGAATAGGCATTAAGAGCTGGCTCTAAACTCTTTCTGTTGTTATTTGAATGCACTATGGGTATAACACCTGAAATGGAAATACATTGATGACGAGGCAAGGAGAAATACACCCCTCTTTTGTTTCCCAGCACCCTAACCAAAAATCACTGTTTACCTACCCATGCAGTGAATTTATACAAGCTGAAGGATTGTGCTCCAGAAAGTGCTGCCACTGACTGTTTTTAATTGTAAAGATATAATACAGACAGAGAAGCCCAGATTTGATACTCAAGATTGTGTCAGCTAGATTTGCCTTTCTTATATGAGGGGAGAAGCTAAACGTTTAAAAAAATTTACATGTGAGGAAGCAAGTCCAAAACTCAAAAATTGAAACGGGAAGGGAAAAGGAAGGGGAGGAAGAGAAGACATTAGAATCATATGTAATATAAAGCCAAGATGTAGCTCTCTATGCTCTAGTATTTAGACTTAGAAATTGATCTGGACGGAGCTAAGCAAACACTGCTGGACTCAGAGAGAGATAGTTAAAGGGGTCGGCTGTCTGTGGCTCAAAGGGAAATCACTGAATGGAGAGTTATAAAACTTCACCTAATACTGCATATTATTACATAGGCTCAAGCTCAATGTTTTCCTTGCATGGTTAAAGGGTATAATATATTTCTGTGCATGTGTGTCGAGAGGGAATGCATAAACATGAGTCCACTGTATCCTAAATGTAAAGAAAAGAAGCTCCTTCCCCTGAATTGAGCAGTTCCCCCCCACAAGCAGCCCATTTCCATGAAGCAGCTGACTATACTCTCACCTTCCACTTGCAAAATAAGACACTGAAAAACTAAAACCATATAAAATCAGAAGCCACAGTCACAATTGTTTTTATTTTTAAGTTTAAAGTTACACATAAGACATAACCAGATGCAGCATAATTGTTCTACAAAGTTTCAGAAAACTTTAATTCCATTTTGCATACAATATATCACCCTGTATATGTGATCCCTTTTCTAAAATAAAAGGTTGACTTATGACCTAACAGGATGAATATCAAACTATGTATTGTGCCCCTACATTGATAAAAATGGTTAAAATAAACAGCAACTTCAAGGTAATGTGCAGCTAAACAGAACTGTATTAAATCAAGTAGCATAGACAAGGAAATAGCCACAGACATTTAACTAGAATCTGACATATTACATTATGCTTGAAACAGACCATTAGATCACAGAACCTGAAACTGGCCTACATCAGAAGACAGAGTTTGAACTTCTATAGAGTAGATTTTTAAAACATCTATACTCACAGCTAGCGTTTCTGTAAAGAAGAAAAGGTTCATGCAGTTGAAATTCCAAGTCTTTATTTACTGGCTCAACTAGGTTGTGCATATTCAGTCGATTCACAATCGTAAAACCATAGTAGGGAGAAGCTGACCTGTTTCATTGAGAATAGAGTCATTTGTTAAATGTATATCAAGTTTTTACTTAAGCAAAAATAATATTACATGTCTATGCTTTCAAATGCCAAAACAAAGCATGGATTAAGAGTATAATTTGTAATGCCATATGTGCTTAGTTAAAATAGCCACCTTCACAATATATTTTGATGACAAACTGTTACGCAGTTCAACCAAGCATTACTAATACTCTGTTCCTTCCCTTCACATGAAACTTTACCAAGATAGACAGATATATATTTACTGGTTTCTGCATTTATAAACATCTCATTAATACATAGTTACTAGTTATACAATCATGTTTACATGTAAATACCCCAAAGCAAATATATCATGCAATATAAAACCAAGCCTATGCACATAAGAAAACATTTTATAGGTTCAAATGAATTTCTACGGCATAACAAATAGTCAAAGATGAGTAAACAAAAAAGATACTTTAATAGTTAGAAGTACTTTACATGATCTGTCTATCTAAAGTGATCTATGTGGGAAAAGTTTCTAGTTTTCATAAGTAATGGCAAGAATGGATAAAACTGACACTTTTGGTGAGCAAAACAGTGACAATCATAGCAATAACAGATTTAAAAATATTCTTCATCTTACTAGAAGAGAAGACTCAATGAAATTAAAAAGCAGCAAAATTAAAACTGATTGAAGGGAATACTTCAGTTTAAATTTTGCTTTTTAAAATGTTATCATTTTACATATACAACTTATAATTTTAACTTGTTGAACTTGGCACTTCAAGATATTATTGAGGCCAAGAGGTTTAATAAGGATTCAGAACAGGATTTAACTACAGATGATATTCATTATTAAAAATTACAATCCTGAAGATACTCATGCACATATTGTCAAGTATCAGAGGGGTAGCCGTGTTAGTCTGGATCTGTAAAAGCAGCAAAGAGTCCTGTGGCACCTTATAGACTAACAGATGTTTTGGAGCATGAGCTTTCGTGGGTAAATACCCACTTTGTCGGATGCATCCAACAAAGTGGGTATTCACCCACGAAAGCTCATGCTCCAAAACGTCTGTTAGTCTATAAGGTGCCACAGGACTCTTTGCTGCATGCACATATTGAATCTTATGCACTGTGAAGTATCTTTGAAGTCAATGCAACTACTCGGAGTGTATAAATGTAAGAATGGGCAATGAGTCGTCGTAAAATCAGGGTCCTGTGGGTTTAGACCCCTTATGTTTCATGGCATAGGACAGTCACTAAGGGCCTTGTCCATAGATAACTGAAGTCAATGGAAACATATTGATTTAATTGGACTTGGGATCAGACCCTTTCTGCCTGGAATTAGGAAGAAGCTTCTCTCATATATGTTTCTTGTACCTACCAGACAGGATATTGGATTAGATAGTCTTACTGGTTAAACTGGTATTGCAAATGCTAGTTTCCTAAAGTCTTGTGGAAAGACCTTTGCCGGCTTATGAGATTTTATCAGCTTGAAAAGAATGTTTATATTTCCTCCTAAAAAAACTCAGTTGGCAAAATTTATCTCTACCTTAAACAGACACAACTTCATTAGAATAAAAAATATTAAGAGTTGAGCATTATTAAAAGAGCAGGGAATATATTCAGAGAGGATCCAAAAGCATCCCAACTTGCCTCATAAAGGGAGAGTTTCCCCCCCCCCAGACCTCAAAGTAGTTCGTAAAAGAAAATGAATATATAGAAAAATTGCTTTTACAAGCAGAACAACATTTAACTTCTAAATATTCTGTGTAAGACTTGCTCTACAGTCTAGCTTCAGAAAAAAAAATCAAGCGAACACTTGAAGGTCAAAACAAAACAATTTCATATTTGTTTCCTCTTAAATTATTAGATTATAATATAGCCTTATGCTCAGCTATGCCTTTTAACACTTATGTGAACATAGCAGCAAGATTACTTTTTTCTGGTCATATTGTGCGGATACCCCGAGGAAAAATACACAGCCACAAACAAAAATCTGCTTCATTATAATCAGATGTGATTAGCTGTACAGATTTAATCAACATCATGGCCACATTCACTAAGGGCCCAATAATGCAAGGTGCTGAGCGTCTCCTGAGAGGCACTGAACATACTTGATTACAAGATTTATGCACATTCTTAATTTTACTACTGCAAGCTTGTCCCATTGAAATCAACAGGACTACTCATGTAGTGAAATTAAGCATTTGCTTAACTGAATATTGGAATGGTGCCCAACGGATATTCAGAACCTCACAGTGCTACGGACATAGGAAATACTAGTAATATTAAACGGGTTGCTGCCTGTCTCAGGATGGATAGATTAATTCTCCATTCACATTTCTTGCATATAATGGAGCAGTAATTCATTGTTAAATTAGTGATTTGTCTTTGGTTTAAGAGGAATCTTCAGTGATATTTACATGCTATTTCTCATTAAGGAAATATCACCTGTTAAACGAACCAAAAATCCGAAAGTTGCACACATACAGACTGCTAGCTTTTAAATGACAATCTGTATCATAACCAGTGGAAAATGGCAGACCCATTCACTGGAAACTATTTTAAGAGAGATTTGGAAAAAATATATAAATTATATAATTAATAATTTCTGGAATATGGAAGGTAGAGGAAACATCATCACTTGGGTCATTTAAAGCACTCAGGAATATATTAGGAAATGATGCCGTATTACCAAAATTATTAACAAAGCAACCTAATTACAACTTCCATTTCTATGATTCTCTCTCTTCGTTTTATTCTTTTATTTTCTTCAAGATTGTTACTGAAAAGTTGTGTATGTGCTTTTTGAAGAGTTATATGCCTAGGTGCTAAATTTATTTTTAAAACAGGCAGTTGGAGGTGAATTTCTGGTCAAATATCAGAATTAACTGGAAAGCCTACTGTGACAAAATCTAAACTTAATAGTTACATACTACACTAAAGAATTTTTGTATAACTTACCTTCTGTACACAAATAAGGTACCTTCTATGTCAGTCTTCTCCTACAACAGACAGCAATTATAGTTAGTTCAGTGATATGCTTACTCACACAGTTATGCAGCATTCTAACAAAAGAGTTTTTAGTACCATCTCACAAAGAGGTTTGACATCATAGGCCTCAGATTAATCTCTTATCTTTTCAGTGAATTCCTAACCCTTTCAGGCAAATATGTAGTTATACATGTCACCTTGTTGATAAAAACAATTATTCAATTTTTAAAGAAATTTCTGATTACTTTCTCTTCCTAACCAGCTTCACTAGAAAAGTTAAAATTAAATATTTTCTTTATAGTAACCCCATATTCATGCATATTAATACAAGTTGTTTTTTTTTAGTTTGCAAAGTAAAACATGTATCTTGTAATGAGAAGTTACAATGGGATTTTTTTGGACATATGTTTTATTATAATTGTATGCGATGCACCATGACTTTAAGTATCCAGGGGTAGCCCTGCTAGTTTGTATCCACAAAAACAACAAAGAGTCAGGTGGCACCTTAAAGACTGACAGATTAATTTGGGCATAAGCTTTTGAGGGTAAAAAAAACCTCACTTTCTTCAGACTTTGTTTTATACATTAAAACTTAGCTAAAAAAGAAAAAAACCTTTATGGTTTACCACCTGCAAAATAACATTTGACTCCTGCAAATAACTCTGAGCTTAACTGGATTACTCATGTGGAAAGTTACACACATGCATAAGTTTTTGCAGGACTGAGATCTCAGAGGCCAGAGGCTATTCAGTTACAATCATGTAACTGGAAGCCTTTGTGTCTTTAACAAGATTTTTTAAAAAGTACTCCCAAAGCTCTTAAACTCATACTAACTTCTTTTTTCATAAATGTAGTGTATATTGATGGCCTTTATTTTCAAAACTGAAAAACATTCTTGAAATTAAACAGAAATTGTATTTAAGCAGAACAGTCATTATCAACGTTTCTCAAATTCCAGCTTTGTGAACCTCAACATTACCAGCTAGTGGAAAGTGACAACTAAAAAGGTGTGTTTGTGTGTACAAACAAAGCAGTGAGAGTATAAAGGGCAACAGGCAAGACTACAATACCTGCTACAATTATTGCTTGAATGTGTGTTTCAATGTCACAAGGAAAGTCTGTTCTTTCCTATCTGTTTCCTCTGATTTAAATGGTCTCCACAGCCTGGGAAGAGTCCGAGCTGCTGGGGGGAGGGAAGGTGGGAAGATCTCAAACTTCTCAGGGTCACAGCCCCTACCCCGCAAACCACAGCGCCACAATCTGAACGGCCCCGACCCCTGCGGCTTCCTGTCCCGGGGGGCGGGAGGGGAAAGGGGGTTGCTGGGGCTGCCACTCCGCCCTGGTGGGGGGGAGTTTCCGTTTCTGCAGGGAAAGGGGCAGGGCGGGTCAGTAGCTACATCAGCGCGCTGAGGACGGGGGATGAGTGGGTGTGTCGGTGCCCACCCCCGGGAGTAGGGGGAGGGCCGGCGCCCAGCTCTGCTCCGCTCCGCGGGGAACGTGCGTGGGTGTCGGTGTCGCGCCACACGGCTACGGGGCGGGAGCTGTGGCTCTCCTAGGGGCGGGCGGCAGGCAGGAGCCTGCTCCCCACTTACCCACTCGTTGGCTTTGGGGCTGAAGCTGTAGAGCGCGACCTGGCCGGTCACGTCGGCGATGCTGGTGATGTAGGGATCGTGCCGCTTTAAGGCCGCCAGGCTCATCTCCTGTCCCGCTTTACTCAGCGACTCCATCTTGGCTCCCGGGAGGAAGCGGAGGGGGAGGAGGGGAACGCGACCAGCGCGGAGTCACGTGTGCAGCTTCCCTGCTCCCGCCCGGGCACGGCGGCCTCAGCGCCGCCCGTTCCGCCCTGCCGCCGCTGCGCTTTGGTTCCGCCTGCTCCGCCCGGGAAGTGGGCAAGGAGCCAGCACCCTTCCCCCCCCCCCCGCCACAGAGCTCCTAACGGGGACTTGTGCCAGGGAACCCCAGCTCCTCAGCAAGGCTCTGCTCCGAGTTCAGAGCCCCCCGAGGGACTCCTCGGCAAGGAGCTGCCCCGAGCTGGGCCGTCGGGGAGTTTGCCTGCCCTAGAAAATGAGGTGGTGTGAACACCCTGTCTGCAATCGATGCTAATCACGATTTTGCAGCGTATTAGGCAACAGCTTAATCTTCAGTTGAAGACAATCTGGAGGGACTGACACCCCTACCTGCACCCCCAGGCACCTCTGCAAAAACCAGTAATACTCCCACCCTGGACCTCTCCCAGGAGCTTTGCAGGACCTTTCCCCCCTTCCCCACCATCCGGAACCCCAAGGGTTCCACCACTCCTGGACCAACAGATTCCTGTCCTTGGCTTGAATCCCCAAGGTTGTACTCTCCATTCCAGTAGAGATGTGTCCCTGGAGCCCTGGGGCATCCCATGGACCTGGCTACCCTACACCCTTGCAGGTATCAGAGGGGTAGCCGTGTTAGTCTGGATCTGTAAAAAGTGATAAAGAGTCCTGTGGCACTTTATAGACTAATAGGAGTGTTAGGTAAAAAGCAAGTCCTTACTCACCTCTCCAGCACCCGAGTTCGTGCGGAGTTGGTATGGGGCTCACAATCTGTCAGAGACCAGACAACACTTCGTTGATCAACGGGCTCACACTATCCTTAGCTTAAAAGGCTTCGGAGTAAGTGTGGCAAGTTTATTAGGGTTGAGCATCAATATTTATACACAGAAGAAAACAAAGTGATTAACAGATCATAATGGTCATGCATAATCAATCAAGATTCTACAGGATAAAACAGGTTAAAATGTAAATTTAAAAAGACAAAAGGGGAGATGGCTACTTAAGGGGAGGGGGGGTGTCATGAGTAGTTCGCAGGTCAGAGCTTTGATTAAAAGTTTCAGACAGAGACATCAAGTCTGGGTTAAGTTTCAGTTCATCAAAAGTTCAGACTCAACATTCCTCCATTTGTAGCTTTGGGATAACTATTTACCAAAAGCTACACCCCATTTTAAGGAGCCAAGGGCCGCTTGGCAATTTCAGCCTGGGCCAACTCGAAGAGAGTAAGGCCTTTGGCTGAAGTAGGAAAAGGATAAACTGACCCACATGAGTTTATGAGGGAGGGGACACACTGAATACAGCAACACAGTATTATAAGGATTACTATGGCCCCAACAATACCCACCAAGAGTTTTTTAACCCACCCAAATCCAGGCAGCCAATTCCATAAGGCTCCCCACCAATCATAAGGTGGCTGGCCAGAGGAGTAGTTCTTAGCCATTTCCCTTAGATGTTTGGTACGTTGAAAAGTGTCAGGGTAGGCGTCGTTTACAAAAACACAGCATTCTTCATTTATGAGGGCGCAAGTTCCTCCTTGGGCTGCTAACATTATGTCTAAAGCCATTCGGTTTTGCAAAGCTAACTGGCGCAGTTGGGACATTTCCCCGGCCTGATTCTCAAATAGGGTCGCAGTTTCATTGGTTAAAGATTCTAGTAGTCCCTGTAGACGGATGACACCACCCCTCAAGCTAATAAGACCAGCCCACCGCTGCCACGACAAACCATCACGGATATTAATATCTCTGAAGGTTTCACGGATGTTACGAACGTGGGGAAAATGGGCGGGGGGTGAGGGAGATGCGAGAAGGCGGTGTGAGCCATGCTAAATAACATGACCCTGTCCAATCAGGGGAGAGAAAGTAATAAGCTTTGGGCCCGCACACCCAGTATGTTCCATACATTGCATTTCGGGTATTCCATTTCTCAAAGTAGGAGGTAACCCACCACCCGTTGGATCACTGTTCCCCTGGTAACACAGAGGGGTCGTTGTGCGAACCGCAGAGCACAATTTGGTAGTGGTGTTTTCAAAGTGTAGTGTAGTACTGCTTGAGCAGTTGTAGAAGGCAATCGTATATCCCTTAACAATTAGTTGGACACCCTCGTGATCTGAGCAGGGCTTCTTAAAAGCTGACTCTGAAGGCTTGCCCACCCATGAAAAAGTTGTATCGGGGTGAGGGATCCACATATGGGATAAGTGGGATGCGCAAGGCTTGAAGCCAAGATTTTTACTAAAGGCGGTGCCATTAAAATACATGTTGCATTTACTGGTTCCCACAAAAGTTGACCCCTTTTCTTTAACAAAACACAGTGATCCTGTCTGATTTGTTAACCTGAGATATCTGTTAATTGGCACTCCTGTTTTGTCCCATGTAAGATTGTGTTGGACTGGATCTTTTACTCTAGCCAGTGGCATCCAAGTCATATTAGCAGTGGTCAGGGGAATGGGTGTGAAGGGGAGTCCCTGTTCTGCATTTACTGGAAATTGAGTACATACCCAGCAATTACTTCTATTTCCTAAAATACGAGTTTTAACCTCGTGGGAATATCTAATAAAAGCATTATCTTCATAAGCAGAAAATAAACTAAAAAGGCATAATAAAAAACATACAGTTGTCAGAATAAAAGGTCCTCTCATTTTTTTCGAGTCAATTTAAGTCTGATGTCTGAAAGAGGTAAGCTGGTCCACTGGTCAGAGGCAGTGTCCTCAGTGGTGGCAAGAGCTGCTGGTCCGTCACTGTGGTCCACTACGGCTGGCTTGACGTGGGAGTGGTGGATCCAGGATTTGCGTCCTTCCAGGAACACTGCAGTCTGGGTTGTTAAAAGAACCTGGTGGGGTCCAGTAAACCTCGGCTGGAGGGTGTCGCCACGAACGAACTTTTTGGCCCAGACGAAGTCCCCTGGTTGGAACGGGTGGATCTGTTCTTCTAGTGGCACGGTCTGGGAAAACTGCGAGGCTTTCCAAAGGGTACGGAGGCGAGCCTGTAGGGAGAGAAACTGGCACGCGGTCATATGATCCCCTCCCAATAGTGAAACATCAGCACGTGGTAGCGCCCCGCCTTTGAAAGGGGGGTGTCCATAGAGCAGTTCAAAGGGGGATAATCCCAATACACGGGTTGGGCGAGTACGAAGGTGAAACAGGACCAAGGGAAGTACCTGAGGCCACTTTAACCCTGTTTCCTGACAGTATTTAGCCAATGTAAGCTTAAGCTCCCTATTCATACGCTCAACTTTCCCGCTAGACTGGGGGTGGTAGGGTGTATGAAAGGAGTGTGAAATGCCCAGTCCTTGTTCTAAACGGCCAAGGACATTACCAGTAAAGTGGGGTCCGCGATCTGAGTCAAGCACGAGAGGGATGCCAAAACGGGGTACAATGTCTCTAAGGAGAATCTTTGCCACTGTGGCAGCAGTACAATTAGCAGTAGGAAAAGCTTCGACCCATGAAGTCACAGGGCAAACCAAAACAAGGAGGTGCTTTTTCCCAAAAGCCTTTGGCATATCTGCAAAGTCAATTTGAAGATGTTGAAATGGAGCAGCAGGCGGAGGTCTTCCACCCTTAATTTTGTTAAGAGGCGGAGCAGGTCCATTACGCTGACATGTGCTGCATGCTTTCACTATTGACAGGCAGTAGGGTTGAATGCCTGGAGCATACCAAAAGCGAGCGATGGTGTCCACAAGGGCGTGGATGCAATCAGGGTTGTCCAGTGGCACGTCAAACAGGTTGTTCCTTATCTGTAAGATGCTATGAACTACTTCCACACAGTCATGCTGATCCTGGAGGACTGGCAGGTCAGGAAGCAAGGTAGCTGGATTAAGGGGCCCACACCTTTCAAAAATTAGATTAGTGTCTTCTAGGAGTTCGGCCTCTAGCTGCTGCTGACGATGGGCCGAAAAGACTTGGGTTGTGCCCCTACGCAGAAGGGCTGACAAGGCATGAGAGGTCCAGACCGTGGTAAAATGACCCAGGGTCAGGCTCTTTGCCTTTGTGATCAGCAGGGCAGCTGCTGCCAGAGTCCGGGTGCAAGATGGGGTTCCCTGAGCGACAGGGTCGATCTGCTGAGAGTAAAAAGCAAGCGGGAAATGGTGGGGCCCGCTCAGCTGGGTAAGGACGCCACTAGCAATTCCGCCCCTCTCATGGACAAAAAGGTGAAAGGGTTTGCTGTAATTGGGGGGGCGGAGAGACATGGAGGAGGCCACACTGTCCTTGAGTAACTGAAAGGCTTGGATCGTGTCTGGGGACCACTGCAAAGGGTCAGGAGCAAGGTTAGCAGTGAGTCGGTGGAGCGGTTTGCTCAACTCCCCGCAGGACGGTAACCAGGGGCGACAGAAGCCAATTAATCCTAAGAAACCTCGAAGTTGTTTCTTGGTGTTTGGCAGAGGGCAGTTTTGGATAGTCTTTATGCGGACTGGGTCCATTTGTCTCCCCTCTGGGGTTAACAGGAAGCCCAGATATCGGACCTTCTGTGAGACCCACTGAATCTTGTTAGGGTCTACCTTGTGGCCTCTGGTGTGTAGGTATAATAAAAGTGCCTTACCATCGATGTGGAGGGCGGCTTCTTCGCGGTTACTTAGTAGGATGTCATCTACGTATAGGACTAACGTGGATCCCTGCGGACTGGTGAAGCCTTCCAAGTCGTGGTGGAGGCATTGGCTGAAAATCGTGGGGCTGTCTCTGTAGCCTTGAGGAAGTCGTTGCCAGACATAACTTTGTCCCTCCCAGGTGAAACCAAAGAGATATTGAGAGTCTGGGTGCACAGGAATGCTGAAAAAGGCTGATTTTAAGTCAATAACAGTGAACCACTCAGCATCCCAGGGGATTTGGCTGATGATAGTAGCTGGATCAGGAACTACTGCATGAAGAGGGACCACATACTGATTAATAACCCGTAGATCCTGTACAAAGCGCCAACGAATAGGGTCTCCGTCCTTTTTAGGAGGCTTTTTGACAGGCAGTATAGGGGTATTACAGGGAGTGCGCTGAGGGCGGACTAGCTTTTGTGCAATGAATCCCTCGATAATGGGGCGGATGCCCTCCCGGGCTTCCAGCGACAGAGGGTATTGGGGGACTGATGGGGGGGCTAAGGAGGGCTTCACTTGAATCCTTACTGGCTCTGCCGAAAGGAGCAGGCCAACATCAGTGTCAGAAATTCCCCAGAGGGTTGAAGGCAAGTCAGTGAGGTCAGGGGAGAGAGAGGGGGGGGTTTCCCAATTACCCTGAGTTGGGGCCGAATCTCCTAACACTGTCATCAATAATCCTACCCCTTCAGGAGTGCAGGTTAAAGTAGCCTCAAGCTTACAGAGTAAATCCCGGCCCATCAAAGGGATCGGACAAGCTGGGGAAAAAAGAAAACGGTGAGAAAAACATTTATCAGCATAAATAACATTTAGAGGCAAAGTGAGTCCCAGAGACTGTGGGTTGCCCTCCACCCCAGTTGCAGTTTTAACCTCAGAGGATAGCCAGGGAGAGGGGGCATGATTTAAAAGAGAGAAAGTAGCTCCAGTATCAATGAGGAAAGAGACAGGCAGTCCTTGGACTGAAAGGGTTAGACGAGGCTCTTTGCTGGGAGGGGAGAAAGTGAGGAAGGAGCCGGCTAAAGACATTAAGGAAATAAGACCATCACATTGTTTGCCTTCGCCCCCGGGGTACCGTCATTGAGAAGGCTGAGTTTTCTGCAGCTGCTGCTGTCTGCTGCTGTTGCCTGTAGTTGATCCAGGCCTGAGGAACGGGCTGGGCTGGTGGTGCAGGGGTGTATTCGTCCCTGGTGTAAGTATCTGCGGATGCGACCGGACCCTCTGGGCGTCCCCAGGGGCATTCACATTTAAAGTGACCGGGCTGTCCGCACTGAAAACAATTTCCTGGTGGCTGGGGTTGCCAGGACCCTCTTCCCCGAGCATCCTGAAATCCCCTGCCACGGCCACGGCTTTTGCCTCGAATACCACCGCGAAAAGCTAAAGCCATCAACTTATATTCTTCCTTTTTCTCTTTCTTTTTACTACTTTCCCTTTCTTTCTCCCATGCAAAATCAGCTACGTCCAACACTGAAGTGACTGACTCACCTCCCCAACCAGGGCGAAACTTTAAGAAATAATCCCTTACAGGGGGTACTGACTGATTCACAAAAAACGAAATAAGAGTAGGGTGGTCTGCTTCTCTCTCAGGATCCATCTGAGTGAACATTCGGGCCCCCTCCAATAGCCTCGACCAGAACTTTCTGGGTGGCTCATCAGATTCCTGCCGAATCTGCATGAACTTAGCCTGATTAGGCGAGCGGCGAGCCATTTCTTTGAGTCTCTCTAACAATCGCTCTCGATCTGTCC
Organism: Mauremys mutica; assembly: GCF_020497125.1. Lineage (NCBI taxonomy): Eukaryota > Metazoa > Chordata > Testudines > Geoemydidae > Mauremys > Mauremys mutica. The sequence goes on along the minus strand of NC_059078.1, from coordinate 27,904,389 downwards.
GCAGCTGAGTCAGCCTTTGCTGACTCCAGTCTAGGGGATTCCAGCCAGCGGCTTGATCCCGCCTATCCATCCAAGTGGTATTAACCGCATCGCTATCCCCCCATGTCCTTTCTGCCATCCACAATCTACTACGTTCCTCTCCGGTCAAAACTCTACTTAATAACTGATCTACATCCGTATAAGTAGGATTATGACTTGAAAACAATCTTTCTAAAAGTTCTGTGATCTTTCGGGGATTTTCCCCAAAGGACCCTGACAACCGTCCCCACTCTTTCAAGTCCCATTCTAGCCATCCTTTATATTCCACAATATTAGTATGTTGTAACTGGCCATTATTGTCCACAAAAGGTTGGTCGTGCACCTGTAAAGGCATTTCTCTACTCACAAAAAGTTTGGCGGAGGCAGCCTCTGGGCTATCCTCAGGGGAGGGGTATGCATCCTGCTGCATCTGCTTGATCTTTTGCCTAGTAATTACTCCTCCCGAGGTGTGCCCCTCCATTTCCTCCTTATCCCTCTGCAGAGATTCCAATCTGGAGTCCTGCAGATTCCCCTCTGCACTCTGGAGAGAGCCCCCCTGCGGAGGAATAGGGGCAGGTGCAGTGGGGACCAACTGACGAGTCAAAACACGCCGTGGTTTATACTCTTCATTGAAATAACATGGAGGGGATTCACTCTCGGGAGAATACCTGACTGCCATAATTTTTAAAGATTTCCACAGCTCTGCTGCTGTGTCCCAACAAAACCAGTAACATAACTGTCCCGGATGGTCTTTTTCGATCTGGCTCCTTACTCCTCTTAAGGCAGCCTGTTCGAAAGAGCCATACGAAGGCCACCTCATCTCCGGGTCGGCCAATACCGCGGTATACCCAGTCCAATTTCTTACACACAGTGTGTACAACTTCCTCCTAGACATTCCTGTCTGTACTGGGAGTTTCCCTTCGTTCCATAACTTATTTACAATCCCCAGCGGACTCTCAAGAGGCACGCTAGTCCCTTGACCCATGGTGTCTGACAGGAGCCCTCCAACTGGCGTTTATCCTGCTGTCCAGTACACGGCCCCTCAATATTGAATTGGCTGGGAGAAATCTCCCGTGGCGCCTGCCAATTCGTATATGAGTGGTCTGGCCACTGGACAGAGGCACCGCACCAGAAGGAAATCCCGGACGAGCCCCCAAATTGTTAGGTAAAAAGCAAGTCCTTACTCACCTCTCCAGCACCCGAGTTCATGCGGAGTTGGTATGGGGCTCACAATCTGTCAGAGACCAGACAACACTTCGTTGATCAACGGGCTCACACTATCCTTAGCTTAAAAGGCTTCGGAGTAAGTGTGGCAAGTTTATTAGGGTTGAGCATCAATATTTATACACAGAAGTAAACAAAGTGATTAACAGATCATAATGGTCATGCATAATCAATCAAGATTCTACAGGATAAAACAGGTTAAAATGTAAATTTAAAAAGACAAAAGGGGAGATGGCTACTTAAGGGGAGGGGGGGTGTCATGAGTAGTTCGCAGGTCAGAGCTTTGATTAAAAGTTTCAGACAGAGACATCAAGTCTGGGTTAAGTTTCAGTTCATCAAAAGTTCAGACTCAACAGGAGCATAAGCTTTTGTGGCTGAATGCATCCGACGAAGTGGGTATTCACCCAAGAAATCTTATGCTCCAATACCTCTGTTAGGCTATAAGGTGCCACAGGATTCTTTGTCACTCTTAGCAGGGTTATTGACCCTTGAGTCTTGTGGGATTCACCAACCCTGAACAAGGAAATGTTGACAGCACGGTGGGATTCAAAAGCAAATGGCTGTATGGGGTTTTATTTCAGATTTCCTGTGTGCTAACTCCAGCTCCACCTAAGGTCTCTCTCACAGCTAAGAGACCTGCAGGACTCCTCTTGTTTACCATGAGGGCTTTCCCACTCTGTAATGGTGCCCAGTTAATATGAAGCTGATGGGGTGAAGAAGGAGGCGGAGTAGGGTGACCAGGGCCAGCTCTACTGTTTTTGCCGCCCCAAGCAGCGCGCCGAATTGACGCCAGACGAGGGGGGCAGTCCTTGTGCCCTTAATGCGGCTCGCGCGTTTCCCCGGCGGTGGCAATTCGGAGGCAGCTTCTTTCTTCAGCTGGAAGACAGAAGCTGCGCCCCTGCAGACAGTGGAACGTAGAAGCTGCCGCCCAATTGCCGCCCCCGCTGAAACACACATGCCGCCCTATGGCACACGGCCTGCCCCTGCCCTCCCGCAGCAATTCGGGGCGCTGCTTGGGGGCTAAAACACAGGAACTGCCGCCCCTTGCAGATTGCCGCCCCAAGCACCGGCTTGGGATGCTGGTGCCTGGAGCTGGCCCTGAGGGTGACCAGATAGCAAGTGTGAAAAATCAGGACAGCAGGTGGGGGGTAATAGGAGCCTATATAGGAAGAAGCCCCAAATATCAGGATTGTCCCTATAAAATCAGAACATCTGGTCACCCTAAGGAGGCGAAGGAGCAGGTGGCTGCCTCAGGGCCTTGCTGGCAATTATGTGAGAGGACAAAATAAGGGAACAGGCACTTATGGGGTGAGGCTTTCCCTTGTCCCCTGTCTTCTTATTCTGGCCCTGAGATTGTTTCCCTTGAGCTACTTGTCTAGTGGGGAGATTCACAGGTCACTCTCCATTTGGTCAGTCTTTCCACATCTGGATACGCCATGTGCACAGAAACAAGCTCATCTGACCCTCTGCAACATGCTAAGGTAAAGGCTGTTGTACTATAAATACTTTAGAATGCTAATGTGTTACATTCATCATTAGAGAGGCAAGGTGGGTGAGGTAATGTCTTCTATTAGACCAACTTCTGTTGGTGAGAGGAACAAGATTTTGAGCTACACAAAGCTCTTCTTCAGGTCTGGGGAAAGTATTCCGAAGAGCTCTGTGTAGCTCAAAAGCTTGACTCTCTAGTCTCTCACCAACAGTGAGATAATAAAAGATATTACCTCACCCACCTTGTCTCTAATATCCTGGAACCAACAGGGCTATAACATTAATCACTGACATATATGGGTAATGCCTCTAGCACACATGGAGGTGGAGCCTCAGTTTATTTGCTTTGATTAAAATTGGGCCTGATGGATACCACTGGTTTATAGAGATAGCCTTACTGAATCAGACCAGTGGTTCAACTAGTCCAAAATTATGTATCTGACAGTAGCCAGAACTCCAAGTTTATCTATCTTAGGTATTTACATGGCCCCATTACCAGAGTATCTTGTGATCTTTAATGTTTTCAGCCTCACAACACTCCTATGAGGCAAGGAAGTACTCTTACCTGCCTTTTACAGATGGGGTACTGAGACTGTGACTTGCCCAAAGTCACATGGGTGAGCTGTGTTAGAGGTGGGACTTGAAACCAGGTCTCCCAAGCCCTATGTTATTGTCCTAACTACTGGACCATCCTTTCTCCTTGAAGTACAACAAATGTTGTAGTTGACAGTTATGGAAAAACCATGGAGTAACCTGCCTATAGGTAATATTTTTTTTCTAAGCCCTTGTATTTAGAGGTTTGTTGCTGCACTGAAACATGTGGGTTTATATCCCAACCAAAGCCTATTTAATATAACTGTATATGTAGTAGGGGACTGTGCAAAATATTCATAAAATGGTTTGAAAACCTCTGAATTTAATTTGATCTAAGGGAACTGGTTTTATTTTGTGAAAAGCCTTCATAATGCTACTCCTTTAGACCATGCGGCTAGTCAAAGTCTGAGGCCCTGCAGGTTGTTCCAGCTGGGAGTAGGAATTGACAATGGAGTCTGGTATTTGTTTTGATGAAATCCTGTTTATTTACAAGGAATGTACAAAGTCCTGCCTCCTCCCTGATCCCCAAATCTTATGAGGCGTGCAATAGTTGAAAAGTTTACAAGGTAAACCTTATGGTGTTCCTAGGTTCTCTGTCTCCCTTCCAGGGGTTTTGCTGCCGGAGGGTCTGATATAATCCGTAAAGTTTTGTCTTCTATTGGCTCTGCAGTAGTAGTAAACTAGCAAACACTATTGTCAAAGTGCCATTGATATAATTTGAGATACAGGTGTACAAAGCTAGGACCAAAATCTGCTTTTCAGCATTCTTGCATGATTCCCGTTAAAGGCCAGACTGTAAAGTGCACATATACTGATACACAGAGTGGAAGAACCTTCTCATTCCGTGTATACCCCTAACAAGAATGAGGAACTTTTCTTGTCAGGTGCCCTGGGAGTCTTGCATTGCTCAAAAAGTGCAGGGAGGAGTCCAGGGCTTGCTGAGTGGGCTGGCTGCACCAGAAGAAGAGGCTCCCCCATCCTAAAGGATTAACATTTGAAAGGTTCAAGGTGGGTGCAGTCTGCACACCCACTGTGCATCCGGAAGTTCAAGATAGGATTGTGCCTTCCTGTGACACAATCCCACCTGAAGCAATCCCAGGGGCAGTATCACTCCACATTAGCCTTTACTCAGGCCTCTGTTTATCTGGTACAATCAAACCCCAAATGTGTTAACTTTAATGGGGGCTTACAAGGGCAGAAACTGGCATCTATGATGAGGTAAAATGCTGTATATTGTGAGTTAAAGTGGTTGAGTATTATTCTTTCCTATATTAAATGGAGGGAAAACAGGAACGAAAAAGAGAAAACAAAAAAATTATTTGAAAATTATTTTAAACAACAAGGACGTCTAACATTCTAGAGACTAAAGGAAATATGCAAAAAAATAAATAAATAAAAATCCTTTTGAACTTTGGATCTCAGTAATGTTTCTAATGGCTGCACCAAAGAGAATGATCTTCATCTTCATGTCAGCCTCAGACAAGCCTGCTCTAAAGCAAACATAGCTTTCAGACTAATGTAATGAGAAGATCTTGACAAAGGGCAGCTTTCTGCAATGCCTGATCTTCTTTACTGCGTCTTGAATTAAAAGTGAATCATGAAGAGCACTGATAACAGAATCAAGTGGGAGTTTTGGTTAATGGATTGTTTTCCTCCTTCATCCTCTAACCCCAGTTCCACATTCTAGTGAGTTTGTTCTCCTTGCCCTTCTTCTCTGCTGGTGCCTCATTGTGTGATATTTTATATCAGAAATGAATGAATATTGTGGGCTCCAATCTGCTTCCTCTGCCCTGAAGTACACAGAAGCATATGCTTAGCTTCAAACTTAGACCTCTGTGTAAATGTTGCATCCTGGTAGGATTGTTCAGTAGCTATTGTATATTGTGAATGTCTTTGTCCTCCTTTGAGTTATGCAGCGGTTAATGGTGGGAATATGTTCATCTATTATTCTATACTTTCAGTTCTTGTATTGACATGGACAGAAGTGGGATGATGTTCATAATGATCTTTTGATGTTTTCTGTAGGATGTTTTCCATTTGTTGTGCTTCAACAAATTAAAAGTACTTTATGTTCTATATTTCAATTATTCAGTCAAGGTTTTACAGTATAGAAAAATACAAAGTTATATCCTACTACATATTGTAAAATTAGAACAAACAAACTAAAGGGTAGCGATTCTCCTTCTCCTCTAACAGTGGCCTGCGTCTGGCAGGACAAGCTGTCTCCATTGATGGTCAGCTCCCCAGACTGGAGCTCTGTTTATGGGATCTTCCTTTTTGCACCTTCCCATTTTACTATCTTTTGCAGAGGAGATGATAATGGAAATTGTCCCAGAAGTTCTGATAACTTTTCTTCAGACCTTAGGTAGAAAAAGTCTTGAGTTTGAAATCACCTTCTATTTCTTCCCTGGCTGACCGAATGTCATCAGAAAACAGTTCGCTGCTTTGGTTAGGATGCTGGAAGAGTTCATTGAACATGCCCAGTATGTGCATCTCATATTCTCAAAAGCCCAGCCGCTGTACGTGGGGTATGAAAAGTCTCCTTGGGAGTAGACTGTAGTCCAGCAGTCACAGAGGCAAATTTGTGTGACATCCACGAAGGTAGTGTTCTTCGCTTCCCCATGTGAAACTATGGTCACAAGTACTCTCATTCTCTGATTTTCTGCAATTAGCATACTCCCTTTCTGCAGGCTGCTTAGCTATGTTTCTTCTTGAACCATAACAGTGGTTTCGTAACTTGGACTACTTGTTTACTAAATTATTTTCAGTTTAATTACTTTTAATTTTAGCAATACTGTGTTGCTGATTCTGCAAAGAGAACTATTTAGCAGGCTCCTGCTACTCAGGCTCTGTCCTGAGCTAGCTACCCTGATTATGGCTTTCATGATTTATGCCTTATTGTAGATCAGGGGTCGGCAACCTTTCGGCAGTGGTGTGCCGAGTCTTCATTTATTCACTCTAATTTAAGGTTTCATGTGCCAGTAATACATTTTAATGTTTTTAGAAGGTCTCTTTTTATAAGTCTATAATATATAACTAAACTATTGTTGTATGTAAAGTAAATAAGGGTTTAAAATGTTTAAGAAGCTTCATTTAAAATTAAATTAAAATGCAGAGCCCCCCAGACTGGTGGCCAGGACCCGGGCAGTGTGAGTGCCACTGAAAATCAGCTCGCGTGCCGCCTTCGGCACCCGTGCCATAGGTTGCCTACCCCTGTTGTAGATTTTTATTTTACTTTTACTTTTATGAGCCAGACTGCTAAAGCTTAACTTATCCCTTTGGTAAGGGCTGCCCTTTTCTCCCATTTTGAAGACTTGGTTTCTCTTAAACTGGTTTCAACAAGTGAGAATGACAGATTTTTGCTAGGGTTTAACTTTAACAAAAAATTAAATTGTAATTTCAGCAAATATTTTTTTTTAGCATTTTTAAAGTTGCTTATTTAAAAAAAAATATTTCAATTGTATTCTTTAGCATACTGTGGATTGTACACTTCGATCTTTTAGCTTCAGCAGCCTTGACGTTCCCCGATAATCTGACTTTTCTTACTCTTTGCTATTCAAGTAACTCTTTATAGTAATTAAAGCAAAATGACTTTTCCTTGAAGATTTACTGCACTCTGTCCCAGGAATCACAAACCTCTCATAGGCCCCGAATCTGCAATGTGCTCAGCATAGACAGACGCTGAACCCACACAGAGATTCAGGATCATAGATGCTTATTTTTGGCTGAGATAAATATTTTCCCACCTTTATAGGAACGTATTCCTAAAACTTATTACCAGCCACAGTAGTTGCAAGCAACAACATTTTCTATTGATTTTTCCTGAGATCTTTTGAAAGTTAGGTACTGTAGGTATTCAGCTGTGCCATTTGGTCACCACTTCTGTCTCCTAGTGTCATTCCTTCCTTGGTTACCAGAGTTAATTTTCTTGTTTTGAAATCACTTTTCTGTTATCACTATCACTATAATGAGGCTGCTCGACATGTACATCTAAGATCTTTTATGGGGGCAGTCAACAACAAATTCTATGGTTTTTCGCAGTTCATCATGTCCTACCTGGCTCGCCAAATGTTACGCCCTCAGACCAGGGTGTTATCTAATTATACACTTTGTGATGGAGCAAGGCCGGATGGCTACAGGAAAGTACTCAGGAACAGGTATGTTAGCCCCAGGCTAAGGAAATCCCTAGTACCTTGGGAACCAAAATGGCAGTTGCTCCAGGATAATTAAGGCACCTGGGGCCAATTAAGAACTTTCTAGAAGGCACCAGAGAGAGCTACATTGATTGGAGCACCTGCAGCCAATCAGGACAGGCTAATCAGGGCACCTGGGGCCAATTAAGAACTTTCTAGAAGGCACCAGAGAGAGCTACATTGATTGGAGCACCTGCAGCCAATCAGGACAGGCTAATCAGGGCACCTGATATAAAAAGGGGGAGCTCACTCCAGTCAGGTGTGGAGGAGCCAGAGGAAGGAAGTGCGTATGAGGAGCTGGGAGTCAGAGACACAAGGAACTAAGAACTGAGAGGGTGTACTACTGGAGGATTGAGGAAACACCATACAATCAAGCAGCATCAGACACCAGGAGGATCCTATGGTGAGGATAAAGAAGGTGTTTGAAGGAGGCTATGGGGAAGTAGCCCAGGGAGCTGTAGCAGTCAAGCAGCGGTTACAAGTAGCACTATAGAGACTGCTGCAATTCACAGGGCCCTGGGCTGGAACCCGGAGTAGAGGGAGGGACCGGGTTCCCCCCAAGTCTCGCTACTCCTAAACAGACATAGGAGGAGTTGATCCAGACTGTGGGTTTCATCCAAGGGGAAGACCACTGAGGGGAGGAAAATCCGCCAATAAGCGCAGGACCTACTAGGGGAGAGGAGGAACTTTGCCACAACTTTATTAGGAACTCTGGGCTAGTTGTTTTACTATCGTGCTTTGGTTTCCTCACTTAAAACTGAGATAATAATACATAGCAACATGTGCGAAGTATTTTGAGCTCCATGGATGAAAGGTGAAATAACAGTAAAATATATTATTTATATATTTATTCACTACAAATAACTTTGGTGTAGTTTTTACTTGTAAGAATGTAAATTGTGATTAGGGCTTTCAAATGATTAAAAAATTAATTATGATTAATCGTGCTGTTAAAGAATAATAGAATGCCGTTTATTTAAATATTTTTGGATCTTTCCACATTTTCAAATGTATTGATTTCAGTTTCAACACAGAATACAAAGTGCACAGTTCTCAATTGATATTTATTTTTATTATCAATATTTACACTGTAAAAATAAAAGAAATAGTATTTTCCAATTCACCTCATACAAGTACTGTAATACAATCTCTTTATCATGAAAGTTGAACTTACAAATATAGAATTATGCACATAAAATAATTGCATTCAAAAATAAAAAAGAATTAAAACTTTAGAGCCTACAAGTCCACTCAGTCCTACTTCTTGTTCAGCCAATCGCTCAGACAAACAAGTTTGTTTTGTTTACATGTGTAGGAGATAATGCTGCCCACTTCTCATTTACAATGTCACCTGAAAGTGAGAACTGATGTTTGCATGGCACTGTTGTAGCAGGTGTTGCAAGATATTTATGTGCTAGATGCGCTAAAGATTCATATGTCCCTTCATGGTTCAACCACCATTCCATAAGACATGCGTCCATGCTGATGGCAGATTCTGTTAGATAATGATCCAAAGCAGTGCAGACTGATGCATGTTCATTTTCGTTATCTAAGTCAGATGCCACCAGCAGAAGGTTGATTTTCTCTTTTTTTGGTGGATTGGATTCTATAGTTTCTGCATCGGAGTGTTGCACTTTTAAGATTTCTGAAAGCACGCTCCACACCTTCTCCCTCTCAGGTATTGGAAAGCACTTCAGATTCTTAAACTCTGGGTTGAGTGCTGTAGTTATCTTTAGAAATCTCACATTGGTACCTTCTTTGCATTTTGTCAAATCTGTAGTGAAAGTGTTCTTAAAACAGACAAACTGAGTCATCATCCAAGACTGCTATAACATGAAATATATGGCAGAGTGTAGGTAAAACACAGAACAGGAGACATACAACTCTCCCCCAAGGAGTTCAGTCACAAATTTAATTAACGCATTATTTTTTAACAAGCGTCATCAGCATGGAAGCATGTCCTCTGGAACTGAAGCATGAAGGGGCATACGAATGTTCAGCATATCTGGAATGTAAATACCTTGCAACGCCAGCTACAGAAGTGCCATGGGAACTCCTGTTCTCACTTTCAGGTGACATTATAAATAAGAAGTGGGTAGCATTATCTCCCCTAATTATAAACAAAGTTGTTTGTCTTAGTGATTGGCTGAACAAGAAGTAGGACTGAGTGGACTTGTAGGCTCTAAAGTTTTACATTGTTTTGTTTTTGAGTGCAGTTATATAACAAAAAAAATCTACATTTATAAGTTGCACTTTTACGTTAAAAAGATTGCACTACAGTACTTCTATGAAGCGAAGAAATACTATTTCTTTTTATCACTTTTACAGTGCAAATATTTGTAATAAAAATAATATAAAGTGAGCACTGTACACTTTATATTCTGTGTTGTAATTGAAATCAATATATTTGAAAATGAAGAAAAACATCCAAAAATATTTAATAAATTTCAATTTGTATTCTATTGTTTAACAATGAGATTCAAACTGTGATTAATCACAATTAATTTTTTTGAGTTATGAGTTAACTGTGATTAATCGACAGCCCTAATTGTGATGTTTTATAGAGCAGAGTGGATAGACTTTTTTTTTTCTTTATTTACTATTATAGGGTGAAGAATTCATCTTTTTAAATGTTTATACCTAAGTAAATAATTTTATGTACATGCAGACCAGTATTTGTTCCAACCTCTGTTTCAGATTAGCTGGGAGGCTTGAATTAATTCACCTTTGGGCCTCAAATGATGAGAAAGGGAGAGCAATCTAATGTGATTTGATGTGCTATCTGTTTTTTCCCATGCAGCTGGTAAAATCTTGTAGGAACTGATGTGAAGCAGGAAGCATTAGAAAAAAACTGTGAATTATTGAAACCATGTAATTTAATAAAGTACAAGTATAATGACTTAAAAGAACATTTATTCCCCTGCAGTTTGGGATTTAAGTATTATCAACAGTTATGGTTCTTCTAACAGATGCTAACTAACCATTATCTAAAGAAAAGGCAATACATTACATTTATAATTCAATAAAACTAAGGACCACTGAAAATAACCAATTTCCCTTGTGCAATAAAGCTGTTCCCACAACAGCGGCACAAGAGGTTGAAATAGGTCACACACAGCCCTCCTTACGTTGCTCAAGAACATTAGAAGGATTAATAATTTATAGATTATCTCCTAGAAACAATGATCTGGTGCAGACAGGTAATCCAATCTCCTGTATCCTTCTAACCTGCGATGCCATTTCATTTGGGGATTGTGCAAGGGTGGCAACTTTTCTAGGAAGACACTGTCTGCCTGCCAGTTTGAAACATGTAAATTACTGGAATTTGCATCAAAAATATGACTGCTCTTATCTGAGGAAGGTAAGTGGTGAAATCAGACAAGTAAAAGTGTAAAATTTTCATCTGTGGCATCTAGGTTTGGTTCAGAAATTGTATCCTTTTCACTATTAGGTATGAACTGTCAGTGAAAACAAAACATGGTAAAAACAGCATTTTATCATTAATGCGAATCGTAACTAGAGAGATATTATTTCTATTTTTTAAATTTTCTGTACATTTTGCATAAATATTTAGTGAAATATCAGTCTTTCAAAAATTCAGTACAGTTTATTTTTGGATATCATCCTTCCAATGATGGGAGGTTACTTATTTTACACAATATCTAAATATAAGTGTGAATGATGTGGCTATAGATGCTGTATATGTCAGAATCTCGTTAATTTGACTACTGACAGGGATACCTATTGCAAATCCCCAATTTTTTGCAAATTAGCAAGGGAATTAACTACAGTACAAAAGCAAGGATACAGTAGGACAGATTGTCCATTTAGTCTGACAAGTAGGGTATAATTTGTAAATATAATGATATTATAAAAACAGTGATCTCTCAGAAACATGAGAGCTTACTGCAGCCTGTGCTATTAGACCTGTTGTTGAGAGATAGGGAGAGACTGACAATTTTCTTTTGTGGATTATAAATTTTGCAAATTAGTAAATTGAGGATTAGCCAGATTCTACTGTGTACAGAACTGAGAAAATATACCACAAATTATGTAGTGGCAGCAGATAGTTTAAATTACACATGACAATTTTGAGATAATTACCTTGGTAGAAGATAATAGTGGAATAAGTTCAGGTTTCTAATTTTATCAAAGATTTTGTTATGCAGATATTATGTTGAACTTTTAGAGCATTATTGTTTGCTTACATTATTACTTTCTTGCAAAGATCCTTTTGTATTACGTAATGGTCCCTTAGCTATTTTTAATTTTCGTTGATATGTCTGTAGCCCTTTGGAATTTGAGCTCATCCCTTAAGTTTCAGAATTTGTGTTTGCATGCTCCTTAATTAAACTGAGACGTGGCAATTGCTAAGTTGTAAGTGAGACATACTACTGGTAATAAATTTATCTAAGGTCACTGCAGCATGTGGCATTTCTTGCATTCCAGAGGTGTCTGCGTCAAAAAATAAGCTAGTAAAGGTTGAATTTTTCAAGAACTAATGTGTATTTTTAGTAGTTTATCTTGGTATAGTACATTATCTATATATAGGCTGCAACCCCATTATGAGACTAAATAACTTCTTGAACTTTTCAGACATTCATAGTATGGATAGGAAGGAAGGTAGAGAGCTTTTTGTATTACTCAGAAACATCTAGTGTAGAAGGCACAGAAGTGGGAGTCAGGAAACCTGGGTTCTGTTCTGGGCACTGCTACTTTTGTGTGTTACTGACTAAGTCACTTCATCGCTCTGTGCCTCAGATTCCCCATGTGTAAAATGAAGATAATGACACCCATCATTGTAAAGTCAATAGAAACATTTATATGTAAAGCATTAAAGTTCAAGGTATTATTATTAAGTCTGACCAGAGAATTGGCCTCTCATGATTTGGTATCTTTCCACTCTGCCAGGGATGGTATTGGTGGTAAGTTGCATGAGGGGCTGGTGGATTGAACATTATGCTGATCTAACAACAAAATTCCTTGTATGGTAGAGGCACCAGTTGCAGATGCACCTATAGTCCTTAGGCTGCAAGAATGACCAAGAAGCAACTCCTCTGTAGCTCTAGAAAGGTAGATTTCACTACCACCCATTGACATAAAACATCCCCCATTCCTGTTCCAGTCTGTTTACTTGGGCTTGGCACAAAGACTAGGGTTGGGCTGCTAACTAGAAGAGATACATATATTCAGACACCAAAGACATAAGGCTAATTTAATCCTGGGTGTAACTCACTGTCAGCCTTCTCCAGGACTTACTTTGTCTCACAGTATCCAAGACCCTAGCCACACAGGATACAGTGTCCCCTTATCGGGATAAATTCTGCCCCTAATAGTTACAACCAAGAGCACAATATGCTTCCCACCACAGTTGCCTAGGTTGGGAAGGGCTTGCTGTTGGAAATAAGCAGGAAGGAAGGAAGGGCGACTTAATGAGGGTAGAGAAGGCATCACCATAGGAAAGGGGAAAATTCACACTTTGCTCTCAAATTAAGAACTATCACAACATAACAGAGTAGATATGCCAGTTGAGATCTTTATCCCTGCTGTGTCCCCTTTATGCCAAAATGGCGTAAAGTCGCCCAAAAGCCCTGATTCCCCCCAGGGGAGGATTTCTTTTGTGTAGGCACTGCAGAAAACAGCCATATAGGTAGGTGTCTTGTGAGTATCCTCTTGCAAGTCCTGGGCTAGGGGTGTGCTTGGAGCAGGGCGGGAGAGGTGTTTTTGTATAGGAGTGTGGCGGGGTGAGATAGTACACAGTGCTGTGGGGATTTCAGAAACGACTGCAGCCCATAGGACAGTCATGGAGGCTGATACAACATACACAGGCCCCCAGGGCTGACTTTGTGCTGGGGGCCTCTCCAGCCCCCACAGCAGCCCAGGATTGGAAGATGTGAAAAGGTGGGTTAAAAGCCACCATAGCTCCCCTCCCCCAGGCTAAATTCTGTGCCATGCCTCTTAGATGCTTAGCACAGAATCTTACCTATTGTTTTATGAGAGGTTTTTGTCTGCAGGTTGGATTATCTATATTCCTCTCATAAATGAGTAGTCATTTTAATACCCACAGTCTTTTCAGCCAATGTTCTTCCTTCAAAGCAAGGACAAGTGAGTTGGGGAATCCCTTCAACCTGTCAGAACCATTGCTCAATGGGGACCTAATTCAAAGCCTATTTCTATAACAACCTTCTGTGCTATCACTTATCTTGTCTTTGAGAATTCACAGCCTGGTAAATAAGTTTTCAGAATGGGAGTGAATAGATTTTTCAGATTTTTTAAAAATCACTTTGACCTATTTGAAATGATACCTGTGTAAAACAAAATGGCAGTCAGCCAGTAAAATATTATCAATTGTTCTATAGACCAGTAACTCTGAAAATCAACTTAATTTTAAAAATGAAAACTTGGTAAATGCTTACTCCACACTTTGGGTGGTCAAATTAGTTTGGTGTGTTTTGAAAAGAAAAGAGAACCAGCCAAAACGTTGAGCTTTATAACCATCTACCACATGTACGTAGTATCTTTTTCCAAGCAATTTTTCATATGGAAATGATTTTACCATGTGCACTTAGTGCACTGAAATGATGCACCCAAAGAGCTTGTACAGAAGTAATGCATTGCGTCAGGTCAGTGGTTGGTGAGCTAATAAGAATTTGCTCAACAGACTGTAATAATCAGAAATGATTATTTAAAAACTGCCCGAGTACCAATTTCCATGAGAGGCTGTAATGGGTTTTTCAAAGCCCTCATGATCGATAGGATAAATAAAGCTGATTTTCAAAATTTGAAACTTATATTTAATTGCATGATGATAAGCTCTGATATTTCTGAAGTGCTTATATTTAATATATTTTTGAGAACTGCAGTATAAATAATATACATATGGAAAAATAGCCTAAAGACTAAATCTTGGCTGTATTTCCGTCTCTGGCATGGTGCCTTTCAGAGCTGGATAGCTCAGCTGAGCGCCACAGCCATGGTGGTCTAAGCTTAGTGCTTACACAGCTACACAATTCCTCGCCTGCCCAAGAGTGCAATATAAGGTTGACAACAGCTGGGCATGGAGGCTGGTGATGGGGTAGGCCCTGATTGTGAACTTTGCTTTCCCTATTTCCTCTGTGTGTGCGCTTAGAGGTGTGGGGAGATTTCTCTTTGACTGATGGTCAGGCAGACAAGGGGAACCTTCAAGGGCCCACATGCTGCTATTCCAAAACAGAGCTGTCAGCCAGGAGAGAAAATCAATTCCCGTAACACTGAAGGACACCCACACTACCAGCCAGTCAGGAAAATTTTGCACTCAAAAGAGTTAGTCATCTTATTTTTACAGCAGAGGTATTTAGCCCTTTTCCCTTGCACTGCAGGTGCACAATTCAGGAGAAACTAGAATCTTAATCTATGGAGGGCTGCTAAGAATGAGGCGGTAGAGAAAGGAGGGAGGAGCTTATTTTCATGAACTCCTCACTTGTCTCATAATGGGTCTTCACTGAATATGCAAAGAATAGCTACAGATCTCCTGTGTCTGCATACCACACTGGGCCCTGCCATCCTCATGGTTGGTTATCTCAGTGTAGACTACTCTAGCACAGGAGGCTACTACACTACTTATGACCATGTACACAGAGCTCAGAATTTCACTTTAATTGGGCTATTGCAACCTGTGTTGTGATGTCAGATAATGTTTACTTCTTTTCTTTTATCCACTGTTAAAATAAGAAAATAACATCTTCCATTCATAACATACAATGTAATGGGTTGATTTTGCAGTGTGTACTATCTGGATTGTATTATTGCACACTTATTTTAGCCCTTTTAGTACCTTAGTGCAGAGTGGAGAGTTAAGCGTGAAATTTCAGCTTTACTATTTATTTGTTATTTGTGGGTGTTACATTATCTAAAGATTTAAAATATTAAGAACCAGATCCTGGTCCACACTGAGGCCTGTTCCACTTTGGTGCTGGGAAGGGGCCTTAAATCTACTCTGAAAAGGCAGCTGAAGATTTCTTTGGATTCTGCTGAAATCCTCAGCGGGGCAGAGCTAGCACAGCTGATTCTATGCCACCCCTTCTAGCTCTGATAGCAAAGGCATTCTCAGAGCATGCTGTATTCTGGCAATCTGCACTGGCGGAACCAAGGGACCATTACAAACGGGTGCAATTTAGAGTAGTTCTAAATTGCCCAGTGGATTTGAGAACCAGAGATGATATAAAGCTATGTATTTTCCCCATTTTCTCAGCTACATTCAACAATACTCAAAATCACCTGAGGATCAGGGCCTAAATATTTAGGACTCAATTTTGCTGAATGCTGGTGCTTCCCTGCTTTAAGTTCCGATTTAAGTCACCAGGGCTTCCACATGTGGCATTGTTTTAAACATTTTTGCATGAAGTCCTGGCTCTCTCAGAGGCAGTGGTCGATTGAGAGAGTATAATGTTGTAGTTCCTTGCACAGGCAAGGCTGTAGACACAGACAGATGCAATCAGTAAGAAGGGTGCCCCTCCCCCACATTTTTGGGTATATTCTTGATGTCCCTTGAAGCATTGCTGCGAAACGAATGCATTCTCACTACTAGTCAAAAGATTTTCACTGAAACTTTTTTCTGGTGAAAATTGCTTTTTGGATTAACACTTTTTTTTGTAGGGGGAAAAATCTGTTTTTGGCAGAAATTTTTGTTTTTTTCACTAACACTTCCTCCACCCCCCAACCTCCTAATTTTTTTCAGTTTTCAACTGAAACATGGTTTAAAACCAAGTGGTTTCAGTTTCCATTGCCAAAATTTGTTTTAAAAAAGGTTTTTGATATTTTGATGAAAACCTGAAATATTTCAGAGAAATTTTTTGTTAAAAATGTTCACTGAAATTTTTCATCAGGGAAAAAGTCATTTCCTGTCCAGCTCTAAATCTCACCCAGTGCCCTTACCCCCTAACTTTTTAATAATGTGGTTGTACCCATTGGTTAAACAAGATTGAAACAGGAGAGGGAGCTCTCTGTGCACCAGCTATGTATGAAGGGGAGCTGAGAGACACTGCTATTGTCCCAAGCCAGGCTGGAGAGGGGGAGCTGCACTCCTTTCCTTCCATTTACTTTAATTCTTGATAGCAATCCTGCCTCCACAAGAGAAACTGGGAGACTCAGTTTTAGGGAGGTGCTGAATGGATGAAGAGAGTGTACTTTTCATAGTGCTGTGAAGGATACAAAGCACCCTGTTTTGATGTAGAAAGGGGCCCCATATGACTTTGGGCCTCCTGTGTTCATACATTTTCAGTTGGATTCCCTATTATAAATAGTCTGGGTTTTTTTATGGACTCACTTAATCAAAAATTCCAGCTGTAATGGGTGCTGGCCAAATAGGCTGTGTAAACTTCTGAGATTTAGCATTCCAGGAGCTGAAGTGTGATTCATGAGCCCTAATGTTCATGACATCACAGCCAGCCAGTGCTGAAAGGTTAGGGGGTAAACACTGCAGGAGAAAGTTTAGGTTAATTTAAAAGAGCCTAAATAACTATTTTCATTTCATTTTTAGAAAATCATGAACATATTTTTGTTAATATGAGGTATTGTAAATTTATTTTTGGTAGAATAACCCATCAACTTGGGGGCCTAATATACCTAACAGTGTCAGTTTAATGGACACACGAGTGCAGAGTGCTCTCCATGGGTAGGTGGCAGCGTGCCAGTTGCTGAGATGTTTGAAGGGCAATGTCATTTATATTTTATTTTAAGTGATCAAAGGCATATTGCCTAAAATCCAATACAAATGAAGACCAGTTATTAAAATATAGGTTTTGCCATCTAAGGAAAAGTTGCAGATGGTTGGTAATCTGAGGGCATCAATTAATTATTTCAGCACATGTACAATAGTTTTAAAAAAAAACCAAAAAAAACCCCAGTATTTTCTTGCACTACCACAGAAGGGCCTGCTGAAGCAGAGCAGACAGGATTAGAGACACTCATTTAACTATCCTCCACTCCCTATGATCTCTTCACAACCCAAACCAAATGCACAGAGCGGGAAGATAAAAGTTTCTGAAGTCTGTCTCTTTTAGAGTTGTGGGAAATATTCACAGCAAACAATTTATTTGAGGAATTTATCTCTTTTTTTTTTTTTTTTGGTTCAGAATTTTCTGTATACAAGTTTGGATTTTTGCTAATTTGATGACGGTAATTTATAAACATAAATGGTTTGCACAAATATGTTTCAGCCTATGGCTTATTTGTGAACTATTCATCATGAATATTACTTCAGATTTTTGCTAGTGATAATTCACTTTTTATGCTGGGTGATTAGTTGTCTGAATCACAGGGTATTGTTTCTTGAATGGCCCCGAGAGAAGCAAGAGTTTTCAAGATGAATGCATTTCTGGAGCAGAAGTCTTGCCCATATACATTTATAGAAGCATAAGGCACTTTCTCTTTCTGAGAACCTGTTTATGAATAAAAATTCTCTCATGTCATCATTCTTGGAAAATGAATACAGGGGGCCATGAATACTGTTAAAATGAATGGATGTTCATGAATATTTTATAGGAATGAATGTTTTTGAATTCTTTATTTCCTTCTCTCCCTACTCCCCACTCTCAGCATTAGTTTTTAATGAAAGATGTTACCTGGTACAATTATTATTTCCAATGGTATCCTGGACCAAAAAGAAGATTGAAACAGCAATATTTAGCTACAAAGTTATAATAAGTAAAGTAATAATAGATGTTATAAACAATAGCCAATATTCAAATGTAGAAGTCAGCTAGATTCCTTGATTCTTTGGGCTTCTGCAGAATAACAACAAATATTTAGTGCTTTTGTACCTGTATTTTCATTCTGTTCTTAATGGGATTTTCTTCGTATTTGCACCCACAACTTTAGTAGCACAAATAAATATGGACATAATTTATATCATTTAGATGTCTAATGAAAAGATTTTCAAAGGCACAAAGGGCAGTTAGGCATCTAACTGGCATTTAAAGGCGGTGGGAGCGGGGCACCTAACTTCCATTTGTGGCTTTGAAAATCTCCCCCTAAAATAACTCATTGTACTGGTGCCTCTCTGTGCTTCCTGTGCATCACTTCATATAAATGGGCCAAAATTCTCCTTATGTCACTATGGAAGCTATTTTTTATTTATTACTGAAAGTTAATCCAGCTCAGAGCTGGATTAATGATGGCACATCCCCTTACGCATAGGTACCTAAGTTTAGGATGCACAGCTGTTTGGACATTCCTGGCTAGGAATCCTTGCCCTCCACACTCACATGATGCATGTACAGTACATAGTCTTTTGGCTGCATACACTCATGCCCATCTGTTAGGATGGCATTCTGCCTACATGGAGGTGGGAACTTTTCATTAAGGTCTAGGTTCCAAGCAGTGATGGGATGTCTATTTTAGGGTTGGACATTCTGCAAAATGTATGGATGCCTAGTCAATTTCCAGCATACCATATATGTATCTGTCACTGAAAAAGACACCGACCTGTTAACTGGCTCATTTAATTTAATTTCCCAGAAAGAAAAATGCTGAATGGATTCAAAATGTAACCAGTTCATATAGTCCTCAAACATTTGGATATGATGTAACAACAAAATCATGTTTAGGAGAAAGTAATTAAAAAGTGATGCAAAACTAGGAATATTCAGAAGGCCTGTTTGCAAACTTGTTATTCGCATTGATCAGCACCTACTCACATGAGTAGACCCACTGTCTTTGGAGCTCATTCATTCCCTTAACAGTGCACAGAGCCTTAATTTTGTTGTGCTCTTCTGTAAAATAAGGGTAACAATATGTACCTACCTTCAGAAAGTTCTGTAATACATCATTTTTCACCTAAAGATCTCATTTGTGCCCCTTAGGCTGGGTAGCAGCATGTTACTGTGTGGGAGGCTTACATGTCAGAGGCCTTAAATTCTTTGGGCGGATGGAGATTAGGCACTTATTGGAAGGGATGTACTTGTTGCCTGGGAGGAGATTAATAATAGTCATCTACTTTTGCAATGTTATAATACCTATCATCCAAGATGACAAAGCACTTTCCAAAGGTGGGTAAGTTTTCTTTTAGTCCTCATTTTACAAGTGTGGAAACTGAGGCACATCGCTGACAAGAGGCTGGTCCACAGTGCAAAGAAATTGCTGTGTATCTTGGAGGAGAGCCTCTATTCTGTTCTCCCAAAATTATTGCAGTCTCAGACTACTTAGAAATGCAAAATAACATTTCATGTTGGAGTTATTATACCCTAATGAGCCTATTTATGATAGTACAACTCAGTTCCAATAAATGCTGGTATCTGTATAGAAACAAAGAAGAGTGTATATTGTGGAATTGCACCATAACCCTTTTGCTGCTGCTCCCCTGTCACATCTACTGTGCTGCTGTTACCCATTAACATTCAATTGGTTTCAGTAAAATGTTAAGATGTACACGGCACACTCAGCAGCCATCAAGTGGATAATACTAGCTTTCTGGAGAATATACTAAGATACTTACAAGAGGGTGAATTGATGTGTATGCTGCACTGACTACTCTGAACAAGGGAGACTTAATTCTGAGATACACTGAAGTCTATAGGGCTGCTTGAGTGTAAGTGAGCAGAATTTGCTATGGATTATTTTCTAACATAGAATCAACACCTCATATTGTCAGCTTAACAGCTGATCACATCAGGTGCTGATGCTACTCCCCTTCCTTCCCCACGCTGTCAATCTGGTTTAGTAAAGTATAGAACATTTTATAAACAGAAAAGCTGGTGAGTATGAAGATGCATATATTAGAGCAGAATTTTGAAACTTGCCTGCTGAGTGTCTTATTTGTTCAAACCACCTTAGAGACTAAAAAGCCCAGTACTCTTCTTTCCTTTCTCCCATGGTAGATGCAGCTGTTAATTTAAAAAGAGAAATTAAGTGGAATAGACTGATAATTGTTCTGCCTCTTGAGGTTACCAAGAACAGCCTGTGTCTGCACAAGCTCCCCTTGCTCTCATTCCTTAAACAAATTATTTGTTCTTTATACATTGTTACAGTTCTGTTTAATGTTGTAAAAGGGGGAAGCTAGAGGTTTCAGTGTTTGGGCCTGATCCTGCATTCCTGGAGCACCCATATCTCACATTACATTGTAGTCTTGGGAGTTTTCAGTGCACAAAGGGTACATGAACAAGCCTTCATAAGCACTACAGGAACTGCTCTGTGGTACTGTTTCTCTTGTGCATTTAAGTAGGTATTCCTGACGAAAAGGTATAGGTTTAATAAGCCAATGTTTTCTTGGCCTTATAATTCAATGTTAATAATCAGTTTGGATGTTGGAATTTTCCAAGTGTAGAAAAAAGTCTTAAGTTTTTCAGTCGCTTCTTTGCCGATAGTAAATGAAATATTTTTTGGCTTAATTCTGTGAGGTGCTGAATGCCTCCACTCCCATTGATTACCTTGGAACCATGCAACCAGGGCTTCCTTTGCGAGGGGCTAGTCTTGCAGCCCCCCCCCCCATGAAGGGGTGTGCTACAACAGAGGTGGGCAGCCTTTTTCATGGCTTCCCAGCAGAGCTTGAGAGTGGACAATGAACATTCCCCAACTTAACAGCAACTCATCCCCTTCTGCCCCAGACCATTCTCTCACTAGCCGTGCACTCCTGATCCCATGGAGAATTCATCATGGAGTCTTGGAACACGGGGGAAGAGTGCTGTGGAAGCAGTTGGCTCCTGCTTGTATGAGTGAGGAGAGAGATCTGTGTGTGGAGGCTTTCCCTCTCTGCACATGGACCCAAGGAACACTGTCTTGCCCCAAAGAGACCTTAGACCATCCCGTGCTTTGCTGCATATTGGGCTACCCACATTTGCCACCCTTGCCTGTCAACTCTCCAAATCTTTTCATTTCATGCTGAGGTGCTTGATGTCGTCTAGAACTGTTAGTTTCCATGTTATTTGCAGGCTTCCTCTCCTTCTTCTTGTGTTTTCTGGCTTCCATTCAAGGGTGGTATTTGGCAAGTGTTCTTTTTCCATTCTCAGCACATGTCCCAGCCACTGATGTCTTCTTTTATAGATTATTTGTGACAGGGTGCCTTGTCCAGTATTGTGAGAGGATGCCCCAAAGTAAAGGAACAGTTAAATGTTATATAGCATGTTATCCTACATAGCCTTATTGTAGTCCTGCTCCTGCAGCGTTTGTACAGGGAAAATTATTGAGTCAACAGGAATTTTGTCTGAATAGGAACTGAAGGACTAGCTCCTGTATCGAAGTATTGGATAATTTCACTAATGCCTGGAAGACCCATTATAAATGACTGATCATTGCAAATTAGCATGTAAACCAACCAACATGATAAAATCAAACTACTTGGTTCTATAATTGTAGTTTAATTTTGATTATTTATGCTAGTACTTCTCTGAATAGCACTAAATATGCTGTGGTATGTAAAATTAATGAAGTTTTAGTAATATGCAGCCTCACAATCAGCACAACAACCATTAGCAAAGTCCCACTATGTATTCTTAATCATTATTATTACTATGTGTTTAGCTCTTTGTCTTTTGTGGTTGAGTATATAACACAGGCATATTGTTGGGGGAAGTGTTTAAGGGAAGGTGGTGGTTTCTGCAGTTTTGCTGTAATGTTTGGCTGTAACGTTGGAGTTTTGTTTGGCTGTAAAATTGTACAATAGCAAAGCTGTAAAATGTTCAGGAAGGAATTTCTTTACAACGTAGGCAGGCTAACTCATGCCAAGCAAAAATATCTAAAGAAAACAAAAATAAATATGATATATTGCCTTTTTGCTGTAGAAGGGAGAACATTTTTGTTGTCAGTGGGTGGGTGTGGGGGGGTTGCCTTGGGTTTTGTCTCAGTGACTAAAACTATGCCTACTTATAGCACCAAATGTATAAATGGTAAAGTAGAAATATGATCTCCTTGTTGTTTGGAGGATTTTTGTTGCTGAATGAATGCCGGGTCTTTCTGTGGTTCTTTCATGGGACTTTCATGGGTGGATTTATGAAGTATAGCAAAACTAAGGTGCAAAATGTTACCTAATTCTTATTTTCTCTCTCTAAAATCTTTCCCGACCGAAATAAGCTATTGTAGGGGTTTTTGTTTTGTTCTATTTGTTTGTAATTAAAAACAGTCAAATGCAATTAAACACAGAATTAAAATGAATTACATTATGAAACAGAAAGACATCAGTGTTTAAGGAGAATTCCCCACCCACAGTTATTCAAGGCTCTTTGTCATGACCCCCCAGTTAGCTAGTAGGGCAGCTAATAGTACATTATATATATCTCAGGTACAGCTAATGCTGCCAGCTTTTGTTTCTGTGGAACTCTTTGGAATTCTATTTCATCTAAGTTTGTTTATGTTAACTTGATATACTCTTTGATGTGTTTCAACAGAATATACCAAGCTCATTATTTTTGCAAGAGAAGTTTCCATGGTTTCCTTATATTTGATGTCACATAAGACTTGTCTCCTGCTATGTGAGATCTCTAACTCATTTTTATTTCTGATGTTTTAGAAAATGCACCTAAAACTTGTGTGATAAAGATTAATCAAAGCTGTCATTATTCATTGCATTCAGATTTGACTTTGACTTTCTGTTTCTCATTAGTCATTAATAATGGCATTTGGATGTACCTTTTCACTTTTTTAGTTTATGATGCACAGATGCTGTGTACGTCTGATAAAGACTGGCCAAAGGCAGGTTTTTTTCTACATTGAACTGATTTTGGTAGCTCTGAGTAGTTCAATGTTCAAAGTCTTCTTTTACCTACCTCTGCTGTATCTAATTCTTTGGGCCAGACCCTCCATCTGGCCAAGCAGTGCTTGGTGCAAGACCAGAATGTGGAGGCATCAAAGGTGGTTTTAAGCCATTTTTATACTCCCCCAATCCTGGGACTGGCCTAAAGGAGGCTTTATCTTTTGTCTTGTTTCCCAAGGGGCAGTTCTGACAACTGGGGATGCTTATGGGGCAGATCTTCTGGCTTCATACTGCCAGAGCAGCACCAAGGATCTGGCCCTGCATTTTAAGTTCAGTATAGTTTTTCCTTACATTAGAGTTTCTCTGTCATAGACTTCTGTCTCCTGCAGCATTGTTCTTTCTGGTATTTCCTACACATTACTTTTTATTTACATTTCATCTTAATTAGCAGCTGTTATATCGCTCTTACAGTTAAACACTGAACCCCAGGTGAGGAACTTTGTTGAGGCTGCTTAACGCAAGTTTCTGTATCAAAAACAATTGCAGTGATATTCTGAAAAGTTTCTCATCCTAATCATCTATTGGGGGCATCAGCTCCTCTTTCACCCTGAATCACATTCCTTAATTTCCTTCTCTTAGCACTGCTGTGGTAAGCAGTAATTGGCAATTGGCTCAGTACTGCATTCTAGGTGAAATTCATCACTTCTCTTCCCTTGGCACACAGCCTACTTTGTGTAGGGATCTAACTAACAGAGGACTAAGGGGTCAGAATCCATCCTATCAACCGGGGACAGGCTGTGCAGCTGCTGCATATCCCCTCCTCAGCCCTTCACGATCATTACTTTGGCTAGAGAAGCTGCTGTTGGCTTCCAAAAACTGTATGTGGGGTTTCTCGGCCACCAAATCCATGTAAGTGTAGATTCAGTGGCCTCTCTCCCACTATACCCCCAATACTCTGCACAGCACTGCACAGAACCCACCTCCTGGGCTTGGGTGGAAGTCTCCCCTGCATATTTGCTCCAGCCTCACCCTGTGCAGGGGTACCCAGAAGGGGTACCCACAGCATAGAGGACCTTGCATAGGTCCAGTACTAATACATTAATTTCACCTTCTTTGTACATCCAGAACTCTGTGTAAAGGGTGTATTGGCTACTCAAGGAACACAAATGAGGCCTGATTATAGGTACTGAATACCTTGATGTGTGAGTGTGAGAGATGGAGGAGTTACAAGTTTGAGTTAAAAGCAGGAGTTAGTGTTAATCATGTTTAGTGAAGAAAATATTTGCAAGAAAATCAGTATTTGTTCATTGCATTTCAGGAGTGACATTGTGATTCCCTTTTCTGTACATTAAAACATCACTTTATAAATATGTTCTGTGCATTAACTTTAACACTTTTACTGTGTACATTTCTGTTAAATTTTTCCAGGCATTAATCTGGTAGCAGCTGTTTCTAGTCTTTCTTCCCACCTCACTGAGTACCTGACACCGACAAAGGATGCATTACTCATAGAACATATAAGAATGGTCATATATCTAGAAATTGAGACAGCTTTAGGTAGTAATTGTGGAATCTTGTCAGCTTTAAAGAAATATTAAAATTAGGGTTAGTCAAAAACTTTTGTACCCAATATTTTTGGTTGGAAAAATCTATTTTGTTGAACTTGAAATGTTCCGCAAGAACTTGTCAATTTCAGTGATACTTTTGACAGACAAATTTTGAAACAATTCAAAATCAAAATAGAGTATTTAATTTCAACACTCATTTTGTTTAAACTTTGTGTTTTGTTCCAACATTCTTATTTCATTTAGACTATTATCTTTTCTTATAAAGTTTTGTGTGATGGGGTGTCTACCCTACACAAGGCCTGACCAGGTGAAATAGGCCAATTAACCTTATAGGCTGCAGCTGGAAGACAACCAGGGACTCATAAGGGCTAATGGCTGATGAAGCCCTGTGTGGGGAGGAGCTGGGATAGGTTTATAAAGAGAGGAAATTGGTGGTAGGAGGGAGTCTGCAGGGAAGAGCTCTGTAGTCAGTACCTAGAGAGGAGGGGAGTTGGTTAGGTACAAGAAAGAGTTCTAGGTAGAGAGGAAGCCCTGGGATCTTGCCTTAGACTACGGACTCTGGCGAGAAGCTGAGAGGGGTGGAGTAGCCACAGGCTGTGGAGGAAGCTTCAGTGGTAAACCCAGAGGTGGTAAACTTAGTAGGTAAATCCAGAGATGGTAGAGGAGAGAGATAGGAAAGAGCCTGGGGAAACAGCTTGAGAAGACCATATTGCTGGGCACAGGGTATCTGGGCTAGAGCCTGGAGTAGTGGGTGGGCTTGGGTTCCCCTATCAGTCACTGAGAAAATAGCACAGTCTTGGCAGTGGATTGGAAGACTGCGTGAGACTGTAGATAGACTGTTTGTCCAGTGGGACTTTGATACCCCAGAAGGGGAGGACTATAGTGACCTGGCCGAAGGGCCAGGTCATGAAGAAAGAGCCCCCTGAATCCAGAGAGAGACCATGGGGCAAGTAACTGAAGGAGGAGGTGCCAGACTGGACAAAACTAATCCCCAGTGTGACAGTGTTTGTCTTACCACTGCGGCGCCTCCTGCTGGCTGTACTGGGAATTAGGTTAGTCCACCCATGCGCCCTTGTCTGGTGATGTTTCACTGCCATCACTTATGCTCCAAGATGCATGTCATCCCAAAAGATACAGCATCCTCTTCAGGACACAGCCCTCCACCTTCCTGGCAGTCCACTGTTCAGACACTTCCTCGATGGGAGTGGGGGAACCTGGGCTCACCCACTACTCTGGGTCCCAGCCCAGAGACCCAGTAGATGGCAGCTGCATGCTGCATCCCCTCCAACCTCACAATCTACTTCCCTGGGCCACTTCCCCGCAGCCTCAGCACCTTTTCTGCCCTTGTCTCAGGGTCCCAGCATGTCAGCAGTCAGCCAGCTCACTCTTGTTCCCCTGATCCTGCCCAGCACTGTTCTGTCCAAGATGCTAGCTGCCTTCTGCTTGCCAAGGCAGCCAGTCCTCCTCAAGCTCCAGGGAGTGACTGACCTGCTCTGCCCTGCAGCTCTTCTTATATGGGCCTGCCCAGCCCTGATTGGCTGCTCCTCGTAGCACTCTCCAATTGGCTGTCTCCTGCACAGCCTCCCTAGGGTCCTCTCCCATTGGCTGTCTGTTGCGCAGCCTCCTTAGGGTTCTATTAACCCTTTATGGGCTAGTGTGGCACAGATGCCCCATCACACCCAGATATAGCTACAAGGAGGCACCCCAGTGATGAGTGAGTCCCCATTACCTTTTGACATTGTCGAAACAAAACATTTCAATATGGCTGTTTTGATGCTTCCAAATTGCAACATTTGAGCATTTTCAGTCTGCAAAGTATCTTTTCATCCAGACTTGCATCAAAAGCAAATTTGGAATTTCCTGCGGGATGGAAATTCCATTTTCTGATCTGCTCTAATTAAAATTTTTTTTCCCCTAAAGCAGGACTAGTAATGTTCTCCAGGCTGAGCAGCACATTCCCACTTGCTGTCTTGAACATCAAAACATTAGAGCTGCCAGATGACTACAAGCTGTATAATATACACAAAAACTTCACAAGTGTATAATTGTTTAACACCAAATGAAAAAAAATCAACCTCCATCCCAAACCAAAAAAGCAAACCAACCTTCAGAAATAGTAATGATTTCTCCAGAAGATGGGTGACTTTTCCATTGATTTTACAAAAGTAAAAAACAAGCACTATGTCTCTAGACACTTAAGCAGAGCTGCTTTCACAGTGTTTGACAAATTGCTTCAGGACAAAATTTGAAGTTACAGCGAGAGTTACTCTCACTGAAATCGATGGGAGTAGGATCAGGTCCTCAGATTCCCTTATGAAAACACTTCAGTAATGCTATTATAAGCTTTAGTGTTTTTATCCATTACTGTGGAATACTGTAGTACGCATGTCTCACTGTGTTAACGGCTACATTTCAGGATCTTATAATTCACCACCAACACACGTGCACTTCCATTCCTCCCCCACCCCCAACCACTTTTTAAAACTATCTTCTATGCTCTCTTCTCATGCTTGTAGAAATATGCAAAACAGCTGACCGGGGTCATGCACACTGTATGAATACACTTTTCCATTGCCCCTAAGTGATGTATATAGACTCTGGTGAGGGGATGAGACAATTCAGAAGATTCTACATAATTGGAACTTGATGTTACCACCAGTTTACTTATTGGTAAGGAGAATATTTTACTACCCACTTGCCACTCTCCCACTGCCAACTGAATGGATAAACATGACTACCCACTTGAACACTGTCCCAAAAGCTTTAAGCTTAAGTAAAGGCTTTCTTCTGTCCTTTCCAATCTATTCTTTTTGAGGAATGTTTACCCTTGTGCAGATGGCCAGCATGAGCCCCATGTACATCTTAACTCCAATTTAAGACCTCTTTTGGGGATTAAGTGGAGAATGTGTCCTGTGCTGGCCCTCTGTGCAGGATTGAGTTTCACATGCTCTCAGAGTTGCTCTGGAGGTCGTAGACATTTGCAGTGTTGGAATCAGAACACCTTAGGTTCAAAGCTGAGCTAAGTACAGTAATTGGTATTCTCTGATGCATCACACAGATGATAACCTCAGTTGTTAAGATACATTAAATGTTTTACCTCGTCACACCATTCACTTAACTGTATAAATAAGTAGATAGAAACCTTGCACCAATTTTCTTTTACGTATTTTCTAAATTCATATCTCATTACAAACTAGACAGCATTTAAAAAGAGAGCAAATTTATCAGAAAGACCCAACACTAGCTCTTTTGAATTGGTATTACTAAAAGCTCATATATTGATAGAACCCAAAGTGAGTCTCTCATTGTTCATTTATTCATTCATTTTCCATACCTGTGCCATCTGTTACATTAGCACAATGACACACTAAATCATTGCATCTCTAAAGTATCAGTATTTTGCACAAAGGGAGCAGACTGAGAGTGCCAGGAAAATGGACTGGCATGTTTGATTTGTGTCTTTAGCAAACAGCATGCCATTCTCCAACAACACAATCACAAGGAGAGAAGCAGAGTTCTGCTCATTAGCCATTGTGCTCAACCTTAAATCAACAGAAAGAAGAGCAATTTTCTCCTCTGTGTCGCTGAATGCCAAAAAATTATTCAGCAGTCTTAACACACACTAAAATATACACAAAAACTTCACAACATTAGCAACCATATTTTTAATAACTACAACAAAAATTACTCAGCTACCAACTCTAATCTGACTGTAACTCATAATAACTCTCTCTCTCTCTGTGTAAATGATTTTAATACTGCATTAATTTTGTATCCATCAGTGCTATCATGTGATGAGCAGAATATATGTTTTCTTTTGATCAGCAAATCCACTGATGTAGGAATGTTGCATGGCATCTCACCCAGACACATGTGGAGCTACAAAGATCTACCTGTGCTTCAAGAGCAAGGGGATAAGTATCACTGTCCCAAACCTGAAGTCTTTACTCAGATAAAATTCCCACTGAAATCACTGGGAGTTTTACCCGGGTAAGTTTGACAGGATTGGGGTCTATATAATTATCAACGTAAGTTG
This sequence comes from Mauremys mutica, assembly GCF_020497125.1. Classification (NCBI taxonomy): domain Eukaryota; kingdom Metazoa; phylum Chordata; order Testudines; family Geoemydidae; genus Mauremys; species Mauremys mutica. The sequence continues at coordinate 27,875,607 of NC_059078.1, read as the reverse complement.
TCCATCATAATTAATATTGAAAATGGGCATCAAGTGTTATGCAATACTCATACTTTGCATGTATAATACTTTTCATCCACACATCTCAAAGTGTGTATTATTATCCTCATTTTCATATATGGGGAAACTGAGGCAGAGAGAAGTTAAATGATTTGTCCTAAGTCACATAGTAATTAATGGTAGAGCTAGGAATAAATCTCAGGTGTCATAAAAATGGCCATAGTGGGTCAAACCAAAGATCCATCTAGCCCAGTATCTTGTCTTCCAACAGTGGCTGGTGCTAGATGCTTCAGAGGAAATGAACAGAAAAGGGCAATTATCAAGTCATCCATCCCCTGTCATTCAGTCCCAGCTTCTGGCAGTCAGAGGTTTAGGGACACCCATGTAATGGAGTTGCACCCCTGACTATCTTGGCTAATAGCCAATGATGGACCTGTCCTCCATGAACTGAATTTAATTGTTTTTTTTAACTCACTTATACTTTTGACTTTCAGAACATCTCCTAGCAATGAGTTCCACAGTTTAAACCTGCTGCCGATTAATTTCATTGGGAGATCCCTGGTTCTTGTGTTACGTGAAGGGGTAAATAATACTTCCTTATTCATTTTCTCCACACATTCATGATTTTGTAGACCTCTATCGTATTCCCTCCTTATTCATTTCTTTTCTAAGCTGAACAGCTCCAGTCTTTTTAATCTCTCCTCAGATGGGAGCTGTTCCATACCCCTAATCATTTTTGTTGCCCTTCTCTGTACTTTTTCTGATTCTAACATATATTTATTGAGATGAGGCAACCAGAACAGCATGCAGATTTCAAGGTGTGGGCAGACCATGGATTTATAGAGTGGTATTATGATATTTATTGTCTTATTATCTATCCTAATGGTTCCTAACGTTCTGTTAGCTTTTTTGACTGAGAACTATTCACAATGACTCCAAGATCTCTTTCTTGCGTCGTAACAGCTAATTTAAACCCCATCATTTTGTATGTAACATTGGGATTATATTTTCCAGTGTGCATTACTTTTCACTTATCAACACTGAATTTCATCTGCCATTGTGTTCCCAGTCATCCAGTTTTGTGAGATCCCTTTGTAACTCTTTGCAGTCAGCTTTGGATTTAATTATCTGGTGTCATTTTGTATCATTTGCAAACTTTGCTACCTCACTGTTACCCCTTTTTCCAGATCATTTATGAATATGTTGAACAGCATTGGTCACCATACAGATCCTTGGGGGACACAATTGTTTACCTTTCTCCACTGTGAAAACTCACCATTTATTCCTACCCTTTATTTCTTACCTTTTAACTAGTTACTAATCCATGAGAGGACCTTCCCTCTTGTCCCATGACTGCTTACTTTGCTTAAGAGATTTTGGTGTGGGACAGTGTCAAAGGCTTTCTGAAAATTCAAGAACACAATATTCACTGGATCACCCTTGTCCACATGCTTGTTGGCACCCTCAAAGAATTCTAATACATTGGTGAGGCATGATTTCTTTTTACAAAAGCTGTGTTGACTCTTCCCCAACATATCGTGTTCATCTGTGTGTCTGATAATTCTCTTTTTTACTATAGTTTCAGCCGATTTGCCTGATGCTGAAGTTAGGCTTCCTGGCCTGTAATTGCCAGGATCACCTCTGGAGCCTTTGGCATTACATTACCAATTCTCCAGTCATCTGATACAAAGGCTAATTTAAGCGATAGAATTAGTAGTTCCGTAGCTTTATATCTGAGTTCCTTCAGAACTCTTGGATGAATATATCTGGTCCTGGTGACTTATTACTATTTAATTTATCAATTTGTTCCAAAAGCTACTTTATTTGCATGTCAGTCTGGGACAATGCCTCAGATTTGTCACCTAAAAAGAATGGCTCAGGTGTAGGAATCTCCCTCCTAGTCTCTGTAATGAAGTTTTTTTTGCTTGAGTGCTCATTTAGCACCTTGCTTGTCCAGTGACTGTTTGTCAGACTTCCTGCTTCTGATGTACTTACATTTTTTTTGCTGTTATTGTGTCTTTTGCTAATTACTCTTCACATTCTTTTTTGACCTGCCTAATTATACATTTATACTTCACTTGCCAGAGTTTATGCTCCTTTCTATTTTCCTCACTAGGATTGGACTTTCAATTTTTAAAGGATGTCTTTTTGCCATCCTGGTCAGGTGTTCAGTGGTATATTCCTACTGCTATACTCTTATTATTCAAGCATGAAATTTCTAGCTGTAGAGATTCTATGGTACAGTTTGATTCATTTAAGATTTTTACTATATTTGATTTAACATTCTAGTGCCACTCCCCCACCAGCACAATTGGCTCTGTTATTCCTATACAGTTTGTACCCTGGTATTACCATGTTCCATTGATTATCATCATTCCAACAAATTTCTATGATGCCTATTATATCTATATCTTCATTTAATACCAGGCACTCACCCAGTTCACCCATCTTAGTGTTTAGATTTCTAGCATTTCTATACAAGCACTTATAAAATATGTCAATATTTAGCTGTCTGCCTTCATGTGATATAATTGAAAGGGACTCTTTTGTTTGACTGCTTCTCTTTAGTTCTACCTGTACTTTATGAGCTTCTATCCTCACCTCTTTATTAAGATATAAAGTATCCCCTTCAATAGCCCCCTCAAGGGATGTCTCTGTCCGAACCGTATGCTCCTTTGCACCCGTCGGCTTTCCCCCAGCCCTTACTTTACTCTATGACCTTTTTAATGTAACATGCCAGCAATCTGGTTCCATTTTGGTTTACGTGGAGCCCACCCTTCCTATATAGGCTTCTCCTTTCTCAAAGGTTCCCCAGTTCTGAATAAATCTAAATTCCTTCTCCAAACATCCTCATCTCATCCACTCTTTGAGACCTTGCAATTCTGTCTGTCCAACTGGCCCTGTGCATGGAACTGGAAGCACTGCAGAGAATGCCACTGTGGAAGTCCTGGACCTTAATCTCTTACCTAGCAGTCTAAATTTGGCCTCCAGGACCTTTTTCCTGCATTTCCCTATGTCATTGGTCTCTACATGTATGCTACCATCGGCTCCTCCCCAGCATTGCACATAAGCCTATCTAGATGTCATGAAAGGTCTGCAGCCTTCACACCGAGCAGGCAACTCACCATGCAGTTCTCCTGGTCATCACAAAACAAGCTATCTATATTTCTAATAATTGAATCCCCCATTACTATTACCTGTCCCTTCCTAATAACTGGGTTTCCCTCCACCAGAAAGATATCATCAGTGTGAAAATAACCATGACATCATCTGGAAAGAGGGTCCCAATTATGGGATCCTTTCCCTCGGCTTCAGCTTGATGTTCTCCTTCTCCAAATTTTCATCCTCCTCCACAGCACAGAGGCTGTCTGACTAGGGGTGGGACCACTGTACTGTGTCCCTGAAAGTCTCATCTATGTGCCTCTCTGTCTCCCTTAGCTCCTCCAGTTCAGCCACTCAGATTACAAGAGCCATATTTGGTCTTTGAGTACCATGAGTTGCTTGCACCGAATGCACACATACCTGCCCACGAGGTAGGTAGTCATACCTTCTGCATTCAGTGCAGTAAACTGGATAGCCCCCACTTTGCTGCTGGACTTCTGTCTGCATTATTTTTAGTGTTGCTGGGGTTTTGTTTGTTCTTTGGGTTTTTTATGTTTTTTGGGGGAGAGGGGGGGATGGAGTTCATTGGTCTAAGATTAGAGTACACTTGTTAGGTGTATCTCGCTCTCATGCTCCCTCTCTAAACTCCCTCGCAGAACTCCCTTGTGTGCTGCTTCCTGTTCACTAGCTCCTCTAGTTGCTTAGGAGCTATCTTTTAAACCCCTGTTCTGAGTTAGCCCAACCCTCTTGTCACAGGATTCTAAAGGGGTTAGGGATCAAAGGATAGAGCCTTGCTAGGAAGTTCGCAGCCTTGCCTAGTGGTCCGCTACGCTCAGCGCACAGCCCTCAAAACAGACCAGTCTATTAACTTCAATCAAGGCACAGAGCAAGCAAGCACACAACAAGCAAACTAACGGACAACAGACTCACTCCCTGGGGTTACATAGTCGCTCCTCCTTCGCCTGGAGAACTCCCTTGCAAATTCCCCTGTTGGCTGCTCCTGTTCACTGTCATTTTGCCCCATCTTGTTTTCTATTTATGGGCCACCCTTGTTTCATATTAGCTGTATCATTTAAGTTCTTAAAAGTCATTAAAGGTGTTTATATATAAATTAAATTGATCTTAAAGGCAATCAAACTAGTTTAAAATAGTCCTTGTTGCAATATGGGAGGTGTTTTCATTCTCAGCTCTGCTTTTTCATTCTGTGGACTGGGAATTTATGGCACACAGCTCTCAACTCTGAAGGGAAGGAAGGAGGAAGATACCATTACTTTGCTGAATATCAATCTCATGAGCCACTGGGACTCACCCATCAGTCCTTAGCGAGAAGTCTGATTCCAGAGCATTGACAGTGTTTGTGTGTAGTCAGCCTTCTCTGTCCCCCCCAGCCTATTGATTTCCACTATACTGTTACTTAAATCGCCATAGTAATATTTTGCACTCTTTTGGTCTGTTACTTCTCTCTGACTAGTTTCACAGCATCATATCTCTATTGCGTTCAGTGTGATTACTCCTGACTTATACCAGAGCAGGTAAGAGAAGAATCAGGCCCTTTTAGCATCAAACATACACAAAAAAAATGTCATTTCATATTTTGTAAAATCCTGTTTGCTCTTGACATGTGATGGTATCGCTGGGTGCCATCCTTGGAGCCGTTGCTTTTCTTTTTTCACCCTCTTCTTATTGTGTCTGTCTGTGCTTGGAGTTTTATGCTCTGCCAAATTTTAGCCTGGAGTGACAGCAGAGAAATGAGCATTATAATGAAAGTCCTGACAAACCCTTAGCTCTAATGACATGAATGGTGCCGCTCTCATTTTAGTCTGCAGTGTTCTTTACCTTAAATCTTTAATGCTATTTTCTGCCTTTATCCCTTGTCGAGCAGGAAGATCACTCAGGTGGTTTATAGCTTAAAACTTACGCAGTTCAGCAAGTTGTGCTGTGGTGTGGAAGGGCTGCTCGCTAGGGGCTACATGCTCCTCTCCACTTGAGCAGTGTGGAGATATTCAAGGGCAGCACAGAGGAGAAAGGCTGCTCGTGAGGTGTTCTGCACCCCATTGCAGAGCTGCCATTCCGCTTGCCCACTGTGACCATTGTGACGACACCTTGTTCTATATGACTCAGGAAAGCAAGGCCAGTGTCCTCTGAGGTAGGAGGAAGAGAATATTTGTCAGCATAATGAAAAGAGGGAGGAACTGAGGCGTTAATTGGAAGACAGTTTAGCTCACCATAAAGAAACAGCAGTTGGTGTAGGAATTAACATCGTAGACGGTAAGCTCTTTAGAGCAGGATCTGTATCTTCGTGTGTGTGTGTGTATGTGTGTGTGTGTGTGTGTGTGTGTGATGCTGATTGCACTCTGGGCACTACCATAATATAAATAATAACAGAGCTGGATCAAGACTGAAATATCCATTCAGTGTGTTTGCACTGCGCTTGCCTGAGGCCTGGTCTACACTAGGCGTTTAAACCGGTTTTAGGAGCGTAAAACCGATTTAACGCCACACCCGTCCACACTAGGAGGCACCTTATATCGATTTTAATGGCTCTTTAAATCGGTTTCTGTACTCCTCCCCGGCGAGAGGAGTAGCGCTAATATCGGGATTAACATATCGGAATAGGGTTAGTGTGGCCGCAAATCGACGGTATTGGCCTCCGGGCGGTATCCCACAGTGCACCACTGTGACCGCTCTGGACAGCATTCTGAACTCTGATGCACTGGCCAGGTAGACAGGAAAAGCCCCGCGAACTTTTGAAATTCATTTCCTGCTTCCCCAGCGCGGAGAGCTCATCAGCACAGGTGACCACGCACAGCTCATCTGCACAGGTAACAATGCAGTCTCCTGAGAATCGAAAAAGAGCCCCAGCATGGACTGCACGGGAGGTACTGGATCTGATCGCTATATGGGGAGAGGATTCAGTGCTAACAGAACTGCGTTCCAAAAGACGAAATGAAAAAGTATTTGAAAGAATTTCTAAGGCTATGATGGATAAAGCCCACAGCAGGGACTCAGTGCAGTGCAGAGTGAAAGTTAAGGAGCTCAGACAAGCCTACCAGAAAACCAAAGAAGCAAACAGAAGGTCCGGGGCAGGTCGAAAAACATGCCGCTTCTATGCTGAGCTGCATGCAATTTTAGGGGGCTGCGCCACAACTACCCCACCCCTGACCGTGGATTCCGAGGTGGGGGTTGTAATCTCTGCCATGTCTGAGGATTATGCAGACGGGGAAGATGAAGATGAAGAAGAGGAGGACGACCTAGCAGAGAGCACACAGCACTCCGTGAGCCCCAGCAGCCAGGAGCTTTTTCTCACCCTGACGGAATTACCCTCCTCCCAGCCCTCCCAAGCAACTATCCCAGACAATGACGCCATGGAAGGGACCTCTGGTGAGTGTACCTTTGCAAATAGCAAACATTGTTTTTTAAGCAAGCGTTTTTTAATGATTGATTTGCCCTGAGGACTTGGGATGCATTCTCAGACAGTATAGTTACTTAGAAAAGTTTGTTAACATGTCCGGGGATTGAGAGGAAATCCTCCAGGGACATCTCGATGAAGCGCTCCTGTAGGTACTCCAGAAGCCTTTGCAGAAGGTTTCTGGGCAAGGCAGCCTTGTTCCGCCCACCATGGTAGGACACTTTACCACGCCATGCATGTAGCAAGTAATCAGGTATCACTGCATGGCAAAGCATAGCAGCGTATGGTCCCGGTGATTGCTGGCATTCAAGAAGCATCCGTTCTTTATCTCGCTGTGTGAGCCTCAGCAAAGTGATATCGTTCAGGATAACCTGGTTAAAAATCAGGAATTTAAGTAAGGGGGATGGCCATTTTCCTACTGGGTTCATGGACTGCAGCAGCTTAAAAAAAAACATTTCCTGCACGTAGCCAAGCGGGGGGAGGGGAGGAGTGAAATGCCGATGATCTTTTTTGTGTTTGGTCACCGGCGATCTTCCCCAAGCTACCAGCCACGCAGTGGGTGGGGGGTGGGTGGGAAGGGTGTTGATTAGCAGGGAGCTAGCATGGTATTAGCCATGCATTGGGGGGAGGGGTAAATCACTGCAGAAGCCGAAAGACAGTGGCTTACCATGGCCGCATGCAAGCTGAATTCTGATGCCTGGACCTGTGTCTGTGAGATCTGTAACTCCAGAGCTGCAGGCACTCACTATTAAGATGAAAAATGCAACCTTGTAGGGAAATCACATGTGTTATGTAAGGTGAATAGTGCTGTTCACTGTGAAAGAGTATAACCATTATTCTGTAAAATGTATCTTTTTAAATATTTCTCTCCCTCATGCAGCTGCAAATTTTTCAAGCGTCCCTCCTCCATCCCAAAGGCTAGCACAGATAAGGCGGAGGAAAAAGAAGACGAGAGATGAAATGTTCTCGGATATTATGGAAGTTACACGCAATGAAAGAGCTCATCTGAATGAGTGGAAGGACGTGGTATCAAATTACAGGAAAGATGCCAGTGAACGTGAGGACAGGAGAGACACCCGAGATGAGAGGTGGCGGCAGGAAGACCAGCAGGAAAATCAGAGGTGGCGGCAGGAAGATCAGCGGTGGCGGGATGCAACTCTGGGGCTGCTGCGTGATCAAACTGACATGCTCCGGCGTCTGGTGGAGCTTCAGGAACGGCAGCAGGATCACAGAGTGCCGCTGCAGCCCCTGTATAACCACCCTCAACCCTCACCATGTTCCATATCCTCCTCACCCAGACGTGTAAGAACGCGTGGGGGGAGGCTCCGTGCACCCGCCCACTCCACCCCCGTGGACAGCCCAACCAGAAGGCTGTCGTTACTGTGAAATTTTTTTAATGGCCTTCTCCATCCTTCCTATCCTCCTCCCAAACCACACCCTTACTTCTCTCCCTCTTTTTATAATGAATTAATAAAGAATTCATGATTTTTAAACGAGAGTGACTTTATTTGCATAAGTAAGCTGTACTCGAAGGGGGAGGGTGAGTTGCTTACAGGGAATGAGTCAATCAAGGGGGTTGGGTGTTCATCAACAAACACAGCAGTCACACTGTACCCTGGCCATTGATGAAGCTCGTTTTCAAAGCTTCTCTGATGCGCACCGCTTCCTGGTGTGCTCTTCTAATCTCCCTGGTGTCTGGCTGCGCGTAATCAGCGGCCAGGTGATTTGCCTCAGCCTCCCACCCCGCCATAAAGGTCTCCCCCTTACTCTCACAGAGATTGTGGAGAATACAGCAAGCAGCAATAACATAGGGGACATTGGTTTGGCTGAGGTCTGAGCGAGTCAGTAATGTCCGCCAGCGCGCCTTTAAACGGCCAAATGCACATTCCACCACCATTCTGCACTTGCTCAGCCTGTAATTGAACAGATCCTGACCACTGTCCAGGCTGCCTGTGTATGGCTTCATGAGCCATGGCATCAAGGGGTAGGCTGGGTCCCCCAGGATAATGACAGGCATTTCAACATCCCCAACTGTTATTTTCTGGTCTGGGAAGTAATTCCCTTGCTGCAGCCGTTTAAACAGAGTAGTGCTTCTGAATATGCGAGCGTCATGAACCCTCCCTGGCCATCCCACGTGGATGTTTGTGAAACGTCCCTTGTGATCCACCAGTGCTTGCAGCACCATTGAAAAGTACCCCTTCCGGTTTACGTACTGGGTGCCCTGGCGCTCCGGTGCCAAGATAGGGATATGGGTTCCATCTATCGCCCCCCCACAGTTAGGGAATCCCAGTGCAGCAAAGCCATCCACTATGGCCTGCACGTTTCCCAGAGTCACAACCTTTCGTAGCAGCAGCTTAGTGATTGCTTTGGCTACTTGCATCACAGCAGCCCCCACAGTAGATTTTCCAACTCCAAATTGATTCCCGACTGACCGGTAGCTGTCTGGCGTTGCAAGCTTCCACAGGGCTATCGCCACTAGCTTCTCTACTGTGAGGGCTGCTCTCATCTTGGTATTATGGCGTTTCAGGGCAGGGGCAAGTAAGTCACAAAGTTCCATTAAAGTGCCCTTACGCATGCGAAAGTTTCGCAGCCACTGGGAATCGTCCCAAACCTGCAACACAATGCGGTCCCACCAGTCAGTGCTTGTTTCCCGGGCCCAAAATCGGCGTTCAATGGATAGAATCTACCCCATTACCATCAGGATCTCCAAAGCGCAGGGGCCCGCGGTTTGAGAGAATTCTGTGTCCACGTCCTCATCACTGTCATCGCAGCGCTGCCGTATCCGCCTCTTACTCGCCTCGGTTTGAAGGTCCTGGTTCACCATATACTGCACGAGAGTGCGCGAGGTGTTTAAAACATCCACGATTGCGGTATTGAGCTGAGCAGGGTCCATGCTTGCTGTGCTATGGCGTCTGCACAGTTCACCAAGCAAAAAAGGCGCAAAACGGTTGTCTGCTGCTTTCAGGGAGGGAGCGGTGAGGCTGTACCCAGAACCACCCGCGACAATGATTTTTGCCCCATCAGGCACTGGGATCTCAACCCGGAAATTCCAAGGGGCGGGGGAGGCTGCGGGAACTATGGGATAGCTACGGAATAGCTACCCACAGTGCAATGCTCCAGAAATCGACGCTAGCCTCGGACCGTGGACGCACACCACCGATTTAATGTGTTTAGTGTGGCCGCGCGCACTCGATTTTATACAATCTGTTTTGCTAAACCGGTTTATGTAAAATCGGAATAATCCTGTAGTGTAGACGTACCCTGACAGTTGCAATGTGTTTGCCTGACAGCACAGTAACAAAAGGCCGTATCCTGCTCCCATGGAGTTTTTCATTGGCATGAGAGGAGCAGGAGCAGGTCCCAAGGTAGGAGTTTTGGGCCAGATTCTCAGCTTTTGTAAAACCACAAAGCTCCAGGGATTTCACTTGAGCCTTGCCAGTTTACACCAATTGAGGATTTGGCCTCTGGCCTTCAGGAAAGTATCTGAAAAATGACAGTCTGATTCTGGGCTAATAACTTATTAACATTCATCCAACGAAGTGGGTATTCACCCACGAAAGCTCATGCTCCAAAACGTCTGTTAGTCTATAAGGTGCCACAAGACTCTCTGCTGCTTTTACAGATCCAGACTAACACGGCTACCTCTCTGATACTTATTAACATTCAGTATCTTATGTATAATATAAAAGAGGAACCTACCCATACATATATACAAAAGAGAGGGAAATCGTGGGCTAGATTCAGATTTGATTTTGACTCAGATACCACACATGTGGATGCCTTATAAATACAGATTAATAGGTATAAGCAATGCCATTGAAGCCACTTTCATCAGATCCGAATTTGGCCATTTTTATCAAAAGCTGTGGACAAATTTAGGGGGCAAACTTTGATTCAATTTAGAATCTGTTGTGGTTATCTGGTGTGTTTTATCTGTTACTAATAAGTCCTGTGCTTCGTTTGTTCTTTATTACTTAAGATAATTTGCATAAAGCCAGAATGCTTGTTTCTTATGAGTTCCGCTGCTCCTGTCTGAAATCATCAGATTCCTCAGTTGCATCACTGTAGGTTGTTATAGAAACAATGTTGATGTCACAGAGGAAAGATTGTTTTGTACCACAAAGCAGGCTTCTCCCTTGCCTTCTTTCAGTTTTTCTTTTCAGTTTGAACTTATAGCAGAAGCATATACAATTCTCAGCCTCTCCTCCTCAGTTTCTCTGAAGTATATTTTGGTAGGGTGCTGTCAGTGCTTTGTGTCACCCTGGTGTGCCACTGAGAGGGCTGCTGCCAATGCTTCTATCCAATAGATATGATGCAAGTTCTTTAGCTCCTCATTTCTACTAGAGCCCTTTGGGTCTTTTAAGAATTTGCTATATGAAGAAGGAAGGGGCAGCTTGACAGCAATGCTGTCCACAGAATTCAGTAGAACAAATGGTTTCTTGAACTGTCAGCTAATACCAGCACTGTGTTATTCTTCAAGAGGTATTCTTCTGAGGGATAAGAATCTACTGATACTGTTGAGAACAGCAACAGCGGAGGTGGTAGCATGCTCCTGTAAGTCAGGTTTAATTAATGAAGTTAAAAGAATCTACAAAGCCTCTGAGAGTGGGAACCACAGAAGTGGCTGTAACCAGCTTTCTGTTTTTTTCATTGTGTTTGACATTTTTGAGCAGCTTTGTTGCAGATTTCTGGGAACTGACTGAGGGGCTTAGTGGATAACATTTCACTGGGATATAAAAGGTACATGGACAAGAGAACTTCTGAAAAAAAAAACAGTGACATTTGTTAGGTAGCTTTAATTTGATTCTGTGTTGTAGTAGAATAGGTCATGGTTACAGTAGATGAATGGAAGTCAGGACTCATGACTCAGCTCTGCCACTGTCTTGATGTGAGACCTTGGATAAATCATTTTGCCTGTCTGCGCCTCAGTGTCCATAGCTATAAAGTGGGGATAATGCATCCCTATCTCACAGGGGGGTTGTGAAGCTTAATTAATTAATCTTTGTAAAGCACTTTGAAATCTTTAAAGGAAAGGCATGTATAATTCTGAAGTATTGTTCTCTGAGATAGTTTGTTGTGTTGTATAGCAATACTAATTAAATCCGTGTACAATCCAAGTATATGGTTTCTCCACTCTCCAGTGTATTGGGATGGAACACATAACCCATAAAGGAACCATAACAGAAAAGCCATTATATAACATCTCCAAAACAGATAGGCCTAGGCCTAGATGTCTTTCTGGTCATGCATGTAATTGTAGTATCTACAAACACAAATAATGTGGGGTTTATTTTTGCACATACACTTGTGGATAGGCAATAATAAAAATTTGGACGCTAGAGTACGTTTTAAAGGTCTTTATGGTTTCGCGATTATTGCTATTTGTGATGCGTATATGATTTGAGACACTTGGCTACCAATGGACAATAGTGATACTTTGCCGAGTATCTGCTAAGCTTGGAAAAAACTTTCTAAAACAAGATAAATAATTGTTTATATATGTGTGTGTATATATGTATGCATGTGTATACAAAATATTGCTTTCTCATAAAACTTGTCACACTGCAGTGAAGAGGGAAGCTTCCGAAAACAATTGAATATATATATTTCTCTCTGGAATAGGGATATATGCTGATTTTTGTGGGATGACTGCAGCAAGCTGCAAATGATACATAACAAAAAATTGCCATCCCGGCACACTGAGAGAATACTGATAGTTCTGTTGTGCTGGAATATATATATCAGCATGTGTGTGCACACACACATATACACATAGTATTTGGGTCAGTCAGAGGCCTAGGTAGAAAAACCCATAAGAAGTATAGAAATGATAGTTTTTTACAAGAAAGCTTGTTGATATTTGTAGTGTTTTATAAATATCCCATGGCACTTTCTGTAAAAGTTGTTTTTCTCCCCAGAAGCCGTGGCAAAAACTGTCCCATGCACACCTTTTCACATTAGGCGGCATAGTTGGTTGCCTCCCTTCGTCCCAGACGTGGCTGAGTTTCAGTGATGCTGTGTTTTTACAGTTGAAAATTGCTTTTGGATCCTTTGGGATGAAATGTACTAAATACATATAAATATTATTATTTATTCATCAAGATTCTGTCCTTGGTGCCCTCTGACAGAGTGACAGTGCAGAGGGGCAGTTTCGCAGTTGGAGCCTCCAGGAGGAATTCTGGCTGTGTCAGCTAAAATTGCTCCTAGGAGCTTACAAGGCATGAATGCCAGAGTGGTAGCTCTGCCTGCCTAGGAGAGGGAGCTAGTATGTTTCCTCCTCTGTGCCACCTCCAAGGGCAGAGAAGGACGGTGATGTGGTCCTGTTCTCAGCTGACCCCTTTCAAACCCCTTTTTCTAACAGCTAATGTCCACAGGGGTGCTAATAGGAAACAAGAACTCTGCTTCTCAAAGGGACTCTGGCCAGGCCCTATGCGGGGTGCAAGTTTTGAGGGAGCAGTTAGCTGAGCCACCCCCTTATCTTGGGCACTCACTCACTAGCTGGCCAGGATCTGGGTCCATTGTTTATTAATGTATTAATTAAGACTGACAAAACATTTCCAAAACAGTTTGGCTTATCTTCCTTCTTATCAATTGAATGGCTATGGTGTGTGATCAGCAAGTAACTACATTCTGTTACAAAGATTACTTCTGTCTTGTGGAAAACTCATGTCTATCTCTCTAGGAGAGGAGTGTGTGTGGAGGCCTGTCAAATTAAATTATCTTCTAGATTTGCCCTTCATTCATATATGGTAAGAGGCTAAAAGTTGTCAAGGATATTCGGTGCTAGTCACACACGCATGGCCTTATGCAGAGACATGCATGCTTTGAATTTTAAAATATTAAGAAAAAGTTTTATTTCACTGTTTATCCTCTAGGTACTGTACTCTTACTTCCCTTTTGATGCTGAAGAGAAGGAAGCTAATTAGTACACTGGCACATTCAGCGAGTTAAAAATGTCTTCTTTACTAAAAAAGAAAAAAAATCAGATTCCATCATTGACTCAATTTACATCACTGATTTAGTCTTTATTTTCTCAATGACTAAGCATCTCATTTCTATACCGATTACGAGTTCTTGTCAGGAAAAATTGGTCACAGTTCACATGTTTTCTAACAAGACATCATTAGTGTTTTTTTCCTCTAAACTGAACATCAGCTCATATGTAAAAGGAATAATACACTGAGCTCCATATTCCTACCTCCTCCATGCTCCACAGATCACACTCCATTACAGTTGTACTGTAATTCACTTGTGGCTCAGCCATTCATAAATTAGCATTCTCATGATCACTAGTGGAGCTACAGAATCATAAACATTAGAGAGGGAAAGCTCTGTTAGGTCATCTAGTTCATCCCCCTTCCAGTTCAGGATTGTTCCCTAATAACTATGGCAAACATAGTCCTTTCCATTTATATGAGAAGAAGCCTGCAGAACTGGTTGAGAGCACAGAAAGGGGCAAGGAAGATGGGTTTGCGGAGGTCTGGGGTCCAGAGGAAGCCAGTGGCAGTTTGTTTCCTGAGGGATCTAGCTGCCTTCAGGGAAAGGGGAATGGTCATCACCATGGAGACATCAGATCTCATTATATGGCTGCAGTATCCTCTCCCCAAAGAGTTTGGAGCCTGTACTTCAGCTTGTCTCTGAACCCCTGAAATCCTTTCCTACTGAGACAGTCATTCCAAGAATGGGCCTTCTGCCTTCCTCCCACAGGTTTTAGTGCAGGAGGACAAAATATGGCCCTCTATTCTACAGTGTGACACATTTAATTTCTATAAATGTTAATAGATTTAATGTGTGTGCAGCAAGTTATGCTGTGGATCTGTGCTCTGCATAATGAATTGAAATAGTAAATTCTCTCTTATGTTCCCAAAGGTAAAAAATAGTTCTGAAGCAAATCCTGTTTTCAGAATCCTTCTTCAGTATCTGCAGAATCTAAGGCCTGGTCTACACTACGCGTTTAAACCGAATTTAGCAGCGTTAAACCGATTTAACCCTGCACCTGCCCACACAACGAGGCCCTTTATATCGATATAAAGGGCTCTTTAAACCGATTTCTGTACTCCTCCCCGACGAGAGGAGTAGCGCTGAAATCGGTATTGCCATGTCGGATTAGGGTTAGTGTGGCCGCAAATCGACGGTATTGGCCTCCGGGCGGTACCCTACAGTGCATCATTGTGACCGCTCTGGAAAGCAATCTGAACTCAGATGCACTGGCCAGGTAGACAGGAAAAGCCCCGTGAACTTTTGAATTTCATTTCCTGTTTGCCCAGCGTGGAGCTCTGATCAGCACGGGTGGCGATGCAGTCCCAAATCCAAAAAGAGCTCCAGCATGGACCGTACGGGAGATACTGGATCTGATCGCTGTATGGGGAGACAAATCTGTTCTATCAGAGCTCCGTTACAGAAGACGAAATGACAAAGCATTTGGAAAAACCTCCAGGCTATGATAGACAGAGGCCACAGCAGGGACTCAGCACAGTGCTGCGTGAGAAGCATAACGGAAAGCCAAAGAATCAAATGGATGCTCAGGGAGGGAGGGAGGGGGTACTGAGGATTCCAGCTATCTCACACTCCCCGCAGTCTCCGAAAAGCATTTGCATTCTTGGCTGAGCTCCAAATGCCTGAAGGGTCAAAAACATTTTCCCAAGTGTTTCAGGGTGTATGTTATCAATTTACACCCTCCCCCCCCCGAAAGAAAAGGGAAAAAAATCATTTCTCGCCTTTTTTCAATGTCACCCTATGTCTACTGCATGCCGCTGGTAGATGGGGTGCTGCAGCGCTGAACACCAGCATCCCCTTCCCAGTGGCAGACGGTGCAAAATGACTGGTATTCATCATCAGCCCGTGAGTGCTCCTGGCTGGCCTCGGTGAGGTCGGCTGGGGGCACCTGGGTAAAAATGGGATTGACTCCCGGTCATTCCCGGCAGACGGTACAGAAGGCTTGGTAACCGTCCTCATCATAGCAGCTGGAGGCTGAGCTCCATCAGCCCCCCCTTTCATGTCTAAAGAAAAGATTCTGTACTGCCTGGACTATCATAGCAGCGGGAGGCTGTGCTCCTCTCCGCCCCCACCCTTTAATGTCCTGCATGGACTATCATAGCAGCTGGAGGCTGCCTCCTCCTCATTTTATCTTACTAAAAGTCAGTGTTTCTTATTCCTGCATTCTTTATTACTGCATCACACAAATGGGGGGACACTGCCACTGTAGCCCAGGAGGGTTGGGGGAGGAGGGAAGCAATGGGTGGGGTTGTTGCAGGGGCACCCCCTAGAATGGCATGCAGCTCATCATTTCTGCGGGATCTCTGGGGCTCTGACACGGAGCGGCTGTGCTCTCTGGTTCTCTAGTACACTTGCCCCATATTCTAGGCAGGACTGACGCTATTTTTAGACAAAACATAAGGAAGGGAATGACCCAGGGAGTCATTCCCATTTTTTGTCCATGCACCCCCGGCCGACCTCAGCGAGGCCAGCCAGGAGCCATGACAGCAGCAGATGGTACAAAAGGATTGATAACCATCATCGCCAATTTCCAAATGCAAACTGTGCAAAATGACTGATAGCCATCATCTCATCGCCAATTTACAATGGCATACAGTGCAATAGGGATGGTAATCGTCTCTGCTACCTTGCAAAGGCAAATGAATGCTGCTGTGTAGCACTGCAGTACCGCCTCTGTCAGCAGCATCCAGTACACATACGGTGACAGTGACAAAAGGCAAAACAGGCTCCATGATTGCCATGCTATGGCGTCTGCCAGGACAATCCAGGTGAAAAAGGGCGCGAAATGATTGTCTGCCATTGCTTTCACGGAGGAAGGATTGAGTGATGACATTTACCCAGAATTACCTGCGACACTGTTTTTGCCCCATCATGCATTGGGATCTCAACCCAGAATTCCAATGGGCGGGGGAGACTGCGGGAACTATGGGATAGCTACGGGATAGCTACCCACAGTGCAATGCTCTGGAAATCGACGCTAGCCTCGGTACATGGACGCACACCGCTGAATTAATGTGCTTAGTGTGGCCGTGTGCACTCAACTTTATACAATCTGTTTAAAAAAACCGGTTTCTGTAAAATCGGAATAATCCCGTAGTGTAGACATACCCTAAGATCAACCCATTTGCTTAGGTGTTAGACCCAAAGCCACTGTTGTCTTATACAAAGAGCATGTGGCATCATGGCAGTTGGCGTATTTGCAGGACCAATCCTGGAAGATGCAGTCAGTGAAGTTTATGGGAGTTGATAGTGCTCAGCCCCTGCCAAGATATGGCTCATAGAGCCAAACCCTTATTTATCTGTTATGTCTGCTGAACTGTTACCTGCGGTGATTTCCCCTCCCCTTTTCATGTTTAGAAGGTTGTTTAATAAATGATTGGTTAACATTGACTGGTCTCACTATAGCTAGGTCCTCAGTTGGCACTATATGGTAGGTTTCTGAAATACTGTATTGCAGTTCACACAAACAGCATGTAAAGGCCTAAGCCCAGGTCATTTCCCCCAACACTTTCATTTAATGCAGAATATTTAACACTCCATGTGTGCATGTGACAGGATACCCATCCCATCACAGTTTGGGTTCCAAAGCCAACTCTCTGCCCACATCTATCAAGATATGTTTTTATAAGGATATTGGAGCTACAAATCCAGACAACCAATGTGTATCCAGTCACATGCACGGATTTCATTTCTGCTGCTGATTCTTTATGGAACCTGTTTTTACTAGTCTGCACTCATGGGATGGCCATAAGAACATATTCTATAAGTAGCCTGTGACAAAGAAGATTATCCTACTTATCTATTTCCTGTGTCAAGGGTACTTGTGAGTGTCTTTGTTTAGAGTGATGTGTTAGTTATGTAGTTTTTTAGTATATTCAGGCTTGGACATGAGACAGGTTTAAGTTCTGCTATCTTTTGAATCTTTGGGGCTAGAAATGAGAGAATTGTACCATTGCAACAGGACAATTCACAGCTTTCCAAAGGGACATACAACCTCTTCTTCTAGCCACAGTAGGTTCTAAGGTACTCAGTCTTACAATGGTTATGCATAGCAAAATTGGTTCAGGTAATATTTACACTTGAGTTAAAGTTATCAGTTGTTTTCCTCAAATAGTTTTTTGAGAAAAATATATGGCATATAAATAATAGATATTGGGGTGGTGTAAAACTTTTAATAGGATGAGTTTTCAGTGACCTGCATAACTAATTTATATCTTCAGCATTTGTGAGTAATGTGGTTATCCAGAGCATATGTTAACAGAGCCTTTATACCACACCATATATATCTTGGCTCTTTCTTGCAATATTCTATAGTAACAATGCC
This sequence comes from Mauremys mutica, assembly GCF_020497125.1. Lineage (NCBI taxonomy): Eukaryota > Metazoa > Chordata > Testudines > Geoemydidae > Mauremys > Mauremys mutica. The sequence continues at coordinate 27,857,776 of NC_059078.1, read as the reverse complement.
GGTGTCTCAAGCCCCAATTCAGCAGTCAATCCCTATTCAGCAAAGTACTTAACCATGTGTTTAACTTTAGGGATATATGCCATTGACTTCACTAAGACTAAAGAATGTGTTTCATTGCTTTGCTGAATAGAGATAAACTTAAGCATGTGTTTAAATTTGAGGGCTGACATTTTACTATTACTTCCTAGGAGGAGCTCCAGTCTGCTGACGCTGGGCCAGATGTCATTCTCATTTTTTCAAACACATGGAGCTCACCAGCTCAAGGCAATAAATTTTTTTCATAAAAACATAGGGTAGAATATTATACAGACATTGTGCTTTCTAGCAGATGAATGCAACAAAAACATTGTTTATTTTTACCAGATCTGAAGTTGTTGAAAGATGGAAATGTTAGTCAAGTTGTTTAAGGTATTAATATTAAGAGGGGAGGGATAGCTCAGTGGTTTGAGTATTAGCTTGCTAAACTCAGAGTTGTGAGTTTAATCCTTGAGGTGGGTCATTTAGGGATTTGAGGCAAAAATCTGTCTGGGGATTGATCCTCCTTTGAGCAGGGCATTGGATGAGGTGAGGTTTGTGAATTTATCCAAAACTTTTACTCTAGTTACTTAAGATGGTTTATAACAAAATGCCATGATCTTCCTGCTTGACTTCATGATATTTACTGGGGTTATTTTTCCTCTGGACTGCAAGAACACAAAAGAGAGCAATTCATGCTCAGCCTAATAACTTTATTTTATCTTTTCTATAAAATCACAAAGCCCACTCCCACCCACTAAGAAGCCTTAGCACATAAGATATCCTGGCAACTTTTTCCTGCTTTCAATAATAACCTTACAGATGGGGGGGGGGGGGGGGGAAATGCAACAATCACATTGTATCCTGCCCAGATCTTAAAGGATGATCCTCACTAAGGGCAATGTTTTGCCTTCCTTTCACAAGTTCTGCATGTAAATATAGCAAGTACAGATTCATAGATTTTTAAGGCCAACAGGGACCACTGTGATCAGACTGACCTCTGAAATAACGCAACACATAGCACTTCCATGAATTAATTCCTGCTTCATGTCCAATAACTATGGTTAAACTAGAGCATATATTTTAGGAAAACATCCAATCTCGATTTAAAGACTTCAGAGATGGAGAATCTCCAACAACAAATTGTTTCAGTGGTTAACTACCCTCACAGTTAAAAAGTGAGCACTGTACACTTTGTATTCTGTGTTGTAATTGAAATAAATATATTTGAAAATGTAGAAAACATCCAAAATATTTAAATAAATGGTATTCTATTATTGTTTAATCATGATTATTTTTTTAAATCACTTGACAGCCCTAAATATAACCTCTCCACTTCTATTTGATATTCCTATTTATACATCCAAGGATCAAATTAGCCTTTTTGGCCACAGTGTCACACTAGGAGTGTATATTCAGCTAATTATCCACCATGACACCCTGATCTTTTTTGAAGTCACTGCTTCCCAGATAGAGCCCCCTCCATCCTGTAAGTATGGCCTGAATTCTCTGTTCCTAGATGACTGTCATTACATTTGGCTGTATTCAGCTATATATTGGTTGCTTATGCCCAGTTTACCAAGCGATTCAGATTGCTCTATATCAGTGACCTATCCTCTTATTTACCACTCCCCCAATCTTTGTGTGTCTTATGCATATTTTATCAGTAATAATTTTATGTTTTCTTCTGAGTCATTGATACAAATATTAAATCAGGTAGGGACAAGAACTGATCCTTGTAGGATCCCACTAGAAACACACCCAGTCAGTGATGATTCCCTGTTAGAAATACATAAAAAAATAGTTAGTTTGACAGGATCTATTTTCCATAAGCCCTGGCAGCATGAGATCTCCAGCATATGTCACTCAGATTGAAGTCCCCTATCATTATATATATATTAGTTCATTTATAAATCATTGAACATTACTTCTTCAAGGAAAATCTTAGAAGTTCAGAGCAAATTAGAGCAAGGAGATGACTTACTATTATTAATTATTAGCATTTTTAGCATAGCTTAATTGGAATTGAATATTTCTTCTGTTGAAAACATTAAGGAGCTACTCATTGACATCACTGGGAGTTCTGCATATGGAATGGCTATAAGATCAGATTATTAGGAATATCACTACTTCAGCATTTATAATAATCCATTTGGAGGTCAAGTAAAGATAAAGTAAAACAGATAAAGGCCAGTGGCAAAGCCAGTATATCTTAATACTCTTGCTAGTCATTAACTAATTAATAATGATTGAAAATGGATATAGGATAGCACTGAGCACTACACCTGATCAAAACTCAGTGTTTCCGGTTCATGGTAAATTTTTATATATAATTTTTATGTATAAATTTCTTTATGGATTCTTAGTTTTATATTTATATATATAAATGCTTCTGCTATTTGCATGTCATAATGTGACATAATACAATAGTTTTTTTCATTTTTAAAATCATTAAGGGCAGCTGCTACTTAGTACTGATTGAAACATTGTATCTTTAAAGTGTCTCCTGTTTGTGTTTTAATGAAACAGTTTGACACTTTGATACAAAGTTGTTTCATTACAACACAAATCAGGGTCCTGATTCAAGAAGGGATGCTTATGGCTCATTGAAGTCAAAAGACAACCATATGCTTAAAGTTAAGCACATGCCTAAGTGTTTTCCTGTGCCATGGCCTATGTTGAGTTAGACCTCCATGTAGATATACAAATACTAGGCAGGAAATAACAGTTTAGTTTAAGTAGCCTGTTTAACCATCTACATTAGTATAGCTAAAGACTCAGGTCCATGAGTTACTATGGCCCTTTAAAGGAGTAGGGTAAAAGCCTAAATGTTTAGGATATTTTTATATCCTTAAATTGAATCTGCTCACTTTGTTTTCTGTGTGGCAGTTGCCTAGATTTACCATTTTGATTGTGTTTTTATACTGCGATCTTCTTTGTGGTATCTAAGTGCCATCCTGTAGTGCATTAAACAAAGTGATTGCACATCTGATTTCTGTGAGGCCTTCAGTAGACTTACTGATATGAATGTTTTGTGCCTCAAGGATTTATAGTTTATGATAGTTAAGGATGTATGTTTGTCCTGTCTATGACCTCTTGGACAAAAACTGTGATACTAATGGCTTTGTTTCATAAAAGGTCATGGTCTTTCTTATGCCATCCAGTGCATTATTGAGTAGGATTCCTCTATGTATCTTTACAAATTTAGTTCTGCCTATGTCCAGAGTAGCTGAGTCTATTTAAACAATCTTATTATAAAATAAAGGGATTTATTTGAATTTTTCTCAGAATGTTCCACAAGAAACTTGTGTAGTGTTAATTAAAATATTGTGTGCCATGAATTTTTTGTCATAACTTTTTTTTGGTCATATCTTATGTAATTTGACAACCAGTTTTACAGTAGTTTGGGCTCCTGAGGGCTGTAATGCTTGGTCTAATTCAGGTTGTTGACTTGGTGTGAGGGCGGATGCATGATATTTAGAGGTTTGTGATATGGAAGAGGTCAGACTATGATCTAGTGGCCCCTTCAGGCCTTGAACTCTATGACTCTAATTCAGGGGTCGGCAACCTTTCAGAAGTGCTGTGCCGAGTCTTCATATATTCACTCTGATATAAGGTTTCGCGTGCCAGTAATAATTATAACGTTTTTAGAAGGTCTCTTTCTATAAGTCTATAATATATAGCTAAACTATTGTTATATGTAAAGTAAATACGGTTTTTAAAATGTTTAAGAAGCTTCATTTAAAATTAAATTAAAATGCAGAGCCCCCGGACGGGTGGCCAGGACCCGGGCAGTTTGAGTGCTGCTGAAAATCAGCTCACGTGTCGCCTTTGGCACCCGTGCCATAGGTTGCCTACCCCTGCTCTAATTACTGCAAACCATTTAATAACAGCCTAGTGTGTTTATATGTATATTGGAATTGTGCTACATAGCATAAAATAATGAACAGAATGTAGACTTTTACTGGTCCAGTATAGAAGAAATTTTAACCATCCAGAAAGCAAGATTTTAACTTATTCAAGATCAAGTTTATAAATCCCATTATACATTTCTTTATGGATTCTTAGTTATTGTTAAAATACTTTAAAATTATATATATGATGTGAAATAGAATACTGATATTAGTAACTGTGCATCAGTTATCCAGATTGTTTCTGTAATAGCATGTATGGAAGCAAAATCAGGCACTATAGGCATGATTTGAGGGAATTAAATATTTTGTATTATGTAGCTGTTAAATTTCCTATAATGTCCGGCCATAGTTCATTGAAATAAGTAATGTATAACTCTGACCTAATTTATTTTTAGCCGTTTGATGTACACACGTCAAATAAAAAATAACTAATGCAGATATGATCATCCTTTAGCTCTGAATAATTGATTTCTTTGTTAGAGGTATGAACCTATAATAATAATTTTAAGTATATCAGTAACACAAATTAGCAGCAATGTATAGGTATAGGTGAACCCATTGATGGAGATTTGCTTTCTGTGTTGTTGTCTATTAAAGAATTAGAGATCTTCCTGTGGGCATTTGGGATGGAAATGAATTTGACCTTCTCTGACTAGTTAATGAGGTTATATACAATAGCATAATTGTTTTAAAAATCTCTGAAATAAAACCTAAGTACAACACTACCTAGTAAAAAAAATGTACAGATCTAGCTCACACTTCATACTTGTGTGGGAAAATACAATATACCTCTCACTAGAAATTCCAAAGCATTTACCTTTCAATCTTGGAAATTAATAGATTGACAAAAAAGGAAGGGACATTAGTGATATATATTAATGGCACTGAGCCAAACTCTGCTGTCTCTTGCCCTGATGGAATTCCATTGACATTGAACTGATTTCTGACATCAGTGAGCTTATACTACTGTGACTGACTGCAGAATTTGTCCTCTCCTGTGAGGACATAACATTTGCTCTTCTATTACATTTCACTCAGCTTTATAACAATCTAATGGTATAATTGAAGTCAATGGCAAAACTTCCATTGATTTTGATGGGTCCAGGATTTTCACCCTATGTGTTTAGTTTGTTCTGATACTTGCCAAGAGGTTTGTAAAGCAGCAATGGCTACTATTTTTGAGTGCCCATGAAAGGTAACTGATCATATTCAGCCTTGTGCGGTTGACCAGCACAAGGCCTATGCACCATGTGTAAACCTTATGTAAGCAATGTTTTCAAGCATAGGCACTCTGCACAAGAGTGAATTGGATAGAATGGAATAAATGTCTTCAGTGGCTTTTGCTTGCTCACGTTAGCAGTAAGTTTGGCTCAAAGCTTTGTGCTGCCTCTGATGGTTCTGTAAAGCAATTAGCTAACTGACATTGTTCTCCAAGCTGTGCTAACATCAGCAATGATGGTGGTGGCCAAAGATGTTTTGGCATAAATCTCTATAAGCTGAAGTCATCAAATAAAACAGCCATATTAATTTCAGCCCTACTTGAAACACAGGATAGAATTAGATTTCATGGAAGGAAAAGGTTGATGTAGGTCAGTAGGTAGGTAAGAAATTTTATTCCCAAGCATTAAAATTTAGCATTGTTCAAGTGAGAGGCCAGATGAGGAGATGGCACTATAGGGATGAGACACCTACAAGATTGTTTTGATGTAAATTGGGATGAATGGGTTAATAATGAACAGAGGATGAGTAAGGGGGAACTGTGTTTGTGGTGGATCTTTATGTAATGTAGAAGGTTTGGGCAGAGGTACTTAGAATTTGGTGGGCTGGTTGTTTTAGATCTGTCTGCAGCTTTTGATATAATTAATCTTGAGATTTTTCTGCATCTGTGAGGACACTATGGGTGGTGGTGGATGAAGTTGCTCTTGAATGGCTCTATGCTGGTGCGGCCCACTGTGTAGATAGGTCTAGTAATTGCCTGTGAGAAACTAAGGGTAGAAAGTCTGAGGGGGAGATATTGGGCCATTGTTTCAGAGGTGATATCAACATTGAGGTTGAAGTTTCTCAGGACAACAAGTTTCTGGAACTTTATCACCATGTCAGACAACATCTCTGGCAGCTTCTCTAGGATGCCTTTCCTTTTTGGAGAGCTATAGATTAGCAGGATAGACGTGGACTTGTCTCTGTGTTTACAAAGTAGTTATGTGCTCTTGAAGTATTTTGTCTCAAGATGGCCTCTCTTGTACATGTGGCTGGACTGGAATCTGATGGTTCCTCCCCTTCCATCATTTTTTTCTGTGGCTCTAGGTCTGTAGCATAATGAGTAGGGGGCAATTGATACTAACAGTGGTTGCATGCTGGTGGCCAGGTTGCAAGTCTCTTTTGTGATGAGGTCACAGACAATAAAGGACATTGTGACCCCATTGTGAAGTCAAGTTGGTTTTTTTTCTGTTGTAAGCTTATGTATAGTGGCTATTGAATGATTACCTGCAGCTGCCCATTGACCTATGTTCTAGTTGCTGGTAACACTGGGAAAGGGGAAGAGGAATTTAGAGTTTTAAATGTTGTTACTGTCAGTCAGCAAAAAGATCTGGGGATACGCTAGATGCTGAGGTTAAGACAAGAGTGTTCAACACCACTGGGCACAGTGCTGTGGCAAGGGGCAAAGCTGGTGAAGCTTCACTCCAGAGTACTGGGAAGTATGGTAAGCACACAGTTGCTTGACTATTATTTAAATTTTAAGAGGTAGAAAAATGTTTGGATGGTTATTGGCAGGGCCATCCTTAGGAGGGTATGGGGCCCGGGACATAGGCGCCGAGTTTCTAATCTGCTGGGGGGGGGCTCCCCCCAGCTTTGCTCAGGCCCCACCCCCACTTCACCCCTTCCCCCAAGGCTCCACCCTGCCCTGCTTCTTCCCATCCCTGCCCCACTCCGCCTTTTCCCACCCCCATCCTGCCTCTTCCCCATCCAGTTCTGCCCTCTCCCCCAAGCACGCTACACCCTCACTCCTCTCCTCTCCCCCCCAGCGCCTCCTAATGCCGTGAAACATCTGATCCTCCTGAGAGGGCACTGATCGGTGGGGCCCACCAGCAGGCAGGAGGCACTGGGGGGAGGGAGAGGTTCTGGTGTGGGGGGGTTCCTCCTCATCCCCCCCGCCCACCTGCCTGCCTGCTGCTCACCTCCCTGTTTGCCGCCTCATCCCACTTGCCCTCCCACCTCACCTTCCCAACTGCCTCCTGCGGGACCCCCCAAAGCGTGGGGCCTGGGGCTATCCCCCCGATTCGCCATACCCTAGGGACAGCTCTGTTTATTGGTACTGTAAAATACAAATATTATAAATAAAAGTTAGTGATTTTGTATCTGAGAGGCAGAGTAAATAGCCCATATTTTGAAAATGATCCCAATACACTTTTATTATAGATTATTGTTCTTTTTGTCCTTTTTCCTGCCAAAATATGAATTCACTTAACACGGTAAAGACTCTATTGAGCTGTTGTAGTCTGTCTGAATACATATTAATTTAGGTGTCCCTGGCCTGATGTCATCAGTATTCCAAATCATTATAAACAGATGGAAAGTGTCAAGCCCAATACTAAATCCAACATCTTCCACTTCCTTGATCCACTCTCTTTTACTGTACCCTTGGCTGCTATTTCTTTATCCATTTCATATTAACTAACTTGTTAACTTTATCTATTCTTCAAAGTGAATTTTTGAAATTTTTGAAATTCACGTCCCCTGCTCTCCCTCTGGCTGCTCCTCTGTACTTTCTCCTTCAGAAATTGCACCAAATTTGTAAAGATTTGCTCTTTATGAAACCATGTGGATTAATTTGTATTCCTTTATATTTCTCTACATGCTTTGTGGTCTCATACTTCAATGTTGCTAGGATCATTCCTGCCACTCAGGTTAGAATTATTCATCTCTGATTTCCTGACTCTTCCCAATTCTTTTGCTGAAAGCTGGAGTTATATTCAATACTTTTGTGTCCATCAAATTGTTCTTGTGCTGTCTGTGCAAAATCACTATTATGGACCAATATGTATTTGGGTTTCTTTCTAGGGTCTATGGTGCAAACAAGTTAGCCCTACAACTTTATCTGGCTCTGGTGACTTCACTGTACAGAGGTTGTTTTTTTGTTATTGATAACAAAGCCCTATTTTTGTATTACCCACCCCTGGAAAATGTGTTTACATTTCTGGCATTTTTCCTTTCCCTGTGAATAGCCAACAGAAGATAGCATTTACATTTTCAGCAATATCCAGTTGATTTGTTATTAAGTCCTCTCCTGTACTGATTCAGTTAGCGGCTCAGTGGTTAACTCCTTTTTGATCTTTTTCTCCTTAAATATTTTGAGATCCTTTTATCCTTTCTTCACTTTATGGGCAATCCTTCTCTCTTTGTCAATTCTGGCTGCATTAATCAGAGGTTTTTTTTTTTACACCCTTTCAGCTTCAGTTCATAATCCTCTTTATCCTCTTTAGAGTTTGTGTTCTTATACATGTCATGTACCTTCTACTTTTTCTTGAAAGCTTTTCGCACATTCTTAGTCATCAACATCAATCTTACCCCTCTTCATTTATTATTACAGTATTGCTGATTATGCACACCATGTGATGTGGCATGCTTGGCAAACATAGTGTCGGCAAGCTGAACAGTAATGGCTTACATTTTCTGACAGCAGGTGTCAAGCACCAATTAATGATCAAAAACACTATCTTTTGGCTCCCTTGCAAATAAAAAAATGACCTGGATGCACCCTCACTCACATCATTGGCATCTGATTAGCTATGTGTTGGTACAACAGCAGGACCTATGAGATGTGTGCATAATTCGGGTATTATGCAGAGCTGATTGCTGGACTGACCACTGTCTTGTTTGATCAAAGCTTTCTCTTTTTATTAGGCCAAAAATGCATAAAAACCAGTCAGTTAAGCATCTAAAAGTTGCCCGGCTGAAAGGTACATCAACTGCTGAACAGTCCTCAACACAGCTAACTACCATTTTGAAAATTTTTCCAATGAGTAGTGATGATGTATCTGCTGAATGGGTATCTCTGTGCGATAGAATCTACACTACCATTGTGGACTGTGTTGGATATACAAAATGCTGTCATGCGGACTGGTTCATTGATAACGATCCTGAAATATCAAATCATCTTGATGCCAAATGACAAGTGCATGATGTGCTCTTAACTGACCCATTCTCTGAGTAGAGAAAAACCAGATATAGAGTAGCTTGCAGCACTCTCCAACACAAACTCCACCAAATGCAAAATACGTGGTTTAACCACAAAGCGGATGAATTGCAGGTCCTTGCTGTAAAACATGACTCCAAAGACTTCTCTGATGCTGTCAAAGCTATGTATGGCCCTATTCAATCTGCCTGGACATCAGTAACAAGTGCTGATGGTGAATTTCTCATTGCAGATTGCACTGCCATCCACCAGTGGTGGTGTGAACACTTAGTGAATTACTTAATCGTCTATCTACTATCTCTGATGAGTCACTGGATAATGTTAGCAAACTGCCTACATCTAACGCACTTGCTGATCCACCCACATGAGCTGAGGTGCTGAAGTCTGTCCAAGCAACGAAAAATAACAAATCTGGTCCCCGTGCCATTCCAGCTGAAGTTTTCAAACACAGAGGAAATCTTCTCATTGGCAGGCTTTTGGAATTCTTCTCACATGTCTGGCTTCAAGAAATCATACTGCGACAACTGAAAGATGCCACCATTGTCACTCTCTATAAGCACAAAGACGTAAAAAGGAATGATGATAACTACAACAGCATCTCCTTGCTCTCAGTGGCTGGTAAGTTTCTTGCATGGATCTTCTTGAACAGGTTCCTGGCCCAAATTATCAACAAAGTTCTATCTGAGTCAAAATGCAGCTTTTGCGCTCAGTGGAGCGCTGATGACATGATTTTCATCATCCAACAATTACAAGAAAATGTCACAAACAGCATCAACCCTTGTACATCTTGTTTCTTGATCTAACCAAAGCTTTGAACACAGTCAACTGCACTGCCCTCTGGAAATTGCTTGCTAAATTTGGATGTCCAGACAAATTTATTAACATTTTTTGGCAATTCCACAAAGGCTTGATTGGAAGAGTTAGTGTTGATGGTGATTTAACAGATCAATTTCCAGGCACAAATGGGGTGAAGCAAGGATGTGTCCTTGCTCCTGGCCTTTTTGGTTTATTCTTCACTGTGATGCTTGAGGAAGCCCTCCAGGGCTCTTCAAATGGCATCTTTATATGCTTTCACACTTTAATCTCTCTTGTCTATGTGCAAATATCAAAGTGATCAAAGCATTGATCCAGGAGCTGTTCTATGCCAATGATTGCACCTTGGTGGCACACTCTGAAGCACAAACTGCTTTGCTGTGGTGGCTTCTAACTTTAGCCTTACCATTGGCAGAACAAAATCTAAGGCTATGTATCAGCCAGCTCCTCAACAACTTTACCAAAATCCATCAATAAGTTTGGAAGGTACCATGCTCCAACCCATCAACAGTTGACTTATCTCAGCAGTGTGTTAAATAATGAAGTGATTATTGATCACGAAGTGGATGTGCAAATTAAGAAAGCCAGCATTGCTGATGGTCACCTTTATCACCAAATCTGGAAGCAACACTGAATATGTCTATAGATAAAAATCAAAGTGTATAATGCTGTTGTCCTCACAACATTGATTTGCAGTTGTGAAACATGGGCCTGTTGTCAATGCCACATTAAATAGCTTGACAGTTTCCATTTGTGATACCTATAATGACTGGTGGGCATCAAATGGCATGACCAGGTGTTCAACCTGGAAGTTTTGGCAAAAGCTGATTTAGTTTGTATCAAGGGTCATTTGATTTGCGCCCAACTGAGATGGACTGGTCATGTAATTCATATGCCTGAGACTTGTCTAGTAAAACAAATTCTATATTCTGAATTAAGCTCTGGCAACCATAAGTGTGGAAGGCAAATGAAACGCTTCAAAGATGCTCTGAAACAAAATCTGCACAAGACAAATATTTCTGATTCGATCTTTGAGCAACTGGAATCTGATCACGTTGTGTGGCATTATACCATAAGGGTGGGTGTCCTCGACTTTGGGAAGGACTGTGTTGTGCATCTGGAAGCACAGCACAGACATGGAAACAATGTGCAGCTCAGTTAACACAAGCAGGCAAATGGCTCTGTGGTCAGTGTGGTAAATATTGTACTTCCAAAATTGGTCTGTGGAGCAATGCAAAGACCCAGCAGTACAAACTGTGATTAACCACATCATCCTCAAAATGTCAGGGTGAGTAGTATTAGTATTGCTGAGCTCTCTCTCTCTCTCTCCTCTCCTCTTTCTCCCTGACCCCAACTCTTTTTTTGTTCACTTCTTTGCATCAGTTGTGGCTGGATTGCAAGATGTACACAAATCACTCGCTAAAGTCAATGATATTGAAGTGTCTGCCTATTTAGGGGAAGCATCAATGATTAGCTTCAGTGATTCTGAGTCAGCCTTTGCCCCTAAGCCATTGCTGCATTGTAGGCTATTTGAGCAGTGGAGGAGGTGGTGCCATTGATGCAGTAGGCAGAGACTGGATAGATGTAAACTTTGATTGACAAAAGGCAAAACCATATCTGAACAGTATGCTTCAGGAGAGGAAGGAAGATACTTAAGAAAATATTAAATAACTGCATTTGCCTGATGGTGATTTGCTACATTTTTAGAAACCCAAAAGAAAGACCTTTGGGAGCAGAACCCACTGTCCAGCACCTGGCCATTTAGTAGCATATTTTGTCAAATCAGCCTGCCATGCCTGCACACACATATGGGAGCTGATCTTACGATAGGTTTCTGTGTATCAGGAGATGTGATAAAACCCTTCATCTCTACCTCCCGCTCACCTGCTAGACAGCAAATGCTATAGCCCAAAGTCTTTGCTTTTGGACATAATTTGCTTCTAAAGATGCATAACACTGAAGTGGAATATCTGAAGATAGAACTAGATGTTATCAAAGGCTATAAAAAATGGGCAACATTTTACATGTGTTTGTGAGGTTGGTAAAACATGTAAAACTTCCTGATATTCCATTGGAACACCAAAAGCATATCTGTCTGTCTGTGTAATGCTCATTTAGCCCCAATTACCCTGGTACCTAAGCACTTCTCCCATGTATTTATGTTATCAAAAATGGGTTCATAAAGCTTCCTTTTCAAAATTCCTGTTATACTTGTTGTCTGCATGGTTCTAAAGCATCAGGAGGGACAACATCTGGTTAACACCCACCTTCCACCTTCCCTTAGATGCTCCAGGTAACAGCAGTAAAAGTTGGGATCCTGCACTCTTTTGTCAGTAAAAAGTCTCACTGAAATCAATTGATGTTTTCTTTGAGTAAGAACTGGAGGATCAGGCCCCAAAGTTGTGATTGTGTTAGTTAATACTGCTGCTGCTGACATCCCTGTCTCTTCATCTTTAATGCCACTCTGATCTCTCACATTGCCATTCTCTTCCTCCTTTCCACAACCAAAAACAAAAAAAAGAAAAAAAAATTAACTGAATTTCATATCCAAACTTGAATTAGTCGGCAAAGAGCCTGCATCCTCTGGTCTGGCTGACACCTGTTAAGTATAGGACCAGACATAGGTGAATAAAGGTAGTTTTAAGCTTACTTTACTCCCCACTGATCCTTGGGCTGGATGGGGACTATTCCCTAGCATGAGTTAGAACAGTTTAATGCGTGCTTTAATTTATGCCTGGCCCTGGCTGCCCATGATCCTAAGCAATTGCTATGGGAGCCAGGAATCACGGTTGCATAGGGATGACCTGACCATTCCCTTTTTCCCTTGGGAGTATCCCTTGCACTGAGGGCTAAACCAGCTTTGAGGCTGCATTGTGCTACCAGAGCAGCACAAAACAGTCATAGTCAGGGCCAAGTTCTGTCCAAAGGTCTTTATTAATGGCACTAGCAGTGGAAGGAACCTTTCGGCTTTTTTGAGGGCTTGAATTTGTCCCATTTTGTCATCCGATCAGTGTGTTTGAATTGATGGGAACTTCTAAAGTGCAGCATCTAAAGTACAGCTGTAACACACTCTCTTTGGTCTGCTCTAGGATAGGACCAAATAGTTCTAACCAAAATAAGTGTTTTAGAAGTATATACTGGCTGGACACCGGTGTTGCTCCTCAGTAAAATATATCTAAGTTGACTCATTTCTCATCAGTTGTTGTTATTTGTACTATATAGTACAATGTGCTCTAACTTTGCAGAACTTCTGTACCCAAACTGAAATCAATTAATCTGAATTGAACTTTTAAACAAAACTCAATTATTGGTTTGTTTAGTAATCCTTATATTCAGTATGAGACTAGAAGAGGCTAGTGGTTTCTCTTTAGAGTTAAGATATGCAAATAAATAAGCTCCACTGGGGGTTTAGTATAGGATAAAGACAGAGAACATAGAAAAATGGACCAGAAGCTGGACATAAATGTTGAGATCATGCACTATATCATAGTCTGATTTTTTTTAAACTATATTTATATGGAACAGCAAACACAGATTATGGCTTTGTATTTTATATGGCTTCAGCATCTGGTCTCTTGCTATAATTCACGTATTTTCATAGCCATAACCTCTAGTTTCTTATTTGATGATGCAGACATTTCTGATGCTGAAATGGAAAAATCTTGCCAAGTTTACTGAGAGTTATTTTGAAGAATAATTCCCTTAGTTGTTGACAGTAAGAAAAGACCTCAGGCAAAAATGCAGCATGCATATTAAATGAGTGAAGATATTAGTGTCCAAAGTTTTTCGTGGCCAGGTCTCTACACAAAGAGGTGCTTTGAAAGAATCACTCCACAATTGCAAACTGGAAAAGCCACAAGACATAATCCATCTAAGTTTTACTTTGCATGCATAATAAAGAGCTTTATTGTAGTTGAAATTGAAGCATGTGTTGACAACCTGCCTGCTATATCAAGCAGATATCTATCTTGGTATGCATCCTTCTTTGGTAACTAGCACCTTATATTGGGATGTAAATTCCATGGCATACACATAGGTTCAAAGCTATAACTGAATTGCACCAACGAGGCAGATGTACGAGGCAGTTGATTTTAGAATATTGAGATTTGGCTTCACTCAGTGGTTTTCAATTAGTTTCAAGGGCATGCTGTAGAAAGCAAAGTTGTAGCAGGAGTTTTAGTTATTTCAGAAATATTAATATGATGCAGAATTGGAAATGTTTCAGTTATTTTATCGCATTTCATTTGTCACTGCTCAAGCACACCAAGATGAGGATGGATGCTCTGCATCTCTGATGGAGAAAGAAGGCGTTAGAGCTCTTTGGTAGCTTCATGGAAGGGCTGGAAATCATAAGGAGAGATGCAGCTGACTACTGACTAGCAGCCAATGTATTACTGGTGTATTGCCTGGAATTTTCCTCTCGTTACCTCAACCTAATGCCACCATTCCTGAGTGCTCTTTTTAAGAGAATTGCTTCCCTATACCATCATGTTGGGGTTTGTGGTGCTGCATAAATCATGTTCCATGGAGGTACCCTTGTGCATCTATTTAGTAGTGTAACAATCTTGACTTCCTGCAGAATTCAAAAGTCAACAAAAAGAATCTCTGAAGCATACCTACATCGGGGCAAGTATGCATGTGTTTAATGGCCCACTAAGGCCACAGCTCAAGTGTAGATTTCGGAGATGGAGAATTTGTTTTAAACCAAATATGGGAACTATAAAAGTTTCTTACTGACTGACCATTTAATCTGAAAAGCAAAAGCAAAGAAATTTTCTGAGAAGAACAGGTTGGGGTCTGCTCTTGCTGATATTCTTCATGTTGCCACTTCAGGTATCTTAAAAGTTACTGTCTTCATATCTTTTACTCCTGATACTCCACCACATTTTCAGCTTATATATTATACAGGGCGTGATCTGGCAATAATTCATATTCACATGAGTAATTCCACTGAAATCAATGGGACTAGTATGAGTAAGGAAAGTTACTGTGAGTAAAGGTCTCATAAAGCATATCCTAGATTTTCAAGGAAGGATATTCATTCTGAATGAATGTCTCCGTTGATAGATCTCCTGTATATTGACTGTGTGGTTCAGTGGTTGAGTCTTGGATGTCAACACCAAATATGTGACATGACTAATTGTTGTTTACATTCTAGTCACTGGACACCAGTTAGCAGAGCCAACAAGCTCTCCTTTCCCAGAGACTGCTAGACCCAGTTTAAGGAGATATAACATTTGTACACATCCTTTTTTGTGTGTGCCAAATCCTGCAATCCCTAGAATGGCGGTGGAGGAGCACTGCCTCCTATACAGTGTACAATTTGGATGGTATTCAGTCACTGAAGCACAGATTAATTCATCAAACACATAAGATAAATATGAATATTGAATATCTGCTGCATTCGCTGAGCCTGTTCCATCCTGCACAATGAATGAAGCAAGGTCCTGTAAAAGAAAAAAGTGATAATGGAACCAAATGCTGTACACACACAAGAGGGCAGAGTTAAGGTTGTGTGTGAAACTTTATCTTTGGCATTTCTTGACTTTCAGCGCTTAACCATGCAACAGTAATCTTCTTTTAGTGTAGGTTTTGGGATGGAATATTTAATCTATTTGGGAACAACTCTGCAGGTAAGTTTGATAAATATGTTAGACCTGTATATTGCAAAAGGTGAAAATTCTATCTAAGCCTCCTAATGAGTCTAGCATTGTTTAGTGGTTAGAGCTGGGAATGGTGAAACTTTGATTTTGTTCTTTACTCTGCTGTGTGATTTTTTTTTAAATCACTTAATTGCTCAGGATCAGTTTCTCCATATTTAAAATGGGACTGGTGATACTTACCCACATTTGTAAAATACTTTGAGGTACTGGAAAGAAAGATGGTTTAAATATTCAAAGTATTGCTATTTTAATTAAGGACTTCAAATTATACCATTAATGTAGATTTAAAATGTCATAATACGTTTAAAACTTATAATTTGCTAATCATTTATATTATATGAGACTTAAGAATAAATAGTTGGTAAGCATCAATAAATACATTTATGATGATGCACTAGTATTTATTTAACATTCAAGTATCTTGTTAAATCTAAAAGATTATATAAATACAGTGGGTTTTATTGAAAAATTAATTGTGTTTTAGAGATATTATCAATTCCAACGATAAATGAGGAATAAAACTGGAACTGGTAATACCTCTAAAACCATAATGAACTTTTAAAGTGTACCTGTTGTATATGTTGCTATATTGATAAAGAAGAGAAGAATCTGCTGGCTGGGTGTTCATTTTAAGGCATTTCATCTCTGGAATGCATTTCTCCCCTGGGTCTGCCACAGACCGGATTTGTTAACCTTACAGATATGCTGCATAGCACTTTCCCCCCAAAGATGTGGGGATGAAAGATGGATGTAGTTCTTCACAGATGTGGGATAATAAAATGTGGGGGGCAGCGGAACTGGATTTAAATGGTTTCATGTCTTATTTTTTTAAATAATGTTAATTTTAAGCTTTGTATAATATGGTCCTGGAGTTTGGGATGGCAGTCTTTTATCTGTTGTTTATACATTTAAATAAATAAAGTATATTTCTACAGTAATTATTAATTACCTTATTGAGGGGTATTATGTAACAGGCAGATAAGTATTCATTACTGTACAAAATTGTTACCTTGAATAAATACATTTAAAATAATCAATTGGGACAGCATCATCTGTAAAACCATCATTCGAGGGAATTCTGTCTGTCGGTCTTGGATATATAGTTATGTCATGAACTATTAAGTCAATATTAGTGATTGTCAGGCATTTATTAGAAAAAGTATTAATATTTGGTAGATGCCCAATCAGAATGTCCTCCATGATCTGACATACAGCTTGTTTCCATAAAAGTTATTAGTTTGCATGAGGTATATGTGCCAGTTCTGTGAGTCATCTGCCTATTTTACTGTGACATTTCAAAGCTCAATTATCTATAGTATAATTTTTTTTGGTAGCTGGCTATGTTGCCCATCTGTGAAATCGTCACTTTATTGAGTCCTAAAAATAGGAATTAAACTGTTTTAAGCAAATTTTGAACCTACTTGAATGCCAGTTTGAAATTTAGTCATGTAGACAAGTATTTTTATACATTTTGCATTCTCTCAGTATAGATTCTCTAAATTTAAGGTGATGTAGTCCTGCTCGCACCACTTGACAATCAGCTAAGTAGCATGGTGAAAATATTTGGAAATTTTAGCTCGGGGCCTGATCCAATGCCCATTGAAGCCAGTGGAAGGACTCGCAGTGACTTACATTGATTTGGGCCCCAAGTGAGTAGCACTGACACATGAATATAACATAACCAGCAATAAGAGGTTGTGGAGGAAAAAGGAATAAGGTTAGAACTAGTTATTTACTAGTAATGAAGGGATCACTGGAGCAAAATGTGAAGAAAGCTAAAGACAGTGGGTAAGAGGGGAATAGAGGGCCTGAAAAAGAGAAAGGAGTCTAGTAGGATATGGGAATCTTGGCGATAAAGAGAGAGTAAAATCTTTGCCCCATTGAAAGTCAGTGGTAGAACTCCCTTTGACTTCAATGGGACCATGGTGTCACCCAAAGATTTAAGAACATGTTAGCAGAAAGAGATATAGAGAGCCTTGAAAGCAGATAGAGGAAGCAACATATGTACATAGAGGAATCCCTGAAAGAAGATAGATTGTATCGCTGAGTGATTGAATCCTGGGAGATCCATCCAGCCAATTTTATTATGTATTTTCATGTCACAAGATGCCAAATAATCTAATTAGTCAGGAAACCATAGTTTGTTACACTCTTAGTAATTTGCTGTGAATAAAATCATGTTTTACATTTTAGGTTAAACAACAGACTTTTTGATGTGTCCAAAAGTATGTTATGTTCTCCACACCTACCTACGGAGATGATTAAAAATTAATCTAGTCTCAAAAATACAATTATGATAAAAATGTAATATATGTTTGCAATCATCCATACTGCTTTAACGTCTGATCCTCTCCCAGCAACCACACACCACACAACAGAAACACTAACCCAGGAACCTATCCTTGAAACAAAGCCCGATGCCAACTCTGTCCACATATTTATTCAAATGACACCATCATAGGACCTAATCACATCAGCCACACCCTCAGGGGCTTGTTCACCTGCACATCTACCAATGTGATATATGCCATCATGTGCCAGCAGTGCCCCTCTGCCATTGGCCAAACCGGACAGTCTCTATGCAAAAGAATAAATGGACACAAATCTGACATCAGGCATCATAACATTAAAAAACCAGTAGGAGAACACTTCAACCTCTCTGGTCACTCAGTAACAGACTTAAAGGTGACAATTTTGCAACAGAAAAGCTTCAGAAACATACTCCAATGAGAAACTGCAGAGCTTGAATTAATATGCAAACTAGATACCATTAACTTGGGTTTGAATAGAGACTGGGAGTGGCTGGGTCATTACACATATTGAATCTATTTTCCCATGTTAAGTATCCTCACACCTTCTTGTCAACTGTCTAAAATGGGCCATCTTGATTATCACTAAAATGTTTTTTTCTCCTGCTGATAATACCACATCTTAATTAATTAGCCTCTTACAGTTGATATGGCTACTTCCACCTTTTCATGTTCTCTGTATGTATATATATCTTCTTACTATATGTTCCATTCTATGCATCTGATGAAGTGGGCTGTAGCCCACGAAAGCTTATGCTCAAATAAATTTGTTAGTCTCTAAGGTGCCACAAGTACTCCTGTTCTTTCTCCCAGTGAAGTAACTAGCAAAACAGCCATTGAATCCAATGGGAGCAGAATTTAGTCAGTGCTGATGAAGCTTGATACAAAATTGATAGATAGGTTTCCAGCTCATTATCTATAAGAAAAACCTAAATAAAAACAACCCAGCCCAAAATAACATGAGAAACAGTTAAAGCACCATTTATGTTAACAATATTGCTTTACATTATGGATGATACATATGCTGAGTTTCTTATTTGTTGCCAGTAAATATACTTTTTAGGTAGATCATTGGTTTCAATGGGCAAATGTCCCTGCCCTAGAAAGCAAATAAAAATGTCAGTGTGTTTGGCTTTGATACTGTTCTTCCTCGTTTATTGGAATAAGAGCTCAGTCTTGCATATGTTGTCCATTCAGATGCCCCAGAAACCTCCGTGGAAGATTTGGGTGCACAATTAATGTAAAATCAGACCATCTGTAACAAAGGCATCCATGTTATCCAACAGTCTGTATATTCATTCTTTTTGAGGCTGGCAACCACTTCCATTATTGAAATGTTCCTATTTCCATATACCAAACCCTCAAAATGAGAGAATTATTCCAAGATACTCATGACAGATCCTTAGCTGGTGCAATTTAGCATGGCACTCTTCACTTCAATTAAAAAAATTAAAAATATATATTTTCTTGTAACCTTATTTGAAAATTACCAGGCTATAGAATCTAAGTTTTGTATGACACTGGAATTTTGCATGTTTTTTGCCAAATGGTAAATAAGGAAAAGAAAAACAGGATTATGTTCGATCCCATATCGATTCACTGTGTTTAACCAAATTAGCAAAAGGCCATCTATGTCGGCAAGGGAAGTCTGCTTTTTTGTATAATGTATTAGATAGTTCTAGTGGAGAACAAATCAAAAATTTATTTATTTATGGAAGATTTCTTACATATTGCACACCGAGTCTATGATTTTAAGTATGGTAAAAGCAATGCCAGAGCACAAAGCTGAAAGATCTATAAATTTTTATAGTGTGGCAAATTTATGCATTTTAAAACCCATTTATATATATTCGGGATCTATTTTTAGAGTTTACTTACATGGATTTCAAAAATATGCAGTTTTCATAGCTGTCTTTATAAACTATATTCATAATGACAAGTGTTATTTTAGGTTCTTTAAAGAGTCATCATTAGTTGTACTGACATCAGAAAGTTATCTACTGATCTGACATAAGCACTACAGATTTTGGCTATGCTTAAGCTTCAGTTGTTTCATTTTAGAAAAAATGTTGAAACAACTGCTCCCTATTGCTAATGGCAGCACCACCTTCAGACTAGGACAGTGGTCCCCAACCTTTTTCATCTGGCAGGTGCCAGACGATGAGCCACGGAGGACTGTGGTGGCGGATAACCATCCGCTGAAATTCCGCCGACAAGCGGCAATGTCAATAGGCGTCGCCGCCAAAATGCCACCGACAAGTAGCATCACCCACAGGCGTCGCCGCCAAAAGACCACCGAAAATCAGCAGCATTTTGGCGGCAACATCTCTGGATGACGTAGCTTGTCAGCGGCATTTCGGCGGATGCTCGTCCACCAGCCAGTACGTGGGCGCACATAGGCCTGGTCTACACTAGGACTTTAAGTCGAATTTAGCAGCGTTAATTCGAACTAACCGCTCAACCGTCCACACCAGGAAGCCATTTAATTCGAACTAGAGGGCTCTTTAGTTCGAATTTGGTACTCCACCCCGACAGGTGGAGTAGCGCTAAATTCGACATGGCTAGCTCGAATTAGGCTAGGTGTGGATGCTAATCGAACTTAGTAGCTCCGGGAGCTATCCCACACTGCACCACTCTGTTGACGCTCTGGACAGCAGTCCGAGCTTGGATGCTCTGACCAGCCACACAGGAAACGACCCGGGAAAATTTGAATTCCTTTTCCTGTCTGGGCACTTTGAATCTGACGTCCAGGTTGGACATCGGGGCGAGCTCCGCAGCACCTGCAACGATGCAGAGCTCTCCAGCAGAGGAGTCCGGGCAATCCAAGAATAGAAAGAGGTCCCCAGCATGGACTGACCGGGAAGTCATGGATCTGATCGCTGTGTGGGGCGAGGAGTCTGTGCTCTCGGAGCTGTGCTCCAACAAGCGGAATGCAAAGACCTTCGAGAAGGTCTCCAAAGCCATGATAGACAAAGGATACAGCCGGGATGCGATGCAGTGCCGCGTGAAAGTCAAGGACCTGAGACAAGGTTACCAAAAAGTCAGAGCGGCAAACGGACGCTCCGGAGCACAGCCCCAGACATGCCGCTTCTACAAGGCACTGCATGCCATTCTCGGTGGGTCTGCCACCACTGCCCCACCAGTGACCGTGGACTCTGAGGATGGCATAGTGTACCTGGACAGTTCCTCGGCGATGTTCGCCGATGGGGAAGATGAGGAAGGGTTTGTGGAGGACGGCGCAGGCGACAGCGAACACAATACCGCTTGCCCTGACAGCCAGGATCTCTTCATCACCCTCACAGAGATCCCCTACCAACCGTCCCCGCCCGTTAACCCGGACTCAGAATCAGGGGAAGGATCAGGCGGTAAGTGGTATAAACATGGAAACATTTATTTTTTAAAAAACAGGTATAGAAAAAATAGAAATACTATATAAAAAATTTTAAATGTCAAACTATATAAATAGTAGGTCCACACATATAGGGATTGAACAATAATCCTCTTGGGACAGTTCAACAAAGCTCTCAGAGAGCTGCTCGAAAAGCCTCCGCAGGAGGTTCCTGGGGAGAGGTGCCTTATTGGGTGCTCCGTGGAAGCACACTCTTCCGCGCCAGGACATCCTAATGTAGAGAGGAATCATCGCCTCCACCAGCATTGCTGCATATGGTCCTGGTCTGTGCAGGGCTTCCCTTAGTATCCGCTCTCTCTGACTCCGAGTGACCCGCCTCAGGGTGATGTCGTTCTGGACAGGCTGCATCTAAGTAGGGCAATTAGTGTATTGTTACTATTGTTAATGGTTTAAAATTAGGTTGCATAACAACGACCCTCGCTTAACAGCCACGTGCTGGAGGCCACAGAGAACAAGCATACATTGATCTTTCCCGTGCACTGGCAGGAGGGGCTGGAAAAGGCTCAGCCTTTCTGCTTTCCAGATTGCCTTTAGCAGGAGAGCACAGCTATCCACTAACTGATAAGCATTATCTACTTTAAGGCTTACCAGGACTGTCTGCAAGACAGATTCAGCTGTCTCTCCCTGCTTGTCCGCTCTCCTGTGCAATGGTGCTGCCAATGAGAGCGTATTCCGAAATCTCGAACTTGTCCTGAGATCTCGTGGAACTTGGTGCCCTGTATGGTCTTGTTCAGAGAAACTGACTAGACTGTGTTCACTGTTCGCAAACATGTATCTGTTCAAGGAAATCACTTACTGTTTCCCATCACACAGCTTCTGCTCTTTCCCGGACTGCCCCGGCATCCCCCTCGCAGAGGCTGGCTCAGATTAGGCGGCGAAAGAAAAAGACTCGGGACGAGATGTTCGCGGAACTGATGGCCTGCTCCAGAGCCGAGGCGGCCCAGCAGAGCCAGTGGAGGGAGACCCTCTCTCAGCAGCAGCGCTCACACAGCGAACGGGAGGACAGGTGGCGGCAGGAAGACCAGCAGGCGACTCAAACGCTGCTTGGGCTAATGAGGGAGCAAACGGACACGCTCCGGCGCCTTGTTGATGTTCTGCAGGACCGCAGGCAGGAGGAGAGAGCCCCCCTGCACTGTATCTGCAACCACCCTCCAACGCCAAGAAGTCCTGTCCCCCCCTCACCGAAAATTATAAGACGGAGGGGCGGTAGGGGCCGTGAGAACTGTCACTGCACCACAGCTGAGCGCTAATGTACCACACACCTCTGACGCTATAACTGTGTAGAAGCGCTTCCCTTACAGGATCACCCAGTCCCAAATCCAAGTTTCATCACCCCACTATGTAGTAGATTAATAAAAGCTGTTTGCTGTTGTTCACTCTTTCCGTCACGTCTTTTGTGTCAGAAGACTGTGTATGTAGGGGGGGGGGCAGGGGATTTATAATTGCACGGGATAGCCTACATTAGCAGGGTACAGACTATCGGGGGCAGGATCAACTGCAGGGCACACACAGACTGCAGTCAGTAGTCACCAGGGTCACTCTGTGTGGTGTATGCTGCCCCGGGTCATTCTGTGATGTGTACGCTTGTCCACGGTCCTAGCGCCTGCCACCCCCTAATGTTAAGGCATGCTGCCCTTACCATGCAGTTCCATCGTAGGCGCGATCCTCTCCGCTGCCCTGAGCCCCAACAAGAGCCCTCATCCACGGACAGATACTCACCCTTCCCCCACACCCCTCACCCCTTCCTACGCCCAAACCCACAGCCCAGAGCCTGCATCCAAATCCCTATCCAAAGACGGCACCACTCGCCCCTTCCTGCAAACCCACCCCTACATGCACAACCACTTGAAACCGTCCCCCACCCCAGAGACCTATGTAGGAGCAGGAGGCTGTCCGTCCTGTATTGTACAAGCGGTCTGTACATCAGTGCACACCGTACCCAGCACAGTATGCGTCCATGTTTCAAACCCTGAACAGAAATGCAAAGTAAAAGAAAGATTTATTAACAATAACTGTTCCGTTTAATTTGTTTTAAAACGTGTTTTGGAAGTGGGGGAAACTTGGAGAACGGGGTATGTAACCGCAGATCTCACTCAACACATAGAGACACAGGCCCAGGATCAGCTTCTCTTAAAATCAAGTGGAGAGTCATAGGTTACCCTGCTCTCCGAGGAAACTTGCTTTCAAAGCCTCCCGGATACACAGCGCTGGGATATTCTTTCGGCACGGGTGTCTGGCTGAGCGTAAACAGCAGCCAGGCGATTTGCCTCAACCTCCCATCCGGCCAAAAAGGTCTCGCCCTTGCTCTCACAGACATTGTGGAGCACACAGCAAGCAGCAATAACTACGGGGACATTCTTTTCGCTGATGTCCGAGCGAGTCAGTAAGCTCCGCCACCTCCCCTGAAGACGTCCGAAAGCACACTCCACCACCATTCTGCACTTGCTCAGCCAGTAGTTGAAGAGTTCCTTCTCACTGTCCAAGGCGCCTGTATAGGGCTTCATGAGCCAGGGCATTAGCGGGTAGGCTGGGTCCCCGAGGATCACTGTAGGCATCTGCACATCCCCAACCATTATTTTGTGGTCTGTGAAGAAAGTTCCTGCCTGGAGGCGTCTAAACAGACCAGAGTTCCTGAACACACGCGCGTCATGAACCTTGCCCGCCCACCCGACGAAGATGTTGGTAAAACGTCCCCTATGGTCCACCAGTGCTTGCAGCACCATTGAAAAGAAGCCCTTTCGGTTAATATACTGGCTGGCCTGGTGGGCTGGTGCCAGGATAGGGATGTGAGTCCCATCTATAGCCCCACCGCAGTTTGGGAATCCCATCGCGGCGAAGCCATCTATGATGACCTGGACGTTTCCCAGAGTCACTACCTTTGAGAGCAGTTGCTCAACGATTGCGTGGGCTACTTGAATCACAGCAACCCCCATGGTAGATTTGCCCACGCCAAAGTGGTTCGCTACTGACTGGTAGCTGTCTGGCGTTGCAAGTTTCCAGAGGGCTATGGCCACTCGCTTCTGCACACTCAGGGCTGCTCGCATCCGTGTGTCCTGGCGCTTCAGGGCAGGGGCCAGCAAGTCACAGAGTTCAAGGAAAGTGCCCTTACGCATCCTGAAGTTTCGCAGCCACTGTGATTCATCCCAGACCTGCAGCACTATGCGGTCCCACCAGTCCGTGCTTGTTTCCCGGGCCCAGAATCGCCGTTCCACACCATGAACTTGACCCATTGCCACCATGATCTCCACTGCGCGGCGTACCCTGCTTTCTGAGAGGTCTGCGCCACTCTGTGAATTCCTGTCCTCACCGCGCTGCCGGAGCCTCCTCGCCCAATTTCTCAGCAGCTGACTGTGGAAGAGGTGGACGATAAGGTGCGAGGAGTTGACAACGGCCATAAGTGCAGCGATGATCGCAGCAGGCTCCATGCTCGCAGTGCTGTGGCGTCCACGCTGTAACCGACCAGAAAAGTGCGCGAACAGATTTCCCGCCGGCGCTTTCATGGAGGGAGGGCGTGATTGACGGTTCGATGATGACAGTTACCCAAAACCACCCTCGACACATTTTTTCCCCCAGCAGGCATTGGGAGCTCTACCCAGCATTCCAATGGGCAGTGGGGACTGCAGGAACTGTGGGATAGCTTCCCACAGTGCACCGCTTCGAAAGTCGATGCCGGCCCTGTTAATGTGGACTCGGAAATTCGAATTAGTGTATTTACTGTGGATACACAAATTCGACTTCATAAGGTCGAATCCACAAATTCGACTTAAGTAGATTCGAAATAGTCTTGTAGTGTAGACAAGGCCTTAGATGCCCTGGTGGGCGCCCTGGCACCCACGGGCACCATGTTGGGGACCCCTGGTCTAGGAAAATAGAAATAGGTCTTCAGAAAGCAACAAGCAAAATATGTCGCTGAAATTCTATAAAATGTTAGAATGAAATATGTGACATATACCACTGTCATATACCAGAGTGCCATTAACTTCAGCTGGCCTACTGCATGGGGAAGAATTATTTGATTTTGGAGGATTAGCTGCATTTTTTTTAACTCCATGTCGGATACAAAATTACATTAGGCGTACATAGCTCCCAGACACATTTCAATTGGATGTGTTATTTGTCTGTTCTTTCTGCTGTAAATTGTTGTGTAGTGTTGCTGTGCACTGGTAAACAAGTGCTGGATATTACTACAGAGATGGTCCAAGTTTTGGTGAAGTGATATAGATGATTATATCATCTTCTTGTGCACAATTGAGCAGAAAGGGGAAAATAAGTAAGTATTTCGGATACTGTAAAACACTAGATACTGCCCCCACTGGAACAGATTTGTGTGCCTTCCAACTAACCAAATCCTGAGAAGGAAGGCAATCTAATCAACTCAACAGATCCCTGCTTGTTGCATGAATAGCTTGAATCTCCATGCTATCTATGCCATGCTTCCTCCATGGCTGCATGACTCTCTTACTAATGTTGTGCAATAAGGCCAAGGAGGGGAAGGGGGAACAGATACCTGGGTGAGGAGTTATTTTTGAAACTCAGTTTTAATTCTGAAAGGCACTTTTGCAGCAAATTCCATGGTGTACAGGGGGATGATTCTGAGTATACTGGTTGCCTGCCCTTCACTCCTTCAGAATATAAAGGGAAGTGCATTGGCTCAGCAGTACAAAGAGCAATATTTAGTATTGCCGACATGAAGACACTGAAATTTAATTTGTTTTTCTCATTTGTAGGCTGTTTTCATTCACAATCTCATCATTTACTACTTTAGCCAATAAACATTCTAAAACATCAATTTAATGTTGCACATTTCATCCATGAGTCAGTAAATAATGTTAAAATGATATAATAAAAATAAAGCAATGTTAGTGAAATAATTAAAGACACTATAGTCTACTAAAAAGGCAGGAAAATAACTCTTTAGCAGAATTCATGACTTCATCCAGTAATTATCATATGTCAACCAATCCAATATATGAGCATATTTCATCTATGATACAAATAAGAGAAATACAAATATGATTTCTTCTCAGAATAAACTGTATCAATGACATTAAATATCTCAAAATTGATTAAAATGTTTCATTTTTGACTGTGTACACTACATTTCTTAAATAACATAAAGAGAATGGCAACAACACTTTTGTTGTTATTACGAAGTTTTTGGTAAAATTGACATTTTGATTTTCATACTGGATTGGACATTTTGGTCTAGTGGCTGGGGCCAAATCACCTTGATCAGTCCCACTGAAGTCAGGGAGACTATTTACCTAAGGTTTGGGCAGTTTATGAAAAGAACAGTTGTATATTAGAGGCAAGGGTGGATTATGTCAGGATCCATTGTGCCAGGACCTGAGATAGAGAGGCCCAAGGACCTGAAACATTTGATTTCAAGGATCCAAGTGGGGGTCCTCTGCTAGCGAGTACTGGGGTCCATCATGAGGCCCAAGCAAGTGGAGGTAGCATTGGCAGGGCACAAAAGCCAGGAATTTAATGAACACTTGTGAAGTGGAAGGGTAAATGTCGCCTTGGTTTATTGGAGGCCCTTTGTTTGGGTTGGATCCAGGCCTGTTTAAGTGGTTTAGAAGCATAAGGCCCATTTTCAAAGGTAATAGGCACTTAAGGCTATATTTGCAGATATTTAGGCACTAGTGGTATTTACAAAAGTACCTACACAGGTTAAGTACTTAACACTTGGCCCCACCAGTGCCAAGCAGAGCTGGACAATTATCTCCTGTGCCTTACATCCTACACTCCTGTTAATACACCCCAGAATGATATCAGCCTTTTTCACAACTGCACCACACTGGTGACTCTCATTCAATTTGTGATCCACTATAACCCCTAAAACTTTTTCAGCAATACTACAGCCTAGCCAGTTATTCCCCATTGTAGTTGCGCATTATAGTTGTATTGTAGTTACACATTGGATTTTTCCTTTCTAAGTGTAGTACTCTGCACTTGTCTTTATTGAATTTCATCTTGTTGATTTCAGACCAATTCTCCAATTTGTCAAGGTCATTTTGAATTCTAACCTGTTCTCTAAAGTGCTTGCAACCCCTCCCAGTGTGGTGTCATCCTCAAATCTTATACGTGTAATCTCCACTCATTTATCTAAGTCATGAATTAAAATATTGAATAGTTCTGTAGCCAGTGCTGATTGACTCCACTAGCTACATCCTCCCAGTCTGAGAGCAAACCACTGCTGTCTGGTCTTTGAGTATGGTCTGGGCCATTCATAAGTGGTTGAGAGGTGAAAGACACGGGAGATACCAATGGAGAAGGGAAAGAGATTGGAATGGATATAGAAATAAGGATGGAGAATGGATGTGGAGATGGCAAAAGGGCTAAAGTACTATACAATAAGCATGGCAGATGGAAATGGGGAATAAATATAGGGAGGGTGAAGAAGAGAAGATGCTGTGGATATAGATATGATTGTGAATAGGGAACGAGAGAGTTCCAGTAATGGGTATGTGTGGCTGGTGCTAAAACAGTAGAACCATATTGGTTGCTAGGGAAAGGAAAGGGGATGAGTGTCTGCTTCTCTGGCTGGGGCAGAGCATGGGTATGATAAAGAGATGGGGAGAGGAGAGAGGATGACTAACAGAAGCTAGGCAGGGACAGAGAGAGAAGTGGATGAGGGTGAAAGGTTGATTTGCATAGCCCGTGGCTGGGGCAAGTCATGGGTATGGGTCGTAGGATGTGGGGATGAGTGTGGGAGGCAGGGCCTGGGTGGGGCTGAGGGGCTGAATGTATGGGGCAGGACCTGGGTATGGCTAGAGAGTGGAGTGTGAGGGGGGCAGGGCCAGGTTAAGGCTGGGGTGTGTGTGAATGTATGGGACTGGGCTTGGATTTAGCTGAGGGAGTGAGTGTGTGGGGCAAGCCGGGAGTTTGGCTAGGGGTGCGAATGTGTGGGGCAGGGCCCGGGTTTAGCTGAGGGAGTGAGTGTGTGGGGCAGGTCTGGGGTATGGCTGGGGATGTGAACGTGTGGGGTAGGGCCTGGGTTTAGTTTAGGGAGGGAGTGTGTGGGGTAGGGCCAGGGCATGGCTGGGGATGTGAATGTGTGGGGCAGGGCCCGGGTTTAGTTTAGGGAGGGAGTGTGTGGGGTAGGGCCAGGGCATGGCTGGGGATGTGAATGTGTGGGGCAGGGCCTGGGTTTAGTTTAGGGAGGGAGTGTGTGGGGTAGGGCCAGGGCATGGCTGGGGATGTGAATGTGTGGGGCAGGGCCTGGGTTTAGTTTAGGGAGGGAGTGTGTGGGGCAGGGCCAGGGCATGGCTGGGGATGTGAATGTGTGGGGCAGGGCCCGGGTTTAGCTGAGGGAGTGTGTGTGTGGGGCAGGTCTGAGGTATGGTTGGAGGGGTGAAGGGAAGGTCTCGGGTATGTGAGGTAAGTGAGAGGCTGTGGCTGGTAAATAGCAGGGACAGCAGGGGCCGCAGTAAGGGACCCCCCCCCCCCCACCGAGCCCGGCGTGGACGGGTTAACCAGGCCGGCGCGGTTCTATTTGCGGAGGCCGTAGCTCTAGGCTGATTAGAGCGCGGCTCAGCCTCCCCCCGCCCCCCCCCCCGCCCGGCCGAGCCCCGGGGCGGCGGCAGCGAAGGAGTTAACCCGGCGGCGGGGGAGCGCAGCAGCGGGGCCGAGCCGCAGCCGCCGCCGGGTTGCTAGGGCTGGAGAGATCCCGTGTCACCCGGATGTGAGTGTCATGTTGGCCCCAACTCTAAGGGATTTGGCAGCACCGGCAGCAGCAGCGGAGAAGCAGCAGCAGCAGGAGGAGGAGGAGGAGCAGCCCCTCGCCTCTCATTAGTCGCTACCATGGGGGTCGGATAGTGGGGAGCGCAGGGGGCAGCACACACCTGGCGTGGGGGTGGGGTGGGAGCGTCTCTGCTTTTCTTCTGTTTACACCCTGGAGAAAGTGGGAATAATGCACCAGCAGCAGCAGCAGGAGCGGCACCCAGGAGGTAAGAGCCCGGTGCACGCAGCAAGGGCAGCAGCGTGCCCGAGGGAGGGGGTGGGGGATTACCGAGGGATTTGGGAGACAGGGATGGGGGGTTAGGGGAGGGGGCGGTGTAGGGCACGGGGAAGGTTAGGGAGACAGGGGCTTTGGGCTGGAGAAGGGATGCGAGCGGGGGATTAGGGATGGGAATAGGGCGAAAGCTAGATATAGACGGAAGGGGACAGCGGGGATTTAGGAAGGGCCTGGGGATAAAAGACAAGGAAGAGGGGTAGGGATGCTGCCCTCGGCGTGTGGCCAACACGGGAGCGGGTTTAATGAATGTGTCTTTTGCCCTGAGGCCATTACTCTCCGCCGGCTGGGCTGCGAGCGAGAGGAGTGTGTCTGTCTCGCTCTCCGCGTGCGGGCAAACCTGGCTGGAAATGCAGCTTCCCGGGGCCGGGGGGCTGTTTGGGCTGCGTGGGCAGGGGCAGGTGAGGGCTCCCGATGCGCGGCTCTCAGCCCGCTTCCCCCCGGCGCCGCTGCCGGGAGCGCACGGAGAGAGACGACACATGGGGCTCGTGTGTGTTAATCTCCTTTGCGAACGGGCTCCGGCGCTGCTGCTGCTGCTGCTCCCCCCCGGGCTGGGTTTAAATGATTCACCCCTCCTGAAATTAAGAGTAAGTTTGGGCTCGTGGCCGTGCTGGAGGGCAGGAGCTGCCCCGGGGACCCCTGGCGCTCGGGCTTTGTTTCATTTTCAAAGCTCGATTTAAAGGCAGATGGAGGGTGGCTGGTGTGTGTCGAGTCCCGTTGCATGGCATCCCAGAAAGGGAGGCGGAAGGCCGGGGGGGGGGGGGGCGCGTTGGAAAACGAAAGAATTATTTGGAAAATGAGTCAGGTGAAACTGTTAGTGTGAAACTGTAACCCGAGGCAGGCACACTCTCTCTCTCTCTCTCTCCCCCTCTCTCTCTCTCGTGTAACCTAGCAATGGACCCAGCTGTTGATGTGCCGAGTGCGGTCTGATGGCCACCTCCTCGCTCTCTCTCCCCGTCTCTTGTGTCACATCTCGGTGGGAGATCCACTGGTGCAGCAGGAAATATTGTAGGCTAGATCCAGGACTAGTGACCTCTTCCCAGCTGCCAGCCTAGGGAGCCATTTTAATATTACCCCTTCTCCTCCCCCCCCCCCCATCATCTCTCTCTCTCTCTCACACACACACACACACGTAGCAGCACGAAGTTGGGCAAGGAGAGAAGCAGCAGCAGCTGAGGCCCGGTTCTATGCGCATCTCCATCGTACCCACACGCGCACAGGGCAGGCTTTTTAGTGCCTCGCTGAGGTTGCGTGGGTGGGTGGGTAGGGGGTGGTGTTGATTTTGCAAATGGAACTTTTATCTGTTTTATGTCAGGTGAACGATCAGGGGATAGTATTTCCATCTCCTGCCCTGGCAGATCTGCTTGAGTGTTATTCTCTCCCCTAATTTCCAGCACATATCCCGTGCCAGCCTTCCATCTTTTTTCCCCACAGACATCTTCAAGTTTTGAGTTTACTGGGGGGGAGGGGATATGGCCTTCTGACAGGTGCCATTGGTACTAGACTCTGCTGCTTCAACTGGGAAGCTTGCAAAACAAAGATCCTTGCTCTGTAGGGCTGTTTTGCCTTCTTTGTTGACCACCTAGATGAGATTATTTCAATGGTTTATTATTTTGAATTTGTAGTTTATTTTCCTTTCAAAAGGTTTTGGAGGGTTTTCAGTGTGTCAGTTTATAATGTGGAGGATACTGATGTTTTCGCAAGTGTTTATCAGCAAAGGCTATTGAATTTTAATTGGAGGGAAGTGTCCATATAGTTTCCTTTTTTAAGAATGCAGAAAGGTGAAGGATTTAACTTCTTGACAAGAATATTTCTAATTTGATAAATGATTCAGAATGTTTATATTTGAATGTAAAAAACCTAAAACTAAATGACTTTTTTTTCTTCTGCAGAGGCAAACTATGCAAGTAGTACCAGAATTCCTCTCCCTGGTGACGGACCAACTATTCAGTCAAACAGTTCAGCGCCATCCAAGCAAACTGTTCTATCTTGGCAAGCTGCAATTGATGCTGCTAGACAAGCCAAGGCTGCCCAAACTATGAGCACCACCACAGCCCAACCTGTAGGATCTCTGTCCCAAAGAAAACGCCAGCAATATGCCAAGAGCAAAAAACAGGGTAATACATCTAACAGTCGGCCACCCCGTGCCCTTTTCTGTTTATCCCTCAATAACCCAATACGAAGAGCCTGCATTAGTCTAGTAGAATGGAAGTATCCTTTTGATGACATTTTGTTTTTACCATCTGTTCTTTCAATATTCCAAATGTGTCAGAGAGATTGTCTAGGACAGCACAAAAAAGCAATGAGGCCTTGGAACAGGAGCAGAACAGTATTTAAATTCTTTTGTTGTAAAGTTACATGGTATTGGATTTGAGGTTACATTTAGTATTTTATTTATAATAAATAGCAGTCTCACAGTCTTTGCATTTTTAAAAGTATGAAATTAATTTTCATATACATATGTGTGTAGGTAAAAAAAAGTAATTGGTTTAAACAATGTATTGTAATATTTTAGGTTTTAGGTTTTCTTTTACAGTTAAGAAATTGTATATTAAAATAATAGTGTTCCTGGCAGTGGAAGCATTTTTAACTGTTGAGGAGATAACACATGTTGATGCAAATATATGTACATGTATAACCCATTGATGTTAATGGTAGTTACATACTTAGATCCCTGCTCATCAAAATGAGACTATATCCCTTAATCTGTCATCATTACATGGAATTTCATTTCCCTAATTAAATTAAATATTCCCTAAATATATGAAACATAAATGTACAGAGAAAAGCAAGGTCGCAGCTTTGGTATGTTTTCCAGCTATTTTGCCCCAGGAAAAAACACTCTCAAATCATTTTGTCCCTAGAGAATATTCTGGACATGCCCTTGTAAAAGGTAGTTATATGGTTACATATTTTTTTTTAAATTAAATAAATTTCTTATTCACTTTGCCCCAGGCTGACTGATGCATCTGGTGATCCAGATAGTCCCTTCCTTCCTCACCTGCCACGTGGAATTTTTTACTCTTCTGTTGAAGCCAAGATAACATCTCCTATCCCCCCACCCTTCCACTCACTTTTGTCTACTTCACATCCCTCCATCAAATCCCCAGGTTGCAACCGTTATATTCTGATGAAGGGAGACTTGATGGGCCAAAACCTGTCAATGCTTCTTTCTAATTGGCAGATAAATAATTGCTTCAGTAATATGAAGTATTTCCTCTCCACAGGCTATTGCCCTATAGCTCTCCCAAGCCTGTTTGCCCAAGGAGCAAGAAGTGAAGCCTAGATCTTCTGCATGGCAATTTGCTACATTACTGCTAGGCCCAGTGAGCCAGATGCAGAAGTCCTTTCAAACTAATGCTTACCTACTGGAGAAGTAGGGAGACATTAGGAGCCAAGCTGCAGATTCACTCTGAGCACATACAAGTAGTCTGCAGTACATGATTCATCTGAACTTTTAAGACATATCGACAGCCAAAACACATATTTGGATATGTTCCCAATATAGTCATAGATGAGAGAGCAGAATTGCTAGCATATATTCACAATGGCTTATATGTTTTTGTTTTGGTTGTTTTTTCTTGGTTCAATGGTGGTAGGTTGGGGCTGGGATTTTAAAACTTCTTTTGAAGAGTTGAGAGTATGTATTTTTCATATATCTCAAGTAACGTTTTGAAACATAATATCATTTTGGCGGGAGTCCTGGGGAGGGGATGTAAAATTTTGGCCTGTCATCCTAGATAATTTCCCTTTAATAGCAAATGACTATGCTAGCAAGTAGATTGTTAAATGCCAAAATAAATGTGTTACTTCAAACAGACCCTCCAGCTGAGAGCTGTTAATATAAAACATTTGGCAATGGCCAGTGCTACTCTCTTTTATAAAGATGTTCTTTTGTGTTATTTTTTAAACATAATTTAATTACAAGTTAGATTTAGTGGGCCAAATTCTGCTCTCATTTACACTGGTATAAAGTGAGAGAAACTCCAATGAGTTGGTCTCTCTCAGGCTGAGTAGAATAACTGAGAGCAGAATTTGGACCCAGTAGCACTACATCATAAAACAAAGTTGTAACTTACTAAAATGCAAATTGATATACTCTCATTTCAGCTAGCAGGAAAATGCAGATTTAGATAATGTATGTTCTTACTTTGTATGTTGAGATCTACTGTACATAAAAGAACAACCATTGACCTTAATGGGAGTTGCAAACATAAAGTCTGTTGTTCAGGATGGATGAATTTTCTCCTGTGAAGAAAGCCAGCAAAATAGGGCTTATGTGGTTTTAAAGTATGCCTAGTCCTTGTGCTGGCTCTCTGCATAGCATTGAATTTCATCTGCTGAGATTATGCCTCTAAGGTAATTAAGACCATTTTCAATATACTGCCCGTGATGCACATACAAAATTCCCATAGATAGAAATCAGTGATAGTTGTGCATTTCGTTGAGGATAGTATATGTCTCTAAATAAATACAAGTGAAATAGCTTGCTTCTCTACCCAAATTCTGTGCACAGGCAGGGTAAATGAGCAGTGTGTGGGTGAACTTCAAAAGTTTTTTTATTTCTTGGGGAAGAGGAATCGTGTTCCCAGTGGGACTGGGATTGGCTACCTGTTGTTGCTATTTCAGCTCTTGGACTAGGATAGTGGCTGCAATTCCTGAATATCCTCTACATGGAAGTTTATAGCCACTGGGTCTATGTAATTGCAGAGCAAGTGACCATGTCCCTATTCCATCCTGGCTCTGCTTATTTAAACCCTTATCTCCAAGCCCTGACTGAGGCAGACCTGATACAGAAGGCAGCAGTTACAGACGTGAGACAGGTGCAGAACCTTCCTGCATACTCATGCCACAGCTTTCAGCCCTCACACTACAAAACTGCTGAAGTTCTGCTTCACTAGGACCTTCCTTGTCCCCTACTACAATTTTCACCCTGTGTGGTTTATTCTCCCCTTGATGCATGTAATTTCCATTAAGGTTAATGGGAGGTGCGTGTGCATAGATTTGCAAGTATACCATATAATCCAATGGCCAACTTATTGATTTAATATTGTGTGATTAGATTTACATCTCAGAATTTAATATAAAATACTGTGTGGCAGAATGAATGTAGCTATGCTCCTTGTCATAGAAGAAAAGAGGGCATTTCAATGTCATTGTGATCGAAAACAAAAGGGTATGGTGATATAATTGACGCTGAGGAAGAATTGGTTGTCAAAGTCATCACTCAAAAGATTGTAATGAAAAAATCACACTTATTTTAAAATAAAATGTGAGTACAAGATGTAGAAATCAAAAGCAGAACGAGACTGAAGTTATGTATATATTCAGAATCCATGTATTCCTTAACAAGATTTTTCAGACCATTTGACATATTTATACTACTGGCTATTTTTGCCAATTGTGTGGCCTTAGCTGTTTACATCCCATTCCCAGAAGATGATTCTAATTCAACTAATCATAACTTGGTAAGTATTCTTGGATTTCCTTTCTAGATTTATGTTGGTTTATTATATACTTTGACAATTAACTGCTGATATTAGGGAGCAGTTGTCAGTATGGATAATAGCTTTAGTTAGAAAAAATGGCATTTAGTGATACTCTGAAACAAAATGTCTTTGAAATATTTCACTGCTTTGGTTGTCAATTTCAATATGCGTTCTGTAGTATCTGCTGTAAAAAGAGAATTGACGAAAATTATAAAATCGTGGGACAATGTTGACGATAGTGTTACATATAAACGAATGTAATTTAATTGTCTGTTACTGTTGTTTAGATTAAAATTACTTTGCTGGTTTTTTGCTCTTTAGCTTTCTGAAATCAGTCCTCTTGAAGTCATACTGTGCTTCCTGGTATATTAGTTTCAAGTGTTTTCAGATTTTAATGCTAAATTCTTAGCCATATTTTAGGGTTTATATTAGTTGAGGATTTTTCTTTATAATAGACTAGTCCAAGACAAGAATTTATACAATGATCGTTGTTGTATAGTTATTATATAATTAGAACACAGCCCTAATGGAGAAAGATAAAATGTTGTAAGGAGGAAGTGTTGTTTTAATGAAGACATTCTAAAGGAACGTTTATGTTCTTTAAAGCTGAGTTTAAAAAAAAAAAGAGACTGCTGTTGCTATAACAGAGATTTCTAACTTGGGTTGCAATGTGAAAAGTGTATCATGTACAGCAGAGTATATCTAGGATTAAAAATAATTTACTACAGTTGTGTTTTATTGTTTATCACAAATCTATATTAATTTTAAAATTACAATGTAATTGCAAGAATATATTTTATAATAGTATTTGTAATACATATTGTATCCAGTATTAATATTGGATTGCATTGGGCTAATTCCATTGTTTACATTGAATAATACCTTTAACATTTATGATACATTTGAGAAGCTGGAAGAGTTCAGGTCCTGACTGTATGGTCTTTGCACACTCCAAATCCTCATGGGAGATTTGTGTGTGTAAAAAAAACAAACCAAAACCCCCAAACAATAGCCGCAACACAGAATTGGACCCAAACTAGTAAACAGATAATGTGGGATTATTTTTGTGTGGAAAATCTGGGTTAATGCATAGCCTTACATGAATGAAGACATTTGTTCAGGTTATAATTTGTAATCTTGTTTATTTTACTGTAGATGATAATTCTTATACATTGATTCATTTTGTGCATTTTTGTTTACCAAGGGTACAAGATTAAACAAATATAGACAATAAAAACACTGGCAAAAGGCAGACTAATTCAGGTCAATGTAAAGAACAATTTATGCAGCTGAATATCTGAGCCAATCAACAATCTGTTTTTTCTCTGAGAAATTCAGGGCAGAAATCTCCATAGCTGTCAATCCATCAGAAGGTCTCTGTTAATAACTACTTTCATAGAGCATCACATGAAAAGGGTAAAATATTTGTGTGTCAGAGGCTAATAATTTTATAGTTTGGTGGGTTTTTAAGCAATAGCTTTTACAAAAGCTGAACTCAGATCTTTCTGACCTAATTTTATAATGTGTTAACATTTAGGATTAAAGTGTGTGCTTATTTCTTTATTGCTTTCCAGTTTTTTTAACTCATATAGCCATATTGTTTTAAGCAGAAATAAATTATAGTCTTTAATACAGAGATTCATATTCATTTTTTAGCCTTTTAGAGAGGCTTTTTTTGGACTCCTTTAATATACATCAACAAATTCTACATCTTGATCACTCTCCTATTCACATTCTGCTCTGTGTTATATTTGTGTAAATTCTGAGTAACTCCAGAGCAGAATTTAATCTAGTGTTTTTATTTTGACAGCATTTTTTTGATACCGGGTCAGAGTAAGTCAGATAAAAGGGAAGGCACATATTTTATCTGTATTATATATATGATCAAATAAAATAAATAGATTGGAATCAAAGTGGATTGGCTGTTTTCATGGTGGTAGCTGTACGTCTTGAAATGGACTGGCATGTCTTTTTCTGTGGAATCCTGCATCTATTGACTCTTCTGCCCAGTACAGCCCGATTTTTCCTCTAAATGTGGATGGAGGCAAAGTACAGGAGCTGCATGTAGGTATCTTCCTGGAAATCCTCTAGGCTCACACTAGAACCTATCATGAAGGGTGGCTACTGCCTGTCAGCCCCTTGCTGACCCTGGGACCCTGAACTCATTGATGTGAGATAGAGGGAGTTCTGTGGTATTATGGAAGAAGTAGAGCTTATGTTATAGAACTGTTATTGCCCCCTTCTTCAACTATGCCTGAGTTCCACCAGCTTCTGTTCCTCTGTGCTCATGTTAGTCTGATATTCCAGTAGAAACTGTGTTTGGTCAGTGGCTGTCCTAATATCTCATATGCTTTCAGATTATCTATAAACTTTAATTTATAAATGCAGTTAAAAATGAAATAAACACGTACACACATCACTAAAAATCGTAGTCATTTAAAACGTAAGAAAATTGTAAAGGCAGAAATTTTATAGCTCTAAATTTGTATAACATTTTAAAATAGAGAACTGGGTTGTCAGCTGGTGTAAATCAGTGTTGCTCCATTGAGTAAAATGAATATATATGTACGTATATATGTATATATTTGCAGTGTTTATATACATAAAAATGTAAGCATATCAAACATATGCTTATGGTTATGAAGTTGAAAACCTAGCTAGGGAGCACTGGTTGAGGATGGGGGAAACAGAGGTGGGGCAGTGGTTAATGGTGAACTGGAAAAGGAGTCTATCCCAGATGAGCAGTAGGACATTGGGAGGCTCTCCCATCCTGCACATCTTAGGAGGTATGCAGGAGAGATGTTTTTCTCCTGCTAACTTTGGGAAATCTGCAGCAGAGCCTTCTATCCACTTTAGACATGCAGAATAGACGTTCTGTAATAGAAGAGCTCCCTTCCTGTGGCTTTCCAAGACCCAGTTGTGTGGTCCAGGAGACAAATTCTGAGAGTAAATCCTTGCTTATAGCTCAGTCAGTGAAGTATTAGATCACACAACTGGCTGAGCTATTGGTGAGTCCCTTTGATGAAGAATGCTTTTTCAGTTCTCTATTGCTGACTTAACTTGCAAAAATATATTGCGCAACTCATTCTCCATTGAAAACAGTCAACAAAATCAATTATACATCACAATATTCATTATAAAATACATTTTATGACAAATTAATTTGATTACAAATATACAAAAGGCATCACAGGGCAAATAGAAATGGATATGACTAACAGTATTAATGGCTCAAATATATGTACATTAATAAACTTTAAAAATAGCTCATGTCTTAGATTTTGGAAGTGAGTCAAGTGAGTTAATTTTCAACTCTCAAACTTCAGGAAGTTATTTTCTTGGGGTTTTGCACCATTTTTATTGTAACAATGCAGTAATTTAAGAAAAAATTAATATGGACAAGTTTCTTTCTTTTCTCTTCTCTTTTCAGTTTTGCTGCCGTTCTGTGTTATGTTATTACCCTTCATGTCTCTTTCTTTGTGCTTACCACACCAGTTCTTCTCTTCTTGATATGTTATCTCTGCCCTATCACTTTCCTCTATTTTTCCTCTTCTTCCCCTTTGTTTGCCTTCTCCTCCTGTCTTCTTTGCTCTAAGGATGAGAGGGTTGTTCATTATCTGTGCACATTCAGTTACTTGTGTCTGCTGAGACAGCCATCAAAGGTGTCGGTGGTGGTGGTTATGGTTTTTGTGATATGGCCACCTGTCTACTATGAAATACATTGTAAAGAACTAACACATTGAGTAAATCAAAAGGAAGAAGGGAAGGTTGTTGTGTAGTGTTAGAGGCTCTAAGCCCAGC
Source organism: Mauremys mutica (assembly GCF_020497125.1). NCBI lineage: Eukaryota > Metazoa > Chordata > Testudines > Geoemydidae > Mauremys > Mauremys mutica. Next base: position 27,819,152 of record NC_059078.1, on the reverse strand, counting down.
ACACTCCCCTTCTTGATGTTGGGAATGGATAGCTCAGGTTCTTTCTTCTTACACTGTGGGGGAGTCCAATCTTATGCATCTCCTTGGTTGATAGATGTCTAGTAAACATAAATTCCCTGTCCATGGCTGCTGTGATGAGTCCAGTGTGCTCCTCTGTGTGTATTGCTCTCTTTATCCTCTCTTTTTCTTGTCTCCTGAGTGGGAAAGAGGAGGCTTTTGCCCTCTCTTCTCTTTCCCTAGCTATAGGGACTGGGAAGGCAGTATGACCATGTTCTTCCACTAGGGTTCTCTTGATGGTACTTCCTCTCCCTTTAGATATTGATACTTCACTGCCTACTAGGCCTGGAGGACATAGAATAAAGAAGGGAGCAATGTGTTTCAGGCAAAGCAGGCAGTGGAGAATTGAATTGTCAGGTAGGGCTGTGCTTGGCTGCTCACCAATCTGACAATCTTGCACTGAGCAGGTACATGCATGTTTGAGCCTTTTTGAAATTTTTTCCTTCCTCTGACTGAGCCGTTTTGATGTATGCCAGTGGGGGAGTCTCCTCTACCTGAATGGAGCAATGTGCTCATGCTTGTCTGAACTGCCTGAAATGTATTGCAGACCATTCTTACAATGACAAATGATATTCTTGAAAACTAGTTATTGAACCAAATCATGAAGTCTTTGTTATGTTTTTAAATAGTCCTCACTCAATGAAAACTCCCACTGACTGAGCAGAAACTGAAAACCTAACATTCAGTTTGGGCTCAGTTCTTCCAGTTGATACAAGAAATCCCTATTGACTTCTGTGGGAATCATTACTATCCTGTAGCAGGAACACTGGGCCGGTACATTCTGGGTTGGACTTTTTGAGCATAAGCTCACTACTCCATTCAGACTTTAAAGTGATTTCTTTCTCCTTCCCTCTGGTATTTCAGGTGCTTTGAGTCTTCCAAGTACCTTCATCTAGCACTGTCTCCTGTCAGTGGCTGCTATGAGGCACTGTTTCTGGCCCGATGGATTTCCTCCCTGTATCTTTCTTCTGTTTCTTTCTTTTCTCTTCTCTTTTCAGTTTTGCTGCCGTTCTGTGTTATGTTATTACCCTTCATGTCTTTCTTTGTGCTTACCACACCAGTTCTTCTCTTCTTGATATGTTATCTCTGCCCTATCACTTTCCTCTATTTTTCCTCTTCTTCCCCTTTGTTTGCCTTCTCCTCCTGTCTTCTTTGCTCTACCTCATCCCTTCCCACTCAGTTTCTCTTCTTTTCTTTCCTCCTTCATACTACCCCACTGCATCATCTTTTTTCCCTTCCTGTTTACCCCTGTTTTGTCTTCTCTCCCCATCTTGTGTTCCCCCTGTGGTATGGGAACTTTCCTTATCTTGCTTGGGCAGTGCTTCTCTCTGATTATTGTGCTCTGCTTCTCACTCTGAAATGTGCTGGCAGGCTGGTGTAAATAAGTCTGCCTTTTTCCCACTGTGCAGGGATTCCTATGAGGCTCTTCTTGTTGTTCTTTCCTAGGAATAAGTTAGGAATAATAAACATGAACCTGTACTGAACTAGTCAATACCATGTACAAGGAATCTGGACTTTGCTTATGCTGGGCTGGATGGCCCCTCCTGTGTTTAAACCCCACACATTGTTTCATTGGTGGGATTGATGTCTCCAGGGAATAGGCTGTGAGGCCCAATCAAGAATCTCAAGGATTGTTAGGACTTCACATGGACTATAGCAGATCACCAAGTGCTAGAGCCATCTGCACAGAGGCCCTCGTATGTGTTCATTAACTCTGTGTCCCTGGCAGCTCTGGCCACAGCTGCCTCTGGGGATCCTCTTAAAAGGAGGGGGTTCTACAGGAAAGATAATGCCTCCCCAGCCTGTGTTGCTTTTTTGGGAGAATCCCCATTAGGACTGAAGAAAGGACAGCATACATCCCCTGTCTTGCAGTGTCTTGGCACAGCCAGTCATACAGGGTTGGAGGAGCCAGAGTGGATGACACTGCCATGGAAATGGCTCAGTCACCTTCCTATTGTTTGTGTGAGAGAAAGGAGGTCCCTTCCTTGGGCAGATCTAGGAGGCACAGTCAGTTCCCCATAGGCAAGCCCATTCCAGTAGTGTGATGTTGGAATGTCAACTACACAGTACATTTCATGGCATTTTTTTGGAATGCAGAAGACCAGTGATGAGCTGCCAAAATCTTAACAACTGGTTCCCTGTAAAAAGTTCTGATTTAAGGGATGTTCCACAGTATGTATTTTTTGTATGTTTCTCCATAAGAAATGGCAATGCATTGAGTCATTGGGAATCATACTTAACAATAAAAAAAACATTTTTACATGTTTCTTACAATATTAATCGTGTGTTCCTGGGGAAAATAAGTCCTAATGAGCCAAACCAAGATGATTTGTGGGGTCAGAAGACTGGATCAGGGGCTTATCAGGGATTGGTGAAGAACAGTTCAGTGATTGATACACAGGAGAAAAATAATCTTCTTCCCCCCCAATAATTGCGAGGTAGCTGTTGATGATTTTCTTACACCTGCCAAAACGTTGGAGAGTTGCTGAGCTCCTGCCACTTGGCCTGTCAGCTCTGAGCAGGAGGAGCTCAGCCCCAGAGACATCCTCATGGGGCTGGGGGCCCTTGCAGCCAGGGCCTGGGGCCTGGGGCAAATTGCCCCACTTGCCACCCCCTAGGAGACCCTGGAGCTCGCAGCCTCCCTCCCCCACCCGTTACCTTGCCGGCGGCTGCTCAAAGCAGCAAGACTCGGGAGCTGAACTGCCCAGCTGCCGGCGGGTTGGCATGCTGCGGCTCTGCAGGGGTGGAAGCGGGGGAGTGGCCGGGGGAGCCTCGGCCTCCCCAGCTGGGACTCCTCGGAGCTCAGGTGGGGGACAGGACGGTCCCACGGGCCGGATCTGGCCCGCAGACCGGAGTTGTTTGCCTACCCGCCCGCCCGCCCCTTAACAGCCGGTTCTACACCGGCGTCTAATTTTAACAACCGGTTCTTGTGAACCGGTGGGAACTGGCTCCAACTCACCACTGCAGAAGACTACACTTTGTAGACCTAACTGAACTTGTGACCAAGAGGTGTCGGTCCTTGATCCCAGTAGTAATCTAACAAGTCATTCAATCCCCAGGCCGCATGATATATCCACAATGAACTTCTAATAAAAGTCTGAAACTAATCAGTATATACCATTATTAATTTTTAAAGCATTCCTATAAAAAAAGCCTCTGAGGATGCATTTGTTTAATGGCTAATTTTTTCTGTTTTTTTTTAAAGAATTGAACACCATATATTTATTGTCTTTGCTATACCTGTCCTTTTGGTTCAAAAGTCCCTGTGCTCAACCCCACCCTCATCTGCCTGTGCTCCACGTCATATACATTTTTTATCTTTTTGTTTCAATATGTCCCACATTCAGATTCTCAGTTCAAGCACACTCTTTAGAATTAGTGCAATCTATAGCATAAAAGCCAGACAACTAATCAGTATGCAGGAAAGACAAGGATTGATTGGATTCTACTGGAAATAATATGAGCTACTTAGCAAACAGATAAACACGTCAGAGAAATTAAAACTTTATTTATTGTATCTAATCCTTCAGTAAGTTTTTAGCCAAAGTGTAAAATACAGGTAGTGTAGTTGTTGACTAATGTTCTTTATAATAAAGAAAAATCTCAATATGTTTAATTTGAAAAAGCATTCAAAATATAAGATATAATTGTACCTGATATGCCATCTTCTTATCAATGACAGTTAAAGAAAGTGAAAATGTATTTACAGCTTACTCTATGAGTACACAGAAGGGTTTGAGAGAAAGTCAGTAGTTTAGTTTTGAAAACCAACTGAGGAACCCTTACAGCTTTGCAAAATGTCTTTTTTTCCTTTAAAAACAAGCTTAACATCAAGTAGGCTTTGAAATCTCTCCTCGTTACTTTTTTTGTGTGTGGTTGAGATAGTTTTGATAAGTTTTTTGTTGCGATATCTTTTCAGTGCATTGATTACTCTGTCATCTTTTCTGACATAAGCAAAACTTGCAATAGCTGTTTGACTGACAGAGCAACCTGACTTCCTTTTCTAAAAGCAATGGTAAAAATGTCATTTGATAGTTATAAACAGGGACAATATGCATCAGTAAGTAACCTTTTGCAAAGCTGTAAGGACTCCTCAGTAGGAGGCATTTCTGCAAGGGAACTATTTTAAAAAGAAGTTGATGTGCACGTAGTTTAATGTGCATGCATTATGTAAAATATATATAACCCAAGATTATCAAATCATTTTACAGAACATATGCAACAATGTAATTTGTCAATTTACCAGCCAATGTTAACGCAGGTAAATGTGACATAAACACTAGTTCATATAGCTTTACTCCCTGAGAAAACAGTGATTTCAATTGCTGCATAAATAAAACGTTCTTAAACTATGGTTCTGAAGCATTTTCCGACCTCAGAGGTTTTTGTAAACTGGAGAATTCTATCACATTCCCATTTGCCTATGTCATGTTAAGACTGGATTGCAATTTATTCAGTATGGGGCTACTCTGTAAAACCTCTCCAAAACTTGAGTTGGTGCCGAACGTGGCTATCTATTTGTTAAAGAATGTTTCTTGCAAGGAGCACATTACACTCAAGTTCAGTGATCAGCACTAGATTGAAATATTTTCCAGGTGAGAGTGCTGTGTTTATTAAAACCTTGTATAGTTGGTATCTGGTGTGAGATTTTCATAAGCATTCAGTATCGGTCTAACTCTGCTCCCACTGAATTCAGTGGATGTTTTTCCAATGACTTCCAGGACAGCAGAGTTAAGCGAGTGATGAGTTTTTCTGCAAATCCTACCCCATGTTACCTCAGAAATTCATTATGTGATAATGAGGTAGATGAGGTTGTGTAATTTATTTATTTAATGTCACATAGTGTCCATATCAACAGTGCTTAGGTCCTGTGCATTTATTATTAAAAATATAAAAATTGTTAGCTCAGAACACACAAGCAGTTCTACCCTTCACCTAACCTAAGGCAAGCTAGCCAAAAACAAATTAAAAAAAATCAGAATAGAAACAAAAACACAGTGATATTGAACTCAAAGCTGATTGAGCCTAAAAGCTTTGCAGCATCAGCTGAAATTCATGCTGCTTGGGTTCTGACGGACAGTCAAGGCAAGGAAGTGTAAAACTGACAAATCCTGGTCATCATCGAACGTGGGGCCTCTGGAGCTTAGTGCATGGGCCTCTACCACATGAGCTAAAAGGCTCAGGTTCTAGAGCAGTCTCATTTAGCTCTCTCTAAGTGGTCTCAGTGCCACTAGATGGGAAAGAAGACCACACCCAGGAGGTCTGTGGGTCACACAAGCTCCAAATGCGAGTGCTTTCAGCTGAGAATGCCTTGCCACTGACTTCCTAAACTAAAGCAATGTTGCTAGCTCCAGATACCAACAGTGGGAAGGACCTCAACTCTTGGGGCATGAAATAGAAAAGGAAGAGGTTTCACAACAACGGAGGGTCAGACCAGATAGTGTTTAAAAGATTGCCACTAATGCCTTGAATTGCACCTGGAACTGAATAGGAAGTCAGCTAGTGCATTGTACAGATCACAGGTGCCCTGTTTTCATGTTAACTCATCCCACCCAGAAGACAGGTTCCTGGGTTCTGCACAGATGAGGCTTGAGGAGGCTTCCCAAGAGTAGAACCAAATAGAGTGTGTTGTAGTAATCCAGTTTGGATGATCTAATTGCTGTCTGACTTGGCTTCCATAACACAGACAATTTTTATAATGGAAATGTTACTAAAAATAAATGAAATATTTCCCAAAACACATTTTATTGTTACCGGAGGGGAAATTTATTTTACTAGCTAAAGAAAGAGGGAGATCTTTCCTCTATCCAATAGATAACTTTGAATAAGGGTAGTTAAGGAACACTGTGGAGTAGTGCAATGGGAGGAAGGATGGTCCAGTGGGTAAGGTGCTAGTTTGAGACTTGAGGATTCAATTCCTTGCTTTGCTATAGTCTTCCTATGTGACCTTGGGCAAGTCACTTAGCCTCTCCCCCATTTGTAATATGGGGATAATAGTATTTTCCTACCTCTGAGAGGTGGTGTGAGGATAAACACATTAAAGATCTTGATGTGCTCAGATACCACGGTAATGGGACCATGTAAGTATCTTAGATTGATGTACAGTACGAGCTCTTTAAACTTAACAGACAGCTTCTGATATTGCTCTTAATGAGCAGGGTTTGGCTGGTTGGGTGCTGAACCCCACAAATTCAGCATTCAGTGCATTACCAAAGGCTTCATTTCAGTTTTTCAAGATGCAAAATGTTTTGGCAGCAAATTTTGGTGAAGTGAAAATGACTGGTAGAGGCAATATAAAAACAGAAGGAGGAATAGCCACAGTTCCCATAGTCACCCAGCAACAACAGTGACATCTAGGTAAACAGCAGCAGGCAAGTAAATTTGGGGGAATTAATGTTAGAAGTCTCAGAAGACGCAGTCAGCTTCCATACGGTGTTTACATTTGAAATGTTAATCCAGTACTTGCTACTCTGCAGGATGAAAGCCCCAGAATGTGTAGTGGGGAGTTTAGCCACTTGCCTAGACAGGTGCTATGCCCAGGAAGCCAGAACAGACATCTCTGGCCATTGGCAGTCAACATTCCAGCAGAAATTGGCATTTCGGTTAACAAAAATAGCATGTTGCTTTGGGTGTTCGCAAATATGCTCAAGCGAACTGTCCAGCTGGTTGGGAATGGTACCACAGAAGGCTGTTTCAGCAAGACCACATGACAATTGGTATTTATAGAAGCCCTTGTGGCAATAATACTATTGATCTGACAAAATCATTTTACATATGTATTAGGTTACTTTATTCTCTTAACATATACAATCTCAAACAGATGAGTGTGATTTCAAACCCTTGGTCCTTACTCATAGGAACATAAGAGTGCCATACTGGGTCAGATCAATGGTCCATCTAGCCCAGTATCCTGTCTCTGAGAGTGGCCAGTGCCAGGTGCTTCACAGGGAATGAACAGAACTGAGTAATATCATGTGATCCATCCCTTGTCATCCAGTCTCAGGTTCTGGGGGTCTCGGACAGCAGAACTCCCCACAAGCAGCAGTTTTGCTTGTTGAAGCCCTGTTGACAGTGTTTCTCTCCTAGTGGGATCTCCAGAGAGGAGACTCCCCTAGAAGGAAACAAACTCTTCAGGAGCTTGCCAGGCTTAGGAAATTATTTAAGAACTTACTAAGTGGAGCTTTCTGACAGATCTTAGGTTGTGGCAATAGTCCTGAAGATCATTGTACTGGATGGTCCATACAGCGGTGACATAATTGTGTCTCCATACAGGAACTCATGGAATGGCTGTACAGGCCAAACCCTAGTTACCAGTGGAACTTCAGGGATTCCCAAAACAGGATTAGATCAGTCAGCCAAACATACACATGACTAACCAAAAGCACAGTCAGTTTTGCCTGAATAAGGTATTTGTCTTAGTAAAGACTGGGTAATGTCTTAGACCCTGATTTAGCATTTTGTGATGGATGGATTGTGGACTACTCCAGTAAGACTCAACATGGTTGAGTGTTCCAGTCATGGAATAACTATGTCTATGTACAGTGCAGGTTCAAAACCTAAATAGTATTTGGACATGCGTGAATAGCTGGGGGAATGAAAGATTCATTATCATTTCCTTTTCCCAACATTAAAGTGGGTAGGGCTGAGATTATGAGCAGAGTCCATCCATGTCTTGAGCTGCTGTTTGAGCCTGGTGAGGTGTCATATGGGTAGTATTATATACTGTGTTATACCGCTGTCTCCTTGCATGTCCACAGCTTCTCTCTCCATGCACTCTTCCATAGAGAACAATTTTAGGCAATCGGTATAGGGCTATTGTATCAACATGGGCAAACCATTGTGGTTGACGCCTTTTGATGATTCTAGTCACGCACTGCACTTTCAGTCTTCTATGGAAGTTGTCATTTCTTAGCCTGTTTAGCCTTGTCATACCTAGGATATGATGCAGGCACCTCAGTTCAAACAGTTTGCAGCTTTTGCTCCAGATGTCTTGTCAGTCCCAAGTTTCAGAACCGTAAAGTAATGTGGGTACAATGGGCATGATATATGATCTGATTTTAGCTGTCATGGACATTGATTTAAGGCTCGAAATACTGTATTTTTATTCAGACCCACAAGCATTCTTTTGGCAGTAGTTAACTACTTATTGATGTCATCGTAGATCACAGTGGAGCCCAACACTGAGACATAAACGCCCAAGTCTAAGGGTTAGGTGCTGAAGTACCTTTGTGGATCTGGGTCATAGTCTCATATTTGTGTTCCTAATTGAAAAAGAGGTTGGTGTACTAATATGAAGGTCATTCCTCTCCATATGCTAGTGGCCTGAGTCTCTGTTGCCCTGCATTTTCTGTCATCATATATACTTGTGCAAAATATGTGTAAAAACACTATTTCAGGCTGTGGGATGAGTGGAGAATTCACATTTAGGAATGTTTTACACCCACTTTGCACAGATGTTAATGACAGCACCCAATCTGCAAGACAATGGAGAATCAGTCCCCAGGTGTTCCAGTCATGGAATAAATAGGATATTGTGTCTGCTGGCTTCAGTTCATGACCTTTATTAAGAATTTAATGCAAAAACTCTGCATACCCACTATATTTTAATCACTCAGATGAACTTGTTAGTCTAGCGTGGATCTGAATATTAAGGAGTATAGGCACCTAGCATCTTTTTTTGCCAAATTTTTAAACATAAAATATATCTGATCCACACTGTTAATGAGGCTGTTTCAGAAGGCAACAGAAAGAGCACAACAGCTAAGAAGGCTAATAGAGACCGAGTTTGGAAGAGCAACTACAGAGAAACACTAGTTTTGATGTTCTTAAGAATCTTGCTTTAAGAGATAATCAAGGAAGGTCACTTGCAAATTAGCTGCCATGGGATGAACTTAATCCATTTTTGAAGCAAAGATATATCTGTCTTGGATTGTTCTGCCTTGAATGTACTCCGTTGAGTTCCAGGACAAATATATTGCATAAAGATTAACAGGTGATTCTGACGGCCTGTCACTAGCTGGTGTGTTGTGAATGAAGCAGATCTTTTGTAGGGTTAAATAATATGTGATGCAGGCACTTTAGATTTGCCTTTTCTAAACTTTATGCACGAGATGAGGAAACAAAATACGAATGTTAGTAGATGGCCTCTGGGCAGATTAGTCACTAGGAACAAGTTAAGAAAATGATAGGTGTTAGGTTGGTCTGAGGATGTGTGGGAGGACATGAATGATAAAGAGATGGATTAAGGCATCTCTATCTTTGCTTAAAGACTCCTATACAATAGTTGTTTTAATGGTTAAATAAGTGCTAGTTTCTGTAGGTTGCTAAGGATGCAGCAATCGCCTTCAAAAGCATCTGCAAATATGTACAAATGTCTTTAATGCTAAGGAATACGTTACAAATGCAACAAACATTATAGTCTATTTTGTGTATGTGTATCTATGCACTTTGAAGAACTCTCTCTATTTAGCTTATATAGATGGTTTCTTGGGGCAAGGTGGTGACACTGAAGAATTGATCAGTGGCCCATGCATCAGAAGCCATTTACATGACCAATGCAGCATACTTTATGGATGGCAAGATTTTGCTTTTACAAATGCTAATCTAAATTCCCTCTCTTTATTTTTAAAAAATACAGTATCTTTGTTTCTGTTTGCATGCTGTAACTTGCAAAAGTAGTAACTGTGAAAAGTGTTCTTAATTGTGTCTCCAATTTTGCTTTTACAGCGGAATAGGGCAGATTTGGTACTCAGAGTCAAAAGGAATTTGAATTCCCTTCAATAAGGAACAATTATGTTTTATATCTTGAAAATTCATTGCTTGGATTTGTTTTTTTTATACTTTTTCCAAGATTAATATTTAAAAATTTAAGCTCTAGCTATAAATTAAGGAGGAGTGAGAAACAGTCATGTGTGTCCAAGTGCATGCTAGAGAATAATATGGATAAAATCTAGTTATTAGACCAGATAATTAGGAGTTATAGATATGTAAGGAACATTTTTCAGTATAAACTCTTTCCTTATACACACAGAAAAAAAGAAAGAAAAAAATGGTCTAAATCCATAAAAATATTTTTAACTAAAGAGGTGAAGATAGTAAAAAAAAATCTGTTGTGTGTGGCCATTTTACAGCATGTATATGAAAATATATATTTTTGTATTTTTGTCTTGATTTTTTATCATTATGAAATTTCAAACAATTGATTGTTAAGGGACAAGGTCTGGCCCTTGATTATACAGGAGTAAGGGTTATGTAAGCCATTAACTACCACATCAAGCAGCTCCGACTGCGTGTCCAATCTTCAACAGATTGGTCCAGGTCCTCATTGAAATGAGCTCTCCCCATTCTGGGTGTCACTTTGCTTCTTTCATCTCTCTGTCCTGTGCTGAGGTCAGGGAGGCTACCAAGCTCTGAGTCTTCTGTGATACCTATGGAGGTATCATGTGGGGGTGGGGAGGAAGAGCCAGGAGTGGCGTTTTTGAACTGGAGTCCCCATCCCTCCAAAATACCCGTTATCTTTTGGGGAGTGGTGAGGTGTGGCTTGCCTTGTTGGGGTGTGTGTGTGTGTGTGTGTGGATTTTTTTCTGTATGGGTTCCGTCCCTCACCCAATTGAATATCCTAATATTTCCTAAGGTGAGCATGGCCTCTTGATTGGCCCAATCTGTTATCACTCAGTTAAGGAGATCTGTCTGGCCTCTCCACGGCAAAGTCAGGGAGGCAGTGTGCCTATTTCATATCTTTGCTAAGTCATTTCCCAGGACCAATGGAGAAGCTGTGTACTCCCTTTGGGTAGGGGTTAGCATGTTTTGGGCTCACATTTGCCTTGAGTAGGAGTTTCTTCCTCATTGAACAAATAGTACTCAGTGTGTCAGACAGCACCAGCTGGGTCAGCACTGAGTAGGGAGCAGGACTAAGGGTTGGCCCTAAAATCGCAGCTATACTTATATTGTAAATTATATGTAACCTTCTGAATATGTGGAGAAGGGGCAATCAAAAGGGAAACTTCAGGGTGCAAGACTTGCTTTCTTATCCTGCTTTCTCCAGAATCTGTGGGATTATATTCCATTATATTTACTGTATGCAAACCACAGAGGTGGGGCATTCGGGGCAGAATTTAGATGGCTGTAGGCCATGTATTTAGCATAGACACTCTATGGACCCATAACACTACAAACCCTCTCTCAGTCTAATTTGCTCCTATGCCTGACACATGTTATGTATTTTGGGGTGCAGTGAGTGCAAGAAACCCAACAGTGAACATTAATTTGAGCACATGCATTTTTAGGTTTATGGTGAAATATTTTTTTACTAAAAATGAAAAAGTGAGAGTCTTGTGCACGTGTCTTGACTTTTGGAGTGATGTAATATGATTCAAAGGGCTTAATCTGTTTTGAGACACATTCTCTTTTGAAGGGGTCAAGGTTCTGTACATATATGCACATTGCAGATGAAGTTGCATTAGTTAAAAGAGGCTTTCAGAATCTTTAACATTTTAACAATGTACCAGCTTATCAGTGATTTAAAATTTCTAAATGCTTCACAAGAAATGGGGTTTTACAGCCTTGTCAGCTCAGAAATGAAGAGCAAATTCCATAAAATGTGTGAAGAAATATTAAAGAATGTCAAAGTGTGACATATAAAAAATAGCTCTTGAACTGAAAATTGTGTCTGAAATTAAACTGATCGACTATCCTCACAATAAAATGCTAATTAACCTTTGCATATTTGTGGTGCCTTACATGTAAGCTTCTAACTCCCACACAGCTCCTGAAGAGTTTGACCAATCCTCATTAGTGTGGTCCAGTGCTTTACAGATTGTAATGAATTACGTGTTACAACACCCTCCAAAATGGAGCAGGATATAGATGTCTGAAGAGTTCTTACCCTTTTTAAGGCAGGCCAAAAATATGAACATAGTATCTTGAGCTTGGCTTTCTAGATAATTAATTATGTAATTCAAGTGTTTTTTCTTGTTTTCATATTCCTAAAATAAGCCTATTGGCATTTAATTTTTGACTTTGACTTCTTGTAGAGTTGGTGATTAGCATACTTTGTTCCTTTCAGGTCTTTATTTCCATCTTCAGTATGAATCCATCTTAGCTTCTAGGACCTTATATTAATGGTATTAATGTATACATTAATTTAAAAACTTTTTTAAAAAAAATCAAGATTGACACAGTGTCATCCAAAACTAAAGACTTACCCCCTTCCTCTTGAAAAACTTCATTCTTTCCTATCTTACTCTCTGCAAAAGACTGGGAGAATAGATAAGCCTTGCAGCATGCCCTAAATATCAACAAATTCAGCCTCTGGCAGATAAAAGGAGAAAAACTTTCAGTGTTGAGAGCTGTTTACCAAGAATGCCTGGCTCCAACTCCTAGAAAAACGGATTCAGGCACTGTCAAGCTGAACCTTCTGGTTGATCTCAAGTGACTAGCTATAATACAAAGAAAGAGGGGCTTGGAATGGTACAGAGGAACTAATCCATAAATGGCTTAATAAATCAAAACCAACCCTTAATTTTCTCCTGGAGCTGAATGGAAACCGGTGCAGACTTTGGAACACAGGTGTGATGTGCTCCCACTGGAAAGCACTGCTAAGCAAGAATTAAATTCACCCTTGTGCAGAAGGCCACCACAAGGCCAGCACATCTGTTAAGTCCCAGATCAGCCTTTAAAATAGGGCTTAGGTGTTGCATTAGCCTTGTACTGGAGGTCTGCACAAAGATGAATTTAATCCTGTGTAAGTAGCGATATGATCAAGACTTCATCAGTTGTATATTACTTTTTTGTAATATGCTAGTTAAATGTTTCATGTGTCCCTCTAGTGGTGATCTACACAATAATTGAAGGTTACTACTGCTACCCACTAACCAAATCACTGATTTAGTGTAAGTCATAGTGGTCTGTACTTTGGAAAAAGGTCCCAAGGACTATCCGCATTGATAATAATGCATTATACTGATTATACAAAAAAAAGTTGGTTTAGAAAATCTGAATGATTTCAGTCTTGGGGAGAACTATTGAACTCTAGTTTATTAAACTGCATCTTTTTGCTGCCATACTTTTCTGGGGATCCCAACCTCTTTATTATGATGTGGTTTTGATGATAAAGTTGTGTTCATTCCTCAACTTGTAAAGTAGAGCCAAATGCTTGCTAAATGTGTTCTTAAGCTAACTGCCAAAATGGCTGAACTTTGAAACATTTTGTTCTTTTTCGTTAACACCTATTTTTCTTCTGATATTAATAGAATTAGATTTTTAAAAGTTTTTTTCAATCATGAAAACTATGGGTTTGATCCGAAACCCATTGAAATCAATGGAAAGAGTTCCATTGATTTCATTAGTAGTTGGATCAAGATGTATAAGCATCAGTAAGTGTGATAATGTAACACTGCGTTGAGAAATTGATACCTGCATCTTTTGAACTATGTAGATATCAAGTAGAGTATAAAGGATTAGTTAATTATTTTAGTTCAGAGCCATAACACATAATCTGATACACCTAGCAACCATAGTAAAGCAATTCAGACTACATAGTTTGCAATGTATCACTTGAAATAATTGTAATAAAATTAGAGGAGTGCTTTGGCATTCTCTGTTCAAAGGACTAAATCTGGTTTATGTTCTGCTGTCCTAACTGTGCATAGTTACTTGAGACCTTTTCAACTTGGACACACACACATTTTCAAAAGGGTAGAATCAAGCACTTGATGTTAGTTATGCTATTTTAAAATACTGTTTTCCTCAGCTTAAAATAGAACATTGTGTTTGTACTGAGCTGTTGTTTTGTAGTCTGCTTGCAACATTGTTTTTATGGAAACTCTAAAAGTAGTCATGACTCTAAAAAGGGCAAAAAAGTTATTTTTTAAAATACTTTGAGAAATTTAAACACTGTAATTAGTAGGTGAAGCTAAGTGTCAAGATTTTTCTTTTAATTTTGATGGTTTGCCAAAGTGAATTTGGTGTTGCTGGAAGGAAATACAGGAATGATAAACTTCACTGTTAAATAAAAACCTTCCTTTATACAAATGTATTTTAACTATATATGAATAACCATACAAAATATTCATAATATTCATCTACAGAAATTACATATAAAATTATGTTGTCAAGTACGTTAGGCCTAAAATGCAATGTTTAAAATCTTGTCAGTGGTTGTTATTCTATTTTATTATTTTGGCAATCATATAATTTAAAACTGAACAGTTGATCAAACTATTTTTTCTAAGTTTTAGGGGTGGAGTGAAATCTAAATCCCAGATCGATTCGCTGACAAAAAACTTCATTAATGCAGAATTAAGGTTGCCTAATAGTATCTTGTGCCCTTCTATAATGTCAAGTTAAGCAAAACTCAAACCTCTGAAAACCTGGAGATAAAGACTTAAGGTGTTTCAAACTTAAACTTCAGAAATTCAGGAAACAGAGTTAAGGTACATAGCACTGCGGCCTTAACTTTGCTCCCCCCGGTCCCATCCACCCTTCCAACATTTAAGGATAACTCTCCCCTTCTCATTCCATCCCATGAAGACATTAGTTTACAATAAGTTTCTCTTTTCTGTCTGGTGCCTTCTGCTGTTCTGTATTTACATCACAGGCAGCAGCTTACTGGAGGGTTTCATGCTGCCTTTGTTAGGTAGCCCAGGTTGTACACTGAGCTGGGCACTGCATCCTCACTATGCCTCCAGCCTCTGCTTCAGACAGGCCTCCTGAGCCATACTGCTTGCCTCCCCAATTCCCTCCCCGTCTAAGACGATCCCCTTAATCCCACTCCAGCCTGCCCCCAGCCCCACATGTTGGTAGCATGTACCTGAACTTTTTTTCCTGATTTTCAGAGGTTGAAATTTGCATTACTTTCAGGGTTCCTGAAATGCTAGCTCAGTCTTTTCCCCTCCTCATAATCCCCCATCTCCTCACTGCAGTCTCTAATCCCTTCTCCTCTATTCCTCCCCACTCCTCCACCCCACCTGCCTCCTCACTGCTCTGCACTCTCCCAAACCCAAACCCCCAAGCACCGTGCAGCAAGCATACACATATATAAATAATTTTCTTTTTGAAAATAGTTTGATCCCCTTCTGAATTGTCTTCTGTACTCATATTACATTTTCCAGGAACAAACAAACAAAAAATCTTGACAGAGGCAGGTAGTAACAACATGGCTACAGATCTTTTTCAGATTTCTGCCAATGGTAGGGTTATGCTGCCTGGATGTAGCTCAGGTTCAATGGCCATAGCATGTCCCCTTGAGCCGCCCAGGTCTTGTGAAACCAGGCTGGCTGGAAATCTTCTTACAGGTAATTCTGCACATGCACTTTCAATATGACTGACTCCTCAGTGTTTATTTCATACTATCCAGGAGAGCTAAACTCTTTCAATATTAAATATATTTATGTATATATTTCAATGTAAACATTTTCAATATTTCTCCCCCAAAGGGGAAGTGGGTGCCATATACTAGCTGAGATAAATATCATCAGTTGGGATATGACGAGAGTCATGGTTTGAGCCCCAAATATGTGCAAAAAAAATATTGGCTGAATCTGTTTACTTCATGAAATAATGTTTTTTTTCCTTTTTTTTTGAGGGGGGGGTCTGTATCTCAGGATTCCCTTGATCAAATAACCCCAAATTTGGAACACCATGCCCTATATGATGCACAACAAATTTCAAGACCTTTCAAGTAAGCATGCATATTTTAGGGTACTTAGGGTATGCTCGAGCTGGAAGGTGTAACTGTAGGACGAGGTCTTTAATCTGTATCTGAAACATACAGATATAAGCATAGCATGTTAGAATGTGTGCTCATTTCCAATATAGGCAGAAATCATATCTGATTAGTAAAAAATAGGATATTCTTTGGAGTGTGATCAGCATCTTATTGGCTATGCAAAAAGTACCAGATTTCCACGTTATTTATTATGTAACTATATGTATATGTATAATAATGCATATTCTGCAGAAGTTAAAGGAACACACTTTCTTCAAAACAAATGTCTAAGACAATGCTAAATTTGAGAGAAGCCTTTTCCCTTCCCTTGTTTAAGCTAAATGAAGAGCAAGTCATTGGAAGAGTTAGGTAAGGCTTCACATTTTTGTTGCCTGGAGCTTTATACCAGTGCTGTCATACTAGAGCAATAATTTACTTTATTTTGACAGCTTGAAAAGGTCGTAGTGTTCTGCTTTATTTATACATGAAAAAAGGAAACTTTGGGTACAGTGAGAAAAAATAAAAGACTTGCAAAGATTGACCTTAAAAGGCTAAATCCTTCATTATCATGACTATAAATCCTTTTAGTGCAAAAAGCCAATCAGTGTAACCCTCCTTCTGAGAATGTCTTATGTATAATAGCAACTTGTACATGTAGGGCAACTGAAAAAAAATCTGAACTTCAGTCACTTTTTACATTTTAAAAAAATCGAAATTTAAATCATCTCTTGGTTCCTAGCCCCTGTGTTCAGATTTGTCTTTCTTTAGGCATCCATGAGTGGCCATCTCTACTTAACCTCTCATTCCTGTTCACTCAGCAAAAAAGAAAACAAAAACAGAAAGACTAAGACCCAAAGGAAGATTCCTACAACCCATACCTGGGTAATCTTTACTTGCGAGTTGAAAAATGACTCTTAAGTTGATAATGAACATGTATTTATTCATAACCATCTAAAAAAAGCTAAACTAAATGTTTTACTACTTGGAGAAAAATATTTTCTTTCATACTCAGGTGAGGAGGGATGGTTAAGGCACAAGATTTGGAATCAGGAGATCTGGAATCTTTTTCCCAGCTCTGCTACATTCATATTGTGTGATCTTGGACAACTTAATTTTGCTGTCTGAAACTTACTTTGCAGAGCTGTAAAATGGGACAATACTTACCTACCTCACACCAGTATTGTGAGGCTTAGTGTAGTTATATTAATTAAGTGTTTTTGGACTCTTCAGATTGAAGGTGATAAAGATTCTTTTAGATCTATCAACTACCTTCATACCATTCAGCATGAGATGATGCTGATAGTCCTTGAGGAATATTATTATTGTTATTTATTATTTATTGCCATAATATTGAGGAGCCCCAGTCATGGATCAAGACTCCATTGTACTAGGCACTAGTCAAACACAGAACACAAAGATGGTCCCTGTCCCAAAGGGCTTACAATAGATGAAGTCACTTGGAAGTGGCTCTGTTCCTCTGTTTTCTGAGGTCACAGTTTGGGGTTCCATGTGTGTGACATGCATATGGGGCCATTCAGAGGTGTGAGTTACAGTGCATTCAGTATGCTGATGATACCCAGCTTGCTATTTTCACCTCTTCAGATTCTGCAGGTGTGGTGGGATGCTTTATCCAGTATTTAATGGAGACTGAGGTAGGGATTAGAGCTAGCTGGCTAAGACTCCACCTAGATAAGACTGAGCTGATACTTAGAGAATGGGAGAAGTAACCAAAAGAAATCACAGATATTGTTTCAGCACTTCCAAAATGGGAATCTGTCCACTATTTGATCACAATCTGAGTGTCAGCTGCTTCTGAATTCTTCGGATGAAGTAGTTGCTGAGAGCTCTTCCTATCATCTGTATTTTTCTAGGAAGTTGCATCTTCTCCTTTTGAATGTAGTCCTGGCCTTAGTTATTAATGCTTTTCTTCCCTCAAAATTGAACACTCTACTTGTGGGGTAACATCTTAAATTCATCTATAAATTGCACTAGTGTAGAATATGGCTATTTGCTTAATGAGCAATGTTTCACTCATGTAATATTGCAGCAGTTCAATTATATGAGGTGCTTGTGCTAGCAGCCCTCTGGATTAAAGCAGAGAGGGCTGGCAGTAGAACATTTTTGTTGGCTTTAGAACTTGTTTCCCCACTTGGTTTTCCAGAACCCAGATATGGTGGACCTTCAGGGGACACACAAAGAGCGTCCTGTTTACTGGGGAAAGGTGGTGGAGGTGATGATGTTATACTCTGATCAAAGGGTGGATTTTACAAAAGGTCTTTTTTTGGATTTAAAATCCCTGAGGGAGCTCCTTTAGAAACCAACCAACCAATCTTTCTAGCTTGCTTGTTTGACAGATGTACAAAGAGTTAGGAATGGAGCTAATGAAGGCAGTGGAGTGGATAGTGGAGAAGGGCTTATTTTTTGGGATGGGGAAGCCTCTTGAGGGAAATCTTTTAAAATGTTTTGATAGGTTTGTTAATTGTTTGTATCTAAAGAATCAGTTAATTGGTGTACTTACAGGTCTAGAGTAATAAATAGCATGGCACTATAATGCCTCTGTACTACTGTATAGGTTTTACATTTCCTTTTTCCTTTTAATGACGGTGGTGGTGGGTGGGGGGGAGTCAAGTACAACAATACCGACAGAGGGAAACTAAAATAGAAACAGCTGTTATCTGGTGAATTGAACGTAGGTCTTGTAGGTTAGAAAATTGAGTTATTTTCTCAGCTTTCCTACTAACTTACTTAGATAAGTCACTTGAGCCCAAATCCTCAAAAGTATTTATGTGCCAAACTCCCAATGAGGTTTAGGCACATAAACACCCTTGAGGATGTGGACCTTAGGCACCAATTCAGCAAAAGAAAATAGCACATGTGTAAGTTCATCCCTATCCAGGAATCTGAGCATTAACGTTTGTGTTCCTCAGATTCTTTTTCTGTGTAATATTTTTGTAGTCCCTTAATGGTGCTTAGAGGTCTATGGATGAAAAGCACTCAATAAGGGTAAAATGGTGGTATTATTTATTAAAACAGGAGAATTAATCCTCCTGTTTAAGGATGTAGCCAAATGATATTATGTCGTTATAATAAGAATTATTTCTAGATTTAGAAGGTTTCTAATGTGTGCCAACTCTATATTTCAAGGGGTATTTCTTAATTAGTTAAGTTTGTAGAGTGCCTTTAAAAATGTAAAGCGTCACTGGGTTTGAATAATATTATTAACTGTGATTCTTCCAAGTGTCATATTTATCAGTGAAGCTTAAGAACCTAACCTTTTCAAGCCTATTATCTATTTATTATAGCTATTTATTAGTTAAGATTGAGGTTATTTTATTAATTGCACCACATTCCATAGCATTTTTCCATCTATTGCTATCTAAATATGTAGTGCGTTGCGAATATGTTAATTAAATAATACAGAATGTACTATTTAAAATCACCAGATATAAGAACTTCTCCTACATTCCTTGTGCCTTTGGAATGTCTACAGGCCTAAATGAGATGTATAGGTGTGCAAAAAAAAAAATAGATCAGGACCTTGGTGCAAGGGAGAATGTAGAAGAAAATATGTATTTTTACAACTCGAAGAGAGCTGAACTTGCTAATCTTATTCATTGTTTAAATGCAGAAGCATTTACTAGTCAAAGTAATTATTTAATTACTGAGATGTAGTCTCATAATATCAAATAATTTAAAACAAAATATGCATCTGATCAAATTGATTGAAAATACCATTCAGAATAATTTCTTGTACTTTGCAATAAATTTCTTTATTAGTGTGAAAAAGCTTAACTTGACCAAATTAATTTAAAAAACATGCCTTGTTTAACATTTGCCAAGCAGGAACTGTATTTCTTCAAAGACTTTTGAGATGAATTCGGATTAGATCTTATTATTAAAGGAATCATTTTAATAGAAAAAAGGACTCTATTGCTTATCTTCCTTTTAGCTACTAAGATTCAGTCCATTTAGAGAAAAGAAATGAGATATTTCATTCTGTCACTGATATTACTCATAACATGTGTGCCTGCTGGCTTCAGATGGTTTGTATTGTAGGAGAGCAGCAAATGATGTCTTTGCATACAAACTTAGGACCATGTGCTCCTGTTACCTCCATATGGTGGAGTCAAAATGTGGTGTAAGAGAAAACTAAATCTTCTTCAAAATAAACTTCAGAATGTTATGATTCCTGAGTAGTATAATGTCATCACAGTTCCATTCTGCTGTGGGCAGTGCGGGACACAATCCATAATTCTTTGAATGAAGAGAGAAATGTGGACATAGTTAGTGGAAGACAGGAGGACTAAAGTGAGACAGAGTTTGTTCCATATGATCCCCCTCAAACACATGGAAGTTATGTCATTAAAACCATCTCAAGCTAATGCTGCTTGAGGGAGCACTACTTTGTGATGTGCTGGCAACTGAGATTGCAGATTATGACTACTGACACCTTCTGGCAGCTGACAACAGCGGATGTTGAATGATGCCAATTGCCATCTGTTGTTTGCCCAAGAAGATATTGGTGCCTAGTGTTCTGCACTCTACAGTTTCTATGCGGTAGTATTTTCTATTGTATGAGGAAGGGGTGGTGAGGAGAGCTCGTTTCAATGGGATAGCAGTTGGGTCCACATCATATTCCTGCCTTTCTCACTACAAAACATCAGTCTGGTGGAGTTTGCTACAGAGCTTATGGCCATGCCAGCTACTCCTTCCAGCACATAGTTATTTGTACTTGAATGATGTCATAAGGTACTCTCCTTGTTTCCGCATTGAATTTTCAGTGTAAGTAATACCCCTGAGTTCCTTTTACCACAGGAGGAGTGATACAGGATCACTCCTGGGCTCATGACGACTCACTGCTATATCCCTGGTCAGGTGCAAAAGGGTTTTATTTGGCTATCACCCTCTTAAGGCAGGGCACCAACTCTAGCAGTCTTATTCAGCACTCATAATCCAGTCACTGGTAGCAAATCAAAAGAATAATGTCACATCAGGCCTACCCTCAGTTAGGGAGGCTCTGGCAAGCAGCACTCTAGTCAATTCCTTGTCCCAGCCACACTCCTCTCACAGGATATAAGACATGAGGTATGTCTGCACTTTGAGCTGGGGGTGTAATTCTCAGCTTGAGGAGGAATACCCATGCTACCTTTGATCAAGCTAGTGCACTAAGAAGCAGCAAAGAATCCTGTGGCACCTTATAGACTAACAGACGTTTTGCAGCATGAGCTTTCGTGGGTGAATACCCACTTCTTCGGATGCAAGATGTCTTGCATCCGAAGAAGTGGGTATTCACCCACGAAAGCTCATGCTGCAAAACGTCTGTTAGTCTATAAGGTGCCACAGGATTCTTTGCTGCTTCTACAGAACCAGACTAACACGGCTACCCCTCTGATACTAGTGCACTAAAAATAGGTTATGTCTACACTCCACACCACAGGCGTTGTTGTATAGTGTACATGTAGCTAGACACTGGACTGAAAAGCAGGCTGTGTCCACACTGTGGTGTGTAGTTAAGCGTGTCAGTGAAAGACTCTGGCAGAGGGGAGGCAGCGAGGAAACACTTCAGTGAGTATTTCCCTGCAGCAGCTCCCACAACGGGGAACTGGCAGAGCCTTTTCCCTCTGCCTCCTTCTTGCCATAGCCTTTTCCCTGTGGTGGGGGAGGGCTACAGCAGTGGGGAGCTGCCAGTGACTTTCCCTGCTGTGTCCCCACCCCCAGAGCCTTTCACTGCTGCCAGAGTCTTTCCCTGCAATTGAGAAGGGCTCCAGCAGCTGGGAGGCAGCAGGAACCTACCCCATGAGAAGTAGTGGTACAGGCATGACTAGGGTGTGTAGAGAGTCATGTAGGGTTTGTACTTGGGTACATGCTGACACTCTTCAGGTGTGTGTTTATTCTCTTGACCTGTGCCTCACTGTCTACGCTGCTATTTATATACCCATGCTAGGTGGGCTACATGTGTATGTGTGCTACACACTGCTGAAAGATGCATGCATTGTAGACATACCCATAGAGTGTAGCTGCAGCAGTGCGAACAGCAGGAGGGGCTAGCCATCCCAAGTACATACCTGTCCAAGATTAGGCCTGTACTTGGGGGGATGGGTGAGCCTCCTGTGCTGCCATGGCTATGCTCGCATTTTAGCGCACTAGCTTGATCAGAGCTAGCATGGGTGCGTCTCCTTGAGCTGGGAATCACACCCTCAGCTTGAAGTGCAGACAAGTGCATGGCGAGAGCTGGAGATCTACTCTTCCTCCCATCCAGCTCCCAACTGGGTTGGGCTCTCTCTTTTAAATCCCTTCCTCCATGCCTGGCACCTATTGCAGGTGAAGCAGAGCAGGGCTGATTGAACCCACTGCAGCTTGTAAACCCTTTCCTGGTCAGTGTGGGGTTTGTGTACCCCCATCACAAGGGGATACCTCATGTCAATAAGTCCTGCTCAAATTCCAACTGAATTTGGCCAAACCAGATTCTTTTCAGATTGTATACTAGTGTACTGCTTCTGCATTGCGTTGCATTGCTAGTAACATAAACACCATGTACAATGCTGGCTCAAAACTCTTCCAATAATTATAGTATGAGATAGGTCCACAACATTTCTCACAAAAAAGTGCATTTGGAAACAACGGAATGTCTTCATAGCTCAGTCTTTATCAAATTAAAAACAGATTCTATATTGTTCAAGCAGGATAAAGGGATTAATATTTTCTTAAGGCCGATAATGACTGGGTAGCTTATAAAGAGTTATGAGACATTACTGGAACACCAGGTAGAGTGTGGAATAGATTTAATCGAACAACTCTTTCTTGCGTCAATCTTTTAGTCTAATGTTATGCTGTATATCTGCATTGCTTGTTATTATACAGCTCTTCTCCCTTGAAGAAAAGAGATTTTCTGTTACCAGATTGCAATAAATAAATAATTTATGCAGTTTCTCACATACTATTTGCAAGTTTTAGAAAAAACTAAGAAAAGCTGGCAATGCCAACAAAAGAAAATTCTGTAAAGGAAAATTCAGTTGGATTGAAATTGATAAACAATTCCAGGCAGCAGCTGCTGATAGGAAATACACTTTTTGGTGTATTCAGCCTACTCACATTATCTGTAGTACCTGGTGAATGGTTAAATTAGTTAATCAAGTAGTCAGTTTTGTAAGCATCTAGAGGAAAATAAGACACTGTAATTAAATAGTAGGCAACACAACCTTGTCAAAGTTAAATCATGCCAAATTATTTGTTTTGTTAAAAATTCCAGTCTCGCCATTTGCCCTCTAAAAGTGAGATTCTCATGAAATCCGGAGTCCTTAAATAGCTCTGCTCTAACATTGCCTCATTAAGCCATTCAAGAATTTTTTTCCCACAGTTCTTCAGCTGGGGAAGTGAGTACTATCTCTTTACTTCTGAGTTCTCAAATGAGACCTTTCAAAACTTCCTTCTAGAGCTAAGGTTATTGAACTTATTTGGTCTTCAAAAATCCATTTAGAAAACCTTAAAGAACTATTGTTTCTGAAATAATGTTCTATGGATTTTATGCTGCATGTATGTGTTAACAGTAACATTTCTCAGAAACAGCAAAGAATCCTGTGGCACCTTATAGACTAACAGACGTTTTGCAGCATGAGCTTTCGTGGGTGAATACCCACTTCTTCGGATGCAAGTAGTGGAAATTTCCAGGGGCAGGTGTATATATAAGCAAGCAAGAAGCAAGCTAGAGATAACGAGGTTAGATCAATCAGGGAGGATGAGGCCCTGTTCCAGCAGCTGAGGTGTGAAAACCAAGGGAGGAGAAACTGGTTCTGTAGCCAATTACAGAACCAGTTTCTCCTCCCTTGGTTTTCACACCTCAGCTGCTGGAACAGGGCCTCATCCTCCCTGATTGATCTAACCTCGTTATCTCTAGCTTGCTTCTTGCTTGCTTATATATACACCTGCCCCTGGAAATTTCCACTACTTGCATCCGAAGAAGTGGGTATTCACCCACGAAAGCTCATGCTGCAAAACGTCTGTTAGTCTATAAGGTGCCACAGGATTCTTTGCTGCTTCTACAGAACCAGACTAACACGGCTACCCCTCTGATATTTCTCAGAAAGTTGGTAGGATTTATCATGAACAACCTTCATTTTCATGCTTTTAGCCTGTGCCATCTTGGGAACTTTTCAGGAAAAATATGGTGGTCCCCAGCAATGCCTTCTAGAGATAGAAAAGGATGTTTTGTTGAGATAGTGAATACACTTTTTTCCTCAAACTTTTACATTGTTAAACATTGTTATAGTCCTTCAGCTGTTCTCATCCCTAACTAAACTGGGCAGTAAGGAGAAATGTACTGTTCATTCATCACTTCAGAAACTCCTCCTTCATAGGAGATATTTTTATGACCACGCTGGGGAAGGTGTTTACATAAAAGAAAAGGGGACATGAAGACAGTGGCTCACATGATGATCACAATGTTCCGTTCTGGCCTTTAAACCTATGAAATTGCCAACTTCAAGGGTCACGAAGTACAAAACTAAAAATTTGAGATTCTGTTTATCTCTTGGGGCTATGAATTTATGTGTTCATACTGCCCTTATGACAGGATTAGGTCTGCAATCCCCTTCTGCTGTTTTCCCTCTCATTGGTGGTTCAGTCTTGACACATCTAGAAGAACTTTTGTAAATTCCCCAGATAATGAAAATTTCCCTCAGACTGTGGTTGCTATAAAATAGGCTGGAAAGTCTTCACAATAAAAGTCAAGATTTTTCATGTGGATATCATATTTCAAGGCTCATAAGCCAATATTTCATCAGTCCTCTTGCCACATCAAAATAGGAATTGAAGGTGAAAGGCTAGACAAACAATCCTAGAAATATCCCTATCCTGTTGCTGCTGTTTGTTTTATGGGATGGTTAAAGGCAAGCCTTTAGTATTTCTAAATCTATATTTGGCAGATGGATCTCAGACTGTCTTTGGGAAGAATGAGTGGATCCTGTGTACTGTTCAGATTGTGGCTTATTCCACAAGGTCCTCGAGAGCATCATTAGATATGTAGGGAAGTCCTCAGTTGACAAGACTGCAAGGCTGTTCTTTTGGAGGTTTGCCATTTTCAGGCAGAGAGCGCTTACGGCTGTAATATATATGGATTAGTTTGTTTTTTATATTTACTGTTGTTGTCCACATGAAGGGAAGGTAATGTTATACGGATGAGATCTCATCAATCCAGAATGGGTCTGTAGTCTGAGGCAACAGAAGGAGTAATATCTGAAAACTGTTTCTTTGACACAAACAGACTAATCTAGACAGCCGCTCAGTGTCTTTCTCTACATGCTGGTAGTCTAGCTGAATCTTTTTCCTATTTTCATCCATCCTCTTACCCTTAACTTTTGGAGTATCTCTCAGATTTTATTCAGGAGGAAGTTCTAACAAGCCTAAAAGAAAAAAAATCTCTTAATGGTGTCTACTGCCAAACCAAATGATGTAATAATAGGTATAGTAATGATAATGCATAAGTCACAGAAATTTATTTTTCAGATAAGACATTCTAGTATAGTCAGCAGTGCCCTGCATGATTGCCTAGTCCATGCCAGGACTTAAGAGGATTCTGTATGATGACTCTAAGTCACACAGACTCTTAATTAGTGAGCTGTGTTAGAGGTAAGGATAACTACAGAGTATATCTAATGTCAGTAGCCTCAGTAAATAATTTTCTTTGTATGCATCCCAGCTAAGTCCTGTCTCTTTGTTTCCCAAGGAGACTACAGAGGTTGCCATATTATACGCTGATCAACAAAAAGCTGTGATATTGTCACAGAGAAAAATAAATGAACAGATTTTGTAAAAAGTTAAACTATTATCAATGTGTGTGATAAAACCACAATAGGATACAAGATATACTGATTCCTACATTGTCTCAACCAGAAATTATAAAATTGCTTGATAATGCAACTTTATATATAGTGTAAAGCACAAATATTGTTTGGTAGTTTTCTGTTTATATATATTAGGTAAATTATATTAATTATTTACTAGTAGGTTTTCTAGAGGTCTACTTTTGCAAATTTTGCTTTCTCCAAAGAATATAGATCAGTGCATCATTTGAAGATGTTACCATATTTTTTTATAATACTGCAACTTAACATTTTTTTAAACTGAAAAGCAAATTATTATGTCTTGAGGGCTGATCTCTCTCTAAAGCTTGTCTTACTTCTCAAAATAACCTTTTCATTTAATTGAATCAGCCCTAACTTCTACCTTTATCTCAGATGTAGACAACAGCTGGGAAAGGAATGTAACAGGCTGTCCTTGATGCTGATAAATACTTCAGAATTATTGAAGAGATGGCTGTTTCATGCTGGAAGAAAAACAGTCCTACTCAGGTGGCTGGCTATTCTTTCATCAAAGCACAGGGGATTTTTGTTTTATTCATTTGCATTAATAAGTTACCTCTACCACACACTGAAAGGATTATGAATCTTGTGGTTATTTTCTGATTGTTTTAGCTATCATAACGTTATTTTAGCCACCACTAACAATTTAACAGCATATATTACTCTGCCTTTGGTTTAAAATAATACAAACAAACATCTAACTGGGTACTTCGCACTGTCACAGAAATTTGATTCAAATCAAAGGAATAGCAGTTAAGAAAACGTAGTGTATCTAAGCAATAGCTTATTGGCTAACTAGATCGGATTTTTATTTCAGAATAAAATATTTTAGAGTTAGTTTTTCTATCACAGGTTTGGCATATGTAGAGGTTTCCATATAGCTTCTAAACAAAACATCAATTTTGTATAGCCAGATGTCTATTTTGCAGTGTCAGAGCCTATTAAATGCTAAGTCAAGATGGTTATGTTTATTCTGTGATCCTGCTTTTGGGTCATTTCCTTTTAGAATCAGACGTTCTTTGATAGCATCACAGTTAACTGAGTATAGCATTACTGAATATGCCTGCTTTCTTAATTGCTTTTGCAGATTTGTAACCATCTCTTTCTTTTGTTCAGCGAATCTAGAACACTTCAGGTTCAGAGAGGATGGGTTACATAGTCTCTTACTGAGGCTCCCATTGGAATTAAAGTAGTCACATTAAATATCTTGTGAATCTTTTGGAAAACATAATTTATTATCTGCATCTCAATTAGTGTATTAGTAAATCTTCAATTACTATTTATAATTTTGTACTTACAGCATAAAATCTCTTGCTGGAGTCTTTTACAGTTCATGGTCATAGAATTGATCATAACTTGATCATAATTTGTATATTGTTTAGTCCTGTGGCCCTAATCTTTGGCCACTCCCTCCAGTCACTAGTCATATTAGTATTATTAAGTGCTTATTCTGCTATGTAAACTCTTTCATAAACCAAGAGTAAATTACCTTTCTGAGTTATGACTCCTCATTCCTAATCACAATTTAGGCCAATTAAAAGCATTAATCTTAAAAGCTCAGTTGTGCCATGTAAGGATGTATATGACCTCCATTGTGGACATCAATGCCTATTACTATCAGAAACGTCCCTTCATTTTTCTTTTAATTTCTAACCTAAAATTTCGTCCCCCAACCCTCAGTGACTTTTAATCAACTTGTAACTCTACGAGATGCACTGAGTTGTATTGCCATTACTATTGTGAAGTACCTTAAGATACCGCTACATAAGGTAGTATAAACGTTTGCATAACTCTGTCAGTAGATCTGGATGTGTAACATATCATAAGAAGTTTTAGAATAGTTTTGTTAGGAGAAACCGACCAAGGTGCAGTTCAGGGTATGATATATAGCTGTGCATGATGAACATTCTGCATTACAATATTTTTGAAATAATAATAATTTCCCAAAGAATGCAGCAAGCATATTAAGCACAGGGCATTGGCATTGGAATCAGTTCTAATATTAGACATCTGAGCACAATTCAGTGTGTGTTGACAATCTCATAGTTTGCAAGGATTCCTAAGATAGGCGCAGATTTGTCAAGATGTGCAGAAGAGCACGCCACATATCTTAGTGAGAAATCAGCTGGGGGAAGGGTGGGGGTAATGGGACATGGAAGGGGATGGAACCTAATAATGTTGTGAGAAAATGGCTGTGTTTTGTGTAAGTTCTTGTTAACTTTCTGATCTCTTGTTGTTTCCTGTTTTACTTTAGATTGTTCTTTCTGATATTCAAAGTAAAGCTGTTCATGGTGCTCAGAATCCTAATTCTGGGTAAATACAACAGTAACGAGCAAGAGTCATGAGGGTAATCGGGATTTTAAAAAATCCATGGTTGAGACACTTTTGCAGTATAGGCTACATCTTGTGGAACACTTTGTTCATTTCTCCTTTTACTGTCTATTTCTACCACCCAACCAATTTCTTTCTATTTTCGGTTCCCCTTTTAGTCATTCCGCTGCCTTAGATAAGCAGCATGGTTTAGCATCATGAATACTGTCAATCAATACTTCCTGTATTTTTATCCTGGATGTGACACTGATTCACTGTGTGACTTAGGGCAAGTCATTTAAACCCCCTAGGCCAAATTCTCTGCTGGAAGAAATCATTGACGTTAATGCAGTTATGCTGCCTGAGAATCTGGTCCTGTATCTCAGCTTTCCAATCTATAAAATGGGGATGATAATTACCCACCTAACGAGGAGCCACTACTGGCACTGGTAACAGTTACTCACAGGAGTTATCCTATTGATTTCATTGAAAATATTTGGTTAAGTCACTGCTCATCAGTATAATTTATGGACTCCTAATCTGGCCCAAGGATATTGCGAACACCAATTAATGTTAGCCCAGCCATTTGAAAAATGTCAATGATTATTTACATTGCAAAATGTCCAAAGGCCTCAGTCAGGATTGGGCCCCATTTTAATAAGCAGCGAGCCAACCCATAGGTAGACATATCCCTCCCCTAATTATAAGTGTTTTATCTATATTTCTTCTGAGAGTCTTTATTTCTCCTTAAGTCCTCATGTCATTGCCTCATTCCCCACTTTTTCCCTTCCCCTTTCATTCTTTTCATACCTTTTCCCTCTTTCTTCTTCATACCTCCTGTGGAGAGAGTGGTGTCATGTGGGCCTCACATCCTCTCCGGCTGTCATCAGTCATGGGAGTTACTCTTTTGCGGATCTGGAATGCACCTCTGTGGGATCTGTCATGGGATGTGTTTCTCCTCTGAGCAGTCTGACAGCTTGGGTAACCTGCAGTATGTCTTCTAGGCATGAATGTGCCTTGGGCCACTGGGTGAGAAGAAAACACTGATTGTTCCCTTATTTTGCATCATGCTGAAGGCAACCTTTTGATAAGGTGCACCATCATTCCCCAGCAATCTGATGATGTCCCTGATTGTTCCGGTGGGTAGCTATTGTCTCTGGTGGATTCTGGAGTCTGGGAACCTGTCAGGTTACACTATTTCTTCCTTGGAGCTTTGATATGAGTTATAACCTTTGTAATGTGTGTGTCAGGTGGGTCTTTTGCCAACAGGCAGAACAAAGATGAAAAGAATGGCCCCTCTTGGGCTCTCATCCATCCTTCTCTGGAGGGAGGCAGACATTTTTGGAGGAGAGTTGGTGGTTAGGACCAGGCTGGCCTAGATGCAGAGCTCTAGATGCCTCCATCAATTCAGCAGGGGGAACTGACCCACAAATAGAGGGTCAGCACGTGTTCCATTCAAGGATTGCTCATATGGTTAGTGTTTAAAGAATCTGGCTCAAATTATGTAAACATGGTGTTTATAAGAAAGCCTCCAAAGAAATACTAATAATAATACTTGGCTCTTACAGAGCGCTTTTAATCCATAGATCTCAAAGTGCTTTACAAAAGAGCTTAGTATCATTATCCCCATTTTACAGATGGGGAGACTGAAATGCAGGAAGAAAAATGAGTTTCCCAAGGTCACCCAGCAAAGTGGTGGCAGAGCTGGGAATTGGAGCCAAATCTCGAGTCCCCTAATAAATAAAGTGGTATAGTAGAGGTAAAGCCACCAAGAAGGAATTATTTGGGGTGAACTCATAGCTAATGGAAGAAGTTTTAGAACTAAATTTCAAATACTATAAGTAATTAGGTAGCAGAATTTAAATGTGCAGTGTAGGTGAGCAGTGAGTGGGCCTCAGGCTATAGCTACTCTTCATTGTCCATACTGTAAACTTAGAAAGTTTGCTTTGACATTACATAAACTATTATTCCCTTAAAAAGTAAAATGACCTGCAATATCTTCAGTTTATTGGTCACATAAAGTAGGTATTTGTTTGTAAGATGTAACGCATACAAAAGTATGTCCAACTTGTTGGAGGATGATCTGGATTGTTATAGGTCCTATAAATCATTGCGATTCAAGTTAAAACATCAGTGTATGTTAACTTGGAATTGGGTTATTGCATTAATATTATGTTCCATCTATTAAGCATCTAAACTTCCTCAGACTCACATTTCTGAGGACAGTGCAGTGTGTTTTCTGATCTGATTTGCTCATGAAAGGGTTCGTCTATTTCATGACAAGGAGGGTGGTTGCCCCTGGGTGAATAAAATTATGTTCTCCTGCACCATTTAAGTTTCCATACATTGCTGATTCAGGAACACAGATTGAGAAACTTCACAGTTCAGGGTGGATTTGATTTAAATCATGATTTAAATCACTAGTCAGGAAGACTCGATTTAATCATGGATTTCTACATAAAAGTGCATTCTTGTTGGTTGTTATAACCTTAATACATATTCTTCACAACTCGGAGATAGATGTAGGTTTCATTTTTAGAAGATACACACTATACATTTTTAAAGTTATTTATTTTGAAAACTTTTCAGATTAGTTTTGCAGCTCTATCAGAATTGTTTGATTATTTCATTTACCAAAGGTAACTGAAGCAGATATTTATGAAGTCATTGGGAGGTGAAGTATCTCCAATTCAACAGGTTAATCATTAATATTTGGAGGATTTTCTTGCCATACTGTATTAGGAGGAGAACATCACCAGACAGACATTTACATTGTTTTATTTAACTAAAACAACAACGTTATATATTCTAGATTTTTTTCTTCAACAGCAAACATTTAACAAAACAAACATATGATTTTTTTAATTTAGTTAAACATTCAAGTTCTTTAAAATCAGGTTTGTTTTTGTTAATTGTTTTTAACTAAAATAGTTAAATGAAATACTAAAAAAAAAAATTAAATCGACTATGTCAGCCAGGTCAACATGAGAAACTTAAAATATTGGCTTCTGCAGCTAACTCAGTTGTCTTCACCTTCATTTTCCTGTTTGTTCATAATCTGGAAAAGAAAAACAAGCTTTCCTGCTTTTTCAGGTCCCAAACGATTTCTCAATTTGGAATGAATTAGTCCAAAAGAAGAAAATATTCTTTCTACACCGGCAGAAGAAGCTACTGCTGTTAAAAGTGAGATTATCACTTAAGCACTTGGATTCAGAGACTGTTGGAGTGACTTCCACCAGTTCACTGGTGTGACTTTCTTTAAAACATCATCAGTAAACATATTTCTTGAATGGTTCACCCTGAGTTCTGAAGTTTATTATAGTTGGCATTATGGAGGGATGATTGCTGGATGTCCATGTTATAGCCAACTCCTCCTCTTCAGCAGTTAAGGGTTGACCCTGGTAACGAGTATTGAGAATATTTGCAAGAAAATGAGCTGGAGATAGTGCTTGTCCCATTTGTTTTTTTAATGCTTGTAATTTAACTCTGTCATTGGATATTTCTCTTTTTAAGATCTCACTCAGTTCCTTCCAAATTTCAACAGTGTCAGCAATAAAACAGCTATTTTGTTCAAGGCTACAGAAATAGGCTTCAGGATACTCAGCATGTGTTCAACATTTCTCTTAAGCCCAATGTTGAGAACTTTGGCTGTGACAGTGCCATCTATTTTTTCACGATTTTGTTCACGAACTGTCATCAGATTAGGCCAGTTCTTAATATAGTGCTTAAAACAGTCAACTTATGAGTTCCATGGCACGTCTTGTGGGCGAGTTAGCTTGGTTCCTTCCACTTTTTTCAGAGTAGCTGCTGCAAACTGATTGTTACAGAAGTATTTTGCAATTTCAACAACATTAGCCTTTATTTCTGGAACACTGAAGTCTTTGGTTAGGAGGTGCATCAAATGAGCACTGCAACCGTATGTTACTAGCTTGGGATTCTCTTCTAAATAATTTCTTCTCATCTTGGATACAGTTGCAGCATTGTCTGTGACCAAACTGCATTCTAGACATTTGAATTTTTTTCACAGTTTGTTATAGCTTTACTGCTACTTCTTGTAAGTATTTTGCTGTGTGTGCATTTCCTGATGTATCAATTGTTTCTGTAAGGAAGACATTCCCTTACACAAGCACATACAACAGGATCATTGTGGACATTGCTCCACCCATCAAGACTCAGGTTAACAATTTCACCCTCTCGATCTTTTGCACACTGTTCAATTTCTCTTTCATACACTTTATCCAGCAATTTGCCTGCTACATCTTCTCTGTTGGGTGGACTGTATCCTGGTCTTAATGATTGAACCACATTAATGAAGTATGGGTTCTCAATCATACAGAAAGGAGAGTTTGTTGCATAAACAAACCGGGCAATTTTTTAATCAATTACCTCTTTTTGTAATCTGCTGGTTCTTATCCATAGTTGTTTCTGGATGATGGAGATTTTTTTTTCTTTTTGCTACAGGTGATATACTATGGCTATGTGACATACATGATGTGACTGAAACACTATCATTGGCAGATAACTCTGAAACTATAGAAAATGATGGTGATCTTGAAGGTGGATAGTCTTCAGAATCTTGTATGTTGAGGATGGATTATCCTAAACAAAATAAGTCAATGCAGTTATTTAATTATTATTACCATACTGCTCATTTAGTATTACTCATTGCATTCCCTGACATTCAATACTACTATAAAGGTGAAATTGTAAAAGGAAGATCTTCCTATTTCAGCTATTTATTTTTTATCACAACTGCATCTAAAATGATAGTACCATGAAGTAACAACTATATTTTTTGCTCCAACATGAGAATTCAAGAATAGTCCCGAAGGAAGACAGGCAGTCCTTAAGAAAGAAGTATGAAATAAAAAAGTTTACCAACCTGAAGATCCTGCATGTTCAGACATGTTCCTTTCATCATCTTCACCGCAGCGTCCTCCTGAGATGGAACACTTCTCATGATGTTGTTTTGTTCAGGCAACCAGACCTTGCATTTCTTTGTTGCACTGTTTGCATTTTGCAAGCATGCCTGTCTTACCCACAGGTAGAGGAACTTCATTAAAATATTCCCAAACTGGGTCTCTTTTACAGCCTGCTGCCATTATAGGTTTTCCCTTCCAGTGTGAGAATGGTATGGTAGATCTCAAATCAATGAAGACTACACCCAGAAAGACCTCAAGACTTCTGGAATATGCTGCTCACAGAGTTTCACTTTTGTTTCTACTGCCTGTCCCTCCCTTCTCATATTTATCTCCAGACTTCTTCTCCTTGTCCAGATCTATTTCGCCCCCAACAATCTTCTGTTCATTGAACTTTTTGAAACTTTGCACTTTTAGAGAGAGGAAAGGGATTGACTCTGTGTACTCAGATTTGCAGAGGGACAACAGGGTTGAGGTCTGTTATTTCTCACCTCTATATATTATTTATGTACAGTTGAACCCGGTTATGTTGCCGGCCTAGGGGTTTGCCAAAAAGCGTCGAGATAACCGATGATCGAGATAAACGAAAACCAATATGGCGGCAATATATTAACATGTGCTTGAAATTTCTTTATATACATGATGTGCGTTAATAAATGAGATGAAGCGATCGGCATGCTATAAAAATGTACATACATGTTTGCTAACAACAAAAGGCATATGTGCACCAACTAACAGCAGAGATTTACCAGTATACAATACAAACCACCGTTGATTCTCGATACAAACCTTTATTATATTCTCCAACATTGCAAACACAAAGATCGATCACAAAATCACAAAATCACAAAAAACGTGCGGGGTGTAGTTCGTTTTTACAAAAAGCTAACCAGTGTCAAAATTAAATCTGCGAGTCATTTCACTCTGACACAGCTCTGAAAAGTATCGTACACGCGGTTACTATGGTTTCTTTACAAATTCTAAAATGCTTTGTTGCTTTTTGCCTTTAACAGTCTGCTTGAAAACAAATGCTTCAATATTATTTATGCTGTCTAAAACAGTTTCATCTCCTACAAAAGAATTTTCTGTAGCATTTCTACCACCTCACCAGCTGAGGGAATTGGTTCCAAATCTTCGTCCGCATCTTCTTCATCTTCTTTGTCATTGCCGCATGCAGATGTGCTTGCCTGTGCTGACTGCACACTTGATACAATGTCTTCATCGGTGATCACGCCATCAGTAACGACGTCTTTGTCGATTTCTATGTAATCTCGGAATTCCTGGACAGTGATGGCTAACTCCTGTGCCTCCTCTTCCAAGATAGCATCTGTAAGGCTTGATTTTCCCGCCACTTCCGCGAGTTCTTCTGCGGCTGCACGGCACTGTGCCTGAAACTCATCATCGGAAATATCCTGAATGACGCAGTGCATCCAGCAGTTTGAGATTGTTTCCTTCTTCACGTCATTCCAGGCTGATCTCAGGAAGTTCATCGCATCTAGAAGGGAAGGGGTGTACTGTGCCTTCTTTTCATCATGGAGCAGGTATTGGCGCATCAACATTTTCCTGTAGTACACCTTAAGCACTTGGATTATCCCCTGGTCCATTGGTTGGAGCTTACTCGTTGTGTTAGGTGGGAGGTAAAAGATCTTAATGGCCTTGAGACCAGGAACATCCGGATGAGCTCTACAGTTGTCCACGATCAGTGCCACCTTCCTTTTCTCTGCTTGGAACTTCCTGTCCCACTTTTTCACCCATGCACTGAATAGATCTCCTGTGATCCAGGCGCTTGGCTGGCCATCGTAATCACATTGGAGAACTTTGGTCTGCTTAAAGCATCTGGGATTCTTGGACTTTCCTATAACGTAGAGCGGGAGTTTTTGGCTTCCATCCATGTTAGCAGCAACTAGCACTGTAAGTCGGTCCTTCGACTTTTTTCCACCGTGACAAGCCTCCCCACGAAATGCCATAGTCTTGTCTGGAAGGCATTTCCAAAACACCCCAGTTTCATCAGCATGTTCCGAGTCTCATAGGTATCCAAAATTGTGCGCATTTGAGTCTTCAGCCATGAATCCACTTGTTCCTGTTGAACCGCAGCGCTCTCTCCACAAATTGCTTTGAAGACAATGTTGTGCCTCTTTTTGAAACGATCCAGCCACCCCTGACTTGCTTTAAAGTCAGGGTGTCCTAGCTTTGCAGCAAGGATGTCCGCCTTCTCCATCAGCAAGGGACCATTGACGGGAAGGTTTGTTGCTCGCGTATTTGTGAACCATTGAAACAGTGCATCGTCGACATCTTTGTGCTCAGCCACTCTAAGTTTTTTTCTTGCTGGATCAAAGACAGACTTCTCGTACATTTGCTTTATCACGTCGGCCTTCTTTTTCCATCCTGAAATGGTGTTTGCTGGAATGCCATGCTGACGACTAAGGTCTGCCGGTTTTGTTCCTTTTTCTAGCTGCAGTATGATTTCATACTTTTTCTCTATTGACTGATTGTCCAGTTTTCTCTTAACACCTCCAGACATTTTTAGAAGGGAAAAAATAAACAGAATAGCTACAGCATGTTATCCTTCAGACAAGATCAACAAGAGTGAGTGAACTGGCATGGGAGTGAACGACCATACGGACCATGATCACGTGCTACGTGAACTCAGCACATGCGCAGTGAACCAAGTACGATCATTTTTATTTATATACTAATATATAAGACGCACGATTGGTCATGGGGATCGAGATAACGGACGTTAAGTGGCAAATTTGGCCCTCTTTTGTGCTCGAGATATTAGGGTACGACGACATAAAAGAACCGACATAACCGATGAGAAAATGCTAAGACAAAGAGAGAATTTGGCGGTTCCACTTCTAAAACGTCGACTTAATACGATTGGCAAGTTAACCGAGGTCGAGATAAATGGGTTCGACTGTATTTATTTAAAACCATTTTTGCTGTTAACAAGCCTGTTATCTCTGGAGACACAAATGCACAGTTTGAGAACTGCAAAACTAAACATCTCTGATGGTATCTTCCAGACTGAGCACTGAGTCCCATTGAGTAGACAGAAAGATTAACCTAAATAATCTGTATAGAAGCCTCCGGAACCCCATAAGATTGGTTCCCTAATCCATGAACTATTGGAACTTATTTACAAAACTTTTCTTAAACATTACATGAATATATTGTCTCATACTATAGAATTAGAATTTATAATCCCTATTCCATGATGAGAGATATCTTTGAGCTATAATATATCTTAATTAAAACTATCTTTAGATAGGTTTTTTCCTCAAAAAGCATTTTATCACAAAAGTGCGATTTAAATAAAAAAATCGACTTTTTTGGTTTTGTTTTTTTTTAAAAATCATTGATTTTTTTTTCCACCCTGGTTTTAATGTTTTCCAGCATATATAACCACAGGCATTCAAAGTTTTAAGGATAAGAAGAGGGTATCTTTTTATAGTGGGATTCAATGAAGCTGAAAACCATAATATTATAACTCAGTTATCGGTAGCATTATATTTACATGATAAACAGCTGTTACCAACAAAAGACCCTATTAAACTGTACTCACCTGAGGAGGGACTATGAGACCAACTGGACTGCTTGTGTGAGTAGCAACTACTTATGTGAATAACATTTTGCAGGATTGGCTCGTAGATTTTTTTGCCTTTGTCTGCTGGAAAACCTGCTGCTTTCACCCCAGCAGGGAAAAGCAGCACAAGGTATTGGACTCAAAGGGGTAAAATTAAAGGTTATGTTTAAAATGGATTAAATTAGATTGTATTTTTATGCTAATGTTGAGCCACATTGTTCTTGAGCTCTGTGTTGGTGCACGAAAGGTGTAAGGAGGTCTTTTCTCTCCAGTCCCACCCTTATACTGTGCCAGGGTCAGAGGCAGTTGTGGTCTCTGCACTACCAGGGGTGTGGCAGGAGTGCTCTATCCATGTGCCTCTGGACTAGGTCATCCTAAATGGGGGAAAGATTGTGCCTCTCTGATCCAGTCAGGGGCTGTAGATGGTGAAGGTTACTTTAAATTACATTGGCCTCACTTCTTTCCTATCTTCTGGACTCCTTGGCATGCACATTATACCAGATTAGACTCCTATAAATGCACTGGGATGTGTAAGAGGCTTGTGTAAATTGCGTTTTAGAAAAAGGTCTTGAATAAGACTAAAGATATCTAAGTAAAGCTAGCAGGAATCTAAGCTGCTGTAACATACACACTGAGCAGGCTGGAAGAAGTCATGTTATAACAACTGAGACTCACTTCTGAATTTGGCCCAGTGTCTACAGTGATTTGTGTAGGTTTCCTTTCTGCACCATGGACGTCCCCACTCCCTCTGAGAGGAACAAAGGGGGGAAGCAGCGGTTGGGGGAGTGCCTTGCTATTAAGGAGCTGCAGGGAGTTGAGGAGAGCAGTTGGCAGTGCTTGGGCAAGGAATTTCCATGCAGGTGCCTCTGCGGATTTCCCAAGAGATGTATGGATCTAAGAATATCAACAGATTGGGCAGGGGGAGGGGGAGGGTGTGTCACTGCCATGGAATGTGGGGAGAGGGCACAAATCCAAACCTTTATGAAAGAATTAGGTGGAAATTCTGGAAGTAGAAACTTGGAGGAATTTTTGCTCCTCTGTGTGGGCTATTCCTGCGGAGCAGAGCATTGGAACCTACATTAATGCAATGATAAGGCTAAGATCTTAATCACACCAAGTCAGGTAATTCAGAGTGAAGCTTTCTTAATTACATCCCAATGCATATTCATGAATGAATCATCAGACTACTGCAGATATGTTATTGTGTAATAGTGCTTCTGTTGTCATGCATACACATAACAGGACAGCGTTAAAACTGCTGTTGGAACTTTAATTCTGTGTTTCCTGATTTCTGCATGATTAAAAAAAATTGCTGCCTTCACTGTGGAACAACCTGGCTATTTAAATACAATTTTTGAAGTCATCATTGACAAATGACCATGTTAAAATAGTGAAACCCTACACATAGGTATAATGTGTGTGTATGATTTTATTCAAAATACTTTGACAGTCCTCCACTAGCATAAGTAAAAGTGTACTTTGCCAATTAAGTATCTGAACATCTGTTCTTTGTTGACTTTAAGTCAGAGGTATAGAAGGTCACTAATGGTATTATGGTCCACTGTATATCTAACAGAGAAAGGTGAAGCTTTTCAGTTTTAAAACATGCTCAATGAGTTATGCTTGTATGCACCATCGCATACGCATTTGAATGTAAAAACAATAAAGTTTATAACCACCTTTCATGCACTTGGGGGCTGATTTACTATCCTCTTGGAGTAAAAATGGCCTGGGTAGCTGCCACTATTCTCACATAATTATGAAATATAGCAAAGTGCTGCCAAAGATACACAGCTCTAGTAAACCCGCCATTGTCTGTCAACAGGACAATACAATAATGGCCCGATTTTTAATTATGCTGAACGCCTACAGCTCCCATTGACTTCAGTGGGATTTGTAGGTGCTTAACATTTATGAAAAAAAATCAGGCTTTAATAACTCAACTACTACTCAGAGAGTCTGAGCTGTATGAAGGGCTGAGGATTGTGGCATGCCCTGAAAGCTGGCTGTTGGAGGAGGCATTATGACTCTGGAGGTGCTGGGGGAGAACTGTAAGCTAGTGCCTGCTCCTATGTAACTGGCGTAACCTGTCCTCTGCCAGTGCTGTTCTACTGGTTCACAGCAGGTGAAGCCATGGCTAGACATGCACCCAGACCTGTCTTGTCTGGAGTACTTGTCTTGCACTCTGGGGATGGGTGCTTGCTTGCATACCCATTCTGGCTGCATCCTGTGGTAGTGCATAGGGGGTCGGGGGGGGGGGGGGAGGAGAAGGGGTTCCCTACATCTTGTCTTCCCCCTCTATAGCACCCAGGGAAAGGGAGCTATAAAGTAGCCATAATCTGCCACTAAGCTATTGTATTACTATTGCATTAATCTCTTAAAGAAAGTATGGGAGTTTGATTTCCCTCCCCACCAATATAAAATTGCTATTGGAGTCTATTTGGTCCCCCAAATACATCTGCTTTTAAAGTGGTTTCTGGTTGAGTCTGAGCTGCTCAGTTCTGAAAGAAGCAACTTCAGTGCCCTCAAGATGATAGTATTTCACATCCATTTCCAATTAAATATATTTAGGGGGGGGAAAGTAGGACAAAAATTACATTTTTAATTCAAATATTAATTTATAATCACTGGAGATACTTTAGGCCTTAAATAATTGTGTAATAATTCCCTTCTTGTCATATCTTATTTCTAGATTACATAATAGTATTAATACTCCTAGTGATTTCAGTAGTCAAAAGCAGCCCCCGCACATGACAGTGCTCACTGGTCAGTAATACTTTTTGTTTGCTGAGCCTAAATGCATACTATAAATGTAATATGAATATGCTGCACTTATGTAATAATACTTAGTATTAATATAGCACTTAACTCTTCAAAGCACTGTATAAACTAAAGCCCCAGTTCTGCAAGCCTATCTGTGTGAGCAGACCTATGCCAAGCCTCATTGATTTA
Organism: Mauremys mutica; assembly: GCF_020497125.1. Lineage (NCBI taxonomy): Eukaryota > Metazoa > Chordata > Testudines > Geoemydidae > Mauremys > Mauremys mutica. The sequence goes on along the minus strand of NC_059078.1, from coordinate 27,779,765 downwards.
AGTAGGGAGCCACACAAACAAATTGTCTGCTTCATGGATTAACTAGCAGGATTGGTGCCTTACTAAATATTGCTCCCAACACCATCTTTGAGACAGGTAAGTATTGATTCCATTTTAAAGATACAAATAGGCAGAGAGTTTAAGGCCAAAATAATCATTTGTGGGTGCCCAATGTTAAACACTTAAATACATGACCTGATTTGTCCAGAGTGCTCAGGACAGACAGCTTCCATTGATTGAAGTGCAGGGAGCTCATCGCCTGCTCTACTACGCCAGCTCATACATTTTTCGGTGTGTAATCCATAATGTTAACTCTCCAGATTTGAAAATGTTGGCCTAAGTGACTTTCCCAAGGCCACAGAAGGAGACAAGTGAGCCCAATCTTTCATCACTTATGCACAGACTTCCATTCTGTGTGAGTGCTGGAATTATATAGAGCCTTTTATCTGAGGCTCTGAAAAGCACTTTACTGACATTCTTTAATTACTGTAAGGCTCACAGCATCTCTGAGGGACAGTAAGCAAAGCATACAATACATGCTTAACGTGGCACTGAAATTCAGCCACCGCTGGGATCCGAGATGACACTCCTTACTGTAATAGAGTGCAGCAACATTACACAATAGTTTAGGGCTGTCTATAATAATTTCATAAATTAGAGCCATAAATGTAAACAAATATCACATTAGAATTGAAGTTGATTGTCTGTGTTGACACTTGAGCTGCTATTTTTTATTTAATTTATATTCTTTATTGGGATTCCTGATTGAACACACCATCTAGAGGGTCAGATCATTTTCACCTGTAGTTTGGTTCTGGATTTCAACTGTGATTCACCTAATAGGTGGTTGGCTTTTGAACTTTGACTTTCATGGAAAAAGTTTTGAGGTGGCTTCCTTTCATTAAACATACCCACACTTTACTAGATTAGTTCTTTAGACCTGTTGTGATCTTGAAACAGAATTTTTTATTGACTTTGGCCCTAAAGGCAAGGCCTGCAAAAAAATTGTTCAGCGTTTTGTAATTAACAGACAGTTAAAATTGGCCTTCAGCATTTGAATCCCTTCTTAGCATATGTGCAACCTGCCTCTGGTGGCATGTGACCAGGATTCATCACTGAATTTGGTCTGCTGATTGGAAGCCCAAGAATGTCACACACAGAATGGTGGGTGAATAGAAGGAATTGGGAGCAGGGTGAATGACAACAAACTACAAATGACAAACAAACAGGGGCGGCTCTAGCCATTTCGTCGCCCCAAGCACGGCGGCACGCCGCGGGGGGCGCTCTGCCGGTCGCCGGTCCCGCGGCTCCGGTGGACCTCCTGCAGATGAGCCTGCGGGAGGTCCACCGGAGCCACCTGCCGCCCCAACCACGCGCTTGGCATGCTGGGGCCTGGAGCCACCCCTGCAAACAAAAAACCCAAAAATATTTGTATGAGCTATTATCAATACTGGCTGGAAACAAGAATCATGTTTTGGAAGAAGTGTTGAGGTTTTGAATTTTTGTGTTTTGTTCTGGGCTGTGAGAACAGCAGGTTCAAGACCCTGCTCTGTCTGTATTGGCGAGGGACTTGAATCTTGGCCTTCCATATCCAGAGTGACCCAACCACCAAGCTATTCTGGGGGTTCTCTCACTCACACATAATGGAAATTCCATCCTGCAGCTGAAAAACCTTTCTGACAAAATTTTTATCAAAACTGAGATGTTTCCCCAAAACACCTTGGTTTGAATGTAATGGTGTTTTCAACAGAAAAAAAGTTGCGTTGAAAATTTTTTGACCAGCTTTACTGCTGTCAGATTCTCTCATGGATCAATTTCCAGCCACTGGACTTTTTTTTTTGTGTGGTGGTGAGTGAGAGGAGATAAAGGGAGGAAATTGTTCTAAGGTAGGCTAATCTTTAATCTGAATGCATTAGCTTGTTACTGTAGAATTTGTGGCTTGAATAATCAGTGATATTTTGCACTGGCTTGGTACAGACCAAACAACCACCCCGAAACACAGCTAGACTTGAAGAGGTTTGAAATCTGGCTCTGAATACTGAGGTTTGGGCCCTGTAGCGAAGCATCGACTCACCTGGCGGCACCTCCTGCTGATTGTCCAGGGAATTAGCTTGCCAGCCTCTGGAGCGCCCTCTGCAGGCTGGTGTCTCACCTTGCCACTGGCCCCCGTGTCCCTCCCAGACCCCGGTGCCCCTTTGCCTAGGGGTTCTGCCCCCTGGCAGTACCCCCACAACTCTGGGTCTCCCCTCCCCGGGGAACCCCCAGCCCTCTATCTCCCACCTCGCCTCAGCCTATGGCTACTGCCAGTCACCATCTAGCCCCCACTGACTGCGGCCGACTTCAGTGTACAAGCCATTCATCATTGGCATGGAGGGTTTGGACCTGCTGTCTTTGCCTACCCTGGTCTGCCCCTCCAGCCTTTATCAAGGCCTGCAGCCTGGGGAGTTTCCAGGCTGGAGCTCCCCAGCTCCTCTAGCCTTTCCCCAGCCCTGCTCCTCTCAGGTATCCTGTTCAGCTCCCAAGCAGTCAGGCCCATCTCTCTCTACAGCTAGAGAGAGACTCTCTTAGCTCCCGCCTAGCAGCCCCTTTATAGGGCCAGCTGTGGCCTGATTGGGGCGTGGTGTGGCCCCAGCTGAGGCTGCTTCCCCAATCAGCCTTTCCCCAGCCACAGCTCTCTCCAGGGCTGTTTTTAACCCTCCGGGCAGGAGCAGGGTGAGCACCCTGCTACAGGTCCCTAAATATTAAAAAATAAACCCTCACTTTATGGGGAGCGTCAGAGTCCCTGGAACCACAATTCTATTGAAAGCAGGGTTTTCAGTGTTCCTCAGAGTCTGCTAGAAGCACAGAGCCTCTGTGTAGGTGGCCTTGACCTTCAATGGATTCTCCAAGATCTGCATATATCCTGGGAGATCCATAAGCCCTCAGCGTAATCCTCTTCCTTCTTGCCCATGCTATGGTAGAGAAATCTCCCTTACAATCCATCCTCCTGCAGAATGATCTTAGGGAAACTCCACTGAGGGAAACTCAAGAGTTTTTTATCTCTGACTCCGTCTCTTGAGTCTGTGTGCAGGAGAGGCAGATCTTGCCTACTACTTGGGCTTAAAACACATAAAATAAATGACTCTTCCCTTAAATAATATGCTCCTCTTGGTAATAAGATGCAGAAAAGCTAAGATCTGCAATAATTGACTCCAGAACAATCAGATCTTCTGGCGATGAGGAAAAATTGTTTGTACTAACAGGCTAGGAACACTGATGGAAAAGACAATAAACCATTGAAACTTATACCAGAGGTAGCACTGGTATAAGAAAGCAGGATTCAGTCCCCTGTCTTAGGCTACATCTACACTTGAAGGTAGGTGTGTGATTCCAAGTTTGCATAGACATACTCAAGCTAGCTCTCATTGGGCTAGCGTACTAAAACTAGTAGTGTAACTGGGGTAGCATGGGCAGTGTGGAGTGACAGCACAGTCTAGTCATGCCAAGTACAAACCTGCCTGAATCCTCAGATACATACTCAGCACAGCTAGCCTGTGCTGCTGCTCCTCTTGCTCATGCTACCCCAACTATGCTACTAGTTTTAGCATAGAGCTAACGTGAGTATGTCTTGCTTAGAGCTAACGTGAGTATGTCTACGCAAGGTGAGACTCACCCCCCTAGTGCCACAGTGTAAACATTCTCTTGGGGAAGATGCAGACAACTTATGCTACTACACATATGACTACCTGAGTGTGAGGGTTAAGGCCACGGGCAAATCTGCAATGATGTTCTCTAAGACACTTGCAATTGGAAATGAAGCCTACCCCTCCTTCCTCACCTCCCAACACCATTTCTAGTTGGGCCCTGTACGCCCAGACATTCACTTAAGAGTTTATTTATTGTTACATCATAGTGAAGATTTTTGCTGTATTGTCTTGCATTCAGTTTTTAATAGTAATTTTCTTTGTTTCTCCAGGGCTATGTAGTTTGCCTTTGCTGCGATTCCATCCTTGTTTCCCCAGACCATAAACCTAGTTTTGGAGTTCAAAGATCTTTTATAGATCTTCTTTGTGGGGCCAGATTTGAGCACTGAAGGAGGAAGTTTGGCTTTGTGTGTACAACTCAGAGGCAGCGTGGTAGCGAGCTGCTACACTTTTCAGCCTCTGAGCCAGGGGACCATATTGCCCTTTGCTTTTTTTATTCCTCAGATGTTGTATCTCAGGTAGACTGGATGTAATTAGGTTTGTGGTTATTTAAAATAATGAATCTGTAGGGGGCAAAAAGGTCAGGTTTTAAATCCGCAGTAAGTCTTCACTGTGGAGTTTCAGTATTTTGAGAATCATGTTTATTGTTGTTTTGGAATTAAACTATTGTAGTAATAGCTCTTAGGAGCAGCAGACTTCCAATAACGAGCTGCATGTTGCTGCAGGAAAGATCTTTATTTTTAACTGATTTTTGAATAGTCTGAATCCCATTTTGGTGTATTTTTGAAAATTCAAAATCGATTGGATGGTAACTAAATTAAGTCTAACTCAGAGTCATGGAGTGTAAGATTGTTAAATATTCCCCCGTTTTGGATTAGAAGTGTTTGTGTTTGCTTGTTTTTTGATGCACTAAGATGACTGACCAGTAGTTCAAGGAGTACTGTGGGAAATGTGAACAAGAGGGCTGGCCAGTACCTCTGGGGGCAGTTAGCAGAGGAAAAAGAAACAAAACAAGACAAAAAACTAGCTGACGTTGGGCCAGTGGGCCAATCAGTCACCCTGGGACTCAGCCAATTGAACCTCTAGAATAGAGCCTCACACTGGGGCACCTTGGGTTCATTCCCATAGAGAACAATGGGGGATGATGACCATTTTGAAGGGGAACAATTCTTGTGGAATTATCTGTAGAAGAACATTTTCCAGCCCCTTTGAAGAAGACACTTTCAGTTATGAAGAATTATGGCAAAAATGACCATTAATACTAAACAAAATATTTTTAAAAGCACCACCCGTTACACCATATCTACTCAAGAAGGAGGACAGGAGTGGGGAAATTCAGAGGATGTGTGAGCAGGGGATTGGGTGAGGGACAAGCAGGGGGGTGAATGTAAGGGATAGACGGGAAGGGGAAACTGGCGTGTGTGTTTTCAGGGAAATGTGGAGGTCAAGACTTGGAGGAAGCTACTCAATACATTCTGGCTGCTCTGCACTGCTGTGGAATGTGGTTAAAAACAGCCAGAATACATGATTAAATCTGGCACTAAAAGTTAAAATAATATTAAAAAGTTAATGTCATATCTCTGAATGATTAGCAATATCATATGATAACATTCCCTTTGGATTTCTTGTTTAGTCTTTATGTATAAAATGTTAAATAATTAAAAAAATCCAGAGAATTTCGCTGTTAAACTGTAGTGAAGGTTGAGTGTATATCAGTAACAATAAAGGTACAAATTAGGGCTGTCAATTAATCACAGTTAACTCACGGAATTAACTAAAAAAAATTAAAATTGTAAACAAGAAGCAGACAGCATTATCTCCTGCAAATTGTAACCGAATTTGGTTGTCTGAATGATTGGCTGAAGTAGGACTGAGTGGACTTGTAGGCTCTAAAGTTTTACTTTGTTTTATTTTTCAATGCAGTTATTTTTTGTACATAATTCTACATTTGTAAGTTCAACTTTCATGATAAAGAGATTGCACTACAGTTCTTGTATGAGGTGAATTGAAAAATACTATTTCTTTTGTTTTTTACAGTGCAAATATTTGTAATAAAAATAAATATAAAGTGAGCACTGTACACTTTGTATTCTGTGTTGTAATTGAAATCAATATATTTGAAAATATAGAAAACATCCAAAAATATTTAAATAAATGGTATTCCATTATTAACAACACGATTAATCACAATTAATTTTTTTAATTGCTTGACAGCCCTAGTACAAACATTACAATAACATTGTAACTATCCCAAAACAAAGATTACAGACTCAGTTAAATGTATGTATAACATGAAAGATTTCTATATATTACAAAGTGCCTTTGGTTCAGTATCTGGGGTCATCTCACTGCTTAGGCAAATCCTTGACTATAGCCCAGGGGTGGGAAATCCATCTGAGCTTTTCTCTGCAGCCTGTATTGTGGACAAGGACAGTCATGTAGAGCTGGTCATGATTTATATAGTCTAACATAATCGACTTCCTAGTGTAGAGCTGGCCCTGGAGAACAGATGCACCCACAAAGCCCTACTCCACCACAAGCCATCACAGCCCTAGAAGTAGAAGAGACCAGTCCAGCAGGTGGTAGGGCTAGGCCAGCTGGAAGAGAAATGGATTCCCTGCCTCTTCTGGCAGCAAAGATCTTGCACAACCTCGATAGGATTTAAAAGCTCATACTTCTCAGAGGGTGAATTGCAGCTACCACCAAACTGCACTCCCCGTAATCTGGCCCTGTGTATACATGCAACACTGTGTAGTTTTATTTGAGTTGTACTATTTTGCTTCTTTTTGCGTTGTCATTTTTCTCTTTTACATGTAATGTGTTTTTTTTAAACTGTGCTATTAAACATAAGTGGACCTATTTCTGTTTTTCTTACACCAGCTAGTTCTGTCAACTCTCTAATGTAGGTCATTTCATTTTGGTTTAAAAGTTTCAAAACATGAACAATTAGTTTCTTTTCTTCTCCAGAGAATTAAAAATAAATAAAAATAAAAGCATGAAGAAGGAGGTGCTGTGTTGCATTTCTGCAGAGCACATAAGCATCTCTGCAGGAAAATGGCAGTTTAAAAGATAGCAGTTGTTACCATGCTTCAGTACAGATTCAGCACAGTAAAATGAGTGTACTATTTTTACTGGTATATTTTGTGGATGGTGTTGCAAGTCAATTAACAGAAGCACAATTATATAATCATGATTTAATCACAGACTAGTGTAAATTGAAATAACATGTTATAGAAAACGTCAAACTGATCCAGCTCAGTGGCACGCAGAGGCCTGGATTTGCAAGCAACCCCTGGGCTTCACATTCACATTCAAAAGAGATGTGTACACTAGCATAGGTGACCCACTAAGGTCTCCCTGGGAAATGTGCCAGCTACACAGCTCATAAAGATTTGCTGGAAACTGTCATCCATGCAGCAATCATTTTTAATTCTGTAATATTTTTCATTGGATGCTTTTATGATACTGAAAACAACTGTAGTGTTGTGAATCTAGCAACTATCCTGCGCTCGGAGTTAAAAGTTTGAAGTTCCATTTTGGGCACAGTCTTACTGTATGCCTTCGGTGAAGTCAACCCCCCTTGTTTTATCACAGGGGTGGGCAAACTTTTTGGCCTGAGGGCCACATCGGGGTTCTGAAACGGTATGGAGGGCTGGGTAGGGAAGGCTGTGCCTTTTCAAACAGCCTGGCCCCCGCCCCCATCCGCCCCCTCACTGCCTACTCCGAACTCTCCATCTATCCAACCCCCCCCCCGCTCCTTGTCCCCTGACCGACCCTTCCTGGGACCACCTGCCCCTAACTGCCCCCCCGGGACCCCACCCCCATCCAACCTCCCCGCTCCCTGTCCCCTGACTGCCCCCCGGAACTCCCTGTCCTTTATCCAATCCCCCCACTCCTCGCACTCTTACCATGCCGCTCAGAGCACCAGGACTGGCAGCCGCGCCGCCCGGCCAGAGCCAGCCATGCCGCCGCACAGTCTAGAACACCAGGGCAGGCCAGCGGCTCTCGCAGCCATGCTGCCTGGCAGGAGCTCGCAGCCCTGCCACCCAGAGCACTGGCAGCACAGCGAGCTGAGGCTGCGGGGGAGGAGGGATAGCAGGGGAGGGGCCAGGGGCTAGCCTCTCTGGCTGGAAGCTCAGGGGCTGGGCAGGACGGTCCCATGGGCTGGATGTGGCCCCTGGGCTGTAGTTTGCCTACCTCTGTTTTATCATCTCTTAAATGGGGATAATTATTCCAGACAGTGGTGTTGTGAGGCTTAATTAGTGTTTAAAGTACCCTGAGATTCTCATGATGAGGAAGGTGCTATAGAAGTGCAAAGTATTATTAATAATTATTAATTTGAGAATGAAATTGCAGTAAAGATCTCATGTAAAAAGCTGTGCTTCACAACATTCATAAAGTGCTTTAAAGATCTAAATGTTCTATTTTATGTTGCATGTTAAAGGGATAGTCTCATCTCAAGTAGGCACATGCAGTACCATTGATATTACAGGGGTGTGGCCTGTATCTACAGGAGACTGCATTTCTAATTTCTAATTGCATTTGAAACACTGGATCTTTGAACACTTTAGAAATAGTCTCTTCTTGTGTCATAACTCCAAAGGTTAAGAAATTGTAAACATTTACTTAAGGCTTTGACACTAAAATGTTTGTAGAGAAATTTGGTTCACAATTTTTTTTTAAAGTTATGTCTGACCTAGGTGGTTTTAGTTCATTTATGCTGTACATCAAAGATTCAGATTGTTTAAATATATTTCAGTCTAAACCTTCCAGAATTTCTGCTAGTGTATTTGATTACTATAAAATAAGCCCTGCTTATAGAAAAGAAAAAGACAGCAGATAGCTCTATGTTCAAATTAGAATATACAGTATTCTCTGCATGCCGATAAGCATTTCTCCATCCTGTAATGGGCTCTTTTCATAGATGCAATTTCCACCTCAGTGGATCCTATTGTTAGGATCAAGGCCGGTGTTAGTTCAATAACAAGGACTGATGTAGAAACATTTCCAAATTTACATTTGTTGCATTACAAGTGCCTGTCTCTGTTCTAGTAGGGACTCCACATTTTTGTAATATGCTGAAAAACGGAATCTTCATTGTCAACAGTGTGTGGCATACATCAGTCCTTGTTTCTCAGCAGCAGCTAGCTGCGTTTGTCCCAGTTAGATTCATAGTGCTAGAATTGTTTTCATCATATAAAGCCTGACTGTAGATTTTTTCTAGACCTGTTAGTTCAGACCAGATCTGAATCTTTGAGCTGACCTGCTTATTATCCCTAGATTTTACAAAGCTGTCTTTATGCTTCCTCCTACGCAAAATGCTTTGATATGAAGTATGCACCTGATTGAATCAGTACAGATATTGAAAACTAAAGAAGAATATTGTATGATGGATAATATTGGGGACTGTTTTTAACAGATGTGGGTAAACATTTACATGAAATCCTGCCTAATTAAAAGTTAAAACCACAATATTTACATTTAAATACATGTGCAATTGCAAATTTACCTTTATTCCCACACAAAATACTTTGTTGACTTAGAATTAAGGTTGTTTAAATGCATTCCCTCTCAATGCACTAATTAAAAATCAGAGAAAACACTAGTTAAATGAACATTAACATCCACCCCAACTTCATTTCTTGTGCTACTACATCCAGTCATCATGCTGCCTAAACACACAAATTCTACAGATTCACAATTGTTATTTTCAGTTCCAGCACAGAACCAACAGTGCACATATGCACATCCTTAAAACACACAAAATGTGACTTAATTCTGACTTCATACTTTTTCATGGAGAAATAGCATATTCTTCTTCAAGTGCTTGTTCATGTCCATTCCATGCTAGGTGTGTGCATACCGCATGCACAGTTGCCAGAGACTCTTCCCTCAGTGGTATCCATAGGCCCTTCTCTAGCGCCCTCTGGAGGAATGCACTTATGCCATGGTATAAGGGGTGCTGCCGGCTCTGCACCCTCTCGGTTCTTTCTTCCCACCCATGAGGGCTCCTGGAATGATCCTTCTTGCTGTGGTGAGGTTTTCTTTCCCAGTGGTTGGACTTTCTTGGTCATATTCTGTATAGGTATCAGAGTTAGCGTATATAGTTCTTAGTTAGAGTTAGTGTATATAGTAATAATAGTTGTCCCTGTTGTCGAGGGACTTTTGCCCCCAGGGCTGGGCATGCCCCGGTCTCCAGGCTTCAAGCAGTGTGCTTCTTGTAGCAAACAGATGCCAGTTAGTGATTCAAACACTAGCTGTCTAAAGTGTCTGGAGGAGTCTCACGTCAAGGAGAAGTGCCAGATCTGCAGGGACTTCAACCCCCATACCAGAAAAGACAGGGACATTCGGCTGAAAACCATTCTTATGGAGATGGCCCTCAGACCAGCCTCGGAGCTGAGCTGCTCTGAATCGCTGCAGAATATTTTGGAATCTGTGCAGAGCACTTCCCCAGCACTATGTTCTTTCCAGTACCATTCTCCATCCCTGGTGCTGAGGAACTAACATAGCGCATCGAGAGAGGGTGTTCTCCAGGGCCAAAGAGAGACAGGTGGGGAGGGACTGGAATAGTGAGACCTGCATTGGGCCACTCATCCTTCCCTGAGCCATTGATGGGTCCACAGACCACCTAGAGCACTTGTCGTGTATGGGACCCGCCATTGACTCTTGGGAGTAGCTGTGGGGCCAGATGGTTGCTGGCCCCCTTGACACTGGAAGCCTTTCAAGTGGTGAAGGATCTGCTGTCACTTCTGATCCCACTGACCCCTCAAAGATCCCCATTGGCTAGGGCTATCAGGGTCAGAAGGGCACAAGGTCTGGCAAGCTCCATCCTCATACCGACCACCACGGCATCGTCCAGAGCAGGTGGAAGCGGGTACTGATCCCCGATCTCTTGCAGTACCCGATGGCAAAAGCAGGTACTATACCACCTTGTTTTCCAAGGGAAGGATCCTTTTCGGAGTCTGAAGGGGACTCCTTTGCTCTGGCTACCAGCACTATGGGCCTCTGGATTTTGGTACCATCCCTCCCAGCGTCACCTGGCCACTGGGCCCCTGGCTGATGCAATGGCAGTGCCGGGGCCCCCCTCCCACCACTTATACACGGTTGTGTTACAAAGGTGGGCCACCACCTCTTCTTGCCAGCACCGGACCCCAACTCCAGCACCAATACTGGTGCTGACGTCTAGGAGGTGGTTGGGATGGATGTAGTAGAAGCAGAGGAAGAGAAGGGAGTACCCTTCTCATACTCCCCAGATGAGGCAGTTGCAGTCCCTAGTACCCTGCTCCCTCGAGACAGCTTCAGGGCCCAGCAGGACCTCCTGAAAAAGGTTGCAGAGAACTTGGGTCTGGAGGTGGAAGGGCTTAAGGAATCAGCATGCAGCCTAATCGACATCCTGGCTGCTGTTGCTACCTCCAAAGCAGCCTTACCCATAAATGAAGCAGTGTTGGGTGTGTTATGATACTGATTTAACAAGACCATGGCCAGTTGCCTTACCCGAACCTCACCTCCCTACACCTGATGGCGTGGGTGATGTGTGGCTGAACCCTGAAGAGCAGGTTCGGCAAGTCTTGCTAAGTAACAGAAAGTCTTCCACCAGGGCTACCTACTTGGCCAAGTGGAAACGTTTCACTTGTTGGGCCTCCAAATGGAATCTCTCTGCATCCCGGTCTTCTCTGCAGTCTATTTTGGACTGTCTGCTCCACCTAAAACATCAAGGTCTGGCTCTCTCATCTGTTAAGGTTCACTTGGCAGCCATCTCAGCCTTCCAGCCTCCAGTGCATGGCAGATCAGTGTTCTCCCATGAGATGATGGTCAGGTTTCTCAAGGGGCTAGAAAGACCCTACCCTCAGGTTCATGATCCAATCCCCGAATGGGACTTAAACCTAGTCCTGTTGAGGCTCACAGGGCCTCCCTTACACGGTGTTCTTCAAGGACAAGGTCCAACTGCGCCCACATACAGCCTTCCGACCAAAGGTGATGTCGCAGTTGCGCAACAACCACCAGCATATTTTTCTTCCTGTCTTCTTTTCAAAACCTCACGAAACCGCTGAGAAACATCAGCTTCATATATTGGATGTTAGGTAGGACCTCACCTTCTATATTGAGAGAACTAAGCCCTTCCACAAGTCCATGCAACCCTCTGTAGCAGTAGCAGAAAGGATGAGAGGGTTACCTGTGTCATCCCAAAGAATCTCATCTTATATAACTGCCTGTATATGAGCTACAAGCAGGCGAAGGTTCCACCTCCGGCCATCATGACTGCTCATTACACGAGAACCCAGGCTTCGTCAGTGTTCCTCATACAGCGTTCCTCATGCAGGTACCAATCCAGGACATCCGTAGAGCCGCAATTTGGTTGTTGGTTCATACCTTCACGTCCCACTATGCTATAATTCAACAGGCCCATGATGATTTTGGGAAAGCAGTGCTGCAGTCAGCACGTCCATGAACTCAGAGTCAGCCTCTGGGGATGCTGGTTGTGAGTTACATAGCATGGAATGGACATGAGTGGGCACTTGAAGAAGAAAAAACGGTTACTAACCTTTTTTGTAAGTGTTCTTCAAGATGTGTTGCTCATGTCCATTCTATGACCTACCCTCCTACCCCTCTGTCAGAATTACTGGCAAGAAGGAACTGAGAGGGTGCAGGGCCGGTAGCACCCCTTATACTGGCGCATACGTATGTGGCTCCAGAGGGCAGTAGAGCTGGCCCTACAGATACTACTGAGGGAAAAATCTCTGGCAACTGCATGCGGTTCACCTACCATGGAATGGACATGAGCAATACATCTTGAAGAACAACAGTTACAAAAGATTAGTAACTGTTTATTTTTTACATCTAGATTCTCAGCTGTAGCCAGTGACAACGGATGCAAACATAGATCCTGAGGCTGTGCCAGGCTGCTGTCCCAGCACAAGTTAGAATAGCCTGAAGAAGCAACTACACGAAGTTTTCCAGCTGGAGCAAATGCTTCCAGATTACAGCTGCTAAGTCTGTGTCTTGGGCAAGCTTGGTATCATGTCTCCTCTCTCCCTGCCTTGTCCCACACTGTCCAAGCCCCAATCTCTTATCTGCCCTGGCACCTTATTTCTAAGGAGTTTTCTTTAGAGCTTCCATCAAGTTTTCAGATTTAAAGGATTTCAAGAGACTTTTTCTGTTTAAATCAAAGGACTAAAATCACTCTCCACTTCGATCCCCACAAAATATTAAAATCTGTAACGCTCTCTCTCATGAGCTAAAAAACGTTCATATGGGACTTTAATATGAAGGTTTAGGCAAGTATATTTTATAGAGATTCTTTTATACTGTACTTTCTCTCTATATGCCTGATTCTGCTACCTTTACTCATGTTGAGCAATAATTTACACCCCAAATAGTTCCTTTAAGTAAAGGTAGCTGAATCTGAATTGTAACTTGGAGAAGCCTCCGGGCTACTCTAAATTGCACGGTCTGCAACGACTCCCATGGGACTGTTCCAGCAGCTAGTGATCATGTGAGTGCAATAGTGCTCTGACTATCCTCTCTTTCACCAGCCAAGACCCCTATGTCAAGGGAGCTGGAAAGGGATGGCACACGAGGGAGAATCTCTAGGTAGCCAGGTGTGAACTTGAGATATGGTCCTAGAAGTGTATGTAATGATCACCTCCAGTCCTTGTTGGACTGATATAGGGCCACTATGTGAGGCCTTATCACTTAATTATTTCATGTATAGTAATAGTAGTTACATTCATGTATGGAAAGACTAGACCCCTGTAATTTTGAACCAGTGAAGCGTATCTCATTATTTATGGGTTATTAAAACAGCTTTAATAAATGAATTTATTCAAATATCAGAATAAGCATTGAGCTATAAAACATCCACAATTTATGACTTCACATACAAGCTGTGTATGTATGCATACTTGACATGAGAACGAAGCCCAATCAGTTTTGCCCTGAACAATCATTAGTTATAATGAGCCAATTCCTCAGCTGATATAAATCAGCATAGCTCCACTGAACTTAATAGAATTGTGTTTTTACTAGCTGAGGATTAGGCCCTATATGTTTACTGATGGACTACTTTACTGTCTTCTGTTTATGGTTCTAGTTATTCTGAATCTTTAGTTAAAACTTTTACATTTAAATCATTTTAGGTTGCTAAAAACTTTTCTGACATGAATAACGAGTGAACATAATGATCAAGAGAATTCGCTGGCTTTTTATCATACTGAGTTCACAATAACATAAACAGATCCTGACAGTTTGTGTTTTCATTGGAATAAAATGATAAAAAAAATAGCTTTGTAGTAGGGATAATGTGGTAAACAAGTTCATGACTGATTTACTGTTTTCACTTTTTTTTGTCAACTCTGTATCTCATTCCTCAAATTGTTCCACAGACATTTGCATTTTGAAGATTTTATAGTTCTGAAACTAATGAAGTATTATGAATAACAGTAATTGTTAAGGAAAACACATAATATTAACATATAAAATTCACACATGTATTATTATTTTTCTTCCTAATTAAAATGCTGACTATTAATTATATACTTTGATGAGCTCAGAATTTGATCCCTTCTTGGAATAGTTGTTAGAGGACGGATAAGATAAGATGATTTGTAAATAAACTGCCATGAGCGGAAAATCAAAATTTTCTTGAATGTAACATGTTCCTTAAGAAAATGTGCCAGTGTTCCACACAAGAAACTGGGTAAAAAGTAGTCTTCTTGTGAAGCTTAGTCCATTTTTTCAAAAGTGGTGGCAGAATTTGGGTGCGTGAAACTGAGGAATCCAAATTCAGCAGCTTCCTTTAAAAATTTGCTTGTAAATGGAAAGCCATGGAAGGCTTGCATTGTTCATGATCGAAGGTTAAACCTGTTCCAATCAAGTACAGAACAAGAGACAGTCCAGAAAGAGCAAAAAAGAGTATCCAGAAAGAACAAAACAGGCATTTTTTGAAACATTAACTTTACAGCTCTGTGCCTATTACCATCCTGAGAATAACTGTTTGATTTGGTGAGTCAGGTTGTTCTGGCTGCTCCAAAAGAGTAAGATTCTTTGAGGTGCCAAGCACTCTCAATGTCCTTTGCTTTCAGTGGAAATTGAAAATGCTCAGCACCTCAAAGGACTGCTTGACGTCTTCCTTATTCGTCTCAGACCAGATTAAAGACTGACACAGAATGTATTTGGCTGTTGTTTTGGATCCTCACAAACACTTGGCTACATTTGTGAGTTACAGCACAATAAAGCAGCCCCGGGCGCCATAGCTTACTCCCTGTCCACACTGGCAAGGCACGTAGAGCGCTCTGACTCTACAGCTACAATGTTGTTGGTATTCCACCTTGGTGAGTGGAATAACATTTGCTGCGCCCCCGCTGGAGCGCCGCAGCGCCAGTGTGAACAAGGTGTTGTGTTACTGCGCTGTGATCAGCCTCGGGAAACGTCCCATAATCCCCTTAAGTCAAGTGGCCACTTGTCATTGTTGTGAAATCGGCTGCAGGACTGCAGAAATGCCCTTTCAAAGCTCCATTTTGGAGAAGCCGGCTGCTTATCAGCTCTGAGAAAAGCAAACATTTACTGTTTGCTTTGAGTGAGTGAGAGAGAGGCGGGGGGTGGGGAAGGGTCTGAACTTACAAGACAGCCTGATGACACACTCTCAGCACCCCAAAAACCCACTCTCTCTCCTCCCACATGCACACAACACACTCCCTGTCACACTCCACCCCACCCCACCCCCATTTGAAAAGCACGTTGCAGTCACTTGCATGCTGGGATAGATGCCCATAATGCACCGCTCCCAATGCTGCTATAAGTGTCGCAAATGTGGCCACTCCAGTGCGCTTGAAGCTCTCAGTGTGGACAGACTGCAGCGCCTTCCCTACTGTGCTCTACGAAGGTGGGTTTAACTCACAGCTCTCTACATCTGCAAGTGTAGCCAGGCCCACAGAAGATAGAACAGTTTCTCTTTAGATTTTAGCAGTCAAGTGCACGAAGTGTTCATTGCACTCTTTCCCACCCCACAATGAAGCACCCTTTGTTGAATATTAATATGTGTTCTTTACTCATCTTGTGAAACTCTCCCTTCAAATCAATTAACTCTTCTGAGCGGGAGGTTTCTATCACAGAAGTTTTTAATTCAGGCTGTTACTTTGGCTCTTAGTGTAAAATGAACAGGTAGGCTTAGTAACTGATGAATCCTAAGCAAAATGTCATTAGGACAGACTGATGTTCTATACTCATCCTAATTTACTTCCAAAGATAGGACCTGACCCTGCAAGCCTTACTAACAGGAGTAATCCTTATTCACACATTTGGTTCCCTTGATATTAGAGAAATTATTCATGTGAAGAATTTGACCTTTTAAAATTTATGGTATAATTCTGCCATCTTTACATTGGTTGAGTAGTACCTTACTCTGTGAACAGTACTATTGATTTTGATGAAATTGTTTGGAGAGTGAGGTACTACCCAATCAGCACATGGGCAGAATCTGGCTCTTAATTAGGCTCTGAGGGTGTAACTCTGCCACCATTACTCAAATTGAGTTGTAATTATTAGAAGTTATTTGTTATAGTAGTAACCATTTGGGGTCACGACCAACAATTTGGGAATGGCTGATCTGAAGAGTAGATTGAGTAGCACTTTTTTTCATGAGTAGCCTGATTGAAATCAGCAGGACCATTCCTGGAGTTAGGTATTACTCAATGTGAGTATGGGTGGCAGAACTGGACTTTACATCATAGAATCATAGAAATGAAAGGCTGGAAGGGACATTGAAAGATTATCTAATCCAGCCCTCCTGTGCTGAGGTAGAAACAAGTATACTTAGACAATCTCTGACAGGTGTTGGTGTAACCTGTTCTTAAAACCTCTAATGATGGGGATTCCACAACCTCCCTTGGTAACCTGTTCCAGTGCTGTTCTTATAGTGAGAACGTTTTTCCTTATATCTAACCTAAATCTCCCTTGCTGCAGATTAAGCTGACAACTTCTTGTCCTACCTTCAGTGGATGTGGAGAACAATCACAGACTTCTTTATAACAGAATTTAACATATTTGAATACTGTTATCAGGTCTGTTCTCAAGCTTCTTTTCTCAAGACTGAACATTCAGAGGTTTTTTTTTTTAACCATTCTTCATAAGCCATATTTTCCAAGCCTTTTATAATTTTTATTGCTTTCCTCTGGACTCTCTCTAATTTGCCCACATATTTCTTAAAGTGTGGCACCCAAACAGAACATAATACTCTAGTTGAGGCTTCACCAGTGCCAAGTAGAGCAGAATAGCTGTCTCCCATGTCTTACATCCTACACTCCTGCTAATAAACCCCAGAAAATTGATCTGTTTGCAGCTGCATCACAAAGTTGGCTCATATTCAAATTGTGACCCACCATAACACGCAAATCCTTTTCTGCAATTCTAGAACCTAGCCACTTATTCCCCATTTTGTAGTTGTGCATTTGATTTTTCCTTTCTAAGTGTAGTAGTTTGCACTTATCTTTGTTGTATTTCAGAACAATTCTCCAGTTTATCAAGGCCATGGATGAATGTTTTATTACCAGAACTTCCAAATCATTGGTCTGCTTCTGCTCCCATTGATACAGATTTCTTCCTTATATACTCATGTTGCATTCACTATCAGTGTTAGTAGTTTGTTTTAAATAGTTTTTCTATGATTTACCATATATTGGTATTTATGTGATAAAATTGTGAAAATTACTGAACAGTTCCAGTATGAGTGTACAACAAACAATTCAGGGATATAAAATCTAGTATTAAGATAACAAAGATGAGGACACTGGCTAACTCCATATATGTCAAATTGTTTTTAGTGAGTAGTGGATTGACCAGCTATTGCTATGACTACAGTTAGGTGATAGGAATATCTTTCCAAACTTAGCCATCTTTTGGGAGCAGTGAAACGCCGCCTGTGTGCTCTCACTTTCTAATTACAAGAGAAATACACTTATTCCCTGAAAGACTTTTCTGAAGCACAAATCTGTACTTCTGTTCTTCAAAGCATTGTTTTCTCCTCTTTACTAGATCAATTCATGGCAGGTGATGAAAAAAACATGCAATTTTTTTTCAGTGATTTTCACTCTGTTCAATTTATGGCCTTTTTATATTTAAGATTTTAATCTTAGTAGTATTCTAAAAATGTATTCTAAATTGAGAACTAGAGTAAGGTAATTCTGTGAAATATGGGTACTGTACTAGCAATACTGCTTGTAATACACAATGACTTCTAAAATGCCTTCACATGAAGTATCTTAACATTTCTGTCATGTTATAAACTTCTCCCTTAGAGAGGCCTATGGTCAGAGTTGCAAACTCGTTACTTTTCTCTTTCCAAACGACAGCACTATTCAGCAATAATATTTTGCAATTAATGACCTTCTAATGCTCTGCCAGCATACTGGATAGAAAATCAGTTGTGTGGCTGCTGATATGGAATTAAGAATCCGGATGTATCAGGATTAGAGGTCTGTGGGAGGAGGAGGGATCATTTACGTGTGCTCTCCATCTCCCAGACAGCTCTGCTACTCTCTCAACTTGGTTTATAAAACACAACAAACACGAAACAGGAATCTCTGGGCCAGCTAATTTTTTGATGAATCATCTTGCTGGGTAATGGGCTAGTTTTTGTAGGTTTGTGCAAGTTTCAATGCTAGACAAGCTCACAGATTTTTGTATTTTGTTATTATACCTGGGTTCAGACAGGTGGTTTGCAATATATTTGAGTAGCTTTACGTGTTAGCAGGCCTTTCCTGATTATCTGTGACATGTGCATTCCTGATGGTAAGACAAAACAAAATTCAGAACTTAATATTACAAGAACATTTTTGTGTGGAGGTGAAAGTGAAGAAAGTAAGTTTGGAATCTCACATTTGCAATGTTTAGGTGTTCTCTCTAAGTGTAAGATCAGTTATGATTTACTGAAGATCAATAATGTTAATTTTGATAGAACGGAGAGAGGGTCAAAGAGGTTAACACAACTGTCATTATACAACACTGAAGAGTTAAATGGTTCAGGTTTTTGAGCAAAGAGGCCTTGGGCTGCTTAGTGCCATGGTGCAAACACTAAAATTAATGCAGAATTTTGGAAATTTATTGATCAGGATAAACAAGAGAAAAAGAATCAGAATGAAACAAAGTATTTTGGAATTAAGATGGAGTGATTACATGGAACAAACTTAATCAAAGCCTATCAAAATCCCCTTTTCAGAGAGAGGATGTGGGTTAGAGCCAGGCAGTCCTTCTTGGTAGGGAAGACAGGATCAGTTCTGTTGTTGAACTATGAATTGTGACTCATAGTCACTTTCCCTGCTGTTGGAAAAAAAAAGAGACACAAGGAAGAAAAAGAGATTAGCTAGTAAAGGTGGGGAAATATAGCTTTTTCTTGGTGTTCTCAGGTGGCTGGTCAATCACAGACATGGTGTGGACTGGCGGGTTGGCCACAACAGCTGTTGCCCTGGACCCTGGCTAACTTTTTCTGTCTGATATGTCATTTGTCTGGGCTGGTCATGTCCCTCTCCTTTGCTGGTCTTTCTCAGCCTGGGCAGATCTGGATGGATTGTTGTATCATCAGGTTGGGCTGCTGCTGTGCAAAACAGTTAGTCTAGGAATCAGGAGAAAAGCAGAGAGAGAGAGAGAGAGAGAGAGAAAGGGCAGAAAGTAACACATGAGGGAAGGGAAGACAGAGCAGGATATCACATGTATCGAGCTGGGGTCCTTGCTGATGCAGCAGTGATGGTCAGGCATCTCCACTGGTCCTCAAGGTTCACAAATGAAGGACAGAATCCCCGGAGCAAAGTTGAGGCCTGCTGGTCTTTCCCTCTCCTCTGGGAATCCCTCAGTCAATCTGTTCATCCGCTTTCCCATCCCCCCCCCCCCCCCGGCCCGAGTTTCCTTTATTAAGGATGCTGAAAAGGGGCAATGGATGGAATTGCCCATCCTCTCATTATTCTGCTCACAATTAGGCCTAATTTCTGCCATAACAATTTTGATCCATTGACTTCTGGTTCCACACACCTCTTGTTTACCAGACATGATTTCAAGACAGTCCTTCAGTTATATCATTAGGTCTTCTTGTTTGAACTAATCCAGTCTCTTGTCTCCCTTTTTCCCCTTTTCCTGTCAATATTTGGAACACTTTATCAACTTTTATCCAGTTTCCCTCAGCTGAACTCACAATTGAGGTAGGCTAGTTAAGCCTCAATCGTTATAACAGACTACTGGATTAAGAGGTTGCAAAAGAGCTTTTGAACAAGTGTTATAGATAGAAGAACTTCCAGAAACTCGTAGGCTAAAAAAGTTTCCACTTAGACTGGGTTACAGCAGGGGTAGGCAACCTATGGCATGCGTGCCAAAGGTGGTACGCAAGCTGATTTTCAGTGGCACTCACACTGCCCAGGTCCTGGCCACCAATCTGGGGGGCTCTGCATTTTTATTTAATTTTAAATGAAGCTTCTTAAACATTTTGAAACCTTATTTATTTTACATACAACAATAATTTAGTTATATATTATAGACTTATAGAAAGAGACCTTCTAAAAAGGTTAAAATGTATTACTGGCACGCGAAACCATAAATTAGAGTGAATAAATGAAGACTCTTTCCACTTTTGAAAGGTTGCCAATTCCTGGGTCACAGTTTTTGTTGAAAAGGAAATTTGAT
Source organism: Mauremys mutica (assembly GCF_020497125.1). Classification (NCBI taxonomy): domain Eukaryota; kingdom Metazoa; phylum Chordata; order Testudines; family Geoemydidae; genus Mauremys; species Mauremys mutica. The sequence goes on along the minus strand of NC_059078.1, from coordinate 27,759,420 downwards.
TACAAATGAATGATAGAACCTCAGAGTTACGAACACCTCAGGAATGGAAGTTGTTCAGAACTCTGAAATGTTCATAACTCTGAACAAAACGTTATGATCTTTCAAAAATTTACAGCTGAACATTGATTTAATACAGCTTTGAAACTTTACTATGCAGAAGAAAAATGCTGCTTTTAACTATCTTAATTTAAATGAAACAAGCACAGAAACAGTTTCCTTACCTTGTCAAAACATTTTTTAACTTTCCCTTTATTTTTTTAGTAGTTTACTTTTAACACAGTACAGTACTGTATTTGTTCTTTCTTTTTGTCCCTGCTGCTGCCTGATTACATACGTTCAGTCAGGGCCACCCAGAGGATTCAGTGGGCCTGGGGCAAAGCAATTTCAGGGGCCTCTTCCATAAAAAAAAAGTTGCAATACTATAGAATACTATATTCTCGTGGGGGCCCCAGTGGGGCCCGGGGCCTGGGGCAAATTGCCTCACTTGCCTCCCCCCTCTCCCCCCCGGGCAGCCCTGCTTTCGGTTCCAAATGTGTGGTTGACTGGTCAGTTCGTAACTCTGGTGTTCGTAACTCTGAGGTTTTACTGTAATTGTTGTCTGCCATTGGAAATAGTTCAACAGTTATGATGTGCAATTTCCAGGTAAATCAAAATAATGTATCAACTACACATTTGACTGCATAATATAATTTAGGGTGGTACCTGTAATTGTCTTGGTGCCATTGCTTGTGAAAGTGGTTAGGGAAAAGGATGCCTAAGCAATTTAATGGACTGGCTGGTATTGTATGATATAAGTGGAATACAACAACATCTACATTACAGAGATTTAAGAGCATAATCTCATCATGTACTAGAACTAACCTCCTGCAGTGCAGGAATGGGAGTCTTGAGTTATTTATATTTTCTAAATGTTGACATGATGATTTTATGATTAATTTTGTAATGCTTTTTATGTTGGTAAACTAAGATGAGTTAGTGCACAAACATTTCAGCACAGTTAAATATTTGTATTGCATGTGTAGGTGTGTGATATGATAGGAATAAAAATTCCTTTACAAGGTAACTTTGAATGCTAACCAACCGAAGAAACTTTCCTTCAGCAAACAAGAGACATCTTTTATAAATGGTCTATGCCACAGATGCCTACCTTATCTATGTATCTATGTACCACATTCATCACAAGGGTATATAACCCACCTGCCTTCTTTGTGGAAAGTTCATTCATTGCTTAAAGCAAACAGAAATCCTCAGTTCACAGAAAAATACTCTCCAGCAATGAAAGCTGTCAGATTTTCCATCATGTGCCTAAGTAGTTTAGTTTCAATACCCTCTGAATACATACTCTCTGTGCTGAGAGTGCCACTGTCTATTGCAATGTGGACACATGTATGTTAGGAACTGCAATGAGAATGCTCATACATGTAAGCATACTTTAGGCCACTGAAGAACCTTCAGATGACTGCTTTCAAGCACGACCAGCCTGGGCTAGATTTGAACAAGTGATCTACACATGAAAGGCTTTATAGCCTGTTACCAATCCCTTAACCCACTAAGTCCTCTTCAGTTACATTTTTAGAAGATATTACTTCTCTGGGACATTTTCTTACATGAGTTTTCTATGCATGAATATGTTCAGTAAAATCAAATTACTTTATTCAGAGAAGCAGATTTTTCAGACTTTTTGCTGCTCTTCTAACATACTTTTTCTGTCTGAGGGCAAATATTAACAGAGCGCCCTAAAATATAAAGTGCCATTGATGCAATTTTGATCGTCACAATATTTAAAAGCTATTGCCTCGCAAAGGAAAAAGCAAAGGCCCATGTTATATTTTTGTCTCCTGCTTCTTTTCTGAAATGGACAGATAGGAACAGTGATAGGAGGCAAACAGTAAAGTAATTGTCTTTTTCATTTTTTCTGGAATCATGTATCTGCAATATACTGTGCATTTTAAAGTTATAATACCTGCTACAAGGAAGTATTTCTTTAAGATTTTCTTTTTTTTAACCTCCTGCCAGTGCAGGGCCGCCTGTGGGGGGGGGGGGGGGAGAAGAGGGGCAATTTGCCCCAGGCCCCGGGCCCCACAGGGGCCCCCACGAGAGTTTTTTGGGGCCCCTGGAGTGGGGTCCTTCACTCGCTCTGGGGAGGGGGCCGGAAAACTCTTGCGGGGCTGGGCCCAGGAGCTTCTTCTGCTCCCGGTCTTCGCCGGCGGGGGGTCCTTCCACTCCAGGGTGGAAGGACCCCCCGCCGGCGAATTACTGCCGAAGCGGGACCCGCCGCCGAAGTTCAGCTCAGTCTTTGGCGGTAATTCGGCGGCGGGGGGCCCTTCTGTTCAGGGACCCGCCGCTGAAGTGCCCCAAAGACCCGCGGCGGGGGCCCCCCGCCGCCGCCGAAGACCAGGCTGCACTTCGGCGACGGCGGCGGGACCCCCGCCGCAGGTCTTCGGGGCACTTCGGCGGTGGGTTCCGGAATGGAAGGGCCCCCCGCTGCCAAAGAACCCAGGCCCCCGGAATCCTCTGGGCAGCCCTGTGCCAGTGCGATATGGCAGAAAAGGCATTGCCTCTGTCAGAAAAGGGCAGTATAATTTGGATAGGGACAAGTAAAATACCATTTTAAGTTTGTATTTTCTCATCTCTGATTTTTATATTGTAGAAAGTGAGATACAGATTATTTCTCAGAAATAAAGACTTATTGAAGAAACATATGTGGGCCATATTCTGAAAATTAGGTTGAGTATGACAATTATAATTTATTTAGAAAATACACGAAAAGACTTTTAGACAATTATTTACTTTTAATACCCCTTGATGCACATTTATTTATTTATTTATTATCCATTTTACAGCTGCTGTGATAGTTGGTCTGTCCAGAAGTATGAGTAAGCCACGCTGACCTATTTTCTTTTCTGAGGAGGAAAGAAAAAATGCTTTTGCTCTCCTTGGTCTGCCCTTTAGACACATCACTGAAGAAACCCAAATGTTTGGGTTGCAATGTTTGGGAGGACAGAATTCTCCTCCCCTTTTCTCCATTGATCAAGACTTAGGCCTGCTCTACACTGGGGGAGGGGGGGGGAAGGAAATTGATCTAAGATACGTGAATAGCGTAGCTAAAGTTGACGTATCTTAGATCGACTTAGAATCACTTACTTAGATCCCTCGCGGTGCGGGATCGATGGCCGCCGCTCCCCTGTCGACTTTGCTTCCGCCTCTCACCGAGCTGGAGTTCAACAGGTGACAGGAGAGCGATTGGGGATCGATTTATCGCATCTACACTACACGTGATAAATCGATCTCTGACAGATCGATCGCTACCCACCAATCACTATTTATTGTTTATAAAATTTTAATTAATCTTCCATACCAAGCTTATCAGATATGTAAGGGAATGTTTCAAAAAGTTATAAGCATATGAAAGCAGGAGGTTCTAGAAGCATCCCTTAAAATTGCACACAAATATTTAAACAATAGCAGTTGCATAACACATGTGCATACATACTGTGCAACACTGTCAAAATTTCTGGTTGACAATGGGTCACAAATCCATCATCACCTTTTAAAACAATAGGATCTACATAATTATGCCCAGATCATGGAGTGTGAATATTCATCAGGCTAAAGTGTTTCTATGATCAACTCCTGTCTGGGCTGGATTTAGGATTTTTAGTACCTTCTCTTTATAAATCAGGAAAGTGCCAGCCAATTATATAGCAGAATTTCCATGCTTTTTGGGTCATCCAGAGGGCTGTCCTTCATGTGCTCAGTAGTTTCCTTGCCTCAAGTTGGGTTGGTTGCCCTTTTGGCAACATCCTCCCTATTTAGTGAGTAAATTTTTTCCATTTATATTTCCACAGTGCTGAGTTGTAGTTAATTGTTCCGTTGATTTTTTTGTTTTGTTTTATTTCTCACCTTTTGTTATCAGACCAAGATGTGTCAGGGAAGTAGGCTAGTTGTGTCAGGGAAGATAAGAGGGGTCACATTTGTATTCTTTCGAAGGCGTCAGAGTGAGCTTCTTCTACTAAAAGTACTCTAGCTGCGCTGACCATAACAGGCATCATGTCAGGTGAATCCTGTATGCACCTCATCTACTCTTAAAAGAGCTCAGTTGAGGAGGCACAAATAGATGTAGGAAAAAAGGGGGAGGTTCCTTGTTCCTTTGGTGCACTGGATATCAGTAGTAAGAGCCACAACAACACCTTCAGGTAAAACCACAGTTCATTTCTCAGACAACTATCTCAATTTGTACCCTTTCCAGTTCTTGCCAAAATCGTGTGGCATGCAGTTGGTGACTGTGTACAATCAGCCTTCCAGGGGTGAAAGTAACTCACAGGACTTACTGGTACGCCGGAGTCCTGGGGGTGGGGGGGTGGGGATGGAGTGGCCTCAACCGGAAGAGGCGGGGCCTCAAGATTTAAAGTGCAAAACTGGGCAGAACTGTTTCACACAAAGAAAAAGAAATCTATGGAATCACATTATTGGTGAGGATATAATGAAAACGGTAAACTGGGGCAGGGACCATGTTTTTATTCTATATTTATACAGCACCTCACGAAATGGGGCTGGCCCATTGCAATACAAATAATACATAAAAATAATAAATAATTAATAAAGTGTATAAATGAGGTAAAATGGACCTACATTTGTTTCTGTGAAGGACTGAGTGACGTTAAAAATGTAAAGTCAGATTAATATTACCATAAATACCATAAATAACAGGCATGAATATGACCTTTTCTTGTTCTAGGAAATCATCTTTTTTTTTCTTTTGTATGATGATGTACTTCTACTAAAGGAAAGGGGGACTAGTCCCTTTCCTACACGTTCTGCTAGAGTCTTAAGGATTTTTGTGGTTGCTTTACAAAGGGTATAGCTGTAGGAAGTTACACAATTGCACTTTCATCTGAGGAGTTTATAATCGCTTCAGTGAAATTAGATGACCCTTCAATCCGTTTTTTAAAGTGGTTGCAGTTTTCATTCCAGGGCAAGTGAAACAGTAATAAATACTGAGCAAAGAATGTAGCCAGAGCACTTCAATAAATGAAAAGTAATAATAATAAAAATATCCAATCTTGCCAGCTCTTGCTTTTTACCTATTGTTGTTTCTAATTATCCCTTGGAGGCTTTACTTCAGTGGAATTTTTTTCCCAAGAGGAGCCAGCCAAAAGTATGTGGCATAAACCTCTGGAAAATAGGTTTATAAAGGAACTGCCAGGAGATCTATGACTTTTGTTTAGTGAATAGTGCTGCTGTCATAATGAAGTTGGAATGTTTATAGATTTTTTTTTTTAGTTTTTATCATCTCACACCAATTTTACATCTGTCTGACTCATCTGACTTCAGTGGCATTACTCCTGATTTACACTAGCATGAGAGGAGAATCAGGCCCATAATTTGTAAAAACAGTTATTATTCATTTAAATGGCCATTTTAAGTAAGACCCAATTCGGGCTAATTTGACTATTTCCCCAAGGTTCGTTTAACCTACCTATGGTAGCTCTGAACTGGTCTCTGACTTTCTGTTCCTGCCTCCTTCCCTTATTAGTACTTCCCTTCCCTTGTTAGTATTTAGGCCCAGATCCATAAAAGGACTTAGGTGTTGTGACACTCAGTTTCACAATGCCTAACTTTTAAGTGCCTAGAAAATCACAGGAACAACATTACCGTCCTGAAATCCTGAGCTGGGGCCCAAGCTCCCTGTGATAGATGCCTTAGAATGCAATCTACAAAGCTGGTATGCTAGCCAGGGAGCCACCTAAGTTAGCCAATGGGAGATGGTAATGAGAAGGGTGGCCCTAAACTTCAGAGCTAGGCGCCTAAGTCCAGGCTGCAGGGAGGTGCCGTCTGCTAGCGATCCAAGAATGGGGGAAGATAGGTGCTCCTCTCTCTAATTTGCATGCAGTGCCCAATCAGTATGCAGTCTCAGAGATCATCTAGATCTACACAAAATGGTGGGGGAGGCAGGAGAGCCTCCTTGACAACTTGTAGCCAAGTGGGTAAGGTTCTACATGAGGTGTGGGAGACCACCCAGTTCAAGTCCCCCTCTGCCCGATGAGGATCTGCCACCTCTCAGGTGAGCATCTTAACCATTGGACAATAGAGCCATTCTCATTCTTTCTATGACTCCATTATTATTTAATGAAAGTGGAACAACTTCAATAGGAGACACTGAGGAAGCCCCACATCAGAATATCCCATAGTCTAGGGGTTAAGGCACTCACCTGAGAGGTGGCAGATCCCTGTTGAAATCCCTTCTCCTCATCAAGCAGAGATGGGAATTGGTGGTGTCATAATCTAAGGCCATGTCATGATGACAATACAATCGATACAAGTGCTCCTGGTGAGAATGTGCACCACCAGCACAAGGAGCCAAGTGTGCGCACACAAAAATGATTCAATAACTGCCGTGGCTGTATGCTGAAGTAAATTAGGTCGACATAATTTTCTAGAGTAGACATGGCCTTAGATTATGACATTCATAAATGAGCTTTTCTCTTGAATATGTTAAGTTTTGCTCCTGAGAAGAACTAAAAACTGCTTTGCAGTCACTTAAAAGTAGAAACATCTGCTAGAACCAACAGCAGTTTGTTAAATTGATGAATTCAATAACAGAGATATTTGTGACTGAGCAATAATGCCATTACCAACTGTGTCTGATATAGTCAGTGGGATTTTCTACAGAGAAAAAACAGCCCCTTCCCCCAACCCAACAAAACTAAAACCATTAAAGAAAGGGATAAGAACTCTGTCATCTTGTGGTAAATACTGCGAAGCATGTGCCTTCTCTAACGCAGATCTTCATTTGACTTTTTTCTCTTTTGGGATCTTTCATACTTAAACTGTGTTTCCAGGATACAGTACGAATAAAAATTAAAAGCCTGTGAGTTATGATAAAATGTGACAAAATACATATGAATTATATATAGGGTCAGGGTCATCCTTAGGATTTATGGGGCCCTACGCAGTATTATTAAACTGGTGCCCCTATGCTCCACTGAAGGCGGTCCACAGTCACCATCGCTGGCCCCAGTGTGTCGAGGGGGCACAGCCACCCTGCGTGCCCACGGACTCCCAGAACCCTCCGCATTGCTGTGGCAGTGGCTCAAGGCAGGCTTCGCGCTGTCACATGAGGGCTGCATCTTGCCAGAGTCCACGACCCTCTTGCAGCCCCTAGCCATTCCTGTCTCACCACGAGCATTTTGACAGGAAGTACCAAGCAGTAATAACAACAACAATAATACAAGTGTGTTTGTGTGCACATGACAGAGTATGTGTGTGTGTATGTGTGTGTGAGAGAGAGCCAGTGCATGTGAGAGAGACAGAGAGAGAGCCTGTGTGTGACTATGTGTTGGGGGACTGTGTGACAGAGTGTGTGTTGGGGAGTGTGAGACTGTGTGTGTGTGTGTGTGTGTGAGAGAGCGAGAGAGAGAGGCAATCTGTATTGGGGGACCGTGGCTTGTGAGAGGCAGAGTGTATGTGGGTGTGAGAATAGGTGCCAACTCCGTGAGTGCTCCGGGGCTGGAGCACCCACAGGGAAAAATTAGTGGCAGCCAAGCTCCCCTCATCCCCCGCCCCACCTCCTCCTCCCTGCTCCTCTGCCTACCTCCCAGCGTTTCCCGCCCGGCCACCACCAAACAGCTGTTTGGCGGTGTTAGCACGCTCTGGGAGGGAGGAGGAGGAGCAGGAACGTGGCACATTCAGGGAGGAGGCAGGGAAGAGGTGGGACTGGGGCGGGGATTTGGGGAAGGAGTTGGAATAAGGGTAGGGAGGGGATGGAGTTGGGGCAGGGACTTTGGGAAAGGGGTTGAAATAGGGGCAGGTCAGGGAAGGGGCCTCATGGAAGGGGTGGAGTGGGGGCGAGGCTGGGGGCAGAGGTGGGGTCAAGCACCCAGAGAAATGTGGTGAAGTCGGTGCCTATGGGTGTGAGAGTCGGACTATGTGTGTGTGTATGTGTGTGTTAGGGAAGTCTGAGAGACTGTCAGTTTAAGTCCCATCCCCCCCAGCTCGGCCTGGCTCCGCCTCCCCCACTGCCTCACATGGAATTTTCGTTCCGCCTGGCCCTGGCCCCTGCCGGAGACCAGGCAGTGCAGGCAGGCACGGTCCAGGGAGGGAGTCCGCTCCGCGTGATGGTGGGCCGGGCTGCTGCACTGCCAGGGACCGGCCATGCCGCTCTGGGCTCCTCGGGGCTGGGGAGGCAGAGATGGAGGCTGGAGCCCTCAGCTGGCTGGCTGAGGAGCGAGTGAGGGAGGGGGTGGGGTTGGGGTTGGGGTTGGGGTCGGGGAGAAGCCCGCCAGCCCAGCACAGGGGAGGCACTGGAGAAGAGAGGACTCCAGCCATGGCCAGCGAGATGAATGGTGCCCCGAATTTTCAGGTGCCCTACGCAGCCGCGTATGCTGCGTATGCCTAAGGACGGCCCTGTCTGGGGTACACATGTATTGAGTTCTTTGAGGAATTTGATTTTGGCTTCGTTAAGTGAATAACCACATGGCTGGGTTCAAATTGGTAGGAAAGGAGATGTATTGTCCTACACATTTTGTAATACCTAACCTTGTAGGGGCCAGAGATTGAAATCTCAAGATGCTCAGCTCTTTGACGTTTCTAAGTGTTACAGCCAGGATGTGGGCAATCTGGTCTAGCAGATAGGACCAGGAGTTCGGTCTAGTGGTCAGAGCCTAAACCAGGAGGTAAGCCAGGGATCAGAACCAGAGGCAGGAGTTAAGTGAAGTGTGGGAATCAGGAGGCAAATGAAGCGTTGGAACCAGTCAGGACTCAAGTCAGGAATCAGAGCCAGGGTCAAGGGTCAAGCCAGGGGTCAGAGCTGGAGTCGAAGAAGCCAACATGCAAGTCTGTCACTACAGTTGACAGGGATAACTACCTCATTGCACCGACACTTTCTGGAGTCTTTATGGGCTTAAATAGGGTGCCTGGCAATCAGGGGCTATGAGGAAAGCTATCAGTCCGGCCTTGTGAGGCAGAACTTCCTGTGGTATTTCTCTCCATGGGGTCTATGTGGTAATGCATGGTGCCTTACCATGGCTGCCGGGTAGCGACACACAGTCATCGGCCACCTCCACAGAACCTCACGCTAAGTAGATAAATTGAGTTCCAGGGAGTTTGCTTTGGGGCCCTGGTGGATGAAACTTCAAAAATGATGGTATATTTCATAAGAATAGGGGATTATTTCCCAGCTTTCCCTCCCCCCGAGTAGTGTAGTGTGCTGTGTGTCTGGTGCTGCTCTTGACGATGGTGTTTAGAAGGCCTGATTCTGCTCCCAAAAAGCGCAGTTTGGCCCACCATTTGTAAAGAAGTTGGGGATTCTTTGAGATAAATATCATTATTATGGCATAACACTACATAGAAACTGCTTTACTACATGTACGGTACATATTGTTGTGTTGTTATATTTTTGTCCATTTCTATCATTTCCCTTTAAAAAAACAGAAGGAAGTGCAGTTGCTTAAAAAGAATGTGAACTAAGCCATGTAATATGGCTGAATTTCCCTGAAGGAGGAAGTAGGTGTCAGTTACGATTAATGTGAACAGCATTTATGGCCCTGGAGATGTGACCTCTCGTTACAGTAAATGTGACAGAATGAATTACTTTCAATTATGGTGAACTACATTCAGCTACATTAGACCTGACACACCTCACTAGGAGATTGCTGCTTTGATAGCCTTAACCAAAGGGAAAAAAAGGCAAAACTTTTGAATGCAAAAGCCTAGGTCACTTAAGCAAAACCATTGGATTTCAAGTATGATGCATTATTGCCTCAGGTTTCTCACAGTTTTATTACATCTTTTGTCTGATTTCCACTGGCATTTTTAGGCTTATGCCGTAAGCACTGGAGAATATCAGAACCACCTTTTTTATATGCCATGTATAACAAATGTGAATTCAGTGAAATTAAAAAGTAGATACTACAGATTAGAGGAATTATCCATTTTCATCTGATAATAACCTGCATCTTTATTGGAACTATGATGAGAATGATGTGTACTATCTTCGAACATTTCACATTTAATGTAGCTTAGCTTCCTTAATTTCTTGTTTAACAATAGCATATCAATGTATTCTTATAAATTAAATATATCACAACATAGGATACTTATTACTTGGAGGAAACAGTTGTTATAATGTCACTACTTTTCACTGCAGGTCCAATTATCATGCTTCAGTTTCTAGCTTGGAGCTTTCAATAGAAAATAAAAGATGCCCAAGGCAGAAGTCAACCTTTCACTTTTGCTACAAAGGAGATGTCATCTATTTCACGCTGTGCTAAGTATTCCATTGAAACATGAGTAAAACACTGCCTTTGGCATATCATAATTTAGAAATAGCAGTAAGCAAAAGTAGTAGCTTTAATTAAACATTTTGTTGCTCTTTAAGGACCTAATCCTGCAAAGTACTGAGCACCTTCTTTGCAAAGCTGAGGATCCTCAGTTCCCAGAGAAGTGAATGGGAGTTGAAACTGCTCATCCTCATGCAGCATCAGACCTTAAGAAATTTGCAACATAAGATTTGTAGTTAGAAAAACAACAGAAAGCACTATCTGCTTGATGCAAAACATTATAATTTGAGGCCATTCTGGGTAAATCCCCTTAGGTTTCTTAGCCCATATTAAGAACTAAGGTTCAAGTTTCAACCTTCCCAGTAATTACTTGGGCCATAATTTGTATTAATGGATTATTTTAACTTTTAATGTGTTAATAGCAGTTAACAAAGTCAATATACAATATAAACCTAATGACAGGTTTCAGAGTAGCAGCCGTGTTAGTCTGTAGCCGCAAAAAGAACAAGGACTACTTGTGGCACCTTAGAGACTAACAAATTTATTTGAGCATAAGCTTTCGTGGCCTACAGCCAACTTCATCAGATGCATAGAATAGAACATATAGTAAGAAGATATATATATACAGTTGAACCCTGTTATGTCGCCGGCCTAGGGGTTTGCCAAAAATAGTCCAGATAACCGATGATCGAGATAAACCCCTATCCACACCCCCCCCTGAACTCCCCTGCCCTCTCTCCAACACCCCCTCCCTGCCCCCTTACCGCGGTGCCTGCACGTGGCTGGATCCGGCGAAGCGGGACGGGGACCCGGAGCCGGGCAGCCAAAGAAGCGGGACCCGGTAAGCGGGCCGGGCGGCAGGCGAAACGGGACCGGGTAAGCGGGGCCGGGCGGCAGGCGAAGCGGGGACCGGGTAAGCGGGGCGGGCGGGCGGCAGGCGAAGCGGGGACCGGGTAAGCGGGGCCGGGCGGGCGGGCGGGGCCGGGCAGGGACCGGGTATGCGGGGACGGGCGGGCGGGCGGGGACGGGCAGGGACCGGGTATGCGGGGGCGGGCGGGCGGCGAAGCGGAGCCGGGCGGACGGGCGGGCGGCGAAGCGGGGACCGGCGAAGCGGAGCCGGGCGGGGGGGCGGCAGGCGAAGCTTGGACCAGGTATGCGGGGCCGGGCGGGCGGGCGGGGACGGGCAGGGACCGGGTATGCGGGGCCGGGCGGGCGGGGCCGGGCAGGGACCGGTAATCCGGTGCCGGGCGGCGGGGACGGGCAGGGACCGGGTAGGCGGGGCCGGGCGGGCGGGCGGGGACGGGCAGGGACCGGGTATGCGGTGCCGGGCGGCGGGGACGGGCAGGGACCGGGTATGCGGGGGCGGGCGGGCGGCGAAGCGGAGCCGGCGGACGGGCGGGCGGCGAAGCGGGGACCGGCGAAGCGGAGCCGGGCGGGGGGGCGGCAGGCGAAGCGGGGACCAGGTATGCGGGGCCGGGCGGGCGGGCGGAGACGGGCAGGGACCGGGTATGCGGTGCCGGGCGGCGGGGACGGGCAGGGACCGGGTATGCGGGGCCGGGCGGGTGGGTGGGGACGGGCAGGGACCGGGTATGCGGTGCCGGGCGGCGGGGACGGGCAGGGACCGGGTATGCGGGGCCGGGCAGGCGGGCGGGCCCGGGCAGGAACAGGGTATGCGGGGACGGGCGGGCGGCGAAGCGGAGCCGGGCGGACGGGCGGGCGGCGAAGCGGGGACCGGCGAAGCGGAGCCGGGCGGGGGGGCGGCAGGCGAAGCGGGGACCAGGTATGCGGGGCCGGGCGGGCGGCGAAGCGGAGCCGGGCGGACGGGCGGGCGGCGGCGAAGCGGAGCCGGGTGGGCGGGCGGCAGGCGAAGCGGGGACCAGGTATGCGGGGCCGGGCGGGGACGGGCAGGGACCGGGTATGCGGGGCCGGGCGGCTGGGGACACGGTGGGTCGGGGATGCGGGGAGCCGGGCGGCTGGGGACGCGGGGAGCGGGCGGCTGGGGAACCGCGCGGCTGGAGAGCCGGGGAGCGGGCGGCTGGGGACACGGTGGGTCAGGGACGCGGGGAGCCGGGCTCAAGATATTAGGGTTCGGGGAATCGACATAAGGGATGAGAAACTCATAAGACAAAGAGGGAGTTTGGCGGTTCCACTTGTAAAACCTCGACTTAATAGGGTTGGCGAGTTAACCGAGGTCGAGATAAATGGGTTCGACTGTACATACATAGAACATGAAAAGGTGGAAGTAGCCATACCAACTGTTAGAGGCTAATTAATTAAGATGAGCTATTATCAGCAGGAGAAAAAAAAACGTTTGTAGTGATAATCAAGATGGCCCATTTTAGACAGTTGACAAAAAGGTATGAGGATACTTAACATGGGGAAATAGATTCAATATGTGTAATGACCCAGCCACTCCCAGTCACTATTCAAACCCAAGTTAATGGTATCTAGTTTTCATATTAATTCAAGCTCAGCAGTTTCTTATTGGAGTCTGTTTTTGAAGCTTTTCTGTTGCAAAATTGCCACCTTTAAGTCGGTTATTGAGTGACCAGAGAGTGTTAAAGTGTTCTCCTACTGGATTTCAAATGTTATGATTCCTGATGTCAGATTTGTGTCCATTTATTCTTTTGCGTAGACACTGTCTGGTTTGGCCAATGTTAAGTATTCCTTTATAACTTTTATATTTATTGAAAATTAACCCCATTGGTTTAAACTGAATAAGAGGTCTTGAATTCCCTGAAATAATTCTTAGATCATATATTTTAGGAAAACATCCCATCTAGATTTAAAGATTGACAGTGATGGAGAATCAACCTCGACCATTGGTCATTCTGTGAAATTGTTCATATGGTTAATTACCCTCACTGTTAAAAATTTACATCTGATATCCAGTCTGAATTTGCCTGCCTTCAGCTTCCAGCTATTGGATTGTGTTATTCCTTTGTTTGCTAGACTGAAGAACCCATTATTAAATATTATTAAATATTTGTTCTCCATGTAGGTACTTGTAGACTGTAATCATCACCCCTTAACCTTCTCTTTGTTAAGTTAATAAATTGAAGTTCTTGAGTCTATCACTATAAACATGTTTTCTAATCTTTCGATCATTCTCGTGGCTCTTCTCTAACCCCTCTCCAATTATCAGCCTCCTTCTTAGTGTCAAATACAGAGATAAAATAATCTCTCTACTGCTACTCTCAATTGCCCTTTTCATGCATACAAGGAATCCATTAGACTTTGTGGCCATAGCATTGCGCTGGGATCTTATGTTCAATTAAGTATCCAACATGACCCCCAAATATTTTTCAGAATCACTGCTTCCCAGGATAGAGTCCCTGATCCTGCAAGTATTGCTACATTCCTGGTTTGTAGATGTATACATTTACATTTAGCTGTATTAAAATTCATAGTGTTTGCTTGTGCCCAGTTTACCAAGAGATCCAGATTGCTCTGTATCAGGGACTGTCCTCTTCATTATTTATCACCCCCCCAATTTTTGTCTTAGCTGCAAACTTTATCAACCATGATTTTATGTTTTCTTCCAGGTCATTGATAAAAATATTAAATAGCATAGGACCAAGAACTAATCCCTGTGGGACTTCACTAGAAACACATCCACTCAGTGATTCCCTTTGTAAAATTACATTTTGAGAACTATCAGTTAGCCAGTTTCTAATTAATTTAATGTGTGCCATCTTAATTTTGTTTCTTTCTAGTTTTTTAATCAAAATGTTATGCAGAACCAAATCAAATGCACCTTATGAAGTCTGTTACATCAACACTATTACCTTTATCAATCAAAAATAATATAATAATCAAATAGGTATATCTCATAGAGCTGGAAGAGACCCTAAAAGGTTATTGAGTCCAGCCCCCTACCTTCACTAGCAGGACCAAGTACTGATTTTGCCCCAGATCCCTAAGTGGCCCCCTCAAGGATTCAACTCACAAATGCTGGGTTTAGCAGGCCAATGCTCAAACCACTGAGCTATCTCTCCCCCAACTCAAATGTATAATCTCATAAAAAAAGATATCAAGTTAGTTTCACAGGCTCTATTTTCCATAAACCCATGTTGTTTGGCATTAATTATATTACCCTCCTTTAATTCTTTATTAATCAAATCCCATATCAGCCACTCCATTATCTTGCCCAGGATCAGTATAAGACTGGCAGGCCTATAACTATCCAGGTCATTCCATTTACTTTATTTAAATATTGGCATAACATTAACTTTCTTCCAATCCTCTGGAACTTTTCTAGTATTCCAAGACTTACTGAAAATCAACATTAATGGTCCAACAAACTCTTCCACCAGTTCTTTTAAAACTCTTGGATGCAACTTGTAAATCACTAACTTTCAAAGCTTCATGTGCAGTCTTCACACACTTTTTTTCTTTCATTATTTAATTGTCTTCAACAGTGTACCCATCTGTTTTCCCTTTTCTCTAATCTTTTCTCTCCTTTTATTCTCTTCTCATATATACCACCCCTTTTTCTGTATTTGAGAAATTTTCTGTTTCTTCTTTTAGGCTCAGCTCAGTAAAGCACATAAATACATGAACAGTTCCTTTCATATTCAGCAAAGCATTTAAGCATGTGTGTCATTAAGCATGTGGGTAATCCTGTTTAAGACTGCTCATGTGTTTAAGGACATGCTTTCATATTTTGGTGACTCAGGGCTTTAAAGACAAGAGCAGTGCCCTCTTTTCTCATGTCCTGTCATACCTCCCACTCCTAATTCATTTGTTGTTCCTTTCCCCTACTTCCCTTCATATTCCTCATTTGTCTCTGTGCCTTTCTTTGTGGTCTGCCTGTCCCTTCTTCCCCTTTATGGCCATCTCTCTCTCTCTCTCTCTCTCTCTCCCTCCCCCCTCCCCTCCCCTACCTATAATCTTTCCCATGCTGCCTCCCCTCTTTTGGTAGCTGTCTTGCACCACTCGTTCAGTATGTGTTATTGCAGGATGAAACTTTGCTTTCCTTTGAGGTTCATACAGAAGCACTTTTGTGGGGCACTGACACCAGTACAAGTGTAGCATAGTACAGACAAGTGGATGTAAAGCACTGACAGAAGGAGGGGTGTAGAGACAGCAAACTCAGGGAGAAGCAGAAAAAAAAAAAGAGTAGTCACAAATAGAGCTGGGCAGGAAATGGTTTTCTTATCTGATGAATATTTTTGAGATTTTGGAAATTTGTTATGTTCTGCATTGGGATGAAACCAAAACCTTTAAAAAGTTTTTGGTGAAAACTCCCAGAGAGAACTCCAGAATATCAAGTAGTCTAATGGTTAGAGCACATAGCTGGGATGTGGGAGACCTGATTTTAAGTCCCTATTCCAAATCAGATAGAGGAGGGATTGTGAACTTAGATTTCTGACACCCCAGATAAGTGCCTTAGCCATTAGACTATTTATTGGTGGATAAAGTGTTACTTTCTCCAAGGCAGTGGTCCCCAAACCTTTTATCTCACGCCTTCTCTGTTACCCCTGTCCATGCCCCCCACCCTCCAGAGATGGGCCGGGATTGGGGCTGCAGCTTCGGGAGTAGGGGACACAAACATGAGTTATGGGGTCGAGGCTGGGTCCACAGCTGGGGGCAGGCGTGGAGCCCTGAGTGTGGGGCCAGCAGTTGGGACCCTGGGCACAGGGCCGGGAGCAGAGCTATGGGCACAGGGCTCCAGCCGGGACTGGGGCTAGGAGCGGAGCAGGATTGTGTTCCCTCGCCGCCCCCTGTGGGGGCTGGCCTGGGCCCCCGCTCTGCCCCCCAAAACATTCCTTGGCACCCCACTAGGGGGGTGCACCCCATAGATTGGGGATGTCTGCTCTAAGGAGAAATTCCATCCTGATCCTAATAACCCTTTCTTGACCAAACTTTCATTGAAGCCAGTATGGTCACTCAAACAGGATGGGTTTTGGCAAATCATCATTTTCAGATGAAAAACCATTCCATCAAAAAAATGCCAACACTCAGATGCCCCATTAGGACTGTGTCCTGATCAAACATTCTTGCCTTGAAGTAACTTGTTTACATTCTTTAATTTCCACTTCTGAAGTTCCACCTTCCTTATTCTGTGACAGTGTCATTTAAGTAGATTCCTATGAACTATTCATGTGAACAAAAAGAACAAAGAATATGAAAGAAAATTAGAGGATGATCCTGTTATTATTGGCTAGATCCTGAATACCTGTACTTGCATGAGTAGTTCGTACGCATGTGACAGTTCCCATTGTCCTCAGTAGGACTCCTGTTGTGAGAAAGAAAACTATTCACATGAGTAGTAGTTTGCAGGATTTGGCCCTAAACTTGTAACTGCAGTCACCACTGGAGGTTACTGCAGTCACCACTAACGTACGTTAATAAGATTATATGGGATAGAAAGAGTTCTGATTCATCCACAGAGGAGAAAGAAATTCAGTTTTAGGGCAAAGAGTTTCACATTTTCCTTTCTGTTAGAAGTTGCAGATTTACATCTCTAAGGTTTGATCTTTAGCTCACAGGAATTGAAGTAGCTATTTTATATCCAGTTAAACTTAAAGTCTTATATGAGGGTTCTACATTTATTTTCTTTGATTTCAATAATGTCATTCAAGAAGGTTTTTTTCCCTACTTACATAAACTGGTGGAAGAATGTCCGAGTAGGATACCAACTTAGGGACAGAAGACAACAGACCTAAACATTTTTTTCAGTATTTTTACTAGCTTTGTTATTTCTATAGTGCCTATAAGCCTACTATATGAGGTGCTGATCTCATTCTAATTTCATGTACTTATTGTCACTTTAATTGTCCCGTTGATTTCTGAAATGAATATCTATGAATTAAGATGAAAATGAGTAAAGCCATATTGTATAATGAATTTATCGGATGCAGTCTTGCATATTTTGTTCTTCTAATTTACCTCTACTTGTATTTATTC
The DNA here is from genome assembly GCF_020497125.1 of Mauremys mutica. Classification (NCBI taxonomy): domain Eukaryota; kingdom Metazoa; phylum Chordata; order Testudines; family Geoemydidae; genus Mauremys; species Mauremys mutica. The sequence continues at coordinate 27,742,228 of NC_059078.1, read as the reverse complement.
CATTCTTTTTATTAAGATGTTCAACACTAAAGAAATTACTCACAGGATGATAGACTATTTAATTTTTATAATAGTGAATATCTGCTGACTTCTTATTGATAATACAATTAATTTCACTTACATAAACAAACCTCTTCATCTTAGAGCTGTGGACTTGATAGATGGATCAAAGAAAGCCCGAGATGGGATTTGACTGTGCTCTGTGTTGTACTGAAATATGTATTAATTTTGAGAGTCAAATGCAATGAGCGTGAACCATCTTTGGAGTGTTTTATCTGAGTGTAGGTGTCTTGTTTGTATAACTAAACCGTATAATAAACCACACATTTAAATCTACCAGCCACACTGAAATGAAAGTGATAATAGTATTGGATTAATATGGGAACTGATACAAATTTGTGTCTCAATTATGCCATTTAGGTATAACCCCTCCTCAAATTCTTCCTGGAGCTCCCTGGCATGGAGAGGGAGCCTGTCTGCCACTAGTCTCTTTAGAGCAAGAGCCTCACCGTCTGTTTACCTCTCTCTGCCCCATTTGAGGTGCAGACAGAGGAGGAATATAGAGGGAGCAATCACAGTGCTTTGGGGAGCATGAGGCTTGTAGAGCTGTTCACTGCTGTACAGGAGTGGATTTCTTCTTGCAGCCTTGCTTCTCTCTCTCTCATTCACACTTGTTCTTGTCTTCTCAGGAGGTAGCCAGGCACAATCTGATCTCTCATAATCTGATGTATGCAGTTGATGTAGTTTTCATGCTCAGTTCAGTTCACCTACCAAAACTTGTTGAAAGAATCACAGTTGTCATCTCTTTGATCATTGTCTGAGTATAGTAAATGAAGCAGTGATGACATTTTGGTGTCTTATCTTTGTGAAGTTGCAGAAATGTTAAAACATGAAGGAGGCATCATTTCAAAGGAGTTTCAACCTTGTTCTGAAATTGAACAACTCCCTTTGCAAGCACATAAGAACAATGAACTTACCTTTTTAAATTGAAACAGAAAATATGTTTTCGTAGATATCGGTAAGGATCTAATCCTGCCTGGTTCAAAATGACCACATAGCTTTATTTTTCTTCTGATTAAAAGGATTTTTTCATTCAGAGCCATACAATAAAACCTTTTCTTTTACATACCTAACGCCAACCTTTGTCTTCATTGAAGGCCATGATTTGATGTTAATAAGCTAATATGATTTCACCCTTAGAGGGCTCAGCTTCAGGAGATCATTTTGTTCCTGACAGGACACACAAAATAGAAGTCTTATTTACACAGGACAGAAGGTTGGAGTAATTATGCTGATGCTGGGAGGCATAAACTAGTCTATAAAACCTAGACAAATGTGTGCATACTTAGGACCATTATGAGAGGTTCTTGTTTACCATAGATACAAGATAAACTAAGAAATAACTCTTTGAGTAGACAGATCAACAGTTTGTTCAAGAAGCAAATGTAGAAGATAAAAAGGGCTAGAGGTTGTGTGTGGAGCAAACCATGGTGGAGGAAAACAAAGTTGGTTGTGCTCTCTAACATCTACATGGACACTTGCAGACTTTTCCCCTGTCAGATTGGATATGCTCATTTCTTTTTTCTAATTTCTGTGTTTAATACACTGACTGCAATCAGTGTTCTGTGCTGCCTGCTCTGATAGTCTAAAGTTGATTTCATTAGCATCATTGCTGTTAACAACATTTTTCTAGTTTGTGATTTTTTATGCTCTGCCAAACTGTCCACTCATAAGTACTGTAGTCATCCCAGACTTATGTTAAAAGTTATTTGTTTAATGTAGCACTATGTCATCATCTGTCAGTAGAGTATAATAAGGAAAGAAGGAGTGACCCTCAAAAGAGAGCAGTGGTTTCTCTCACCCTCCTTGGTTTGGTTCCTAATTTCTTTCACTTCTTGGCTAGAAATGGGGTGGAAGCACTGCATAGGTGGTATGCTCATACTTGAAGAGGGAATGCTTTATGTTGCTTAACAGTGATGCCTCTAGTTAAAACGGGTCTCAGTCAGTCTACCTCAACTATTACCTTGAAGTGAGGACATGAATGTGTAAGAAGTTACAGTAGAAATTAAGACGTTCTTAAGGCTACATTAAGGCTACAAAATCAACCCATCAACTCAAATTACTGTAAAATGAATGACAAAATATAAATATTAGCCATGTAAAATATATTAATGCCATGTCCTTGGATGATTGTGGCTTTGTTTAGGGGCAAAGAAGTGTGGAAACCAAGAGAATAAGACAGGGGTCGGCAACCTTTCAGAAGTGGTGTGCCGAGTCTTCATTTATTCACTCTAATTTAAGATTTCGCGTGCCGGTCATACATTTTAATGTTTTTTAGAAGGTCTCTCTCTATAAGTCTATATATTATATAACTAAACTAGGGCAGAGGGCTGGTTGTGTATGTGGGGGGGTTAGGGCAGAGGGCTGGGGTGTGTGTGGGGGGGCGATCAGGGCAGGGGGCTGGAGGGGATATGCCCCTATTCCCCCCCCTTCCCTAAGGCCCTGCTCCCGCTTCTTCTCTGCCTCCGCCAGCGAGCAGGCTGACTCTGCTCCTTCCCGACCCCCTCCCCCGCAACGGCCATCAACTGATCGGCTGGCAGGGAAGGAGGGACGGAGAGGGGCAGGAACCCAGCACACTATGGGAAGAGGCAAGGGAGCCGGCAGGTCCAAGCTTCTGCCCATAGGCGTGTGCAGCACATTTCATTAGGGTGTGCACCCAGGGAGCCCTGCCCTAGCCCCATCTCTGACCTGCCCCCATCCACTCCCTCCTACTTCCCTCCCCGGACTGCCCCCGTCAGAACCCCAACCCCCCCGCTCCTTGTCCCCTGACTACCCCCTCCTGGGACCCCTGCCCCTAACTGCCCCCCAGGACCCCAACCCCTATCTAAGCCTCCCTGCTTCTTGACCCCTGACTGCCCCCCTAGAACCCTACCGCCTACCTGTCCCCTGACTGCCCCGACCCTTATCCACACCCCCACCCCCTGACAGGACCCCCAAAACTCCCAACCCATACAACCTCCCCTGCTCCTTGCCGGCCCCAACCCCTCTCCACACCCTGCCTCCTGACAGCCCCCCCCCACGAACTCCCAACTCATCTGACCTCCCCAGCTCCTTGTCCCCTGACCACCCCCTCCAGAGACCCAAACACTGCCCTGTGGGAGGGTGCAGCCCCGGCCCCCAGAGCGCTGCACGTGCGGCGGCATGGCTCCAGGGGAGGGGGGAAAGTGGGGGAGGGGCTGGAGGCTTGCTGCGCCCGGCCCAGTGCTCTGGCCCAGGAGTGCGGGGAGAGTGGGGCCATTTGCCCACCTCTGCATCAGGGTGTGCTGGGCACACCCCATGCGCACGCCTATGCTTCTGCCCCCTGTCCCCCGGGCAGGGGGGGAAGCAGAGGGCAGAGAAGAGCGGGCCGGGCCGGGCTGGGCAGGATTTGTAATGGCACGCTGCTGCCTGCCAGGACTCTGGCAGGCAGCAGCGTGCCATTAAAAATCGGCTCGCGTGCAGTCTTTGGCACGTGTGCCATAGGTTGCCGACTCCCGGAGTAAGAGATTCTAACATGCTAACACAGTGATTTCCTATATGACCTAGGCCAGTGCTTCTCAAGCTATCTGATGTGGGAGACCAGCAATTTTTTTTCCAATGTGCCAGGGACCGGTGCCATATTATTATCCTATTCAACGCTCTTATGAGGAAACTCGCTGCCGACCGGCAGCCGATGGCTCACGGACCAGCACCGGTCCGCAGACCACCACTTTGAGAAGCACTGACCTAGGCCATATAAGTAACTTGCCCTTTTTGTTCCTCAGTCACCCAGCTGTAAAATTGGGTAAGTCCAAGCAGAAATCCACAGTGTAAACACAAGTTGCATCTGAGCTGACAGATGTTGCATTTGAGGTTCTAATCTGACTCGTACAGCTGACTCATTAGGTCACCTTGGGCAAATAATTTGAACTCCTTGTGCCTCATCAAAAATTGAGAGTGAAAGCAGAAATCACAGAGAAAGCTGATATGCAATTGTATACGGATCTATTTTGAGTTTGTGCAGATAAATGATAATACACACAAATAATGATCCCATCAGGTATTGTTTATCCTAGTAGCTCCTGTTCCCCAAATATATTATTTTCATCAAAACCTTTTTTTTGAGGTGGGGAGATGGGAGGAAGGCAGAGGGGGAGAGGAGGAAGTAGTACAGTAACTTACAGTTTGGGAAACATAGCAATTTAATACAGTGTATTCCCACTCAACCCCTCCTGAGAATATTTGAAACCTACCAGAGTTCTTGTGATTAGTGAAAGGAACACTCAGCTTCCATTATAACTTGAAGCATAGCTTTTGAACAGTTTGAAAAAGTAATTACTGGAATTCAGTGTAGTTCAAAGAACCAAGATGGTGTAGCTTTATATAAAGGTGAGCGTTAGATCACACAATTTTATAGTGCGTGCATTTCACAGTATGGGCCTGATCTTGTAATCCTGAAGGATCGTGCCCCATGTTTTTTAAAAAAAATTATTGGAAGTCTCATATAATACATAACATTGGATGTGGAAGTTATTAAAATGGCTGTTTAAAATTTTTTAATATTGTTGCAATAACCTGTAACCTCTTGAATAATTTTAAAAGGTGCACTGTTAAGTGTTTCAAATATTGGCCACACTTGCGCATTTGAAGGAAAAATTTAAATCACATTTTCTTTTCATAAATAAAGCAGAGCAAAACTCTTTAGTGTGGTTGTTCAGATATTTGTGTTCAAGCCTTTCCTCTGTTACAAGGTGAGACTAGAGCAATAAAACAGAGATGCTTCTTTCTGACTCGTCTGAAAGTAGCTAAGCTACATTTTCCATAACAGTTGCGTCCGATGCAGTGGGCTGTAGCCCATGAAAGCTTATGGTCAAATAAATTTGTTAGTCTCTAAGATGCCACAAGTACTCTTGTTCTTTTTCCGTAACAGAAATGTGATTAAAGTGAAATCAGAAATCATGTGTTTCAAGCAGCTCTGTATGACTATAGCTAGTCAAGATTTTATAAATCAGGCATTTTGAAAAGGGAACTATCTGTTATAAAAATAATACTTGGCTAATAACAGATCTGATTGGGCAACCTTTACTCATGTTGAAAAGCACTTACTCAGGGCATGTCTATGTGAACACTTACTCCACATAAAGCTGGGGTTTAAATCTAGAGCACTCCAGCATGCTGCACTCTAAGGGCAGGTCTTCACTACGGGGTTAAGTTGACCTAAGTTATGCAACTCTAGCTACGTGAATAACGTAGCTGGAGTTGATGTAGCTTAGACACATGCGCCACCCAAATCGCATGTGTCTGTATTTTAAATCCAGATTTAAATCCTACACTGTACTGGGTAGATGGGAGAAACTCTCCTGTCAACGTACCTTGCGCTTCTCGTTCCAGTGCAGTGCCAGAGTCAATGGGAGAGTGATCTACGGTTAATTTAGCAGGTCTTCACTAGACCTGCTAAATTGACCCCCAGTGCATCGATCACCACAGCGTCAATCCCCAGTAAGTGTAGACATATCCTAACAGTCTGGATAGATCCTGACCCTGACGTACTGCAGTACTTCAGTGCATGCTAGAGAACTACAGCAGCAGCGTCCACATGGACAGTTGGTGCATGCCATGATGGTGTGCTATATAGTTATACTGCTATAGAGTTATAGAGCTTGCTGTGTAGTAAATGTTCATGTAGACGTGCCCTCACACAAGTAGTTCCATTACAGTCATGGGAGAAGTAAGCCTAGCATTATTCCCCTTCATCGCAAGCAACAATAGTAGGGAGAACAGGAGGAGCATTTATGGTAAAATAAGGGCTGGTCTACACTATGGGGGGAAATCGATCTAAGATACGCAACTTCAGCTACGTGAATAACGTAGCTGAAGTCGAAGTATCTTAGATCGAATTACCTACCGTCCTCACGGCGCGGGATCGATGTCCGCAGCTCCCCATGTCGACTCCGCTACCGCCGTTCGGGTTGGTGGAGTTCCGGAGTCGACAGGAGCTCATTTGGGGATCCATATATCACGTCTAGATGAGACACGATATATCGATCCCCGAGAAATCGATTGCTACCCACCGTATCGGCGGGTAGTGAAGACGTAGCCTGAATGGCGCTGTCTCAGGACTTAGCCAGCTGGGAGGCTTGGTTCTCTCATGAGTATGACATTACACCACAGGATCCACCCCATCATTCACTACAAGACATTAATCACTGCCACTTAGCTAAACTCTGTACCTTGAAAAATACTTTCAGTGCAGATTTGTGGGTGTGCAATTTGCCAAAATATGAATTAGTGAGGCTTTAATATAAAATCTTTGTCATGGTGTATGTTCTCCTAGAAAGTTTGTACTTCTGCTGTTAAAAATATATAATAAACAATATCCAAAACAAAAGAAACCTGCATAAATTCCTCTTTATAGCACCTCCAGTGGCTCATCCTTTTTCCTTACAACTAATTTTTTGTCAACCTTTTGATGTTAGTTTTTTTCCTGGATTGTGGTTAAAATAGTTAGCAAAGCTGGGGTTACTGCTCTTATACAGTACAAATAATTATGACTGAACAGAATGGCTATGACAGTATAGAATACATTAACAGAGACATTATTTTTGGGTGTTGGGACTTTGATGGGATTATAGGGAACATCACAGGTACACAGTTGTAGCCCTCATTGAAATGAAGTACATTGCACTTGATTCACTTAACAAAGGCACAAAATAAAAAATAAAAAAACTACAGTTTAAGATAAACTAGAGAGAATTTATCCGAGTTAATATTTTGCACTTACATACCATCTTTGCCAACCTTTACAAATTAAGTTTCAGAGCACTTATGGTGTCCCCCAAGGATCTGTACTGAGACCATTGCTGTTCAACATATTCATAAATGATCTGGAAAAAGGGGTAAAGAGTGAAGTGGCAAAGTTTGCAGATGATAGAAAATTACTCAAGATGGTTAAGTTCAAAGCTGATTGAGAAGAGTTACAAAGGGATCTCATGAAACTGGGTGGTTGGGCAACAAAATGGCAGATAAAATTCAATGTTGATATATGCATAGCAATGCACATTGGAAAACATCATCCCAAGCAAACATACAAAATGATGGGACCTAAATTAGCTGTTATCACTCAAGAAAGAGAGCTTGGAGTCATTGTGGGTATTTCTCTGAAAACATCTGCTCTATCTACAAATCTACAGAAAACACGTGAGTTGAGTACATTTATGAAATAAAAAAAAATTACTGGAAAAAAAATGCACCATCCATTCGTTGCCCCCTAAGGATGGCCAGACTAAGGCAACTGGAACTCAGAGTATTCCCTCTACGCTACGGTTGACTGTAATTAGGCATGATATAAACCTATTGTATTTTGGATCTAAATCCTATCAAAGGCTACTGTGAACATCCTGGCTCTTAAAAATAACCTTGCAGGAAGGAAACAGTGTATTGTATGCACTTGGCTTGCATGTGAGTGCCTATATACCAAATTACAGGACCACCTAAACTAATTCTTAAGGATAAATGCCATAAGAGTGTACACAACAGAAATGATTATTTTAACTCATTTTTCACAGCGGTGATTCTTTCTTTCTTTCTTTCTTTCTTGTCTAGTAGAAATTAAGGGTAAATATAATGTACGAAGTGTAAGCATGCTCTACAGGTTATGGTTAACCGATCTTTTAAATTTTGCAAATGCTTCTTAAGTGGCAGTTACCTTTGTTTCTACAATTCATCTTTTTGACATGTGCTGTGTAAGTGTAACAAAGCTTAGTTCATGTTTTTTAACCAAACAATCTTCATAATTTGTCTGCCTGTGAGTTTGCACATGAAGGATTATCAGGCTCTTTTTAATATGCTGTATTTGTGTAAAGGTTTCCAGTAGTTTGTACATATCATACATGATTTCTTTTGTCTATTAAGCGGAATGTTCTTGGAAGTTTGCATTTTTCAGATAGAGAAGGCAGCTATAGTAAAGATTTACCAGTAATGCCCTTTTCTTTATTATTGGATTTAACTGTCACACAAATTAGAAAATGAGCCTCACCCCACTCCCTACTTCCAGTGTAGATTTGTAGGAGTAAAGGGAGGACATTAGGGTTGGTGTAAAGGCTAACTTTTAAATTGTTGCCTTTGAAGATCCTCAAAAGATGCCATTGATTCAAAAGCCCTCCTACTTTTCCTGAGCTGAACAGTGTCTATGGCCTCCCCAGGGCCAGCCCACAACATTTTGGCACCTGAGGTGGGGAGCTCAAATGATGCCCCCATGTCCCCTCGCTTAGGCCAAAACTTTGAAAGGTCTCAATTCTGCTGTCGTCTTGTTCTACTCCTCTCATGATACTGCTCTGCTGCCTACCCCAATAAAGGAGAACTAACAACTTAAAATTTTTGAACAAGGCATTTTAAGTAACACTTAACTTTCAAACGCCTGAACAGCAAACATAACTTTTCTTGTCTGCATAGTAAACACTGGCATTTTTATCTGTTTGAATAATCCAAGTGGTGCTTTTTGTGCCTTCTTGGTTGCAAAGACTTCAACTGCCTCCTGCTGAAGGTCCATAGTCTGGGCCAGCTCATGCTTTATTGAGATGGTTGAAAAGCTGACCAGCCTCTCCTGTGTCATTGTGGAGCGTAGATGTGTTTTTATTAACTTCAGCTTGGAGAAGCTGTGTTCTCCACTGGCAGCTGTTACAGAAAGTGTTAGAAGTATGCGCAGAGCAACAAAAGCATTTGGTCATCTTATTTGTGCACATATATTCCAGAACAGCCTTTGGAGTTGATCCTGCTGAAATGCATCTTGAAAGAGCTTTCAGTTCATCACCTAAATTACTCGCATCAGTGTCATGCATGTCATCATGTATCAACACTGTCTCTAGTGCCCTGCACTGCTGGTGTAGGTCTTCTTCAGGTATAGTGAGGAGTTTTGGAATATCATACAACATCCCAAATATACTGCTGTGTTCCTTGAGCTGCATGAAACGTTCTTCAACTGACTGTGTTTCACAATCTATTACCTTGTTCAAGAATTCAACTTTGAATTGTTGTTTGGGGTCTCTTATGGGATTATCTCATGCCTTGTAATCAAAATGTCATCTTCGGTGACTCTTGTATTCTTGAGAGTGTTAAGCTTAATGATGATAAACACTGTCTCACAAATATTAATAAAATGTTAGTGAGAAATATTTTCAGTCACATTAGCCTTCCTACTGAAAACGTGTCTGAATTTAGTTTCTTTCACACAGAACTTTCTTAAGATTTATATTTGATAAGTTTCCACTGGAAAAAGAAAATAGTTTTTTATTGGTTTATTGTGATTCATTAGAGCAATTGATCTCCAAGAAAACTATAAAAATAATTTTAAATTGTCTCCTTTCTTTTAGCCTGTGTTTGCTTCTATTAAGGAAATCATTTCCGCTTTCTTTGATGATTTACAGGACTGTAAATTGAGTACTTTCCCAGTTTGGACAATTATGGCAATAACAGCAAGGGACATCTAGATAAATCATTAGAACAAGATTTTGCCTCCCTTTGGGAAACTACACTACTCATGCATCCAAGGATATGCAAAATCTTCTCTTGGCCATCATTATGTTCAGAAGAGGGAGAGCACATCTTCTCCATCTTCAAAGGAGGATAGTTTAGGCAGGAAGATTAAAACAAAAGGGGCCAAACCCTCTGGAAATGTAAGCTGATGCATCTCCCTTGACTGCGGTGGAACTGCACCACTTCACAGCACAGAGAATTTGACTCGTGTATTGTTTTCTTTACTTGGCCTGCTTTGAGGGAGGAGCTAGGGGATAACACAAATGATCAGTTGATAAATATACCTGAGAACATTAGAAAGACTTTAACAACAGAGGTGTCCCTGTTTTTCCTTCACATTCTGAGCAGTTGAAGGACAGGTCAGATTGGGTTGTAGACAGGTACCTGATTTTTGTGGTTGAGATTTTGATAGCTCAAAGTTGGTCTTGGGAATTACCGTAAATTTCTTTAAGATAGTCAAAATCTTGAATTAGCCTTACATAATGAATGTTTCTGCTCTACTAAAGGCATTTAGGAAAGCAAAAGTCCCATTGGGTGGGATTTTAACTAAGCATACCATAGTGTTTAAACTGGTAAAGCCAAAAGAGGTACAGTAATTATATATCTGACAGCTTCTTGAATAAAGTGCTATTTTGAAACACTTCATCAGTTTCATACAATCCTTTTGTAATGAAAGCAAAAATTTGATTCACATGCAGATGGATAGATCTAGGAGAGAGGGAACACCTAGTCAATTAATATGCCCTTTGTTCTGCTACACAGCTGACACTACCAATAGAGAATATAGCTAGAGAACATGTCTGTGCTCAGTATTAGCTTTCAATCTTTTACATAAACCATCAAAGGCCCCAACTTTTGTGAGGCACAGCCCTGCACTGGGGGCAGTATGAAGTCATGTCACTGTCACAGAACTCACCGGCTGCTACCTTTCAAGGAGTGCAGCATACTCCATTCCATGATCCCACCTCCTCCTCTTCTCTTCTTGCCTACTTTGGAGTGCTGTGTGCCTTCAGAGGGACATGGAGGGTGCAATCCTTATGGTTTGTGCTTATCATTGTGCTCCACCAAGCCTAGTCATGTAAGAGTTAAGTGTTAAATACTATCTGACCCAGAGAATTATACATGAAAGCTACATTATTTCAATCATTTTAGGACTGTGATTTTTCCAAGATTGAAAGGGGTTACAGGCTGACAATTTATGCACAGGTCAAGATACTGAGATGGAAGATGTTAATATGGCAGACAGTGATGAGGATCATACTGGCATTGTTGCAGTGTTAATTGAACTAGGTTGACTAAAATTTTTATGTGGGTGCTCATCAAAATCACTATGTTTAGGGGGTGTCCATAGTTATAAGAAGAACTGCAGGGAAAAAGCAAGTTTTTTCCCCACAGAAAATTTTGTGAGAAAAATCCACATCAGAAATTTTTCATCCAAAAAGTGTTGGATTTTCTGTGAGAACTTTTATTTCAAAATGTCAAAATGAAATAATGTTTAATTTAGTTTTGATTTACTGTGTTGTTTTGTTTTGTTTTTAAGAAACAAAAATACTATATTTTTGATTTTTCAGGGTTTTTCCTCATTGGTTTTCCTCTTTTCCATTTTCATTTTGATTTTTTTCCAGTCAGAAAATTGGAAAATTTAATTGAAGTCCACATTTTCCAGTAATTCACATAATTGTTACCAGCCTCATAGTGAATGGTTTTACAAGATGCATTGTCATGTCTTCTGAGTCATCAGGAAATTATGCGAACTAGGCATAGGGTTATTCTCTTGTTTGGAGAGAAATGAGTGGGTACAGACTCAGGATAGCTTTTCTTAGCTTACTTTTATTTACAGTATACGCATAGCTTGAGATTTTCAAAGCAGTCTAGGATATTTGGAATGGTTTCCATTAATTGGTTTTAATGGAAAATATGAGTCCAAACTCAACCATACGTTGTAATTCTCAGTTATAATTGCTATAGAAATTTTATTCCCGTAAGTTAGCATTGTTTGCTTTTCAGGTTCCGTACAGGGGTAACGGCGTGGGTTTAGTGGCCTGTGATGTGCAGGTGGTCAGACTAGAAGATCTGGTGATCCCTTCTGATGTTAAACTTTATGACTGTATATAATAACATTCCAAATAAATGCTCCCCTTGAGGTGAACAAAGTAAGAACTTCAATTGTTTGAGCTGCTGCCATCTGGATTAGGGCTCCAATCTTCATTATTACATATGCAGATGCCCTTCTCCCTCTATTCCATGGTTGGTGATCACCTCTCATGCTTGAAAGCAGGCTGCATTTACCTGAAGGCTTCAAGTTCTTCTTTGGGGTGTAGGGGGCAGCAGGACGTAGAGCAACTCATGTGAGCTGCTAGCAGCACAAGCCTGCCCCAACACAAGAGGCTGTAGGTGGATTGGTTGGCGGCCTAGTGAGATCTGCTAGTTTTTCCAGTTCCAGTGTGGGCAAGGAGGGTGAGGCAAATCTAGGACACGAGAGCTGTTCCTGCCCACTGCATTTCTCTCCACTCCCTGATATAGAGATAGAGGGCAATGGCCGATAAAGCCACTGGATTTACATTTGCAGACACCAAGAGTCAGAATTTGGTTTGTTTGCAGATGGGTCTGACACCTAGTACAGATCACCAAAAACCAGTGCTTTGCTAAGTACATATGGAGGGGTATGGAAAAACTCTAACTTACCACATCGTTGTGCAATAAGCATGTTTGTTTTTAATGTGACTCTAAATGCTGTTTTCTAGACAGATAAAAGTTTAATTAGTACTCGCAGGGCTGGCTCTAACTTTTTTGCCGCCCCAAGCAATGTCCTGCCCCGCCGAAACAACCCTCCCGAGCGCCGCCCTGCCCCGCCGAAACAAACAACCCCTGAGTGCCTCCCAGCCAAAACAAACAAAAAACCGCAAGCGCCACCCCGCCACCCCAAGATTGGCCGCCCCTTACAAGGTGCCACCCCAAGCACGTGCTTGGTCGGCTTGTGCCTGGAGCCAGCCCTGAGTACTTGACAATGACTCTGCTCATGTAAGTGTGCAAGTGTATACCATTTTAAAGTATACAAACAGTAGCAGCAATGCTGTGTACTTTGAGTATCATCAATTAAACAAGCAAGATGCAGAAAGATTCACAAGTGGTTCAGATTTAGTACAAGTGCCCTCTTCATTCTCCACCTTTACTGCTTGCTTTTGCGCAGTCATGTTTCTTTGTGAAAATTGGGCTCAATTCATAACAGGAGTTATGTCTGAGAAGAATGCAGGATTGGATGCTTAGCTGGCATATAAGCCACCTGCCAACACTCCCAGAAGTTTTCTGTTTGCTTTGCACACTTCACAAGAGCAGAGGCATTGCCATGTAGTGAATTTAATTCCCCAGATCTTCTACAATTTATCTAGCTGTGTCATATGAAACAACTCGTAGTATCTTCCCAGGTATTGAGACTATCCCTTTCCTGATGATGTCTCTCCATCAGATAGTAAACATTAGTCACTTGTAAGCAAACTTCCAAAATTATGCACCCTAAACTGTGCTTCAGAACAGTTCAAAACAGAGAAACCAGTAATTTGTAGTGTATTTTTCATCAGGGAGAGTGGGGATTTGGTACACAGAAATGTATATATAATTCTGCCATCCTCACTGTGTTTCTACGAGGTCCTATTGCATTAATTTAGATGGAATAAGGAGTCCCAGAATCAAAGTTGTTAATGTGACTCTGAAACTGTCCAGCACTGAACAGTTTTAAAACAAGGTTCAGGGCTTGGTTTACAGAGATCTCATCCTGCTTAGTATCATGGTAAACACACCATTAAAAATCCTTTAAACCTTTTGTTACAGATACAGAAAAGAAGGAAAAACAGTTGAAACATTGACATGTAAAGTATTAAATAGGGCTTTCATTTGAACATCACTTGTTCCCTTTCCCTTTGGCTGCAGAGAGTTTTTAGAAGGAACTCTCCCCCTGCCCCTCCCTTGTTTAACAATCCCTTATATGGCATTCAAATGGTAATAACTGTCCTTTTTTGGGAAAAGAGAAATAGTTAGTTAAAACAGGGTGAAGCTGTTATTAAAGTCTGATCCCATTTCCTAAGAATACAAAACATGTCAAATACACACAAAAGGAGAGAGAGAAAAATAGCAAAGTCGGAAAATGCAGTTTCTGTCTCTGTTGTTGACGTTCACTTGTAACCTCACTCCTGAAAAAACTCAGGCCCAGTATCGGGTCTTATCAGCCACTTTGGGACCTGTAAAACTTGACCCAGCATTGGGCTGTTTAGGGTTTTGGTTTTAATTGGCTCTCTGGTCACAGACCTACAGCAGTGTTGCAAAATATTCAGTCTTGGCTGGCTACGCCAGGCTCTTATTAGACCAGAGGTAGGCAACCTATGGCACGCGTGCCGAAGGCAGCACACAAGCTGATTTTCAGTGGCACTCACACTGCCCAGTGGCACTCACACTGCCCAGGTCCTGGCCACTGGTCCGGGGGGCTTTACATTTTAATTTAATTTTAAATGAAGCTTCTTAAACATTTTAAAAACCTTATTTACTTTACATGCAACAATAGTTTAGTTATATATTATAGACTTATAGAAAGCGACCTTCAAAAATGTTAAAACGTATTACTGGCACGCAAAACCTTAAATTAGAGGGAATAAATGAATACTCGGCACACCACTTCTGAAAGGTTGCTGACCCCTGTATTAGATAGAAGGCAAAAGGAGAGAGAAAGGGGAAAAAAGACTAAGATAAGGAAGGAAAAGGACATGGCGGGGGATGGGGAGGAGAGGAGAGAAACAAAGTCTCACATCCCAGATGGTGTTTGGAATTTAGTTGGAGCCGGTGGAGGTGCTGGTGCCATCTGGGTCCCTCTCTCTAACCTAGTCTGGTCAGGGCATCTCTCAGGATTAGAACAGAGAAAGTCTGGGAACCCAAGAGATGGTTGGGGTGGCAGCCATGATGATAAAACTCTGCAAGCGTTTTTGGTAGACAGCTGCTTCTTCTACTATTTTTTCCCCAAAGTCTTTTCTTTTTAAGAACCCCAAAAGGGAGTGTTGGGTGGAATAGTCCATCCTTTCATTATTTTGTCCACCAGTAGGGCTAAATTTCTGACATATTAATTATGGTTCATTGATTTTGGGTCCTCTGCTCCTCTTGTTTATCTGTCACAATCTTAACACAGTCCCTGTCAGTAAAACTCTTTCTCTTTAAATAAATTGTCTTCGTCTCCTTACATCTTTTCTGAAGAAATTATGTAAAGGTCATTGTGTCTCACTTTTTACAATTGAGCTTACAATTAGGGTAAATTTATAGGCCCAATTATCACAAGAGTCCTTGCTCAAAGCTCCCAATGACTTCAAGGAGAGTTTTGCTTAAGTAAGGAATGAGTGAACATTTATTTAGGACTTCGGGATTTTGCCTAGTAATACTACAGATGGAAACTACAGGGATGCATATATAGCAAGTGATTCATTTGTGTGCACAAAACAGGCATAAACACATGCAAGTATCCATTTTGGGTATGTAAATGTGACATTTAGATGCAAAATGTACCTGTTTGCTCGTTCAATGTTTATTTTACAGGTAGAATTTGGGTGCCTAATTATGTCTTCATAAATGTGTTATTTACAAAATATAATAACGTACAAAACACAAGAGTAAAACACATTAAAGTGAAATAATTAAAAAAAAACCACATAGACCTTTAGCTCTATTCTTCATGAAGGTCTACAGCTTACTTAGAGGTAGCTGCTATGGGAAATAATGAAGAAAAGCAATCACAGTGCTACAAGGAGATCTTATTCATCCTTCTCTGGCTATCATGGTTACATCCAGAGAGTGTGTCAGGATTTCTGTCAGGTCACCTTCTCCAGTGCCTAGCAAGTGAAGACAAAAGAGTCATCAGACTTTTGACTCATCTCAGGCTCAGCCTCCTAAGGAGCAAAATCCTGAGACAGCCCCTTGGGTGCCCCGGTACTGACTACTAAGAGAACACCATCAGCACCCAGTAAGCCTTGCACACAGCGTTTTGCTTGATATTGAAACTTACATTACCTACCTCAGAACTGGGCGCCTTGGTACCTACCACCACCATGCCAGTCACTTCGGAGCTGTGTTCCTTAGTACACAGTGCATCGGTACCAGCCGTTTTGGTATTGAAAGCATACACTGTACTGAGTGATTTAACTGGAGCCTGGTACCGGAGTCACATCTCCTAGAGAGGTTGAGGGAGGTGATATCTAAGCCATCAACTATTGAAATGTTGGTGTGGCAAGTCAAGGAGCTATTTCCAGGGCCAGTTTCATCTCCTGAGGGAATGCCCCTCTCTTGGAGGAAGTGTACTGCTTCTCCTTATTCCCATCTAGGCACAGCATGGAGTCATCTCCTACTCACCCTCCTTCCCCTCTTGGGGTAGCTCCTTGTGTGAATATGGCTGCGCATCCCAGAGCATCCAGTAGGCCAAGGGTTGTTTGGGACACAAGTCCTCAAGTAAGGAATACATAGAGGATTTCAGGCTGGATGTTCCTTATGAGTTCCACAGTGGGAGCCTGGATGAAGCTCTAAGTGGGGTTCTATAAAGGGTAGCAGGAAAAGACTTGGGACTTGTAAGGAATATCCCTCCTGGAACCCCCAATGTAGTCCTTACTTGAGGACTCGTAACCCTAACAACCCTTGTCCTACTGGATGCTCTGGGCTGTGCACCCATATGCATGCAAGCCTGCATCATCTGTTGCTTCCAGGACTAGCTCTCCCTCACCAAAGCAGCAGTATAGACCACCCTAGCCAGGTCAATTACTGCAGCCTCAGATCCTGGAAAGACAGGAGGAAAGAACAACCACAAGAGAAAGAACAACTGTTCCCAGCTGCCATATCTTCATTCTGTCCTGGTGAGGCATTAAACCCCTCTACGCTTGCCTCAGTGGATAATTTTAAGGCATTCCAGGACCTGAGCGAATGCATGGAAGAAACTCTGGATATACCACTAGTGCAGTGGTGCAAGCGAAGTCCTACAAGCTCCTGGATGTCTTGCATTCGTCTTTGCCCAGTAGGTTTGCCATGCCATTAAATGAAGGACTGATGGAGTCTGCAAAGGAACTATGGGATATGCTAATATCAATACTGGCCACATCCAATTGAGCAGAGAGAAGGTACCAGCTCCCTTTCAAGGGATTTCAATATTTTTATTACCAGCTAGTACTGGGTTCTCTTGTGGTGCTGTCTAGGAGAGGTCAAAACAATGAAGGATCAACCAGAGCCACACCACTCGAAGAAAGAACGGTTACTTACCTTAGAGTAACTGTGGTTCTTCAAGATCTGTTGACCACATAGATTCTATGACCTATCCTTTCCCAGTACTGCAGAGTCCTACTGCTCTTAGATTCTGTATCAGTGAAGGAACTTAGCGGCAGTTGGGCTTGCTCAGCCCTTTCTGCCCTTGGGGGAGGAGTAATAAGAAAGTCACTCACTGCAGGAGTGCCTCTTTGTGTCTAGGTGTGGTGTAGCAGCTCTCTCCCAGTCTGGAACCCCTTGCTGATAGTGCCACAGTGGTCTGTCCCTTCAAGGAGGCAGCCCTCCAGCCTGGCCAATAATTGTGTCCACCCCCTCAGGTTATACAAAGAGTCCTACAAAAGATAGATACACTGTCAAGCAAAGAGTTCCAGGCCTCACCAAGGTCCCAGGGTCCTGACCCTCTGGGTTATAAGGTCTTCCTAGTCCATATACCTGGGCCCACACTGTCCACCAGATTCCATTCAAGGACCATGTGGTGGGCTCCAAGGTTCTGCGGCCACAAAGGTGCTGTGCCACTGCTTCCTATCAGACTCTTTACACCAGTGGTTCCCAAACTTGTTCTTCCGCTTGTGCAGGGAAAGCCCCTGGCGGGCCGGGTTGGTTTGTTTACCTGCCACGTCCGCAGGTTTGGCCGATCGTGGCTTCCAGTGGCCGCGGTTCGCTGCTCCAGGCCAATGGGAGCTGCTGAAAGCGGCACGGGCCGAGGGACGTACTGGCCGCCACTTCCAGCAGCTCCCATTGGCCTGGAGCAGTGAACCGCGGCCACTGGGAGCCGCGATCAGCCGAACCTGCGGACGCGGCAGGTAAACAAACTGGCCCGGCCCACCATGGGCTTTCCCTGCACAAGCAGCGGAACAAGTTTGGGAACCACTGCCTTACACAAAAAGGCAATGCAAAGATATATAAACATAATTAATAAAGGATAAATTCCAGACCCTGCAAGTCTCCAGAGCCTTTCCCCGCTTCTCAGGTCAGGTAGCTTCTCAACAGTCAGGGACACCAGGCAGCTGGACCTCTCTTGGTGCTCCCTTTGAGGCACTAAAAGTGTACATCCCCTGTTCACCTCCACTATCTGCCCGCTAACGAGCTGCTCTGCTCCCCTTTTAAGCTACTGCTCCAGCCCACGCATGCTTTACAGGTGTGGCTGTATGGGGCTGTTGGGGCCCAAAGTAGCTCTTTAACTCCTTCCTCGCCAGTGTGGGGTTTGTATATCCTGTCACACAGGTGCACAAGGACATTTAGCGTTTAGGTATGGCCCCAACAGACACTGTGGGCTAAAAAGAATTCAATCTCATGCACATGGGGTACATGCACATGAAGAATGGAATACATGTACATGTATTCATATCCATATCAAAGAACCACTGACACTGTAAAGTAAATAACCATTCCATATGTTTCTCTGCTTCTCTCTGTTTCACTGCAGATCTTTTGTCATTTTCTGTACTGTCGCTTTCTGCTACAGATCTAAAGCGACAGTACATATCTCATCCACATTGTTGGGGAGGTACAGATATGGTGTTTTGGTTTAGAGCCATCTCTAAATATAAATCAGGAAGTAAACAGTATTTAAACAGAATGAAAGGAACAAACAAAATAAAGCCGTAATTCACGTTTCTTTCTCACAAATAGAAAGCCCAGATTTTAGTGTTTATAATTTAATTTTCTACATTGATCACCAACTGTTGAGAGAATTAGTTTTACCATCTTTTATCAATATAAAAAAGTCATGTTCCAAGTGTGGAAATGTCTAGTTTCCCCTTCCTTTTCCCTTTCAAGTATTGCTGTGATGCAGCACTTAAATGGCTGCAGAGATCTGAAAGCACATGTCAGAAAACTAATGACTTTATTACATTTTGAACTTCAAAACACAATTGTCTCTTCTCTTAGAGTGAACAAAATAGAATTTGAAATGATGGGCTGTATTTATCAAAAAGATGAGTGGCCTTATGCATTGTCAAGGCATTGGAAGGTCACTGACTAGTTTAAAAGCATGTGATTGATTTATTACTCCAAAAATCAAGCATACCACAGCATCTATTTTCCTTTGCACATGTCTGCACTGCAGAAAGTTGAACCTGATTATTTCAGTTTAATGAGTCACTTCATCCCCAAATCAGTTCCCATTCTGCTTCATGGATGTCAAAAAGTGTCACTGGATGAATGCAGAAGCAATTTTTTTCCAGTTCAGAACTAATCTAGCTCTAAGGTGCCCAGAGAGCAGAGAACTTAATATGAGAAAACTCTTTAAGTGCAAACATATTAAGTTAAGATTTTCCAAACTAATTTATTTTTATTTTGAAACAATTTGCTTGTGAAACTTCTTAATTTAAACTCTGAGTTTCAGTGTATCTTTTTACTGCATATAGTAATAGCTTTGCATATTTTCTTCAGAGATTGTGAAAATTTAAAGATAATAAATGATGACTAATGTGCACCATCTGGCTGGGTAAAAAAATAAAAAAGATTTCTTCCTGCGCAACCGAGTTTCTGCTAAGCTGATTTACTCAAAAGAAGAAAGCAAACACATTTCTCTACTAAGAAAATGAAGGTTTAATCTCTTCACTGAAATCATTGAATGCTAGACATGTCTGAGGGTAACATTTGTTTTGTAATACATGATCGATATAAATTAAGTTGATATTGAAATGGAGTTCATTAGTCTCTCCCATTCTCTGAAGGGCCATGTTGTATCTAATCAATCCTGTTCACCTGCTGCTTTTTTTGTTGCTTTCAGCTTCTGGGTTACTCTTTGGTTATGTTGTTTTTCCTCTTAAAACCTCCTGATTAATTCCATTGTGTTTCACAATATTTGTACATAGGATGGAGGGAAATTTCATATATATATTTGTCTTCAGTACAGCATCTGCCATGCTTAATACGGAAAGAAGTAACATTCTTTTAAATCTCATTCTGTTGAGCAAATGGGTTCAAGGCACTGAGCAACACCGGCCAAGTGCTAGGCACCACTGCAGGACTCAGCCCTTGGTAAGGAGACTGGAATTAGTTTTGCTGTAACTGTAGCCAGTAGCCTGACTCTCATTAACTTCAGTAGCAACAGGATCGGGCCCCTAGGTAACATGGGTTTATTTACGGCCCATATATCCTTTAAATCTGTTTATGACCCAATTGTTCTTTATATCTACAGTCATCACTACTTTCTGTGTGATTCTAGATGTTAGGTAGAATAAGGACACTCATCTCAGTTCTTATTCAACATAGTTTCTCTTTCTCATGGCTTTTGGTGGACCAGAGACTATGTATTCATTTATTTATCATATTTCTAAAATGTCACTTACATATCTCATGGCACAAGTGTTGATTTGAAGACCTTTGTAATACCAGCAAGATAAAAAGATGGAGTAGTTTTATACAGGTCTTTAGTGACCAGAGAGGAAAGCAGATAAATATTTTACCTCATTGGCACATTAATTCTGGCTGAGTGCATTCTAAGGGGTCAGATCTATAGACTTCCTTTCTAATCTGTCATTTAGCTGTTGCTGTTTTCTCACTCATTTTTGTAAAGCACACCTAGTTCTGCATGCCTTTCAAGTGTACTGAAAATGTGATTTTTTTTAAACCTTGGTAGACTAAAGTTTATTTGGTTCTTGAGCAGTGCTCACTTTTTCCTCTTAACGAATGCCTCAGGTGTCATGTGACCAGGATTCATCACCAAATTTGGTCCGCTGGTTGGATCATTAGCTTCCCCGACCCGGGCTGGGTACTGATAGGGAGCGCAACATCAACGCTGATCCATGCCCCCCAATGCTCAAGCGCAACATCAACGCTGATCCATGCCCTTCAATGCTCACTTAAACTCTGGAGGTGCTATGGGATGTTTGGGCTATAAAGATGGATGGGTTACAAAGTGTGGTTTAGATCTATGTCCACACTGGTTGGCAAAAGGCGGAGAGGTGTTCTGATCACCGCCAGTGCCGCCCAGCGGGAGGGAGGGCAGGGTGTCAAGTTTCTCTTGTTAAAGTAATAACATTGATAATAGTAATAAGAGTTAATGAAGCAACTGTTAGGTCTTTTGCTCAAGACACCATCTCTTGACATGGACAAGGTTTCCAACTATCACCATGTCTTAAATCTTCCATTTCTGAGGGATGCTACAAAGAAGGATGTGGCAAAACATTATCAGGTTTCCCCGGATTTGATTTTGGCTTTAAACCTGTGTCTAGTATGGAAGCTGTACAGGTGATATTGTCTAATTTCCTCCTGATAAAGATAAGAAGCTGGATCCTCGTGTGCATTTTGTGTGTGTGTGTGTGTGTGTGTGAAAGCATGAGGAGAGCATTAAGATACCCTCCCTCCTAGTCTTAGAGCAGATGGTGGTTGCTTCGTCCCCCAGTGCAAGTCAGAGCAGCAACACTCATAGCCCCAGTTTTAATGATAAATGTGTTTTGAAAATTATTTCCTATTATATTTACCTACCAGGAACCAAGTTCAGAAATTCTGAGTTTGTCTTGCAACCATTGTTGGCCTCATAAGGCTGTATAAGTAAAGCAGCTCCCTCTACTGTAGGTGTGTGATGCGGGCGTCCCCAAGTGGGTGGAGCACTAGCTCACCATACCCCCTTGTGGCTCAAGTCTGTTGTTTGGTGGTAGCACTTAGCGACTTGAGTCTGCAATCAGCAGAACTGCCTAGTGGTTCAAATAAACGGTAGCACCAAGTAGCTCGAGTCCACAAATGGTGGTATACACCAAGTAGGTCGAGTTGGCAGTAGGGGAACCTGGGCCCTCCGGCTCCTCTTGGTTCCAGCCCAGAGCCCTAAGACTGATAGTTCAGGTGTGCAGCCTGAGCAGTCCCTGATCCCTAGGTACTTCCTAGTGTATCCCTGCTTCTGCAGAGGCCCAAAAGGCACCTGGCTATTGACTTGTAACATAAACTCAAATGAAAGGGGCTCAGAGGTTCTTCTCCCTCACTCACAGGTGCTCTGCTGTCTCTTCTGTGGTGGCCTGCAGCTCTGTATTAAGATCTGCTCCAGGCAGCAGAGGACACCTGTTGTATCCCTGCAGGAGCTACCAGGGCAAGCCTGCTCCATTGCACTGACTGCCCTGACTGAACTATACTGCTCCCTTTTAAGCTCCACCTCAGTTGCGAGCAGATGCATCTGGGTGGAGCCTCCTGGGCTCAGACCTGCTCCTTAACTCTCTGTTTGATCACCCCATCACCAGGGTCATATCATCCCTTCTGCCTTCCTAAATAGAGGGAACTAAGACCTGGTAAATACAGGGTGGTGGCATGGAGAAGAGTGGAATGGTGCCTCAGGGCATGTCTACACTTACCTCTGGAGTGATCCATCCATCAGGGGTCGATTTATCGTGTCTAGTGAAGACACAATAAATTGACCGCCGAGTGCTCTCCTGTTGACTCCAGTACTCCATCGGAGTGAGAAGCATAGGCAGAGTCAACGGGGGAGCGTCAGCCGTCGACCTACTGCAATGAAGACACCCCGGTAAGTAGCTCTAAGTACGTTGACTTCAGCTACGCTATTTTTGTAGCTGAAGTTGTGTAACTTAGACCGACTTAGCTGGCCCCGCCAGTGTAGACCAGGCCTCAGCTGCATCATCCTGCCCCAGGCCCTTCAGGAGTCCCTGTGCAGGTTCGCCCTTCCCAAGATTCTCAGAGGTAATAAGCCTCTACATTGAATGGTTCCTGGATGTCCCAATGACTGTCCCATTAGAAGCTAATTCTTTCTCAGTAGTATTGACTTAGTTTGTGAATAGTAAAAAAGTGAAGAGACGGCATAACTGACTGAACATAAATTTAAAGTGGGAAGAGTTAATAAAAACTGGGAATAGTTCAAGGATATCCTACTGGAGTCCCAAAAAATACAATTCCACAAACATGAAAAAAGTTATGCTGGAAAGAAAAAAGGTTAAAAAGAGAAGTGGAAGCAGTAATAAAACTAATATCTAGGATGGAAAAGAAGGGAAGTAAATGGCAATGAATATAAATTACAAGTTAAAAGATGTAGGTGACTGGTAAGGCAAGTTAAAGGAATCAATGAAATATCAGTGGCCAGTAGGTTAAAGACAACAAGAACACATTTTTTAAACATTAAGAACAAAAATAAAACTAACCAAGGTCAGGTAAAAGTCCATTGATAGTTGCAGATGGTAAAATTTAAAAAAGTGATGGAGAAAAAGCAGAAATGTTGAATAGATATTGCTGTTCTGAATTTGGAATGTATCCATCACATATAATAATAATAATAATTAATAATTCTAGTTCTTATATAGTGCATTTCATCAGTAAGCCTCTTCATATAATGTTATGAGTGGAATAGAAAGTTTACCATCTGTAAGAAAGGATGGGAGGCAACATCTGCTAAAATTAAACATTTACAAATCAACATGTCCAGATAATGTACATCCAAGAGTCTTAAAGAAACTAGCTGAGGCACTCTCTGAACCACTGATATTAATTTTTCACAAATCTTGTAAAATAGCGAAATTCCAAATAATTGGAGGACTGCCAACCTAGATCCAATATTTGAAAAGCACAAAAGGGATGACCTGGGGAACAATACACCAATTTGCCTGACGCTGATTCTGGGTAAAATAAGGGCACTGTTAATTTGGGACTCTGTCAATAAAGAACTAGAGGCTAAAAAGACAATTAACGCCAGTCATCATGATTTCATGGGAAGTAGGTCTTATTAAACAAACCTATTATCTTTTTTAAACAGGATTACAGGTCTGGTTGATAAAGGCAGCCGTGTTGATATAGGATACTTTGCTTTCTCCGAGGCATTTCATTTAGTGCCACATGACATTTTGATTATAAAACTGGATATGGAACTAACAGAGCACAGATTAGATTGATTAGTAACTTATTGACAGATCTCAAAATGCAGTTGTTAATGGGGAGACATCAGTAACCAGGTGGTTTCCAGCAGGATCCCCCAGGGATTGGTCAGTGATATTCAATATTTTTATCAACGATCCAGATGATGATATAAAAATCTTTGCTGATAAAGTTTGCAGGGAACACAAAGATTGGGAGGATGGGAAATAATGAGGAGGATAGGTTACTGTTACAGAGTGATCTGAATCACCTGGTTAAACGGTCACAATCCAACACAAAGCATTTTAATACAGACAAATGCAAGGTAATACATCCGAGAACAAAGAATGCAGGCTATTTCTACAGGATGGGAAACTCTGACTTGGAAATCAGTGACTCAGAGAAGGATTTAGGGGTCAGCCTAGATAATCCCCTTAACATGAGCTCTTCGCGTAGTGCTGGGCAAAAAGGGCAAATGCAGTTCTTGTATTTATAAAAAGGGGAATGTCAAGCAGAAGTAGGGAAATGATCTGGCCTCTGTACACAGCATTGGTAAGACCACTACTAGAATCCTGTGTCCAATTTTGGTGTCCACGCTTCAAGGGTGTGGAAATACTAGAGAGAGTTCAAAGGATGGACATAAACTTGATCCAAGGTCTGGAAAAAAAGCCTAACAATGTGAGACTTAAGGAGCTCAACTTATTTAGCTTATTGGAAAGAAGGTTAAGAGGTGACTTGATAACCCGTGTATAGGTACTTACACATGGCAAAGACATCTTATAGTGGGGGCTTTTCAACCTTGCTGACAAAGGAATAACAAGCGCCAGTGGCTGGAAACTGAAGTTAGACAAATTCAACTTCAATATCTTAGCAAGGATTGCAGTTAAACATTGGAACAGTTTACTAGGGGAGGTGATGGACTCAGCATTGCCCAGAGTTTTTTAAAAATGAGATTAGATATACTAAAAGATATGCTTGAATCAAGCTTCCAAGAGAAATTCTACAGCCGTTGTGGGCGGGGGATGGGCTAGAAAATGGTTGTGGTAGATCCTTGTGACCTGGGAATCTGTAACAGGGTGACTTGCCCCTTACGGGTTGGAGGGGCTGGGGCTAGCTAACCCTGATTACTAAAGAGGCACACCTAAGTTGATCAGATAATTCTGTATAAAGGGCAGCAGGTGGCTGCAGAGAATGGGGGAAGCTCAGGAAACTGCAGAAGTAAGAAAGGCTCGTGCAGGGATGATATAGATACTGGTGGATTTGGAAGACCTGGGAGGAGGGTGAATCGGAGGCTACTGGGAGTGAGCGAACTCCAGCAGAAAGACCTGGGATGTGGGGTTTCTCTACTGAGACTACAGGTAGGAAAAGCCTGGGAGTGATCCAACAAGAGAGTAAAACTGATGGAGTATTTGGGGTCTTTGAGTTTTATTTCGGAGCTTTGTTTATGTGAATAAACTCAGCCTCCCCAAAGAAGGGGTGGTGAATGCACAAGAGAAGCTTCTGAGGAATTTAAGAAACTCTTTGAGGGAGAAATTGTTAGCAGGGCATTGCAGAACCACCCCTGGCCTTGTGGGAGTTCATGAAAGGTAGCTGACCTCACTCCATGTTCATTTACTTCAGTCACAGCGTGCACCTCTCACTGCTGGGCTGATGCCTCTTCCTGGTCACTCTGGGCATTAGCTGGAGGCTGATGCCCCTATCTGTGGTTTATACACCATCGCTTTGACTGGTCTGTGGCCTCTCTCTCAGCCTCACGAACCACCGTGTCCTCTTCATGACTTAGTCTTCTGGCTAGGTCGCTCTGTATTTCCCCCTTGGGTGTGGGTGGGGAGTATAACTGTTCAAAAGTCCAGCCACTTCATCAATGTGGGGGGGACCCGGGCCCACCTACTACTCCTGATCCCAATCCCGACCCAGGGACCCTATAGATAGCAGCCTCTTGCTGTTACTCTGACTTCTCCCAATGCTGCTACGTCTCCCTAGGCCACTTCGCCACAGCCCCAGCACCTTCTTCGCCCCTACCTCAGGGCATTCAAGTACCCAGTCCCAGCAGCCAGCCAGGAGCTCCCTCTTGTCTCCCCCAGATCCCGTCCCTGCCAGCAGTTGCTCTGTCCAAGGTGCCGCAGGTCTCTCAGCCGACTAGAGACGTAGTCCTCACTCCTTGAGCTCCCAGCAGTGACTGACTCTGTTCTGCACTGCAGCTCTTTTTATATGGGCCAGCTGGCCCCGAATTGGCTGCTTCCTACACTTGTGATCCAGGGTTAAATAAGTACAGGGATATACATAATGTAAATCGAGAGCAACTGGCAAGTTACAGATAAGTGAAGACAATATCATTCACATTTCCTTTGAAGTAAATTATTGCTCGAGTGAATTAGTACCCTTAACATTGCTTTGATATTCACACACAAATTAACTGGCCTCTTGCTTTGACCTGAGCTGGCCTGTCAGCATCACGTTCCTTCATGGGCTATGGGGAGAGCAGGAAGTTCTGCATTGCCTTTAGTATGCTCATAACACTTGCAGCTCCGCATTAAGAAAATGACTATAATAAAATCTCATGATTCAGCCAGTAGTCTACTGGGGTCAGGAAGGAATTTTTTCCCTGATGCATAATTAGCCAGATGTATTCTGGGCTCTTTTTTTCACTTTCCTCTGAAGCATCAGAGATTGGGCACAGATGGAGATGGGACGTTGGATGGGGTAGACAAGTGCTCTGAGATGGTACAGAGAATCCTCTGTCTTAGACATCTGAGTGGAGTGCCTTGCTCACGTGCTCAGATTGAAACTGAGTGTCAGATTTGGGATCAGAAAGGAATTATTTCCCAGGTCAGGTTGGCAGGGTCTATGGTTTTTTTCACTTTCTTCTGCATCATGGAGAATGGATCACTTGCTAGGATCACCTGGGCATAGCTCACCTAATCAATTCCTTGCCATTGCAAAGGTACTGGTGGTACCTCAGCCTCTCCAGTTCTCTGCATGTAACACACAACATGTTTGTCTTCTGAGATTGGAAATGCTTTAATCTAACTAAAACAAATGGGCTCAATATAGAGGTAACTGGGTGAAATTTAATGACCTGCGATATTCAGGATTATATCAGCTTAGATGATATATTTATACCTTCTAGCCTTAAACTCTGAAAATATAAAACTATGAAAAATGTCATAGAGCATCATAAAATGAATTTAGCATTTTTGGTCCATGTAAATGCTTTAAAATACTAGTGAATAAACACAGAAACTTAGAACTTGCATATCAACATTGCTTATGAAAATATAAAATGGATGAGCAGAAAAATATTTATGGTCTTTCTATAATTTATGGTTTAAATAATATAATAATTCTGGTGTGAGAATAAATGTAGAAGTAGGTACAACTGATTTTTATTTCTGTATGATTTATTTGTGAGTTTACAGTAAGAGTATGAGTTCTGTTTACGTGGGTAAGGGTTCGTAGAATCCACTCCTTGATTTAATATAATTATTGATTCAAGGTTTTCAAGTCCTTGTTTTCTTTTAAAAACTGTGAACCCAGCAGAGAAGCATCAACTTATTTTTCCTGATTGAAGACCTACTAGAAAAGCGTGCATTCAGAGGTTCTACTCAAACGTTATTAGATGATATTGTGGTAACAAAGTGCGGGGGGGGGGAGCAAACAAAATGAATACAGTGGGTGAAGTTCTCTGCTACGCTCAGCTTGTGCTGGGTGCAGCAGAGTAGGGGAGCTGTAAGAGAGCTTGCTGTGGCCCTGACATGTGTTTAGAGCAGCCTGAGGACTGCTATAACTTGAGCCAACTGACATTGGTACACAAGGGGCCATATGCCAGCTGTGAATAGCTGGAGTGTAGCACACTCAGACTACCTTTCTTCCTTGCCCCAACAAACCACCTGAACTAGGGGATGTGTGAAGGGAGGTGTGGGAGCTGCTTAAGTTGACTCTATGTCTCCTAGGGAGTCCCTCCAACAAGGGAATCTCCAGGAGAGGGCTTGTAGGTGGTTTTTGCTTCCACTTATGCTAGCCTAGATTGTAAGGAGTTCTTCTATCTCCAATATATAGCACAGATTTTAGGTGAGCTAGAAACACTTCTAAAAACATAACCCCTGAGACTATCATGCTCACTTAAGGGGTGGGGGAGGGAGGAAAATTTGCAAATCTGTAAGAATTTGTGAGGTTCATAAAGGCTCAAACTCCACAAAGTAGATCCTTGCTCAAATATTGTTTCTCTTTACCTTGTATGCCCTCTGTGCTTCCTCCTCCACCCCTTGGTGATGTCCTTTTCAGTCTTCAGTGAGAATGTAAAATATAATCACACTGAAACGGCAACATATTTTTTTCTCTCTAATCTGTTAAAAAGAACTTATATTTTCATGACAATAAGAATGATCACCTTTGGGTTTTGTTTTTTTTAAAAGGAGCTTCACTTACATCAGACATTGCATGAATGGAATGTTTGCAATACTCTTTAGTAGATAGCAAACAATCCTGCTCCCACGGAAGCCAAGTGGACGTAAAGAATAATTAAAAGAAGTGAAGAAGGCAAAAATAGAATTATGTAAATTATTCATAATTTTATTTTGAATATCTCTAAAAGCACCTTTTCCATTTTATTCTGCTCCCATTGAAGACCATGGGAGTCTTGTAGCTGACTGGTAGTAGGAGTAGGCCCCAACCGTAATAAAATTTAGAGATGGAAGAAGTCTTTTAGATCACAGGGCACATCCCATTAGAAGACCAGGATTTCCTGACTGCCAGTAGCTGCTAGTTGCTAATCATAGCAACTGATGCATTATCTAAAGCAGTTCCACAAAAAGAAGCTGTACAAATTGTATTAGACAACACTCTCCATCTCTTATGATTCCACCTTTCTACTTACCACTTGGGCTACTAATATGTATTTCATCTGTAACAAATGCCAACAATAATATTGTTTGCCTTCCTTTTGTTCCCTTATACTGTGTAAACATTAGGCTCTGCCTAAACTTGTCAGTATTTTTACAGTGTATTTCTCAGGAGTATTGATAACATGTAAGACTATGTCTCCATGCCTTCCTCCACAGTTCCCTCTATGCAAAGAACTGCTCCCCAACCCCATGCACCAGTCTTTTAGCTTCCTCCTACAGCCCTATTTCATCCTCATTGTTCACCCCCAGCATTAAGGGATCAGGAATAACATTTACAAATAAAAACCAAAGGCGGATAATCATTTCTCTGTGATATGTGCATGGATCTCCATATTCCTGTGCTGGAGAGCAAGATGCCTCTGTGGCATGTTCCCCCACTGCCCTACATCCTGCAGAGGACTCTTAAAGGGACCAGAGGTCTACCATACAGAGGGTTTAGGAGAAGGAAGTCTGGAGGGGAAAGAGAGGTGGGAGAATGTGAATAAATTTCCATTCCCCCCCCAAACACCCTAAAATTAATGCAGCCTGATGTGATTCAATGTTTGTACAGTGCTCACAGGAGTCCCCTCAAGTAGGGTTCCAGAGGGCACATGGGGCATCTGCCAGCAGAGGAAGCACTGGCACTATATCTCCTGGAGCCATACTGCCAGGCATGATAGAGGCCCGGGGGCCCTCTGCAGCGGTGAATTTTGAGAAGTGGAATGCCTTTCTCATTGTGCAGAGGTGGAGAGGCAACCCCTACCTTTCCAGACAGATCAATTTGGGGACTGCCATCCAATGAGAATCTCAGAGTTCCTTAACCCACCCAACTCCAGGCAGTTTTCTAGAGAGGGGACAATCCCCCACTCCCTACCACCTAAATTAAGCCACTCCTCTGGGTGTCCTCCCAGTGTGGGTCTTTTAGATTGGAAATTACTTGGTCAGGGATTGTCTTTTTATTCGTGTGTGTATGAATATATCAGTGCTGCCTAACAAATAGCTAATAATAATAATATATATTGTTGTGTGTGTTATCTGTAATGTTTGAATAGATAGTGGAAGGATGTAATCATTATTGAGCAGTTTAAATTTCAAATAGTTAATGTTATGTATGACTGTAGTGAACAATTGCCAATGAATTCCTAATTGAGTATAAAAAATGTGAATCATTCTCTTCATGTCTTGTTTTCTTGGCTCCAACCCTTGTGTAGCAGCAGACAAGTAAACAAAAATGTTGTATTAACTGATGAAGTGATGATTTCAAAATGTGAAAAGAATAGATGTGTTAACTGATCCATTTTGATAGGCAACTCTTTTCACAGTTTACCCCAAGCCCAAATATACTAAATATTTGTTAAACAAAGAAAATAGGAAGCCTCTAATAGAAAATATATTAGAATGAATATAATTAGCAATGAAAATATTAAAATAAATTCAAGGTACATATCTAATCATATTTAAAATGCAAGTTTTAATAATATGAATAAATTCTACATTTTTCTAAAAATACATTGGGACAAATTCAGTGTAAGCTGGTATAACACAGAGCCCCTTAAACTAACTTAGACTCCTTTATATTATGTGTAGGCCAACTTACATCCATTCTGCTGATGTGCTGTGCTGATGTGATGTGTAACTTACTTGCTGTTGTAAGAAGGTGTAAAATTAAAGTATGATAAGGGCCATCTTAACATATGCCATCCTGCTCCTTAGATACAGCACCTCAGACTCCTTTACACCTCAATAGAGTGGAAACAGTTAGGATTTATAGATTCTAATTGAGTTTAGGTGAATGTAAGGGAAACTAAGTTATACCTCTTTAATTAGCACTCTAAGGACCCAGTCCTGCAAACACTTAGGCATGTGCTTAACTTTATGTCTGTGAGGATTCCCACTGGCATTAATGGGGCAACTCACATACGTAAAGTTAAGGATGGGCACAAGAGTTTGCAGAATTGGGACATAAATTTGGACCTTTGTCTCCAAAGCAATGTCAAAACAAGGAAATTCACATCTAATTATAGCCAGTGGTATTGACTGGTCTAAATATTATGTCAAATGCCATGAAAGGGCTGTTTAGATTCAAAGAGAGAGACCATCTTGAGCCAAAAAGAACAGGAGTACTTGTGGCACCTTAGAGACTAACAAATTTATTTCAGCATGAGCTTTCGTGAGCTACAGCTCACTTCTTCGCATGCATAGAATGGAACACACAGACATGAGATATTTATACATACAGAGAACATGAAAAGGTGGAAGTATGCATACCAACAGGAAGAGTCTAATCAATTGAGGCAGTGTGTCTTCCTAATACTGATGGGTATGATGTAATTATTCAATGATCCATATTTAGCTTTCATTAAGGAAAGAACCTTTTACATTTCTTCATCTTTTATTCTAATACTTGTTTCTTCTCCTCTTTTACAGGAAAAAGTAGAATATGCCTTCCTGATTATTTTTACAATTGAAACATTTTTGAAGATTATAGCATATGGATTATTATTACACCCCAATGCATACGTTAGAAATGGATGGAATTTACTGGATTTTGTAATAGTAGTAGTAGGGTAAGTCATTCACACTTCACTTTAAACAAGACTTTAAAAACATTGTTCTGAAAATGTGGTATTGTCTTTATGACCAGGTAGCTGTATGCCTTATTCTGATGGGACTAAGGGCCGAAGCCTACTAACTTTTACTCAGACATAATTTATTGGTCAGCTCACATGAGTGAAGATGCAGGATCAAGCCCTAAAATGTTTCCAGTTCAGAATGGAGGAACTTGGGCCATATTGTACAATCAGCCTTAAAGCAGAAGACCACAATGCATTCAATGAGTTCGGCCTAAAAGTGGATGGTATAACAAGGTCCAATATTAGAGCCCTGTCCTGCAAATTCTTGTACATATGAGTTGTCCCATTTGCACCCACCGGGACTGTTCATATGAGTAGAGGTTTGCTAGGTTGGGTCCATAATCCTTCAGGGCTCAGCTGTGCCTTTTAAGCACAGCCCAGTGTTGAGGGTGCTTGTAGAGTTGCACTGCCCCACACGCATCACCAGAAAAGCTCTGCCTGCTTCAAAGAGACAAAGCACCTGCCACACCTCCCTGGCATGAGAGGGAGACTGGACACTTCTGAGGATGGAACTATGACTCTGTTTACATTCAGCCCTTCCTGTCCCCTGTGGGGTGCCATGAACCTCCCAGGGGAGTAGTGAGGGAGCATTTCCTGCACACCCCATTGTGCAGGAACTGCCTTTCTGCCTAGCCCACAAGTGTGTAGAAATTCCTTGTTCCCTCCTCATTGTCACTGTGTAAGGGCTATGCAGCATCTGTTCCTTGTTGTGTCAGCAGGTTTTATATTATCAGTTAGCATTGACTCTCTTTGTGTTACATGATGCATTAGGAGATCCTATGTTGAGGCATCAAAGAGTTAATCTTATAGCATATATATATATATATTCTGTTTTCCCCAAAATATGCAAATATTTTCTGATCAGACTGAAATAAGGAATTTTTTCAATAGTGAAGATCCTGTTAAGTAAAAAAAAAAAAAATCATAGTGAAATGCTCTGCCATTTAACATCACTTGAAATATTGCTGCTGACTTGCAAAGAAAGCCTTGGCATGCAATGTCTCATAATGCATTTTTAAAAATAGTTTAAATGATACTCAGAGTTTGCCTTTAACTGAAATGAGCCAGGAATTTGAGGGGGAGAGAGAGAGAGAGAGAGAGAGAGTTTCTAACTCACATCATTGAGGTTATGAAGGAAAATGATGTGATTTAATGGGAAAGGCCAAGATTTGGGGGAAATAATTATAATTACTAAATCTGCTGTTGTTTTGTGTACATGTAAATACCGAATATTCAAATATTATTTTTAAATAATGAAAATTACTGAAATTATTGTTATAGTACCAGTCTCCTGGCACATTCTGGGCCATGGTTAAAGTGAGAGTAAAGGGAGCAACAGTAAAAGTTTCTTTAGCCATATAAATAAAAACAAAGAAAGAAGGGGGACTGCTGAACACTGAGGATGAGTAGAGATTAAAGTTAATGTAGGTGTGAGTAAACATCTTATCAAATACTTTGCCTCAGTTTTTAATAAGAGTAATGAGGAGCTTGTAGACAGTAGGAGAGTGGCTAATGGAAACAAGGATATGGAAATAGAAATTACCACATCTGAGGTGGAAGCCAACTCTGACAGCTTAATGGGACCAAATCAGGGGGCCCAGATAATCCTCATCCAAGAATATTAAAGGAACTTGCGCATGAAATTGCAAGGCCAATAGCAAGGATTTTTAATGAATCTGTAAACTCGGGGGTTGTATCCTATGACTGGAGAATTGCAAATTATAATACTTATAT
The DNA here is from genome assembly GCF_020497125.1 of Mauremys mutica. Classification (NCBI taxonomy): domain Eukaryota; kingdom Metazoa; phylum Chordata; order Testudines; family Geoemydidae; genus Mauremys; species Mauremys mutica. The sequence goes on along the minus strand of NC_059078.1, from coordinate 27,709,356 downwards.
TTAAGAAAAGGAAAAAAGTGATCCAAAAAACTACAGGCCCAATAGTTTGACTTCAATTGTATGCAAGGTCTTAGAACAAATTTTGAAAGGGAGAGTAGTTAAGGGATAATTGGGATAAAATACAACACCTCAGAGGTTCTCAAACTTTTGTACTGGTGACCTCTTTCACATAGCAAGCATCTCAGTGCAACCTCCCCTTGTAAATTAAAAACACTTCAAAATACATTTAACACCTTACAAATGCTGGAGGCAAAACAGGGCCTGGGGTCTATGCTGACAGCTCGCGATCCCCCCCATGTAATAACCTCGTGACCCCCTGAGGGGTCCCTAACCCCAGTTTGAGAATCCCTGTACAACATGGTTTTACAAAAGGTAGATCATGCCAGACCAACCTGATCTCTTTCTTTGAGAAGATAACTGATTTTCTAGACAAGGAAATGCTGTAGATCTAATCTACCTAGATTTCAGTAAGGCATTTGATGCAGTTCCACATAGGAAATTATTAGTTAAATTGGAAAAAATGCGGATTTATATGACGACTGAAAGGTGAGTAAATAACTAGTTAAAAGGGAGACTACAACAGATCATGCTGAAAAGTGAACTGTCAGGCTGGAGGAAGGTTACTAGGTTACTACGAGTTCCTCAAGGATTGATCTTGAAACTGATATTATTTAACATGTTCATTAATGACCATGGCACAAAAAGAGGGAGAAGTGGGAGTGTGCTAACAAAATGTGCAGATGAAGCAAAGTTGGGAGGTATTGCCCATATGGAGGAGGACTGGAATATCATACAAGAAGATTTGGAGGACCTTGAAAACTGAAGCAATAGAAATGGGATGAAATTTAATAGAGCAAAGTGCTAGGTCATGAATTTACAGACTAATAAAAAGATTTTTTTCTATAAGATGGGGATGTATCAGTTAGAAGTGACAGAGGATGAGAAAGACTGCAGTATTGGTTGATCAGAGGATAACTGTGGTGCAGCCAATGTAGTGCAGCCATGAAAAAGGCTAATGCAATTGTATGGTACATCAGGTGAAGTATTTCCAGTAGAGATAGGAAGTGTTATTACCATTAAACAAGGCACTGATGAGACCTCATCTGGAATGCTGTGTGTGAGATTCTGCTCTCCCATGTTTAAGAAAGATGAATTCAAACTGGAACAGATTCAAGAAGGGCCACTAGGATGATCGGAGGAATGAAGAACCTACCTTACTAAAGGAGCCTTAAAGAGCTTAGCCTAATAAAACAAAGGCTGAGGGGAGATATGATTGCTGTCTATAAATACATCAGAGGGATAAACACCGGGGAGGGAGAGGAGTTATTTAAGTTAAGGGCCGATGTTGGCACAAGTACACATGAATAAGTTTAAGCTTGACATTAGATGAAGCTTTCTAACCATCAGAGGAATGAAGCTCTAGAACAGCTTTGCAAAGGGAATAGGGGGAGCAAAAAACCTAACTTGTTATATGACTGAGCTTGATAAGATTATGGAGGGAATGGCATGATGAGATTGCCAACAATGGCATATGGTCCATCAAGGTCTGCTTTTACCAACTATCTCCAGTCGCCGGAGATAGGATACTAGATGGGGATGGCTCTGAAGTTACTACAGAGAATTCTTTCCCAAGTCTCTGGCTGGTGGGTCTCACCCACATGTTCAGGGTCTAACTGAATACCATATTTGGGGTTAGGAAGGAATTTTCTCCCAAGTCAGATTGGCAGAGACACTGTGGTTTGTTTTTTTTTTGCCTTCCTCTGCAGTGTGGCGCACAGATCACTTGCTGGTTTGAACTAGAGTAAATGGTGGATTCTCTATAACTTGAAGTCTTTAAATGAAGATTTGAGGCTATCAGTAACTCAGCCAGAGGTTATAGGTGGGCGAGGTTCCGTGGCCTGCGATGTGCAGGAGGTCCATGACTAAGGCTCCTAGGTTCTACAGTAATACAAATAATCGATAACCATCATGTAATCAGGATGTACATCAGGTCAAGTGATCTTCAACAGATTGGACCCAGGGCACATGGTGCTTGGTGAGGCCTTTCTGTGGTGGGGTGCTTCATGGGCAGGTGCTTCAAGGGAGCTCCTCTCTCAGACCAAGCAATCTTTGGAGTAGTGAACCCCTTTTTTGTCCCTTATCTGATGACTATGTGATTACTGTAGCCCTGGGCAGTTGAGCAAATCCCTAAACTAGCACACCTCATCTCACCATGTTGCTGGGGGGCATGGGTGTGTCTTACACCAAATTCTCATAAATCTCTGTGAGTGACGTGTGTGTAAGTGAGTGTAAGAGAGGTAAATTAGTGTAAGGGAAGGTCTGTGTCATACCATCTGGTATGTCACCTCTATATTTGGCCCTCTGTCTCCAAAATATCATGTGATAACAAGAAAATTAACATGTATAAAACAGTAACTACAACTGGCTAAGTTTAATTACATCAAATGCTAACCCTGAATCCGCGGTATATAAGAAGAATTGGATTGTGTCCCATCAGATACTCAAAGCCTCATTCTATGACCCAAGTCCCTGCCCTTTCACCAGTTCAGAATAGGAAGGCTTGGTGTACCAGGTGCAAACCATGTAATCAAAGATCCAACCCAGCATCCAGAGTAAAAGAAAACAGGTCAGTGGCTCACAGGAAATGCAGCACTCTTACCCAAGCACCCTAGTTTTAAAATAATCAGTTACAGAACATGATAAGCCAGTACAGAGCCAGTTGTTTGGTTAACTTGCACCTTTAAAAGAGAAGCCTACTGAAAAATTGATTTTTGTATTTGACCCTATGTAAAGATGGAATCATCTCTAGATATGATTCCTTTTGAATGGATTTGTTATGGAATTTCATATTTACATTTTAATGGCTTCAAAGGAGCTGCCACTGGTGTCCAGCACTAGATACATTAAATTAAATGCTCTTGCTGTGCATTGTCAGCAGAAAATGTAATGGCTCCAAAGACAAAATCATGACAACCATTCCAAAATGCACATCTATAAGACAAGAAATTAAGGTGCATATACAAAAGGCAGTTTTCTAACATAAATAATTTGGACATTTAATTAAAAGAATATTAAATGGCCTTAGTACACTGTATTGGATAGTAAATGTTATGTTTTAAAGAAAATCAAGGGCTTGATGGCTTTATAGCTTGATGGATTTGGCAGGAGTGATGTATGCTGGCAGAACTGAAATCCAGCCCTGCACATTTTTCTCTGTCCCGACTCAGTCAAAACTCTCATTGAAATCAATCAGTTTATGGATTGCTTAGAGAATAATCCACCCACATGTTTAGTGCCTGGCCCTGCATTCTCTTTTCAGGCCAAATTTCCATTGTTCTCAATGGGCGCTTTACCTGAGAAAAGAGTCCAGAATTGGGTCCTAAGGGAGGAAGCTTGCACAGCAGTTTACTGTACCTGTGGACCTCTAATTTGAGGAATTACTTATGCACTGAGTACCTGACAGCATTCCCCTCACTCAGGCCCTGATTTCAGCAACATGCTTAAGCATGTGCCTAACTTTAAGAACATGAATAGTTTCACTGAAGTCAGTGCGATTACTCACATGCTTACAGTTAGGCCCATATTTAATTACCCTGCTGAATCAGGGCATAAACTGTTAAATGTCTGTATTCTGCCATCTCTTAAAATATGGGGATCTCTGATTTATGTAAATTCAGTGGGTCAGATCTAGGAGCTCCACAGATAATGGGACAGACTGGGGAAGGGGGGTGACCCAAGTTAGGTGTTTGTGGGGTCCAGGGAAAGCCTCCAGTATTCCAGCTCTGGCAAGCTACTAAACATAACATCTGTTTCTTAGCAGCTCTGTGATTCTTGATGATTTATAACCAGAGCTGTGAAAAACTTTCCTGACAAAACTCAAAACCGGAGAAAATTTTCCTGCTTTCAGGTGTATTTTATAAACCTAAAACACAGGCCAAGTTTATTGACATTTTTGCTGAGCTTCACAGACCTTTCAGTGGAACTAGGCTGAGTTCTGATCAGGCATTGCATGATAGTTCTGTGTGGAAAACTGGATGATGCTCACTATGGCTTGCATGGCTCATACCTGAAATCTAGCAAAACATGGAAGTTTTCACAACGCAAATTGAAATATAGCATGCAAAAATGAAACAAAACGTGAGACCACCGCTGACCTTAACCATCTGCTTCAGTTTTAACCGTTATGGTTACTGAACTTCCATTCTGACACTATTTTAGTAAATGGCTTCTGACAGTTAAGAAACACTTTATGAAATGTCTGACTGTAAGGAGAATATTTTTGTGGTTTTTTTTCTTTTGCTGACTGTTTAGAATGTTGAACTGTAGTGTCATAGGGAATTCATATAATCTACACGGTTTAAAACTGGGAGTTTCTTGTCATTATCGATTTAATGTTCTAACGGAAAGACTGATTTTGCAAACCTCACAATCTGAAATGTTTGAACAAAAAGCCGTGATAAAGTAGTTTCATTGTGTAAAACTGGCAGAGACTATATACTAGCAGAATATCCACTAAATTAACACTGTGTGATCATCCCTCTCTTGGGGGATTAGGAGCTCTTGCACTTCATAACCCTCGTATCATGATTTAATACATAAGTATATGTCATTTCAACAGCTGAACAGCTTTTCAGAACTATTCTCAGTTCAAGCAATTTCCTAACACTTTTGATTACTTGGTAAATGGACGGTGATAATGACCTTTCTTATTTTTTTATTTGGTAGATTGTTTAGTGTAATTTTGGAACAATTAACCAAAGAAACAGAAGGAGGTAGCCACTCAGGTGGCAAACCAGGTGGCTTTGATGTCAAAGCCCTAAGAGCCTTTCGTGTGTTGCGACCTCTCCGGCTTGTATCAGGAGTGCCCAGTAAGCTATTTTCTATTTAATTCTGTTGGAGTGAATAAAATAACCATTCCATTGTGTTATCTTTTCAGATTATTTAACCTTCTTGCTCTAGAGAGTAGAATAAAAGTGACAGGGTAACGTTGACTTTCGTTATCTGGTTATGTAGATAAAATGTGTTTCAAGATGTACGATATCCTGTTTGAAGTAGAATAAGGGATTGTGAACTCATTCAGTGTATGATCGTCTTACACAGTTCACTAGGCAGACAGAAGAATACATTTAACTTTTAGAAGTTTTATATGAAGTAAATTAAACATCAAAAGCAAATGCATCAGAAAATAAAGTTGAGATTTTTGATACCCAAATCCCGGGAAACATACTATGTAGCTACTCCTAAAATTGTCCATATGCAGGTAAATGTATGCCAAAGCAAACAACGTGTTTTCTGCCCTGCCTGCACGCAAATAGCTCCTGTTGATCTTAATGGGATTTACTGATGCTTACACCACAGGGAATAAAAGAGCAATTTCCAAAAGTAGGAAACTTGAAAAATAGAGCAATTATTTAAAAAAGATGCTTGAATTTTCTAATTATCCTTTCTATCTCCCTTTCATTCATTACTAATTATTGATGCTTTGAGTTGAATCAGGCCTCTCTGTTTCTCAACCCAGCTTCCCACATTTGATCCAGCAGCAAATTAATAATGCTGTGTTTATTACATCATAATCTGTTGCCATGGAAATGATTGTGATGACACAGATTTAGGAAAATAACTTCAGTGGAGACTCAAGCAGAATGGGGGTGGAGGGGAAGGGTATGCTGTGATGGGTAAATACAAGTGAGCCATATTCTGCTTCACTGATACCGGGCCAGCCCCCAGTCACTTGAGGCTTGAAGTGCTATCAGTGCAGAATTTAACCAATAGACATTTAGGGAAAAACTATAAAAACAATGTGAAAGGTAAATGAATGTGTCCAAGTATGTTTATATTTTAAAGTTGTTTTCGGTGTATCAGTTTTAAAGATCTTTACCATACAGGTGCAGTGCTCTCTAACAACACTGTAAACCTTCCAGATCAAAGGCCTACTCCTGCAATGAGCTCTGTGCAGATGGACCCCCCTGCACCTGCCTGCCCTGAGCTCATTGCAAGATGACGGCCTGAGCACAGGATTTTTCAAGATTCTTCAGGCGATGTAAAATCCCAGCACCACGTGGAATTCATACCATCTGAGGAGTATGGATTCTTGTTGCTGCCTTTCAAGCATTGCTTTCTATTATATTAGCCTAGCTGAACACAGACGATGTTCAGTTAGAATTTTGCAACAGAATACAAAGCTTTAAATTTTTTTAAAGCAGCCCTGTGCTTGGACATTCACTTTTGAAACTGAGCAGCTTGAAAATTCTGGCTGTGAGCTGGTGCAGGAAGTTTTTGGTGTGTTTTGTTCAGTGGAAACCATAGGTTCACCACACTTGTTAAATTGATGGCATTTCTATGTGTTTCTAATTGTGTCATTGCAAAAGATTTCATAGTCAGGAAAAGTTAATGCTGTAGAAAGTCTAACTCACTGTGTGTGTGCTTTTTTTTTTAGGTTTACAAGTTGTCCTGAACTCCATTATAAAAGCCATGGTTCCCCTGCTCCATATTGCCCTTTTGGTATTGTTTGTAATCATAATCTATGCTATTATAGGATTGGAACTTTTTATTGGAAAAATGCACAAATCATGTTTTCTTGTTGATTCAGGTAAGTAATTAAGCCATTAATTTACATAAGGGACCAATCCTACTTCCTTTCAAGTCAATGGGACTTCAGTTGGAGCATGATAAGGCCCTAGATGTTAAAACTATTGTAAATCTTCATTTCCATAAGGTTGCATGATTTTAGGAAAAGCGTGTTAAATTTTAAAATGCTAACTAAACAATAGAGCCCTGATACTTGCTATGAACTGATCTTGTTTTTAAAAAAAATGTAGCCAAAGGGTCAGCCCAATAATGTAGCGACAGCCTACAGTGGGAAACACAGTAATTGGATTTTGAATCCCAGACTAGTGAAGAGCTAGTCATATCACGGAGCAGACATCCTCCTGAGGCAGAAAGCTGGCTGTCTCTCTGCTTCAGCACTTTGGGCAGCATGATTATAGGAGCAAGCAATGAGATGCGTAATAGAGGAATCCAATCTTCCTACATTCAGATGTGGGTTTAAATGATACAGTGAAAATATTTTATATGGGAGGTCTTCAGAGGAGTGAAAGATCATCACTAGAGAAATGAAGTTTTGTAAGCAGGGTACATTTCCACCAGTGAGGTCTGGAATGGAATAGACTAAATGCAGGATCTAGTCCGGGACTGCTTACCTGCTGAGAGGAAGGAAATTGTTAATATGGGATGGAAAAAGGAAGAAAGAATAATGAGAAGAAAGCATATGTTAGATAAACTTCAGTAATTGAAAAATTCATTGTATTACCTACAGCTGGCAACGTGCGTCATTTCATTTGCACTGTTGTAGCCATGCTGGCTCCAAGACATGAGAGAGATAAGGTGGGTGAGAGAATACCTTTTAATGGGCCAACTTCTGCTGATGAAAGAGACAAGTTTTCGACCTGCACAGACCTCTTTTTCAGGTCTGGAAAAAGTAATCAGGGTGTCACAGCTAAATACAAGGTGGGACAGAGTGTTAACTCCTTGTGATTAACAATCTGTCCTACCTTCTGTTTTGCTGTGACACTCCGATTACTTTTTCCAGATTGGAAGAAAAGCTCTGTATACTTGATCCTAAGAGATGTGTGCCCTGCATTACCCTTACACTCCCAGCACCTTTCAGGATCAAGCCTTGAATGAAATAATCTCTCCAAGTAATGCTGTCTGTAGTCCATCAGTGTTGGAGTTTCTCCTCACAAGCAAGTTATTTCACAAAAATGTTGAGAATGCAGAATTCTGAAATGTTTTTGGTCAATTTCAGATATATTAATTGAAGATGATCCAGCACCTTGTGCATTCTCAGGGAATGGACGTCAGTGTGCCATAAATGGCACTGAATGTAGGGGCGGCTGGGTCGGACCAAATGGAGGCATAACCAACTTTGACAATTTTGCCTTTGCGATGTTAACTGTGTTCCAGTGTATAACCATGGAAGGATGGACTGATGTGTTGTACTGGGTAAGTAGCTTGGTGGGAAATAGAAATCTCTGAACTTTGCTTACTCTTAAAACAAGCTTCAATATGCAGATGAGAAACTAGCTATGTTTAACAACACTGTGAACAAGAAATCTTGGCAAGATAGTTCTGCTGCAAAGGAGCACAGCTGCACTCTTCTTCCAGTCACAGCATCTCACTGGATTCCTCAGGCTAAAAAGCCCTTTCAGAAGCAGATTTCTGCACTGCTGGTTTTTTTAAGCCTATTCCATTTGGATAAATTTAATCTTATATTTCTGTCCCTTGGACTGGCATTCTTTTGCAAGCCTATAGTTTTTAAGTAGGTCTTTTCTGATTTTGTTTAAAAGCTCTCTCTTTTTGCATCTTCATAGTATTATAGAAAATTAGTCCCAAGCAAGCTCTCAACTGTCTTCATTTGCCTTGGGGCCTACAACCCATTTTTTCAGACATACCAAGCCTTGACTATCATGCTTCAAGAAAGGTTCCGGCCCAAGTATGTCTCCATAGAAACAACAAAAATATATATCAAAGGTCATCACTACTGCATAGGAACCAATCCTGAAAACACTTTTGTATTACTAAGCACAGTACTTATTTTTTGGCATTACAAGTAGCACTTAGAGACCACAGCTAAGGTTAGGGTCCCATTGTATCCAGCACTACACAGGGGCATAGTGAGAAGCAGACCCTGCTGCAAAGATCTTATGGTATAAATGGACAATCAGAAGGAGACAGGAGATATTTTCATTCCCATTTTACAGATGGGGAACTAAGGCACAGAGCAATTAAGGCACGGATTTTTAAAGGTATTTAGGCATCTAAATATGCAAATTACCTAATGGGATTTGCAGAAGAGCCTAACTCCCATTGCAGTCAAGGGGAATTAAGCAGTTATCTGCATATTTAGGCCCCTCAGTACCTCTAAAAATCTGACCCTAAGTGACTTGTGCAAGATCATATAGGAAGCCTGTGGCAGAGTTCTAGTCTAATGCATTAACCACAAGACCAGACTTCCTGCTTGAAGTCAATGGGACTTTTCATAGTAATCACTCTGCTCAGTAGTGTTTACAAAATCAAGATCTTAGTAAATGAAGATAAAAATTTTAGATTTTAAAGGACTGATGAAGCAAAAAAAAAGATTAAAAAAATTCTGAACAAAATGATGTTAAAATGGGGGGAAGTTGCTAAACAAATTTGAACTTTTTTTGTTGCTGGAACTGCAACCTAGGAGTGAGTCTGTGGGTCTGTTGCTCAGAGTAGCCCACAGTTTAGATTGCTTTGTGGCTGAGTGTGGCCACGAGAGATTATTTGCTAATATCAAAATTCTTCTGTGAAATAAGGCAGTAAAGGGTATGGTATTATCCCAGTGAATGGGTACTTATGTAGCCTGGGGTCATTCGCTGCAAATCAAGATGAAGCATATTGTATCTAAAAATGAAATACAGTACCACATCAGCACATGTAGCCCTGGCATTTAATCCAGCGTGATACACGGGGGTGCCTAGCTACACAAAGACATTTCTTAAGATGATATCACAATTACAAAATAATTAAAATGGCAAACCAACAATCTGTAAGATTACAAGATACAAACTTGGCAAAATATTGAACTTTGCTTACCAGAAAATACTGTTAGAGCTCTGAAAGAGAGCCCAGTTCTGCACTTACTAGCACACTTAAAATGCAGGCTTGGGTCCAGATCAGACACTTATGACATAAGTGTTACTCATATAAGGTATATTTTTCCCTTTCTGTAATTTGGTGCTGGTTTCTTGGAACAATCAGAACATGCACTTGTTCTTGCTTTCTCTTTCTCACTGTCTCGCTTGCTTGCTTGCTCTCCTTATCTTTTTCTAATTGTCTCAGGAGACTTTATGAATGTTCAGTTTGTGCATGTGTTTATGTCATTTGTATTCGTGATGGAAAAAACCCAAATCTTCCAGGCCCCATAAAAGTGAAGTCAGAGCAGAGGAGGGGTGCAGTAGAGAACACATGCTTTTTTAATTTTTGGAAGCCAGAGCATACCCACATTTTGGTAGTTATGGGCCTATTATTTATTATTTCTTTCAATATATACAAAGATAACTTATCCAAAAAGCTCTAGGAGATATAACACATTTTAAAATACATAATTCATACAGAATAAAATAAATAAATTAAGCTGACTTTTTCCCTTTAATAATTAATCACCCAATTGGTTCATCCAATGCATAAAAAAATCAACCCCCCCCCATTATAGAAACAAGACCACCATCATAAAACTCCACCCTCCCTAAACATTAAAAAAAAACAGATGGGCCTTGCAATATGCCCTTGAATCATCAAATACAGGCTATTTAAGTATACAGTTTTTCCACATGGAGAATATTTGCGCTACATAGATGTCAATTTTCATTTCATTGCAAAAGAGACTGAGGTTATTGACCAGAAACACAAAGAAGCATACCCACCTTGTAAAATATACCAAATATTTTGCTCTGAATTTGTTTTGAAGACATCATTTAAATAAAATTGGTTCTTGGTCCTCTCTCTCTGAAGACACAATACACCTTTGACTGCCAAACTGCCATCTTTTTACCAGGATGGAAGAATGTCCCTTTTTTCAATTTGGTTTTACCTATTGATGAAGCTGTGGCAGGTCCATCTGCTATTAGCTAATAAGTGAAAAACTTTTAGTAATAATGATGAATAAAAGTGTAAAAGTCTTGTACAGTCAAGAAAGCATACATATTAGTTTTGAATAAGGTTGTTCCGAGAACCCAAAGAAACCCCATTATCTCTGTATTTTAACTTGTGTTTATGTTATTGTGGGTTTTTTTATAGTCTTAGGAAGCTATTGATGGGGACAATAGAACAGATCCTTTCTAAATGTGACCCCTGAAGCGCTAAAAATACTGCAGCAAATAGAAACACAAATACAATACAAATATTAGAATTGTCACACATTCCTAGATTTCATTTGTATACTGTGTGACCAGTAAAAGTAACTACATAGGGTTACCTTGTGGGCAAGTGTAAGATGGGTTGGACGGAGTACGTGCAATATTTTGCATCCTGATGTATATTGTTAAATGAGGTGTAGAGGAGGTTTTGGAACAAATTGATAAATCAAACAATAATAAGTCACCAGGACCCGACAGTATTCATCCAAGAGTTCTGAAGGAACTCAAGTATGAAATTGCAGAACTACTAAATGTGGTTTGACAGTCAGATAGCTAATGTAATACCAATATTTTTAAACAGTCCCAGAAGTGATCCTGCCAATTACAGGCTGGTGAGCCTAACTTCAGTACCAGGCAAATGGCTTGAAACTTCAGCACAGAACAGAATTATCAGATAGATAGATGAACACACTATGATGAGTGAAGAGTCAACACAGCTTTTGTAAAGGGAAATCATGGCTCACAATGTACAGTATTAGAATTCTTTAAGGGTGTCAACAAACATGCGGACAAGGGTGATCTGGTGGATATAGTGTACTTGGACTTCCAGAAAGCCTTTGATGACATCCCTCACCAATGGCTTTTAGCAAAGTAAGGAGTCATGGGATAAGGGGGAAGGTCTTCTTGTATCTAATTAAAAATAGGAGACAAGGATAAGAATATATGTTGAGTTTTCACAATGGAGAGAGGTAAATAGCAGATCTGTACTGGGACCAGCGCTATTCAACATATTCATAAATGATCTGGAAAAAGAGATAAACAGTGAGATGGCAAAATTTGCAGCTGGTACAAAATTACTCAAGATAGTTAAGTCCAAACTGACTGCAAAGAGTTATAAAGGGGTTTCACAGAACTGGGCAACAAAATGGCAGATGAAATTTAATGTTGATAAATGCAAAGTAATGCACATTGGAAAACATAATCCCAACTATACATACAAAATGATGGAGTCTAAAGTAACTGTTATGATGCAAGATGGAGATTTTGGAGTCATTGTGGATAGTTCTCTGAAAACATCTGTTCAATGTGCAGAAGCAGTCAAAAATGCTAACAGAGTGTTAGGAACCATTAGGAAAAAGATAGACAACAAGACAAAATATCATAGTGCCACTATATAAATCCATAGTATGCCTACACCTTGAATACTGCGTGCAGTTCTGGTTGCCCCATCTTTAAAAAGATATATTATAATTGGGAAAAGTACAAAAAATGGCAACAAAAATGAGGAGAGATTAAAAATGCTGGGACTGTTCAGCTTAGAGAAGGGATGACTAAGGGGGTTACGATAGAGATCTATAAAATCATGAATGGTTTGGAGAAGTGAATAAGGAAGTGTTATACACATAACACAAGAACCAGTGGCCACCCAGTAAAATTAATAGGGAGCATGTTTAAAACAAACATAAGGAAATACTTCACACAATGCCCAATCAACCTGTGGAACTCATTGCCAGGGGATGCTGTGAAGGCCAAAAGCATAATTGGGTTTAAAAAAGAATTAGATACGTTCCCGGAGGATAGGATAATCAGAGATGCAATTCCATGCTCTGGGATTGGACAACAGGATGGATCACTCTATAATTACCCTGTTCTGTTCATTCCCTCTGAAGCATCTGGCATTGGCTACTGTTGGCATTGGCATACAGGATACTGAGCTAGATGGACGATTGGTCTGACCCAGTATGGCCATTCTTATGTTTTCATGTTTTTATGTTCTGTCAGCAGAAAATGACAGCTTCCAAAAACATTCACTAATACTGCTCACGATAACCTGGATAATGACAGTGAACCCCACTGCAAAATGATCCAAGTTTGAATAATAATATTCTCTTGTACACGTCCAGAGTTGATTTCAGGCCTAGTCCTGGTAGGTGCTGAGCACCATTCAATTACTGTTGACTCATATGGGTCCTGCTACTCACAAAGTTGCCTGTGATTTCTGAAAATCAGGTTATTTTGTATGTGTGAGCCCATGCCTGTAGATTTATCTAATTCTAAGTTGTGCATATACATGTAACCCACTGGTCAGTGTGTGTTATGTTATATGTTTGATAAACAGAGAATGTGAATCTGTGACAGCCCCAGCTGTAGACCCTTGCACTTTAGTTCAGTCTGTAGAAATTTATGCTTTCAGCTCTGGAGGTCTTTTTTGTCAGACAGGATGTCTCACACACTGGTTCTTAATGCTTTGAATCAATCCTAAAGTTGAGTATGTCCATTTTCTTTGCCATGTTTCCTGTTTGCTTTAGCAAACACTCAAACGTTCAGAAATCTGAACCTCAATTTTGCAAATGCAGACTTTTCACTGAAAATCTGGCCCTAGATGTGCTTTTATATCCTTGAAGATCAAATAAAACTATCTAGGTTTATATGACATTTATGGCTAATGCTTAATTTATAAAGTAATGATGGATTATAATTTGCAATTTTCAGCCGTTTCATTTGATATACAGAGTACATATAATAAATTATGGTGCTGGTCATTAAATAAAAAAAAAAATTGGAGATATAGCAATCTCCTAGAACTGGAAGGGACCTTGAAAGGTCATTGAGTCTAGACCCCTACCTTCACTAGCAGGACCAAGTACTGATTTTTGCCCCAGATCCCTAAGTGGCCCTCTCAAGGATTGAACTCATAACCCTAGGTTTAAGCAGACCAATGCTCAAACCACTGAGCTATCCCTCCCTCCTGTTAAAAAGCCATAATTTGCCCTTGATATCATAGCTGTTTTTCTTCACTGCAACAGTTAACTTGAATTACTGTATTTGAGTTACTATATGCGAGGTAGCATAGCTTGAGTGTCAGTGGCCATACTGTGAAACAACCCTCAGCCACACAAAGTAATTTGATAGCAGCACCGAGGGACTGGATTAGCAGAGTGATTAGCATCTGATGAGTTGTGCTAAATCAAATTTGTAGCCTGTAGCTGGCTCCCCATTGCATTGCTATCTTGAGTGGCAACAGTGCTTAGACTTCACCCCACACCTCCTGATGGGTCAGCTAGCTCAGGTTTAAACATCATTTAACTTGAGCTAGAGATTTTATGAGTGGACAGGAGCTGGATTGGGGCAAAGCTTGAGTTATACCTTGAGCTAACATTGCAGTGAAGACAAGCCATAAGTGTAAGGAAAAACGGTGGTATCTCAGATATGCCTGGTTGCCAACTGGCAAATGCTGATTTTAATGGGAACCTCTGTATAACACACCGTATCAAGGATGCATGTTAGGAGTCTTAAATTCTCTCATTGAAATATTCCATGTAATTTGAGGTATTTCCAAGCCTTTTGTATTCGGTAGCTAGAGATGTTGTCTGCATGTGTCCCAGTGACCCTTTACTTAACATATTAACATTTTAAAATTATATCATTTAACATCAGTACTGTAATAGTAACATATTCCAATATTAGAAAGAAACATCACCCAGTCATAATTTCTGTACTTTTAACAAAATGTACCAAAAGAAGCGTGCACTCGGCAACCTGTTATCTGTCTTAAATATTAAGCTTTACCTGCAACACTAACTCATTGTAACAAGAAGGCCAATGGCTCCATTAGTAGGAACATTGCCAGCAGTTGAGGGAAGTGATTAATCCCCTCTATTCGGCACTGGTGAGCCACACCAGGAGTACTGTGTCCAGTTTTGGTCCCCCTACTACAGAAGGGATGTGGACAAATTGGAGAGAGTCCAGCGGAGGGCAACAAAAATGATTAGTGGGCTGGGGCACATGAGTTACGAGGAGAGGCTGAGGGAACTGGGATTATTTAGTCTGCAGAAGAGAAGAGTGAGGGGGGATTTGATAGCAGCCTTCAACTACCCGAAGGGGGGTTCCAAAGAGGATGGAGCTAGGCTGTTCTCAATGGTGGCAGATGACAGAACAAGAAGCAATGGTCTCGAGTTGCAGTGGGGGTAGTCTAGGTTGGATATTAGGAAACGCTATTTCACTAGGAGGGTGGTGAAGCACTGGAATGGGCTACCTAGGGAGGTGGTGGAATCTCCATCCTTAGAGGTTTTTAAGGCCCAGCTTGACAAAGCCCTGGCAGGGATCATTTAGTTGGTGTTGGTCCTGCTTTGAGCAGGGAATTGGACTAGATGACCTCCTGAGGTCTCTTCCAACCCTGATATTCTATGATTCTATGATCTTTGAGTTTTCTAACTGAAATGATCATTTCTATAACATTGTCTGAATGCAGTGAAACTTTAGGGGTATATTGAACTTTTTGAACATCTCTTGTAAACATGTCCCTCCTATTAATGTTACTGAGAGTAACACACCTTTATCTAAGGGTGAAAAACCCTAATATTGTTTACTTACAAAGTCTCCAAACAGCATCCATACCTCTCTAAATTTACTCTCATAACAGACAACAAAAGCCATCATATTCTTATTAGCTTTTTACAAGCACAAGGAAATCTTTCCTTCATGTGCATAGAAAAACATAATGCAATCATTAATTCTTTTAATAATAGAATGAAGATTTTAGATAATGGCTATAACTCCTGGTTAAATACAGCTGGACACAAGACACAATTAATACTTCAAAGAGAATCACTACAATAATAAAACAGGTCAGTCTGGTGGTTGTTTAGCCTGTCAATCAAACATTCAGGAAATCAACCAGATAATCAAATACTCATTTCATTTTATATAGTGTTCTTATTGCAAGCATCACAGAGAGCAGCTAACCAAAAACATAATAAAAATGTTTATAAATTAGTTGAAAGAACAGCCAAAGAAGTAAGTCTAGAACTTAGTCTGACAGGCAGCCAAACATTCTGCAGATCTAATTCACAAAAAATCCCACAGGTGAAGTACAAAATACACCAGTGGGCCACACACAAAATGATGCAGCCCACAACTGAAATATTATCAAGACTGAGCAGGAGACACAGGACAGGAGATATCTTTGTGAAAAACATACAGTCTTGTAAACAATAAAATATTAAAAATTTGAAGTTGGTATATTGATAAGCCAGAAACCTGTAGAGAGCATCTAGAACTGGAGAGATAAAGTAAGACATTAGTCATTATTAGGAATTTAGCTTCCTGACTCTACAGAAATGGAAGACACATTACAGAACCCAAACAAATACTAGTCAACAATGAATTCCATCCTACAGTCTGAAGAAGACCAAAGCACACATGAGAGTCTTCAGATCCATTTGAGTAAGTATGAGCCATAGACTAGAAATATTCCCCAGAAAATGCCAGATTTTTTTGCTGGGATACCCTACAGAATCCCCTGATTGCTTCTTTCACTTGCCTTCTACTTGATAAGCATTGTTTGACACTGCTCCCCTAGTGTCAGTGAACAACACTCCTGGGTCATCCAAGGGAAATGCTCAAGTGAAGCGAAGCCCTTCTTCCCCCAGAGGGGTTGACTGTGCTGTGTGCACAGTGCTCCCAGCCCTTGATGACTTAGGCAGCTCGAAATCTAGCACAAGATCTCTCGCTCCATATAGACTGGTAGGAATTTTGGATGACAGTATTAACATGCTTCATAGATGACATTTAAGAACCAGAGATAGCATGTTGGGTTTTTATTCTTGAGTATTAATCAGTGGAACCTAATTTAATCTGAGAGTACAGTAAAAGATTTCAGATGTTGATTTGGGCTAATTAAAACCTTTTTTTTATTTAGATCCAAAAAGCTAAGAAACATCCAAGCTAAGATTGCAAAGAGGCTAGAAATAGATTGCTGTACCAGCTCATTAGAAACTTCAGGAACAAAGAGAAGGGTAGAGATCTGCATAAATATGATAATCAAACACAGGCCTGCAAATAGTACTGTAAAATGGGAAAATAGAAATATTTAAAAGTCTAGAATATAGAGCCCTGAGGGATGGTGATTTAAAGTAATAGTTTCAAATGAACGGTGTAATACAGAGTCCACATGGAGAGCGATGATTTTAAAGTACTTACAGGAGGATACCAATTCCCATGAACTCATCCAGGAATTGAAGATGATTTATTCTGAGCTCATTTCTAGTATCTCGGGTTTATCTATCACTGTAAATCTTCAAAAGAGTATTTTGCCCCCAAAAAGTTTTAATAAAATGGATGGAAAATAGATTAGAAATAAATCAGACTCCAGATATCTGCTAAAAGGTCCTGCAGTTGAATTACTATACCTTGCTCCAAAACCTTTACTGGAAGAAACAAATGAGAGACTGATCAATAACTTGAACAGTCTTTCTTAAAGTATCAGAGGGGTAGCCGTGTTAGTCTGGATCTGTAAAAAGCGACAAAGAATCCTGTGGCACCTTATAAACTAACGGACGTATTGGAGCATAAACTTTCATAGAATCATAGAATCATAGAATTCAAGATCAGAAGGGACCATTATGATCATCTAGTCTGACCTCCTGCAAGATGCAGGCCACATAAGCCAATCCACCCACTCCTTAAGCAAGCGACCCCTGCCCCATGCTTCGGAGGAAGGCGAAAAACCCCCAGGGCCACTGCCAATCTACCCTGGAGGAAAATTCCTTCCCGACCCCAAATATGGCGGTCAGCTGAACCCCGAGCATGCGGGCAAGACTCTCCAGCCATACCCTCTGGAAAAAGGCTAACAATATCCTATCATTGACCCATTGTACTAATTACCAGTGTGGCACTTAATTGACCTATTGACTAAGCCCGTTATCCTATCATACCATCTCCTCCATAAACTTATCTAGCTTAATCTTAAAGTCATGGAGGTCCTTCGCCCCCACTGTTTCCTTCAGTAGGCTGTTCCAGAATTGCACTCCTCTTCATGGGTGAATACCCACTTCATCAGAGTCCTGCACTTAGGACGGAAGAATCCCATGCACTGCTACAGACTAGGGACCGAATGGCTGGGCAGCAGTTCTGCAGAAAAGGACCTAGGGGTTACGGTGGACGAAAAGCTAAATATGAGTCAACAGTGTGCCCTTGTTGCCAAGAAGGCTAATGGCATTTTGGGTTGTATAAGTAGGAGCATTTCTAGCAGATCGAGGGATGTGATCATTCCCCTCTATTCAGCACTGGTAAGGCCTCATTTGGAGTACTGTGTCCAGTTTTGGGCCCCACACTACAAAAGGATGTGGATAAATTGAAGAGAGTCCAGCGGAGGGCAACAAAAATGATTAGGGGGCTGGAGCACATGACTTATGAGGAGAGGCTGAGGGAACTGGGGGTTGTTTAGCCTGCAGAAGAGAAGAATGAGGGGGGATTTGATAGCTGCTTTCAACTACCTAAAAGGGGGTTCCAAAGAGGATGGATCTAGACTGTTCTCAGTGGTAGAAGATGACAGAACAAGGAGTAATGGTCTCAAGTTGCAGAGGGGGAGGTTTAGGTTGGACATTAGGAAAAACTTTTTCACTAGTAGGGTGGTGAAGAACTGGAATGGGTTACCTAGGGAGGTGGTGGAATCTCCTTCCTTAGAGGTTTTTAAGGTCAGGCTTGACAAAGCCCTGGCTGGGATGATTTAGTTGGGTTTGGTCCTGCTTTGAGCAGGGGGTTGGACTAGATGACCTCCTGAGGTCCCTTCCAACCCTGAGATTCTATGATTCTATGATTCTAAGATGCATGTAGTGGAAATTTCACCCACAAAAGCTTATAGACTAACAGACGCATTGGAGCATAAGTCTTTCTTAAGCAACCCAAATCTCTTAAGGTGATAACACAACTTATTGGATAGAGTACATTGCATATGGTACTTTTGTTTGATTTACAGCTTCTATGTAAATTAAGATACCAGTTTTTCAGTCCAAATAATGTAGACCATTATACCATATTTGAATCCATGTCTTTCAGAAAACACTAAAAAAACAAAAAAAAAACAAAGCAGAATTAGCTGTCAAAACAGATTATTTCAAAAGTTATTATATACTTAGTATCATACTTGGTATTATTAATCTCCTTATTATAGCCCTTTATTATTGAGCACAGTTAGATGGACCCATCTTTCACACTATTGCTCATTCACTTTACTAATTATAAATAGACAGTTTTGTTGAGCACATTGATTTAGATGACCAAACCTTTTCATATACTTTACAAGTTTCATGTGTGAAATACACTGGGCAACACGCACTTCGTCAGATGGATAGATCCAAACCACAGGGAATAGTATTAACCCTTAACATCTTGAAACCAAATTAGTTGGTACAGGGCAAAGATTCATCAACCTCAGGACACTTGGGTGGTGCAGGATGCCCCCATTTGAGGTGCCCTCATTGGATTACCCAACATATGAGGCAGCACTCACTAGTTCATTTTCTTGGTGTAAGAGAAAACCATGTGTGAGGACTTCTCAGAGCTCCCATCGTGGTGGTTTAGCTCTGATCTGCCACCAGGGTAGGCCTCTGTCTGTAAGTTACAATGGGATCTTATGCTGGCTATTTAGAAATGGGAGAATCTTATTTTGTTTTCAAACAACCACATTTAACATCCAGGCTTTCCTTGGAGAAATAGCCTTAAAATGTTTTATTTGCCTGGCCATATACAGTAACCTAACAATGAGTCATCACCTACAACACATAGATGCTGGGTACTAGAGAAGTATCTAAAATGCACTTAAGAACAGTAAGATTCCGCATACTAATTTGCTTTGAGTCTTTATTCCAAGATTTTAAAATCATGATTGTAAAAAGAAGAGGTTTAGCTTTAAGGAATAGATATGTAGATGGCTAATTTATGCACTTCTTTATAGATTGCTAACAATAGCTAACAAATAGATTGCTAACAATGGTTATGAATTACAAATTGTAAAATCTGGGCTCAGTTTTGAGAGGTCTAAAGATTAAGGTAAGTGGGGAAGTGGGATACCAGGAGGAAGCATGAGTAGGAGAGTGCAAAAGGGGAGGACTCTTGCCTCATATTGAGAAAGCAGGACGATCAGCGAGTTGTCTTAAGTGCCTATACACAAATGCAAGAAGCCTGGGAAACAAGCAGGGAGAACTGGAAGTCCTGGTACAGTCAAGGAATTATGATGTTATTGGAATAATGGAGACTGGGTGGGATAATTCACATGACTGGAGTACTGTCATGGATGGATATAAACTATTCAGGAAGGACAGGCAGGGCAGAAAAGGTGGGGAGTTGCATTGTATGTAAGAGAACAGTATGACTGCTCAGAGCTCCAGTATGAAACTGCAGAAAAACCGGCGAGTCTGTGGATTAAGTTTAGAAGTGTGAGCAACAAGGGTGATGTTGTGGTGGGAGTCTGCTATAGACCACCAGACCAAGGAGATGAGGTGGACGAGGCTTTCTTCAGGCAACTAACAGAAGTTACTAGATCACAAGCCCTGGTTCTCATGGGGGACTTCAATCACCCCGATAGCTGCTGGGAGAGCAATACTGCAGTGCACAGACAATCCAGGAGGTTTTTGGAAAGTGTAGGGGACAATTTCCTGGTGCAAGTGCTGGAGGAACCAGCTAGGGGCAGAGCTCTTCTTGACCTGCTGCTCACAAACAGGGAAGAATTAGTAGGGGAAGTAGAAGTGGGTGGCAACCTGGGCGGCAGTGACCATGAGATGGTCCAGTTCAGGATCCTGACACTAGGAAGAAAGGAGAGCAGCAGAATTCGGACCCTGGACTTCAGAAAAGCAGACTTTGACTCTCTCAGGGAACTGATGGGCAGGATCTCCTGGGAGAATAACATGATGGGGAAAGGAGTCCAGGACAGCTGGCTGTATTTTAAAGAATCCTTATTGAGGGTGCAGGCACAAACCATCCCGATGTGTAGGAAGAATAGTAAATATGGCAAGCGACCAGATTGGCTTAACAGTGAAATCCTTGCTGATCTTAAACACAAAAAAGAAGCTTACAAGAAGTGGAAGATTGGACAAATGACCAGGGAGGAGTATAAAAATATTGCTCAGGCATGCAGGAGTGAAATCAGAAAGGCCAAATCACACTTGGAGTTACAGCTAGCAAGGGATGTTAAGAATAACAAGAAGAGTTTCTACAAGTATGTTAGCAACAAGAAGGTCAAGGAAAGTGTGGGTCCCTTACTGAATGGGGGAGGCAACCTAGTGACAGAGGATGTGGAAAAAGCTAATGTACTCAATGCTTTTTTGCTTCTGTCTTCACGAACAAGGTCAGCTCCCAGACCACTGCACTGGGCAGCACAGTATGGGGAGGAGGTGACCAGCCCTCAGTGGAGAAAGAAGTGGTTTGGGACTATTTAGAAAAGCTGGATGGGCACAAGTCCATGGGGCCGGATGCACTACATCCGAGGGTGCTAAAGGAGTTGGCGGATGTGATTGCAGAGCCATTGGCCATTATCTTTGAAAACTCATGGCAATTGGGGGAGGTCCCGGATGACTGGAAAAAGGCTAATGTAGTGCCCATCTTTAAAAAAGGGAAGAAGGAGGATCTGGGGAACTACAGGCCAGTCAGCTTCACCTCAGTCTCTGGAAAAATCATGGAGCAGGTCCTCAAGGAATCAATTTTGAAGCACTTAGAGGAGAGGAAAATGATCAGGAACAGTCAGCATGGATTCACCAAGGGCAAGTGATGCCTGACTAACCTAATTACCTTCAATTACAAGATAACTGACTCTGTGGATGAGGGAAAACAGTGGACGTGTTATTCCTTGACTTTAGCAAAGCCTTTGATACGGTCTCCCACAGTATTCTTGCCAGCAAGTTAAAGAAGTATGGGCTGGATGAATGGACTATAAGGTGGATAGAAAGCTGGCTAGATCATCGGGCTCAGTGGGTAGTGATCAATGGCTCCATGTCTAGTTGACAGCCGGTATGAAGCGGAGTGCCCCATGGGTGAGTCCTGGGGCTGGTTTTGTTCAATATCTTCATTAATGATTTGGAGGATGGTGTGGACTGCACCCTCAGCAAGTTTGCAGATGACACTAAACTGGGAGGAGTGATAGATATGCTGGAGGGACCTAGACAAATTAGAGGATTGGGCCAAAAGAAATCTGATGAGGTACAACAAGGACAAGTGCAGAATCCTTCAGTTAGGATGGAAGAATCCCATTCACTGCTACAGATTAGGGACCGAGTGGCTAGGCAGCAGTTCTGCAGAAAAGGACCTAGGGGTTACAGTGGACGTGAAGCTGGATAGAGGCAACAGTGTGCCCTTGTTGCCAAGAAGGCTAATGGCATTTGGGGCTGTATAGGTAGGAGAATTGCCAGCAGATTGAGGGATGTGATCATTCCCCTCTATTCGGGATTGGTGAGGCCTCCTCTGGAGTACTGGAAAGAGTCCAGTGGAGGGCAACAAAACTGATTAGGGGACTGGAGCACATGACTTATGAGGAGAGGCTGAGGGAACTGGGATTATTTAGTCTGCAGAAGAGAAGAATGAGGGCGGATTTGATAGCTGCTTCCAACTACCTGAAAGGGGGTTCCAAAGAGGATGGATCTAGACAGTTCTCAGTGGTAGCGGATCACAGAGCTAGGAGTAATGGTCTCAAGTTGCAGTGGGGGAGGTTTAGGTTGGATTTAGGAAAAACCTTTTCACTAGGAGGGTGGTGAAGCACTGGAATGGGTTACCCAAGGAAGTGGTGGAATCTCTTTCCTTAGAGGTTTTTAAGGTCAGGCTTGACAAAGCCCTGGCTGGGATGATTTAGCTGGGGATTGGTCCTGCTTTGAGCAGGGGTTGGACTAGATGACCTCCTGAGGTCCCTTCCAACCCTGATATTCTGATTCTAATAATACTCAAGTTATTTTCTTACATGATGTTGAACTGGAGAGAGTCATCTGGAAACATAGTAATGCTATGCATTTTAATAGCCCATTTTACCTTTAGAAACATGAAGTTCAAATTCAGAAGTGACTTTAAGTAATTAGAAGGGTAAGGCCCGTTCTACACTACGGGGTTAGGTCGAATTTAGCCGCATTAGGTCGATTTAAAAATGAATGTGTCCACACAACCAACCCCATTCCGTCGACCTAAAGGGCTCTTAAAATTGACTTCTGTACTCCTCCCCGGCGAGGGGAGTAGCGCTAAAATCAACCTTGCTGGGTCAAATTTGGGGTATTGAGGATGCAAATCGACGGTATTGGCCTCCAGGAGCTATCCCAGAGTGCTCCATTGTGACCGCTCTGGACAGCACTTTGAATTCCGATGCACTAGCTAGGTACGCAGGAAAAGCCCCGGGAACTTTTGAATTTCATTTCCTGTTTGGTCAGCATGCTAAACTCAGCAGCACAGGTGACCATGCAGTCCCCCCAGAATCGTAGAGTGTAGAATGTTTCTACACTCCCCCATCATCTCTGTCCCTGAGGTTATCACAGATTAGAAGGCGAAAAAAACGCACTCCCGATGACATGTTTTCTGAGCTCATGCAGTCCTCCCGCATTGATAGGGCACAGCTTAATGCATGGAGGAATTCAGTGGCAGAGGCGAGGAAAGGACATGATGAAGTGTCTGTTGGAGCTGCAGGAAAGCCAACAAGAGCACAGACCCCGGCTGCATCCACTTTATAACTGCCTACTCTCATCCCCATGTTCCATAGCCTCCTCACTCAGACGCCCAAGAACGCGGGGGGGGGAGAGGGGGGCGGGAGGGAAGGCTCCAGGCACCCAGCCACTCCACTGCAGAGGATGGCCAAAGCAACAGTTTGATTTTTAGTTTGGCTACAATAAGCAATGTGCTCTTCTAATTGCCCTGGTGTCTGATGCAAAATGATTGTCTGCTGTTGCTTTCACAGAGGGAGAGGCGACTGACTAAATGTACCCCAAACCATCCACGACAATGTTTTTTGTCCTATAGGGCATTGGGAGCTTAACCCAGAATTCCAATGGGCAGTGGAGACTGCGGGAACTGTGGGATAGCTACCCACAGTGCACCACTCCATAAGTCGATGCTAGGCATGGTACTGAGGATGCACTCTGCCGACGTAATGCGCTTAATGTGGACATACGCAATCGACTGTATAAAATTAATTTTTAAAAATCAACTTCTATAAAATCGACCTAATTTCGTAGTTAAGACATACCCTAAGATAATGTAACCTTTATCCATTCTCTTCAGTAAGCCTGGCTTAGTCTCTCAGCTTTTGGCAGGCTCTCTTAGACTCTTTTAGCCAGAACCCTTACCAGCATGTCAGTTACAAACCTGGTTTACCAAATGGCTTTGAAGTGAAATTGACAACAAAGTAAGGGCCTCAGAATTCACAACCCATGGGTGTACCTGTCAGTGAGCTGCAGGATCCCCAGGTCTGCAGTGCAGTGACGATGAATCCAGCCAGCCCAGGAAAGAGTCAGAGAAATCTGTGCTTTTGTTCCAGAGCCAGGGTATAGCACAGGTAAAGCTAGGCCCTTTTACAGGTGGCCAGCTTTAGAGGAGCTGCTATACTTGAAGCCCAGCCCCTTTAACCAGATTTATGTTAACTCCATTGCAGCTTGGGGGACCCCAGAGCACAAACTTTAAAACCACTGGCTGAAATGCTGTCTGGAATCCTCTAAAATGAATGGAGCTTCCCAGCAGGCTTCGAAGTCTGTGCTCTCAGGTTCGTGAACCTACAGCGCAGACTTAAAAGCCTGCTGGATCAATTCCCCCTGTTCACAAAACCCTGATTTCTGAGGGCTTTGTAAACCCATCGAGAAATTGGGTTTGTAGTTCATTCTCATTTCTAAGGTGCTACCAAGGATATTCTAGCCACTGATTAATAAATTCACCAACTTAAATGTCAGTTAAGATGTTATACATTTTAAACCAGCAAACCACCACACCAAAACCCTTTTGAAGTGAAAAGAGTTTGAAACATTATGGAAAAGAAGCTGGACGGAAACAAACGTTAAACATGTGATGATACTGCTTTATTAAAATCCCATAATTCAGGTCCAGATTCATCTGTAGGTTCAAAGAAGCTTACAACTTTTCAGCAAGCCAGTGCCACATTTTAAGAGAACTTAGGCCTGGATTTGCATGCAACTTTACCCAGGTTTGGGGTACCTCACCAGCAGTTATCACACACTGGTATCTGAGAGACAGTAGTTATTTTTGAGTTTGTGTTGGGTTAAACTGGAGTATTGCAAATACCCCTGTGTACAGGGGCGGCTCCAGGCCCCAGCACGCCAAGCATGTGCTTGGGGGGCGCCATGCCGCGGGGGGCGCTCTGCCGGCGCCGCGAGGGCGGCAGGGGGCTCCGGTGGACTTCCCGCAGCCGTGCCTGCGGAGGGTCCGCTAGTCCTGCGGCTCCAGTGGACCGCCCGGGAGGTCCACCGGAGCCGCAGGACCAGCGACCAGCAGAGCACCCCCCGCAGCATGCTGCCATGCTTGGGGCAGCGAAATGGCTAGAGCCGCCCCTGCCTGTATAACAACTCAGTAAATGTTGATTTATTAATCGATTTGGTTCCTCTGGGACTTACTGTAAAGTGTTACCATTTTGTTTTAAAATGATGCTACACTTTCACTGTTACACCTGAGAGAGTTGTATATTTGGACCAATTAGTTCAATATACAAACTGTACAGCGGGAGCCAAGGTGTTGAGCAATGGCAATTCCCATTGACTTTAGTGGGAGCTGTTGATACCCAGCACTCCTGAAATTAGGTCCTAAATAGAAAAAGATTGTGGCTGGTACACAAGCTGGTGGTGGGGAGAGTGGAGAAAGGTGCCTGCGCCACCTCTTGTGGCGTTATAAAGGACTTGTTCACAGTCTGATCCTTGCACTCTGTTCAGTGCAAGTGTAAGGTGATGAGTCACTCCTGTGATGGACTCCA